>NC_057355.1:143035900-143652795 GCF_016509475.1 Prionailurus bengalensis | reverse complement strand
TCTGAGATGCAGTCTGCGAGTTCAGGGGGAAAAGGGATCTTCCAGATAAAAAAAAAACATGTCCAGAACACTTGGCCTGCCTCCTTCCGCTCTTCTCTGCTGTTCTGTCCCCAGTGAGACACAAGCAGGCAGGGCCGTTTGGCAGAGTGGGTGACGGGTGACGGCATCTGACGTCAGACCAGGGTTCAAACTCTGACACCACCCCTGACGAGCAGCTCGGCTCTGCGTTGAGTCCTTGACGCTTCTCTGTGTCTCAGCTTCCTCATCTGTAAAATGGAGATGATAATAGTACCCGCCTCTCAACGAGCACCTTGCAGAGCACGAAATCTTTGCCACAGCCTCTTGGTTGAGAAGGCACTGCTCTGGGCCTAGCAGAGGAGAGTCGTGCGCCTTGCCGTATTAGCAGTCCCAGGACAGGCACGGTGGCAAAAATCCTGTGGGTGACGAGGCACCGTCCACGCCAGCCCCTGCGGCACCCCCTTTCCGGAGCCAGAATGCAGACACATCTTGCAGCCCGAGCGCCCACTGGAAAACTTCGTTTACCCCACCCCCCACTGGGGTCGCTTCACCACCAGGGGTGCCGGGGGTGACTGCCGGGCACTGAGGGTCATTTCAGAACACCACAGGTCACCGCGGGCCTCGGTGTCTCGCCCCCCACCTACCAACTTGCTCAGGCTTACGCTCTGCAAACGCTCTGCCCTCTGAGACACAGGCTCAAATGTTCAACATACCCTTTAGGTGTTTGCGGAAAGGATGAGCTTAGAGGCGCCTGCCTTTAGGTAAACGGAGCTGCCCTTGCACTTTTGATGATAAAGAAAAGCAAACAAAGGCCGCCTTTCAAAGACCAGCTTGCTCCCACTGGCTCCCAACCCAGACACCCGCCGCCATTGGGAACCGTTGGGGGTGGAGGGCTGTGGGAAGGCCTCTGGGACCCCTGGGCGCTTCGAGGAGGGTCCTGCCCACATCACCCCACTGAGTCTCCAGTTTCCCCTCTGCAAAAAGTATGAAAATCAATACTCCGGCCGCAGGTTTGCTCTGAACACAGAGCAAGGTAGACTAACAGACCACGAAGGACAAAAAGCCTTCCGCATTATCTGGAGGGGTCCTCAGGGTCAAAGTCCACAGCTGGGGTGGTGGAGCCTCTCCGAGCCAGTCACCTAGCAGGTGGCGCACCGGCTGGCCGTGGAACCAGGCCGGCATACTCAAAGCTGGCTGCCCCCAGAACACCCCAGTTGAGGTGCTGCATCTTTAGCCCGAGTTTTTATCCACTTTAAAAGGCAATTCCAGATCGTTGTGTTTCGTGCATCGGTTCATTCGGTTCAGGAAACACGGGGGTGCCTAGGGCCGGCACTGCCTTAGCCCCTAGGGAGACAGTGACAGGTGACGGGACGTGCTGTCTGCCAGATGAAGCTCAGAGGGGTTGGGCTGCACACCTACTGTGCGCCAGGCTCGCCTCTGGCTGCCTCTACTTGGACCTCAGGTAGACAGTGTGCTCAGCCCAGGCCCCCGGATGAGCCAGCCATTCTGTTCTCCCCAGGAAGGAGGAATCGGCAAATAGAGAACTGTCACTTAACTAGAAGACAGAGCCACGGGGGGGCTGGGATGGCCATGAAAAGCTGGCACCTCTCACCCGGGGCTGAGGATCAGGAATTCTGGGCCCGCGTCTTTCCCAACAGTCTGGCCTTATGTACATTTCCCAGAAATTCTTACTGTTTACTCTGAGGGGCCTCCCCAAGGCAGGAGCCGTTCAAACCCTGCTTTCAGCTGTAAGTCACTTTCTGGCTGGCTCAGGGCACAGGCCTCTCCGAGCGTTGAACGTATGGCCACGTGGCCGCCCCAGAGATCCAAGCAAAACTGTCTGGCTGCCCAGCCCGAGCCGTGCCTGAAAGGCTGCAGTGTGTACCCCGGCCCCGGCCCTGGGGGCTCACACAGGGCCCTCACACACGCCCTGAACCAGCACAGACCCAGGCCCGCACTGGTGGCTGGTTTCTGCAGCCCAAAGAGGGCCTTGATTTGGAGGAACCTGAGTGGATCTGGACCGACGGGGGTCGGGAAGTGGCCAGGGGAACTGTATATAGACTGTCCTCTCCCGCCAGGCTAGAAAGGAAGCCGAGGGGAGGGGAGGGAGCAGGGGGTCAAGGCCACCAGGCGCTCCGTGGCAAGCCTACTCAAACCCTCTCTCTGGGCGAGGTTTCTCTAGGGAAAGAGTATGTCCGCACCCTGCAAGCTGCTCTCGGCCCCGTCCCGGGATTCTGTCTGGCGCACATGCTGGGCCAGTCCCGCCTAGGAATGGCCATGGCTGAGATTACCAGCAAGGGGTCGGGACCACGGCTCTGACTCCTAAGAGAAGGCTTCTCTGCCAGCATCCCAGCCACCACAGTCTCACGGGGCTCACGTAGTCCAAAAGTCGTGCTCGCTGGAGAGCGGAGGCACAGAACACACAACCCCTAATGAATAAGGCAGAGACGGAGCAGGTGCTCAGGAACCTGATGGATATGCTGTCCCTGTGCGTGTGGTGATGCCCCCCCTTGGGTGACGTGGGCTGGGAGAAACGGGGGTCATACACCCTAACGGGGAGGCTGTCTCTGCACCAAGGAGAGGAGCCACAGGAGCAAGCCCTTAGTCACTCCGGGCCTCCCTGGGGTTCTGGCACATTCTGTGACTTAAGAATAGGATTTGGGTTCCAGGAAGGCAGCCCAGAAGAGGGGGTCTGCTGTGCCCCTCCTGCCCAAGAAACGTGTGACGGTCTGTGTTGGACCAGAAGACTCATGTTCGGGGACACCCCAGCCCCCAGCCTTGCTGCTGGGCTCGGGGAAGGGGGGCTGGGCGCTTGGCAGAAGTCGTCGGCACATTCCCATATGTTAAAGGCGATGCTGTGCCTGCATTTGGAACCTCGGTGGAAGGCAGCGTGAGGCAGAAGCAAGATATGAGGGACTTTAACATCTGCTCTGGGAGGCCCTGAATCAAATCAAGATGGCCTCACCCTCCCCGCCCCCCAAGGCTGCGCGCCCGGCAGGCTGGGGTGGGATCTCTGAACCAAGGATCTGGGATCAGGCTGCCTGGAGGCCCTAGAAATCCGTGCCGAGCAAAGGCGAGCAGAGCTGTGTTCCCCTTGATGGAGATTTCACACGTGAACCCGTGTTCCCTCTAAATAAAGTGAAAACAACAACAACAACAAAAACAAAAAACAACCCCTTCTCGTCCCTCCCAACTCTGTGCCGAGATTTATTCGCTCCCAGCAAGACTGAGCACTGAAGCTGCCTTTATTTCCTCACTTAGCCAAGTTCAGCTTGTGACTCTCCAGCCCCCCTCGCCCCCAACCTGCAGCCGGGGTGACGGCCAGCAAGGCTCTGTGTCCCAGAGGCCAGGGTCACCCCTGCAGAAAACAAAGAAAGGTAATATTCGATTTGGACCGTGTCCAACTGCCCCCGCAGGACTTCTCCGGTTTGTTTTTTCAGATCTACATTCTTTTATTAAACTGTTGGGAGAATCACCATGAAAATACCACGGCCGCCCCACCACACACAGCTTCTCATCAACCTTCCACTGCGTCTGCGGTCTACGCGGGCACGACTTCTCCGGCGGGCATTCTGGCAGCGCAGACCCAACGGCTAACAGCACGTGAGCCTCAGCCCGGCCATTTCCTCTAGAAACGACTCCCGCAGAAACGGCTGAGCAAGTGTGCAGAGGTGCAGAACGATGGCTGGGAGTTGGCAAACGGACAACTACGCTTCCCTGCGCTTACCCGGAGCCTGTCGCTGGCTCGCTTAGCCCACACCGCAGAACCAAGCGCCTTATCGCGCCCGTTTACAGATGAGGAAACTGAGGCACGGAGATAACAGCCGGCGAGAAGCAGACCTGGGGGTTGGGCCAGGGGGCACTTCTTCTCCTTGCTGGGTCGCATTCTCCATTTCTCCCCACTCTCTTGCCCATCGGGACAGCACGGAACATGCAAAGAAAGGGTCAGGATTGAGCCGAGATCTTGGTCACACGGGTGACAGAGATCCCCCAGGAGGTTGGAGCATCACCTGGGCACAAGTTTCCGGTCTGCGGGTTATGGATCTCTCCCGCTGTAGATATGATAAGACCCACATGCCCCCGACGCTTGGCCCGGGAGGGGAGCACTGCGGTTGGTCGAGAACTCCGCACGGAAATCGGTTTGAGCTGACCCTCCACGGAAGAACTGGGTTTTCCTGCCCTGAGAGTAAGGCCTGCAAGCAGTTCCCTCCCAGCTCTTCAGCAAACACCAGCAGGGGGAGGATGTTGCCCCTATTCCTTGACCGAGATGCGGTGAGGTGCGGGCTCGCCGCAGGGAGTCGCCATGAAGCCCGGAGAACTCCAGCCCCGCCATCCCGGTGCTCCCCGATGCTGTGGACCCGAGCAAGCCTTGCCCCTAGACACCAAGGCCCCACGGCCAGTGCAGCAGGTGCCTGTGCACCACCAACCAGGGACCGCGGGCGGCCACGTGAGTCCTGACGAGCCACAGCACAGCCACGGGAGGCAGGCAACTTACAAGCCACAATGCGCCAGCCAAGTGACCCGTCCCCTCACAGGCCCACCAGTGGTTCAAGTCTGCAGATTTGGAGCCTACAGCATTCAAACTGTCCTATTTCCAAAGACACCAAGCAGCCCCATCACACATTTGCGTGTCCCAAAGTTCCCTGTCCATTTGCTCAGAGGATAAGCGTGGCCAGCCAGAAGTGCCCACGAGGCTTCTGTGCTCGTTCTCAGGGTGAACCCACAAAACACCGTGCCTCCTCGGAGACCCCCGGACCCTAAAGCCTATTTCTCTGTCCTCAGGGCAGAGCGGCGGTAGGGGGGGATGGGCAGCCTTCAGCCTCACCCCTCCCCCACTGCAGGCGCAGTCCTTTGCAAACCAGCAGGACCTGGATGGGGGCTTGAAAACTGCAATGCTGGAGTTCTTTCCATTCTTAAAGGGACCGAGCAACCCCAGCGGGGAGCAGCCCTGGGACCGAATACCACTTCCCCTTGGAGGGCACTTCTGTCCTCTTCCTGGGCTAAGCCGGCACCACCCCACACCCCAGGCTGGCAAAGGAGCCTCTGTGACGTCCTAGAGCCTGGGAAGGGGCTGGCACCCGATCCAACACCACTTGGAGGAGGTTTCTCTGGGGGGGGTCCCTGGGGAAGCAGCTCAGACTTCGCCTTAGAAGTTATCGTGATTTCCTGGGTCCCAACAGAGTGTCACGTTCTTATTTCTACCCCCAGATCCCTCCATTCTTCCCTTTTACACATGCCTCAGCCGAGGGTCTCAGAAGCCCAGACACCTGCCCATATTTCCCCGGCTCTGAGATGAGGGCCAGTGTGTGGACAGCCAGGCCTACTCACTGCTCCAGCCAAGTCACTGGCTTGAAGAGCTCTTGGGGGACAAGGAACCCAGCGGCTGGGGCCCGGGACCTGCATGGGAAGGGGGTAGGGGGCGGCTCACTGGGCTGGGTCCCGCGGAATAGTCTCTCCTGCTGTCACTGGCAACAGGTCAGTGTCAATGGTCAAAGGTCAAAGGGAAAAGGGCACCACTCAGGACTAACCGGGGCACTTCCTGTACTTGGGCGCCAGGGAGCAAGAAAAGTCAGGGGCAGACAATTCTTCACAGTGTGACTTCTCCACTGAAAGGGACACAATTGTCGCAAAATTCTCATCCGATGAGACGGGCATTTCAGGGGGCACGGAAACTATTCTCAATGAGTAGCAGTGTCCTCCCTCACCAGCCTCTTCTGTCTCCCAACAGCTATGGCCTTCCCTTCTGGAAAAGCAGAACCCAGGGCTCTGCCCGGTGCCAGGGACCAAGAGCGGCTCCTCCTCCGGTAACACGCAGCTTGAGTCCCTGTACCTTTGGGTCTAGGAAACGGTCAAGGTCCATCTCGTGGAGATAAAGCTGAGCCAGACAGAGCTTGTGTGTTGGGGTGAGGGGAGCTGCTGCATCACGTGATGCAGCCCAGGCCTTGTCTAGGAGTGCGATACCCAGTTTGGCATCCCATTAAGCCCTGACAGGACCCCCAGGACTCCACCGCCTCTGCTCGGACAGCCCAGAAGGCTGAAATCCGCCTGGGAAAGCAGAGGAGGCTCAGCCCCTAGCTGGCTCCACCACCCCCCACCAAGGGCTAATAATTCACTGGTAACCAAGAGCCTAGGGGGAGGGTCGACTAAGAGTCAAGTATCAATTCCTCTTGAAATGCAGAGTTTCCGATGGGGGGAGGTGAAAAACCAGGGCCTGGAGCAGTTTTGCTGCAGCCTTTCGGCAAATACTGGCCACCGAGCACAAAGTTGCCCGAGGACCGTAGATAACCCGCAGAACCGAGAGAATCGAGAATCGAGGCAATCCATGAAGTCACAAACCGTGGCGAATTGCGGTGAATCACAGTGAACTGTGCTGCAGGGAAATGCATCTAGGCAAAAAAGGGCCGGGAAGTGGGGAGCCAGGGCAGACTAGTGTGGCCAATTACGGCGCTGCAGGATTACGGCGTGGCAGATTGCGGGCAGCTGGCGAACCGCGGGCGACTGGCGGACCACGGGTGACTGGCGGACCGCAGGCCATTGGCATACCCCTTCCTGGCAAGCGCAGCCTCCTCTTACAGGCCCACAAACTCTTGGCAATTCCTGAGTCTGAGGCGTGAATATCACCCTGGCTCCCACACTGCCCAGCAGCCCCCTCGCGGTGCAGCAGGGCTGTGCTCTGTTTGCTGAAAGGGTAGAGCTACAGGTGCCAACCCTACGCAGATCCCAAAACTCAGTAACTCGGATCCCTAGCCCAAAAGAGAGGGGTGCCACCAAGCCCATCCTCGGGGCAGATGAGGCCAGTCCCCCGTTGCTCCGGCTTCTGCTGGGGAGAGCCATTTGCAAAACTACGGGGCAGTGGGTGGGGGTAGCTCCACCCCTGGAGGTCGGGAGGTGAGTTGGTCTTTTCAATGCTAGCCTTTTTCTTCTGAAAGGAACAGGATGACCCCGGCAGGCGGGAGGATGAAATTGACGGAATTCATCTAGGTGTGGCAGCTCTCCAACACCCCGCACTGGACACAGCAGACACAGACGTTTAATAGCAATGCAGGCAAAGCCATTCTGGTTACACTAACCCCCCCCCCAGAAGTGGGGAGACGCCAGCATGGTCACCTGCACCCCACCGGCGGATCTGGAATTTTGTATTTCCTGAAGGGGTTGGTCCTGGCACACTAATGGTCCATAGTGTTTTCAGTAACTATACCATGATGTGTATTTCATTTATCCATTAGCACAATGCTAGGAAATGGGTCTTCGGTCCTCCAGTTTTGGAGAATCCCAAGCTGGCCCCTCTCAATCACGGGGCCAGTGTCAGGACCACACAAACCAGGAGGGAAAACAACTGGGGTTTCAGACGGGCTCTCAGCAGAACTGGATTCTTGGGATGGGACCCTCTGAACAGTTTCCCTAAATTAGGAGCGATTTCCACTGCAGACTTTCAGCAAATTTCAAAGTGGTGAACAAAGTCACCCAGGGACCACTGGGACTGGTGTGATTACCTGCAGATTCTTCACGATGCGATCCTGCAGACCAGAGAATCGCAGAGACCCATAAAGTCACAAACCAGGGTGAATGGTAGTAAATCACAGTAAGCTGTGCTACAGAGAACCTCCTCCAAGCAAAGAAGGAACGGGAAGCCAAGGGGATCGGGGCAGATCTGATGTGGCAATTAGAATACTACAGCATGACAGTACAGCAGACCACGGACAACTGGTGGACCACGGGCAAGTGGCGGACCGCGGGCACCCGGTGGACCGCGGGCAAGTGGAGGACCGCGGGCACCCGGTGGACCGCGGGCAAGTGGAGGACCGCGGGCAAGTGGAGGACCGCGGGCACCCGGTGGACCGCGGGTAAGTGGAGGACCACGGGCACCCGGTGGACCGCGGGCACCCGGTGGACCGCGGGCAAGTGGAGGACCACGGGCACCCGGGGGACCGCGGGCACCCGGTGGACCGCGGGCAAGTGGAGGACCACGGGCACCCGGGGTACCGCGGGCAAGTGGAGGACCGCGGGCACCCGGGGGACCGCGGGCAAGTGGCAGACCCCAACGAGCAGCAGGTCATTCTCTTTGCCCAAAGGGGTAGCTAAAGGTCTTGGGAAGATGCTTCAAGTGCCGGGTCTCTCCCAGAGATCCCATTTCTTTGGACTCCAGGACTCAAAGAGGAGAGGGATACAGAGCTCATTTGCAGGGCAGACCCACCTCAGGCAGAGAAAGCCATTTGCAAAACAGTAAAGGGAGTGCCGAGCCACCTTTGGATTTCAGTCGGCTTTTGCTTTTCCTCTAATTAAAGGAACAGAGCACCCCAAACCTGCTTTAAGGAGCTGCCCTAAGAATGAAATTAACCAAAGTTGTCCAGGAGAGGCTTCGCGATTGCTATATTCTTTCCCCCTCACTCCAGGTGGAAGGAGCCAGAAAACAGTCGCCTGGACCTGGGCAATGGTCACACCCCACTCCAAGAATTGGAGTCAAACCTGGCAAGTCATGGTGAACCGTGGCACAAACCGCAGTCGGCTAGGGGTGGGGCAGGGAGACCAGAGGAACTGCCGGTGAACTTCAGCATTCGTGCAGGATTAGGGTGCTGGCTGCTGCGGGACCGCGGGCCACTGGTGAACCACAGCCCGAGGGAAGTTGCCTCTCATAGGCCGACAGACTCTGCAATCCCTGTGTAGCGCCTGGCACATGAAAGTTCTCTTCACTTCCCAGCCACCAGCAGCCGGATCCTGCCCCGGGGTTAGCATTCTTGGAGGTCTTGGGGGAGCCCTGCAGGTGCGAAACCTTGTCAGGAATCCCAAAGCTCAATTTGACAGTAACCGGGGCTGAAAAAACAAAAAAAGAATTGTGCCCTCTTGGAACCAAAGGGTGGGTCCCTTCTCATTCTTTGGGAGCGCCCTGCAGTTCCCAGGGCTCAAGCCTCCAGGAGACAGAGCCATTTACAAAGCAGCGGGAAGGCAGAAGGAATATGGTAATTCTCTCTGCGGTGTGGTCTTTTCCAACTCAGTGGGCCTTCTCTTAAAGGAGCAGAGTATCTCCAGGCCGGCTTAAAGGGGCAGCATTGGAACTTACCAAGTGCAGCCTGGGAGGGTGGTTGGGGGCGGGGGGTGGGGAAGTGCACATATTCATCCACTCTCTTCTTGATGGGGGTCCACAGAGCGGGGCCCACAGATTTTTGGAGTAAATTCTGGGGTAAATCATCCTTTCCTCTTATCTGAGGAGAGGGCAGTGCGGTACCCCTCCCTACACCCCACCCTGTGTATCAGAGATTTGGGGGGGAGGGGGGTCCTAAGAGGGTCTGGTTGTACGGTGCTTTATTGAACTACAGCATCTATTGAACACAAAAGATCTAGAAATGAGTCTTGAAGTCTCTAGTTTTGTAGAATCCCAAACTGGTCCATCTCAGGCATAGGGAGGGCCGGTCACAGACACCCCCCTGGGGACAGTTTCAGGGCAAAGGTCTACAGCAATTCCTATGTCCCCCTTGGCCCTTCCCCCCTCCAGCCTTTTAGCAAATATGCAAGGCACAGCACAGCTGTCAAGATGTGGACGCTAGCAGCAAAGTGAGTGTAGGACTCCCACGTCCCGAAGCACGGCCCTTGGCGGTTCAAGGTCGTGAAGCCCCATCCGACCTCGAGCACACCTGGGCACTGGAACACAGCTGGTGATGGGGAGCACCAGGAAAGATGGAGTGGTGGCCCGTGCCAGATGGCCAGCTGGGCAAGCGCAGCCAGTGACCGCGGCCCAGGGAAGCCAGCGCATCGCGGCACGGGGACCCGGGCGCGGCACGGGGACCCGGCACACCTCGGCACCGCCGGCTTCAGGCACTCTTCACCATACCCCAGCGACGGATGTCCCTGATGTGGGGTCTGGGGACCTCAGCGCATTTTAGCCCCCGTGTCACCAGGCAGCCCCACCGTGCATTGGAGCATCGAGATCCGCCTACCAGCTCAAAGGGGAAGTATGCTGGGCAAGAGGCACCACGTAGCCTCGGGGTGGCTCCTGCAGGCACCTGAGGGCCAGTTCCTAGCCTCAGCAGCCTGAAGATCTTCAGTCCTACCTCCCCCATCCTCCCAACCCCCATCCCCAGACATTTTCTAACTAGTGTCACCAGGTAGGGGGCTTGGAAAATCTGCATCCTGTTTGTTGAAAGCTCCAGGGAGTGCCTGTGAGCACTTAAAAGAAACAGCCCTGCCCCCTCTTAGAGGAACAGCCCAGAGCAACTTCTGGTACCGAACTCCATCTTCCCCTGGGGGCATTTAGCTTGCCTTCCACCTCCGAGGCTGAGCCACCGCCCCTGGTCCCAGGCTGGGAGAGGAGCCTCCATAGGAATAAGCCCTAGAGCGGGGCCCCTCCCTCGCCGTCTCTTGGGGACCGGGAGGAACCGCTTGTCCTCCAGCTCTGCCGTGAGGACAACTCCCCCGGGAGCCCGGGCGTCTGGTTGCTCCCGGCTCTTCAATTCACTGTGGTCTCGGAGGTGTTTGCTTCACATTTATCTCATTGAATCCTCACGGCAGTCCCTGCGGGTGTGTTTTCTGTTCCCCAACATTATGGATGCCCACAGACAGAAAAGTGACTTCCTGCACTCACAGCGCTGAGGTTGGGTCCCAGTCTCGTGCAGGACGGCCCCAGGCCTGTGTGCAGGCGAGGAGGGCCAGGAGGCAGGGTTGGGGACACAGAACACCCTGCCACAGGACCCTGGAGACCAAGACGGGCCGGCCGCGGTAAGAAGCACTCAACCTTGGACGTTGAGGCGGTGGGGTAGGGGTACAAGCCCTGGATGGGGAAGGGAGCCTGGGGGCGGGGAGGGGGAGCACGGCAGGCAGAAGGGCTTGAATATTCTAGCAAGGTTCACACCCCTAAAGTCCTTTATGACTGAAGATCCCCACTCCAAGATTTCGTGTGCCATTAGGATGCAAGGCGTCCCTGGAGAACACGTAAGAGAATGTGTCACGTAGAAGATGCCAGGAGCCAGGATGTGATGAGTGACAAGCATAGGGGACCAGACAGCTCCCCGTGGACAACTGAGGCAGAGGCGCTGCTGGCAGGAGGGCAGTCCTTCCTCCTGCACGGTCGGAAAGCTCCCGAAAGCAGCACTGGCGTTCCCCGGAGTATCATCTCATTTAATTCTCCCAGCAGCCCAATCAGGGAACTGTCATAATATTTTAACCTTTAAGACAATTACAGGAATAATTCTTGTTTCTTGTGAAAGAAAGAAAGAAAGAAAGAAAGAAAGAAAGAAAGAAAGAAAAAGAAAGAAAGAAAGACAAGCACAAACAACACGAAGCCAAAGAACACAGTGGTGTGTGAGCATGAAAAGTGTGATTTCTTACCTGCTTTCTGAACTCCGGGCCCCCAGCCTGCTCATTGGGCAGGTTTGAGGGGGGGGAATCCCTGGACCAGTAGGGTTTCCCGGTGGGATGGGGATGGGAAGGTGGTCTGAGGGGGGAGGAGCACCTCTTCCTCATAGAGCTCCCATCACCACTGGAGGGTCAGGGGCACACTCCATTCCAGGGTGTCCCTCAAATTCTTTCATGCAAGGTGGAAGGCTTTCCTTGTGGCCCAAGCGGAGGACCTCTGGCATCCTCTGTGTTTTGTGAAGGCAGTTTCCCCTCCCAGATCACCTCTGACGAGAGGGTAGATCTCAGAGAGCTTGGGGAGGAGAAGGGACTTTGCAGACTTTGGGACATGCTTCTTCTTCCTCCTAAGGCAAGTTCACGGTCCCTCCCTCCCTGCATCCTCCCTCTAGAAATGCAGGAAGAGGCCCAAATATTTGATGGGCCCTCCTAGGTCTGAAACTGAATGGGATGGTCCCCTGGGGTGCCAGCTTCTGGGGGCAGATGTGCAGATTTGCTGTCAGCAGAGGAGGACACGAGAGACAGCTGCGTCCAGTGCAAATTACTCTGCTGAGCAGAGATCCGGGGCCTGGGGGACGGTGGGGGGGGGGCTGACTTCCAGCTCTTTTCCCTCCTCCTCGGCCAGGTGTCTGGCCCAACCTTGACCCAGGACCCTTGTCAGACAGGGCCTGAGAACATTTTCATTTCCCTGCCGGGGGTGTCTCTGCAGGAGCCAAAGTGGCTGCTGCCCCAGGCGGGACTTCCGGAAGTGGGGGCGGGGTGGAGGATGGGATGCGGGGTACGGGCTGTGCCAATTGCCGGGATCCCAGCGCCTCCCCACCCGGTGGCCCCCAGTGGTCCAGGAGACCAGCGACACCCCAGATGGGGCGTGAGGGTAAGGAAGGCAGGAGGGGGAAGGGAAGCCGGGCTTCCTGGAGCGTGGTCTGGCCCCGGTTCTGTGCCAGGCCCTGGGTAAACTGTCTCGAACGGGACATGCTCCTCCTGGACCCAGAACCACGGAGCACCAGAACTTGGACTCTGGCACCTTCTTTCTTCTAATTCTTCTTCAGGCACAGAGATCTAGACATGTCTGCTTCTCAGATGGAACACTTAGGTCGGGATGAGCGCCCAGGAGCCGGGATTGGCCTGGGCAGCAGGCACTGGACACAGGGACACCAATCACTGGTGCCCCTCAGCCATGTGACCCGCAGACGTCGCCGGCCCAACATCCTCTGAGACTAAAAGAAGGAGACAGCGGAGGGGACACTTGTTGGGGGCTTTCTAGGTGCAGGGTGGGGGGGCCCTGCGACAGGTGTTGGGAGGAAGGGCCCCCAGCTGTGGGATGTCGCAGGATGGGGTGCCCCAGAGCAGCCCAGGGACTGCGGAGGGACAGGCCGTGTGCCTGGGAGGTGCGTCTCCTCCCCATCCATTTCATTTCGTGCCTGTGTCCGGGGCCTTCCCCAGTCCTCTGCCAACACGTTCAGAAGGATGGGGACCGTCCTGTGGTGACACTGCCACCCCCCGCCCCTGCCAACCCCCATGCCCAGCAGAGTGCTGGAGACAGGCCGGGATGGAACCAGCTCCCACTGAGGCCTCTGGAGAGTTGTGCGGTTTTAATGTATCCTTGCTGAGCGTAACTCGTCCGAGAACGGCGGACAGTCGAGAAGACGGCGAGGAAAAGGGAAAATAGCTGGAAAGTGGAATGTTCCAGCTCTAAGTACACTCGGTGACAGATATTTATTGGTCTATACCTGGGGGAGGAAGGGGGTTCTGAAACCAGCACACTCCTCTGTGTTTTGTTTTGTTTGTTTTGTTTGTTTGTCAGAGGCTCCAGAGAACAGCCTTACAGCCAGCCACAGGACTATCCAGAAGTTTCTCTTTCCCACTGAGACCCTTCTGCAGGTTGGGTTCTCCCGGGCAGGGCCACAGGTGCCCTGTAAGCCTTTGACAGCCTGTTCAAGCAAAATTAAATCTAAAAGTGATGTGGATGAAAGATGTTTGTGTTTATCTGTTGGTGTTTCTGGAAACCTCTGTGTCCTGTAACATATGCACTAACCTCATCCTGAGCCTCTCTTGGTCATCCTGAGAGCCCCCCACCCCAAGATACTGCCCCGGGGGGAACACTTAGGACCCTCACCCTTCCACCCTCTGGTGAGCCCTCACTCAGCCAGTGGTACTCTCCTTTGTACCTCCTCCCTTCCACTGTCCCCCTCCTGGGAAACCACTGATCTGCCTTCTCTCTGGATAGATTAGTTTGCACTTGATAGGGTTTTATAAAGATAGAATCGTACAGTGTGTATGAGGCTCTCTCCTGCCATCATTGTATTTTTTTAAGTTTCTTTTTATGTTTTGAGGGGGAGGCGGGGAACAGAGAGAGAAAGAGAATCCCAAGCAGGCCCAGCACTGTCAGTGCAGAGCCCGATGCGGGGCTCGAACTCACAAACCGTGAGATCATGACCCAAGCGGAAGTCAGACGCTTAACCCCCTGAGCCGCCCAGGTACCCCTTGCCATCATTGGTTTGAGAACCACCCAAGTTGTGGCCTCTGTGAACAGTTCCTTCCTTTTGTGTTACCGCGTAGTATTCCATCGTATGGATACCTCATACTGGGTTCCTCTGTTTACCTGCTGCTGGACATTTGAGTTGTGCAAATCTTGCGTGGAAATGTGCTTGTCTTTCTCGTGGGCAATGCGTGTACAGGAGTGGACTGGCTGTGGCGGATGTCTTTCATTTCTTTTTATTTAAAAAAAAAAATTATTTATTTTTGAAAGGGGGGCAGATAGAGAGGGAGGGAGACACAGAATCCAAAGCAGGCTCCAGGCTCCGAGCTGTGAGCACAGAGCCCGACGCGGGACTTGAACCCATGAACTGGGAGATCATGACCTGAGCCGAAGTCGGACGCTTAACCGACTGAGGCACTCAGGCGCCCCATCTTTCACTTTTTGAAAAACTGCCAGACTGTTTTCTAAAGCATTTATACCATTTCACATTCCTGTCAGCAATGCACTGCTGTTCAGGTTCCTCACTCAAACCTGATATGGCCAGTCTTTATAATCTTTGCCGTTTTTTTTTATCCTTAACTATGAGGCTTTTATGTTTTCCTATAGAATTTAGATTTTATCCTTAATTAAATGATATTGTGTCATATCGCACAAACTCCACCCAAATATCTTCCCAGTTTGGGGGGTTTTTTAAATATAATTTATTGTCAAGTTGGCTAACAGAGTGTACACAGTGTGCTGTTGGATTCGGGGGTAGATTCCCGCGATTCATCGCTTCCATACAACACCCAGTGCCCATCCCAACAAGTCCCCTCCTCAATGCCCATCCCCCATTTCCCCCTCTCCCCACACCCCCATCAACCCTCAGTTTGTTCTCTGTATTTAAGAGTCTCTTATGGTTTGCCTCCCTCCTTCTCTGTTTGAAACTATTTTTTCCCTGCCCCTCCCCCACGGTCTTCTGTTAAGTTTCTGAGGATCCACATATGAGTGAAAACATATGACATCTGTCTTCTCTGCCTGACTGATTTCACTCAGCATAATACCCTCCAGTTCCATCCGTGTTGCTGCAAATGGGCAGATTTCATTCTTTCTCATTGCCAAGTAGTACTCCACGGTATGTATAAACCACATCTTTTTTTTTAAATTTTTTTTAATGGTTATTTATTTTTGAGAGAGAGGAAGAGACTGAGAGGGAGCAGGGGAGGGGCAGAGAGAGAGGGAGACACAGAATCCAAAGCAGGCTCCAGGCTCCGAGCTGTCTCTAGGAGACAGAAGATCTGATCTCTGCTGAGAGCAGAGAGCCCAATGCGGGGCTTGAACTCACAAACCATGAGATCATGACCTGAGAAGTCAGATGCTTAACTGAGCCACCCAGGCGCCCCAGTCTTTTTCTTTTCTTTTAAGTTAGTTTATTTATTTGGGGAGAGCACAAGCCGGAGAGGGGCAGATACAGAGAGAATCCCCAGCAGGCTCCACGCTGTCAGCTCAGAACCCAATGTGGGGCTAGAACTCACGAACCATGAGACCACGACCTGAGCCGAAGCCGAGAGTCTGAAGCTCAACCACTCAACCGATGGAACCACCCAGGTGCCCCCAGGCACCCCTAATCTTTGACATTTTAGTAGCTATGTAGCAGTCTTTCATCATGGTTTTAATTCACATTTCCCTGATAAATAAAGATGTTAGCCACGTTTTGTGTGCTGATTTGCCACCCTATATCTTCCTTCTTTTCTTGTTAGTAAGCGTTGAGCGTCCTTGTGTACTCCAGAAGCCAGTTTGGTTGTTTTTGTGTTTTCAAATATATGCTTTGCTTTGCAAGTACTTTCTTTCCCCTGGTGTGTGGCTTAAAAGAGTTTTTGGAAGAGAAGTTTTTAATATTGATGAAGTCCGTTTATCAATGTGTTCTTTTATGGTGTCTTAATTAAGAGATCCTAAATCAAGCTCAAGAACACTTCTTCCTGTGTGTTCTTTTAAAAGTTTTGTAGGGGCGCCTGGGTGGCGCAGTCGGTTAAGCGTCCGACTTCAGCCAGGTCACGATCTCACGGTCCGTGAGTTCGAGCCCCGCGTCAGGTTCTGGGCTGATGGCTCGGAGCCTGGAGCCTGTTTCCGATTCTGTGTCTCCCTCTCTCTCTGCCCCTCCCCCGTTCATGCTCTGTCTCTCTCTGTCCCAAAAATAAATAAATTAAAAAAAAAAAAAAACGTTAAAAGTTTTGTAGTCTTAGGTTTTACGTTAGGGTCTATGACGCATCTTGTATTAGAGTTCATTTGTGTATGGAGAGATCTAATTTCTCCAGCACCATTTGTTGAAAAGATCATCCTTTTTTTTTTTTTAGAGGTTCTATTTTTATTATTTAAAAAAAAATTTTTTTTTAATGTTTATATATTTTTGAGAGAGAGACAGAGCGTGTGTGGGAGAGGGGCAGAGAGCGAGGGAAACACAGAATCTGAAGCCGGCTCCAGGCTCTGAGCTGTCAGCACAGAGCCCGACACGGGGATCGAACCCACGCACCGTGAGATCATGACCTGACCTGAAGTTGGACACCTAACTGACTGAGCCACCCAGGTGCCCCTAGAGGTTTTATTTCTTTCTTTTTTTTTTTTTTTTTTCTCAACGTTTATTTATTTTTGGGACAGAGAGAGACAGAGCATGAACGGGGGAGGGGCAGAGAGAGAGGGAGACACAGAATCGGAAACAGGCTCCAGGCTCTGAGCCATCAGCCCAGAGCCCGACGCGGGGCTCGAACTCACGGACCGCGAGATCGTGACCTGGCTGAAGTCGGACGCTTAACCGACTGCGCCACCCAGGCGCCCCTAGAGGTTTTATTTCTAAATCGTCTCTGTGGGGCTTGAATTCACAACCCCGAGATCAAGAGTGATGTGTTTCACGGACTGAGCCAGTCAAGTGCCCCAAGACTGTCCTTTCTTCCCTGACTTGCCTTTGCACCTTTTGTCAAATATCAGGACTCCGTGTACGTGTGATCTGTCTCTGGATTCTCTGTTCTATCTCCTTGATGTGTTCTGTCTCTCTTTTTACCCACATCATACTGTTTTAGTTAGTCTAGCTTTATAATGCGCCCTGAAATCGGGAAGTGTTAGTTTTGTTTTCCTGAGTTGCTTTGGCCATTATTCTAGGTCTTTTTCAATTACCGTGTAAATTTTTGAATCAGTTTAGAATGAATTTATCAATGACTAGTTTTAACAATCCTGCTGAGATTTTGATTGAGATTGTATTGGTATAGTGACTAATTTGGGCAAAAATGACTGACGTCTTACCAACGCTGAGGCTTCCAACCCACGGACGAAGCGTGGCTTTGTTTATTTACATCTTTGATTTCTCTCGAGAGTTTGGTAGGTTTCCTTGGGCAGATTTTCCACATCTTTTGTCAGATTTATCTCCACGAATATGTTTCGATGTTATTGTAAATGGCATTTTTCACTTCAATTTATGATTGTTTGTTGTCAGTGTATAGAAAAACAATTCATTTTTTATATTGATCTTTGAATCTGCAATCTCGCTAAACTAACCTATTGATTCTAGGGGCTTTATTATCCTGGATTCTGTGAGATTTCCAACATCGATGATCATGCCCTCTGCAAATACAGTTTCACTTCTTTCTTTCCAACCTGAATGCCTTTTACTTTTTTTATTTACTTATTTATATTTTGAAATAGAGAGGCTAATACAGACTCCAGTACAATGTTGAATATAAATGGTGAGAAGAGACATCCTTGTCTTGTTAATGTTCTCAGGGGGGAAACATTCAGTCTTTCACCGTTAAGTACCATATTAGCTGTAGGATTTTTATAGCCGCTCTTTGTCACGGCGAGGAAGTGACTGTTCCTAGTTCGCTGAGAGTTTTTATCACAAATGGATGTCGAGTTTAATTAAATGCTTTTTCTGAGTTCATGAAAATGTCTTACGGTTTTTCCTTTTTTAGTGCATTAATATGGTGAATTACATTGATTGATTTTTCAAATGTTAAACCAATCCCGCATTCCTGGAATAAACCCCATTTGCTCATGAATATTTTCCTTTTTATACATGTGTTTGATTCAGTATGCTAAAATCTTGCTGAGGAGTTCTGCGTCTGTGTTAATGAGGGATATTAGCCTGCAGTATCCTTTTCTTGTACTGTGTTTATCTGTTTTTCATATCAGGTTAATGCTGGCCTCATGGAATTAGCTGGGATGTGTTCCTTCCTCTTGGATTCTCTGAAGAGTTTATGTAGAATTGGTATTATTTCTTCCTCAAACGTTTGATGGAATGCTCTGGTGAAACCACGTGATCCTGGAGTTGTCTGTGCAGGAAAGTTTTTAACTACAGATTCAAGTTCTTAAATATATATACAGCTATTTAGATGATCTGGGTTTTGTTTTTGTTTTTATTTTTGAGTGAACTTTCAGGGCTTCTTAGGAAGCATTTTTCCATACACATTGCAGAATTTATAGGCATAGAGCTGTTCATAGTATTCCTTCAATATCCTATTAATGCCTAGAGCTGTGCTGTGATGTCTTCTCTGTCATTCCTGATATTGACTTTTCTGATTTTTCTCTCTTTTTTTCCCAGTCAGGCTGGCTAGAGGTTTATCAATTTTATTGATCTTCCAAAGAATCAAGCTTTCGGTGTCATTGATTTTTCTCTATCATTTTTCTGTTTTAGAGTTCACCGATTTCTGTTTTGATCTTAATTATTTCCTTTCTTCTGTTTACTGTGAGTTTAATTGGCTGTTCCTTTTCTAGTTTATTAATTTGGACGTGGAGGTCATCGATCTGAGACCGTTCTTTTTAACCCAGGCACTCAGTGCTATAGATTTCTGCCTCGCCACAGCTTGAGAGACATCCACAAATTCTCCTAGGCTGTATTTTAATTTTCATTCAATTCAAAATGCTCGCTACTCTCCCCCTTTTTAATTTCTCGTTGACTCGTGAGTTATTTAGAAACGCGTTATGTAGTTCCCCCAGACCTCTTTCTGTTACTGATTTCTAATTGCATTCCCCCGGGGTCAGAGAATATGCTTCGTATGGCTCGAATCCTTTTAAATATACCAATACTTGTGTTACGGGCCAGGGTATGATCTATCTTTGTAAATGTTCCATGCGCACTTGAAGGAATGTACATCCTGCAGTTGCCGGTGGAGAGTTCTATAAATGTCAGTCATGTCAAGTTGGCTGACCGCGCTGTTCGAGTGTGCTATATCTGTGCTGATATTCTGCCCACTTGCTCTCTCAGTTACCGAAACAGGGCTATTCAAGTACCCAACTATAATCACAGATTCGGCTATTTCTCCTCGTGATTCTCTGAGTCTTTGTTTTAGGTATTTTGAAGCCCTGTTACTAGAAGTACACGTGTTCAGGACTGTTATGTCTTCTTGATTAATGACTCCGTTATCATCATAAAATGAACTGGTTTTTAGCCCTAGCGCTGAGAGCTTCTTGTCTGAGATTGATAGAGCGACGTGAACTTCCTTCTGATTAGTGTCAGCATGGGATAGCTTTTCCAACCTTCTCTTTCACCTTTCACCTGTCGGCGTCTTTACGCTTAGGAGCCTTCGTTTCAAGCGACGTGGGCTCTTGATCATCTGTTAAGGGGGGTGTTCAGACCAATGACATTTAATACGATTCTTGATCTTACTTAAGTGTAACCCTATCATCTTTCTATTTGCTTTCCATTTGATTCACTGGTTCTTTGTTCTTCTCTTCCTGCATTCGTGGGACCAATTGTTACTTTTATTATTCTGGTTTATCTCCTCTGTAAACTTACTAGCTGTAACTCTTCGTGTTGTGATTTCAGTCATTAGGCGGGGCTTACAGTACTCACCATCAATTAACTTATCCCAGTCGGTCCTCTGCTATGTACCCCTTCCGATACAGTACAAGAACTTTACCCACTAAACTTTTGTCTCCCCCACCCCCAGCCCCCGTGCTGTTGTCATAAATTTTAGTTGTACATACATTACAAAACCTACAATAAGGGTTCATATTTTAACTGTCAATTCTCTTTGAAAGAAATGGAGAGAATAAAAAAAAAACAAAAACAAAATCCATCTTCGGGGCGCCTGGGTGGCTCAGTCGGTTGAGTGTCCAATTTTGGCTCAGGTCATGATCCCGTGGTTCGTGAGTTCGAGCCCCAGGTCGGGCCCTGTGCTGACAGCTCAGAGCCTGGAGCCTGCTTCAGAATTCTGTGTCTCTGTCTCTCTCTGCCCCTCCCCTGCTCATGCTCTGCCTCTCTCTCAAAAGTAAATAAACATTAAAAAAAATTTTTTTTTTTAAACCAATCTTGACTATTTACTTACGTAGTTACCATTTTTGGTGTTCTTTCATTTACAGAGATCTGTATTTCTGTCTAATGCTATTTTCCTTTTGCCTGAAGGACTTCCTTGACATTTCTCGAGGTGTGGATCTGCTGGCAATGAACACGTGCAGCCTCCGTATGTCTGGAAAAGGCATTTATTCCGCCTTTGTTTGTGCAAGATATTTTCACCAGTTGCATCAGTGAAAATATTCAAAGTGGACAGTTTTTCCACCTTTCAGTCCTTAAAACTTGATCTCCGTTTTCTTGTTTGCGTTGCTTCTAATAAGAATTCTGCGTTCATCCTTATTTCTAATTCCTCTCTACTAACACGTTTCCCCCCCCCAACTGTATTTAAGATTTTTTTTTCTATTTATTTTTGAGACAGAGACAGAGCGTGAGTGTGGGAGGGGCAGAGAGGGAGAGAGATACAGAATCTGAAGCAGCTCCAGGCTCTGAGCTGTCAGCACAGAACCCAACGCGGGGCTCGAACTCACAAGCCCTGAGATCGTGACCTGAGCTGAAGTCGGACACTGAACCGACTAAATCACCCAGGTGCCCCAGGGTGTAGCTTTCTTCTTGCGCTTGTGCTTAGGGTTCGTTGAATTCCTTGAACCCGAGGGTTTACATCAAATTTGGGAAAGTGTTGACCATTATGTTTTCATGTATTTTTTCTGTTACCCCCCCCCATTTTAGAGTCTTCAGTTACCTCTGTATTAGGTGGTTTGAGATTGTCCCACAACCCATTGATACTATTTTAATTTGGGAAATTATTTTCCCTGTGCGTTTTATTTGGGGTAGTTTCTATTACTAAATCTTCAAGTTCATTTATGTTTTTTATTCTACAGTGTTTCATCTGCCGGTAATCTCACCCCGTGTAAATTTCATCACGTACATTGTAGTCTTCATCTTTAGAAGTCAAGTGGGCTCTTGGTTTGTATCAATCATGTCTCTGCTTAACCTTGTGAACCTATGGGGTACAGTTGCGATGACTGTTTCACTGTCTTTTTCTGCTGTGTATGTTCCAGGTCCGTTCTGATTAATGAGTTCGCCCCCTCATTGTGGGTCGCGTGTCCCTGCCTCTTTGAATCCTGGGAAACTTTGATTGGATGCAGGCATTATGGATTTTACCTTGTTCGGTGCTGCATATCTCTGCATTCCTATAAATATTTGGGACTCTCTTCTGGGACTCAGTCAAGTTACCTGGAAACAGCCTGATCTTCTGCATTTTGGTTTTCTAATTTGCTGGGCAGGTCTGAGGTGGCATAAGTCCAGGCCCAAGTGTTACCACTGCGGAGGCAATTCTACCCATTACCCTGTGAATATGAGTTTTTCCAGTCTGGCTGGTGGAAAGAGATACTCTCCCCAAGGCTTTGTGAGTGCTGGGATCGGTCCCCCCGCTCTTTTGGGGTGGTTTGAGATTTTTTTTTAAATTTTTTAAATGTTCATCTATTCTTGAGAGAGAGAGAGAGAGAGAGAGAGAGAGCAGGTGAGGGACAGAGAGAGAAGGAGACACAGAATCCGAAGCAGGCTCCAGGCTCTGAGCTGTCAGCACAGAGCCCGACATGGGGCTCGAACTCACAAGCCGTGAGATCATGACCTGAGCCGAAGTCGGACACTTAACTGACTGAGCCGCCCAGGCGCCCCAAGAATTTTTTTTATTTCCTGGATTTGAGCAAGTTGCTTTCCCAACCTATTTTTCAGGCAGGTGCTGTTCAGTCCTCTGCTGGACACTCGAGGGGACCCCCGCAGCCCACAGGGGTCTCTCTCCCCGCGTGGCACAGCTCTGAAAGTTTCAGGTTTCAGCTCTCAGCTCCTCCTCCTGGCCTCAGGGAACCCCAGGTACTGCCTCAGTTTCCCCTGGCTGCAGCCTGGAAACTTCCCGCCGCCAGGAAGGAGGCTGGGCCAATCGTAGGACTCCACTCATGTGCTTACCAACTTCCAGTGACAGCCAGAACCTTGGTGTTTTTGGTGGTTTCACAGAGAGAGCAAATCTGTTCCCCATCACTCTGTCTTGACCAGCAGTGGAAGTCCAGAACATTACTGAGATGTCTGCCAACCTCCCCAGTGACCACCTTGCCTGCCCGCTGTCCCCACGGCTTTCATCATATAGATTCTGTTCAGCCTGACAAGGAGGAAACCTGCTCGTGGCTGTGAAAACAGCCTCCTTATGTTCTCCAGAAAACCAAGAAACTGTCCAGGCACCTGTGGCTGTTTGGGGGGGGGGGGGGGGTTGGGGAGGGGATCACAAACACCCAAACTCCGGCACAGCAGAACTTAGCAAGAAGTCAGTAAACAGGAATGGCCTTTGTGACGGGATGGGTGATCGAAGTGTAGAGATTCTAAGAGAATTTGCAAAGATGGTGGCCGTCAGTAACAGAAGGGCCAGAGCAGCCCTGAAAAGAGGCTTCGCATGACATAGGAGGCTAGGAGGCGGCGGCTCTATGGGGACTGGAGGGGGGGGGATTCACGGGGACAAGGACAGAAGTGCAGAGGGTGTCTCTGTCTTGCAGCCTGACGGTCTACACCAACCGCTCTTTTTTCCACTCACCAGGACAGGGGACCGAGTCTGGAAGAGGGGCAGAGTGGGGCCAGGCTCCCCTGGCTTGTGATCTGTTCCCGCGGGTCCCTCTTGCTGCGGCGGGAGCCCCAGGGAGGCCTGGAAGCCCCCGCCCTCGCCCTGTCGGAGCCCGTCAGGACAGAAGGGCCAGCCCAGGGCTGAGGCAGGGCGGGCCGGGGCCTCACGCGGCCTAGAGCTTGCACTGTCCGACTCAGGGGAGCTGCCAAGGTATCAGTTAATCCCCACAAGAGGCCGGTAAGGGTGGGTTCTTGGCCCCCTTTTACAGGTCAGGAGCCAGAGTTCCCGAGTTACTCAGCTGACACATGAGGCAAGCTGAAGGGCCAGCCTGAAGCCGTCCTGTGTTCCAGCCATGAGCGTCCTCTCCTCTGCCCTTGAGCGCTCAAAACCTCCACTCCCCCAGTTGCCTGGCTGAGTGGCCTCCAGGGGGGGTCACGGACCCCAGACCCTAGCTTCTGGCCCGCAGCCGTGTGCCCGTACGGAGTGGGGACCGGGAAGAACTTCCTGTCTTCCTCCAGGCCCTATAAGTAGAACAAAGCCACTGTTCCCTCCTGGCATCTGAGATGACTAATGAAAGATTGAGGGACGTTGGCCTGGGACTGGGGCAAGGGTCTATCCTAAATAGGTCATGTTCAGTCCCCGGCAGGATACTCTGTGCCCTGGAGCTAGAGACGTGTGGGTCTAAAATTGGAAGGCGTGGAGGTGGCCTTGACTTTTTCCGGCCTCGGATCATCTACCCCCGCCTTCAGCTGGGAAGGATCTGACAGGTGGTCCCGGCCCCTGGACCTATGTGCCTGGATTCCTGTGCTCTCAGCAGAGGCCCTAAAATAGACCCAGACATGACACACTGTGCCCGCTGTGCCCTGCCTCCCTGTGAGGGGCCTTGGGGTTTCCTAGCGGACTCTTAGGGGCTAACTCCTCGGGTCCCCGAGCCTGCGGCGGAGAAGGGGAGCGTGGGGGCCGGGCGGGCCTGCCCCGTGCTTCTGCTCGGCTGCTTTTTACCTGCGGGTTTGGGGCAAGCCACCTACTCATGTTCTCGTTTGTTCATTTTTCTGCTCGTCAGTCTGCGGGGCCTGGAGACTCGCCCTTCTCCCGACTGTCTAAACTTGCCGTCCCTTTCGTCCCCAGAGTCCCACAGACATCACTTAATTGCCTCCATCCACCCAGAACACCCAGCATTCTGCTGTGTACAAATCCACCCCGGGCTCTGAAGCCTGCGATTCACTTCTGCCTAGAGCCGCTGTCCTCTGCTGGGTCTTAAACGTCCCCACTGACAAAGGGGAGGCAGAGCCGAGGCCGCCTGCTTTCCCTGACGGGGCTCAGGACCCGTGACTCGTGCTCCGTCATCGTAGACGGCTCCGGGGGTCCAGCGGGGGCTTCGTCTGGCGGGGGTAGCTTTTACTGACGGCAAACCGCACGCGCGTGTCGGTGCCCGATTCTTACAAGAACCAGGCGACGCGGCTCACGGTCCCTTCACAGCCGAGGGTAGCGAGGCGCCCCGCTCGGAAACAGTGTGCTCAAGTCCACACGGCCCATCGTGGTCAGATTTGACCCTTGTACGCCGTTCCGTCTCGGTCCAAAATGCCCGCACTGCCCCTCCAGGGCCGTAGAGACTGCTAATAATGATTCCTTATTCCTAGCCTGAAGCCACCAGCTGCCGAGATGTTGAACGAGAGCTTCCTGGCTCCGCGTCCCATGTCCCAGGCTATTTTAGGTGTCAGGAATTCGTGCACATTTAGCATGTGGCCAGGACCACTGGAGAGTCTCTCCTGCCCTGCCAGGATTGCTCAGCCCCACTCCAAGACCCTCTTCCATCCCCTGGTGGGCCGGGGTGGGACGGTGGCGGTCTTCCCCTGACAACCCCTATCCCTGGAGAAGGTCAGGTGGCTCAGAGCCCAGGACCTGTGGACGTGCTCTGACCTTCTGCTCATGGCCCGTAACCTCTGGATGGCTCCGGGAGGTTTCTCTAAAGTGGTGGCCTCCTTTAGACCATAGAGCCGGCCAAATAGCTGCTGATCCTCTGTCTGGGAAGCCTGGTGGCTCTAACTCTGCCCTAATGTGACTCTTTGGGCACAGTCTCCATCTGCAGTTTCTGAACAGCGCCTCATTTGTGTTCATTTTCGGGCTGGGGGAGTAGGGGCCGCGGGACGGGGGCTTGGCGTGTTGGGGCCCCGCGTTGTCAGTAAGCGGCTGTGTGCTGTCTCCACACACACCGTCCCTCATGCGTTGACCAGCCCTGCGAGGAAGGTCTCCTATCCCCATTTCACAGAAGAGGGTACCAGGACCCCCAAGAGACCGGCCGCGCCCACAGTCTTCGAATTCGGGCTCGCGTCTGTCTAAAATCCATACAGCTTCTCGCCTTGGAGATTCAGAAATGTCCACCTTTCAAAGCCTCCACCAAAGCAGACGGTCAAGGGCAGCGCTGATGCGGCACGTGCCAGGTCCCGAGCTATTTTCAGGCCCCGCTTGGGCTACAGGCATCCCAGCACTTTCGACAGGTGGCGGGACCACCCCAAACGTCCCCTGCCTCGAGAGGAGCAGGCGTCGCAAGAGTCGACGTGGCAGGATTGGAATGTGGACGTGCCTGGAGTCTGGCTTCAGCTCTGCCTTCTCCTGTTGTGTGCACATTATCATCTCGTGGATAAGGAGACGGCACCAGGCCCCACGAAACCTCTGTTTGCGGCATGTTCCTCTGAATTCTCTCCTGAGAGGCGGTAGGGGGCGCACTTATGGAGGGAGCCTTTGGGGGAAGTCTTCCAGGCTCCGTGGTCTCTGCGAGCCTTCTTTTCACGTGGGAAGTCCTGGAAAGCTTCCCAGCAATCCCGGAGGCCGGCAGGTTTCAAAAATGAAGTGTTTCGGAGATTTGAGGTTGGGGGTTAAAGAGAAGGCCACCCGGGACTCCTTCCCACCCGCCCCCCCCAGCTCACAGCCCCTTGCTCCTTTTGGGGGTGGGGGGCAGGGGCGTCCCCTGGGGGCAGCCTACCTGGGGTCCCAATGCCTCCCTGTGGAATTCCCCGGTGGCCACAGCTCTCTGGCCCCAGGCTCACCTTCCCTGCAGGGACCATCTGCATTGAGACCTGCCCACCCTGGCTGTGCACCCAACCCCCGATGGGAGGAGTCGGACGCAGGTGGTCCCCAGACATCCAACGGCCACCCCTTGGATGCCAGCGGATGGCAGGACCATTGGACATCTTGACGACCTGGGAGGGAACAGCAGTTCTGGGTTGAATGGTTCCATCCTGAAAACGGAGGGCCCCCCGCCCCCCCCCCCCGAAGTGCAGGCAGGAAACCCACCACACCCCTCTCGGGTGGGGGGGTGCCGCACCACCGACTTGCACAGAGCCTGGGCGGGAGGCGTCTCCCCAAAGCCCTGCTCCCTCAGCCACTGCCCTCAAGGCCCCGGGAGGGGAGGGCTGTCTGCGCGCGCACACACACACACACACACACACGGACCCCAGTGTTCTCCTCACTTCACCCACAGAGTTTTAAGACAATTTCAATTTGTTGTATCTTCCAATAAAGAGAACCTGGCAAACGCTTCTTCCAGAGTGGGAGAGCCTGGTAGGGGGCGGGGGGGCTGGGGGGTGCGCACAGGAGAGGGAGTTACCAGGGACAGCAGGATGCGCACTGGCGGGGGAGAGGGGGGCCCCCTCCCCAGGCAGGCTGCGGCAGCCGCTGGGGTGATTGGCCGAGGCCTTCAGGCCATATGGAGGCCCCACCTCCAGACGTGCCTGGCTTGGGTTTCCCGGCCTTTGGCACTGGAAGGCCACACAAAGATGCTATTCATGGCGAGGCCTTAAATTCTCTCCGGAATGAGGCAGGGTTTAAATAAATACATAAGAAAGTTGGATCCTGGGGCCGGACTGGGCTTGCCCAGGGGGTGGGTGCTGTTAGCTCTGAGAGAGAAGGTTCCCCTTCCCCTCCTCCCCCAACACACACACACAACTTCGGGATGAATTACTTAAGATGCCTCTTCTGTGTCAGTCAATGAGGGACTCCCAGGCACCTCCATTCAGCAGTAGTCAGTGAAGGACTTGTGTTTGATGATGGCCCGAGCGATCGAGACCGTCACCGTCCAGGTGTTACATGGCGAATTTAATCTTCCCGCAGGCTGCGAGGTAGGGCGGCCCTGGGGTTCAGCTCTTTGTCCCCTTACAAAGGGCGATGGGAGGCAATGTGGGGGCTGCAGAGGCCAGGAGACCCCAAGACACACAAGGTCCGTGCCCTCGCTGCGCTCAGGGTGACAACCAATTAGAAAACAAGATACAGAACTATCTGCCCCAGAGCCTGGCCCTGAAGCGCCACGTGAAAGTCCTTGGCCTCGAGCCACATGCCTGGGTAAATGAAATGGGCATCATCATCTCTGCTTTCTAGGTAAGGATGCTGCAGCGGGGACCGTGAGGTTCTCGTGGCAGGCGGCGGGCAAGAAGCGCTTCCTCCCAGAGGAAGAACACTCTCGGGTCATCTGTGCACCTGTAAGGACCACACAAGGTCTGGCCGCCCGCCCCGGCCAGCCCAGGACCAGCCGCTTAGAGGACCTTGCCTTCTGCACCGAGCCGTCCAGAGCGGGGTGCCTGGTGACCCTTTGCTCGAAGCCCAGGGCCACATTTTACAGCACTGGGGGATGGCCAGAGGGCAGAGAAGTGGCCGGGGCCACGGCGCCACATCACCACATGTCCAGGGAGAGGGCTCCCCGGGCTGGGGCCTGCCGGGTCATGAGGTTTGGCAGCCAGAGAGCACAGAAGCGTCTTCCTGCCTCCCTTGGTGGGTCTGACCTCCACCAATGGGGAAGATTTGGAAAGGGTCAGGGCACCCCCCGTCCTGCCCCGTGGAGCCACACGAGACACGTGCCTCCAAGTGGGGACAGCAAAGCGGAGGAAGCATGGGGCAAAGTTCCAGTCTCATTTCTCAGCAGAGTTAGCTAGTTACTCCCCGGAAATGGAGACTGCTTGAAGAGGCCCCGCCTCCCCATACGTCAGGCCTGTTCCTTCCCTTGAAAAGGGTCTTTTAAGAAAGGCCATAAACCTCGAAACAGGGTCAGCTCTGCCCGATGTTGACCAACGAGAAGGCAGCTGGGCGGGGCAGGACTCTCTGACCCTGAGCCGCACAGAGGGGCGGTCACGGCCGCCCTCCCCCCACCCGACCCCCTGCAGGGTTCTCAGAGCTCAGACCAGCGATGGGACCCGGGCTCAGCTTTGCGGAGAACCCCCAGAGGCAAAGGGCAGCAAGGGAGGCAAAGCGTCCCCCTTCCACGCCTGATAAAAAGTTGAAAAAATGTATGTGAATTTTGCTTTTTCTGCCATCCTATAGCCTCGCTAATTTCGATTTTTTTCCCTTAAATTACATACCATTATCGAGTGTAGATCAGTGTAACCTTTTCAGAAGCAATGTTTCAAATGCCCTTGCGCTAGGTTCCTGCTGAAATGGATGTAGTGTTCGGGGCCTTTTTTTTTTTTTTTTTCTTTCCCCCGCGCACTATTTGTAATTATAAAAAATTGCAGCGACCTCTTTGTCCGTCATTAGAGAAAGTGCCGGGTGAAACATGGTGACATCCATTTGAGGAATACTATTTACTATTCGGTTGACAGAATGAAGCCGAGTGGCGGGTACGGGCCTGGGGAAGCACCGAGCGGACTGTCGAGAGCAAAGACAAGTTGAAGAATTGCACGGGATGGATGGTCCCATCTGTTAAAGAAATGCGCATATGTACAGATTTAGTTAAATGACTGTATATGCCTAAAAATATTTGGAAGGAGCCACAGCAACCAGTTGATTGCTTTTGGGGACCGTGCATTCTTCTGTATTCGAATCGGGTACCACGAGCCGGTACCATTTCTGTCACATAAAAATAGGGATTAGAAACAAATTACTCACCTTTGGGTACAATCATAGCCCCGGGAGGAGTGCCCCCCCGACCTGCCCTGTGGGTTCCGGCCACGAGCCCACGGCCACCTCATCTGCACGCCCAGGGGGAGAAGCATGACCCCGGCGTGCGACCTGGCCACCGGACAGCCCGGAGGGTCCCCAGCACGGCTGCTGTGCCGAACACAGACTTGGGAGCTGAGCGGGCCTCTGTCTGCCAGGCTGGCCGGGCACCAGGGAGGACATTGTCCAGTGATGGCTTCTGTTTAGATTGGCTGAGGCCTTCCCTTCTTTCTGGAAGTGGGTAGATGGCAGGGCAGATCCCTCCGAGAAAGTGCTTCCAGAGGAAGATAATAGACCCCATTGTGTGCGGGTAAGAGGCTGTCAGTCCTTGCCCCTAGCTCTCATTCAGCGGTCCAAAGGGGCTCTGATTATGACAAAGACACACAGTTAAAGGAAGGCTCATGGCTCTCTTCCCTCCGTCTTTAGAAATTCACGTGCAGCCACCTCTGAGTTTTGCCAAAAAAGGAGAGGGGAAGTTATACGACCTGCTGGACAGGCAGTGCTGAGGGTAGAGGGAGGGGCCGCACAGCTCGCGGGGACCAGATGGGTGACTGGTACTTGGGTACCCGTATGGGGCCTGGGTGGCACGAATGTTGCATCAGGTACAGGGGCTCAGCAACACCCCTGCTCCAACCTACGGGGCACCCCAGTGCCCGGAACCCTGGGGCTGGGGATGTGCCGGAAGCAAAGCGCTCTCCGAGACAGCTTGTCAAGAGTGCCTCACTCACTGTACCCGAGGGAGGTCAGAGGACACCGCCAGCCGCATAACCCGAGACATTCCCATCTCTCAGAGGGAAAAGCAGGATTATGAGGAAGAACAGGCAAGAGACCAGGCAAGCTGGTCGTGGTCGACCGCGCTGGGCCAGCCGCTTGGCAAGAGTGGAAGGGCAAGGGGGCGCCTGGGTGGCTCTGTCGTTGAGCGTCCCGCTTCGGCTCAGGTCATGATCTCGCAGTTCGTGAGTTCGAGCCCCGCGTCGGGCTCTGTGCCGACAGCTCGGAGCCCGGAGCCTGCTTTGCGTTCTGTGTCCCCCTCTCTCTCTGCCCCTCCCCCGCTCGTGCTCTTTCTCTCAAAAATAAATAAACATTAAAAAAAAAAAAAGGAGTGGAAAGTCAAGGACGGAAGCCTAGGCAATTGCAAGAGTCAAGAGCAGGCAGAGGCAGGAGTCAAGCAGTGAGACTGGCGTTGGCACGGGGGCGGCTTCAAGGAAGGCAGAGGTGTCAGCAGGGCGAGGACCCAGAGTGTCCCCTGGATCAGCCACAGGGCATGAGAATGTTGGGTAGATGCAGGGGGGGGGGGTGTGGTTTCATGTGGAACAGAGCCACTCAGCCACCTGAGAGAGGAGGCCGGGAAGGTCAGGGCCAGAGGCACAGTGTTTTCATCAATGCAGGGGGGCGGGGGGGGGGCGGGTAGGGGTGGGCGTCTCCAGTGTGTTTGCAGGGCAAGGCAAAGTTGCTGCAAGCAGGGCAGGGGTTAGGGAGAGTGGAAACAAGGCCTGCCTGGGGACATGAAGAAAGCTGGAGGGCTCAGGAGCCAGAAGGTTCTCCACCCAGACCAGCAGGTGTTGCCGGGAGCCTGCAGGGCAGAAGGCGGGATGTGCACTTTGTGACTTCTGCACTGCCGTTCCACCTTGGGGCTCGGCTCTGGGAGTGGGGCTCAAGTGGCATGGAGACAGAGGAGGCTGAAATTTGGAAGACCAGGAATCTGTGAGGATACAGACAGAGAAAAGGAGAGTCTATGGTAGGAACACAGTCCAGTGTGCCTATCGTGCAATTGTGTATCGCACCACACCACACACACACACACACGTTTGTGCTTGCACACACCGCAGACTCTGAATTGTGCAGTGCACAACCTGTGCAACGGTACACACTGCCCTTTGCAGGAGCTAAATGTGCCATTTGGGCTGTGGATTTCTGAGAACGGGAATGTGAACCGGGCCCCCAAACAGTCAGATGCTGCTGCGGACACAGGAAGGTGGCAGAGGACAGCTGAGGAGGCGATGATGTCCACGAGCAGAAAATTAGAGAGATGACTTTTGTAGGAAGTAAACAAGGAGCTGCAGGGCCTGTGGACAGGGCCGGGAATGTCGGCTGCTCCGGGAGGTAGGAGGAGCAAGGGCAACCTCCCCAGAGGGTCCCGAAAACTCAAGGCTGCGCACGGTGCTGGGCACAACGGCAGTAGCCTCAGTCTCACGGATGAGGAAGCTCTGTGAGATGAAATGCTGTCCCAGGGGCGGGCCCGGGATTTGGACCCAGGCACAGAACAGAAGGTGACCTGTGGTCAGGGCCCCCCCCCCACCCCGGGCCCGCATCCTTCTAGACCTCAGGCCGCCCACACGTGTCGCCGTCCGGTGCCCAGCCCACACGCGGCCCCTGGTCCTGGGGGTGGGGCCTGCCCGAGATCTCTAGCAAGAATAGAGAAATCAAGTCCGTCCCAATTAAGTCCCACACGGGGACCGGGGGTCCCGAGGGGCCCTGCCACCTGCCCACAGTCCTCATTGTGCGCAGCTAATCCCGTCCAGGTGTCTGCGGGCAGGCCCCCGATCAATTAGTCACCGCGATTGAAGCTGAGTGTAATTAATTATTCAATTTTGAGCGGTTCCAGCTTAATGCGTCTGAAATGACATCATGCAGCCTGGGCGTTCTGCAGGCGGGGACAAAAGGCAAACAGGTCCGAACAAAGCCCCCCGTGCACCTGACCCGCTCTGAATCGGCGCTAATCCTCTGCCTCCCAGAGTGAGCCCGCTCACCTCCACACCGCTGTCATGGCCCGCTCTGAGCAGGTGCACGGCCCCTCCGGGACCCTCGGCCTCCGGGTCACGGACCCCCGGCTTAATCAGTGTTCTGTCATCACCCTGGCTGCCCAACCCCACCGAGGGACGTGTTCCGTCACTCCTTCTTCGGGGGCTGTAGTCACAGCTGGACGTGGATCTTCGTGGGCTGTGGACGTGGAGCGACCCCACAACGGTCTCTCTGCGGTCACCACCCCACCACCCTGCTGTCACAGGGCTGGAGGGCCCCTCGGGAGGCGAGCAAACCCTGTGGGGGCGGCCGGAGCCAGCGTGACAGCAGAACTCTCTCTTCTGCGCCGGGCCCAGGTGGAGATGGCAGCCAGCAGCGGGCAGGGCGCCGTCCCGGGGGAGTCTTTCAAGGGGAGGTGGAGGGGCGCGCCCTGATCTGCACCCCCGAGCCCAGCGTTTCCAGGGGGGTCCCCTGCCCTGCTGCTCTCCTGCACCACGGCCGGGCCCCACCCCCTCAGCGGCCCGTTCACAGCGCCTCCCTAACTGGACCTCAGTGCAGGCATCTGTCCAGAGTGACAATGTGCTCGTTTGAACAGTCCGTGGCTCCCTGTCACCTTGGTCGAGCGCAAGCCCTCAGCCTGGCTGTGGGTCCCCAGGGTCTCCCCCCTGCCTCCCTCCTTACCCCTCCATCTCTCTGCACACACGGGCTCTGTGGTCATCAGGCCCGTCCCTCGCCTTTTGGGCTTAGAGTGGCTTTCCCAGGCCTCAACGCCTGCCCCCTGCCCGCCCAGCAAACCCCTACACCTCCTTCCCTCTTTCCTTGGACACATGCGTGTCCCCCTCCGCGGATGGCGCCTCTTGTCTCAATGCGTCCTGAGTGTGTGTTTGCACGGCGGTCCCAGCTGGGCTGGGCAGAGGGGACAGCAATCTTTGTCCCTCGCCTGTGTTTGCAGGCGTCCGGCACACTGCTTAGCACATAATGGACCCTCCAGAAATGTTTGTTGAATTCATGAAGGAAGAAATTATTAAATCGGCCAAATTGAACTCATTATCTCCCCCCTCCCTCCCTGCCCACAAGGGAGGCCTCGCACCCTGCATCTGGGATAATGGTGTCATTATCAGCCACTCAGCCCGCCCAGCTGCCCGCAGCCAGTGTATTATCCAGGCGGCTCAGAGAAAGACCCCCAATCCTGATCCCCACCCCCTCCCCCTGGCTCCGGCCTCATTGTCTCTTCCCCTCGCCTCGCCCCCCCGCCGCCACCGGCCTGCACCCTGGGGGCACGGCCTCCAGCATCGCACATCCTCCAGGATGGCCCCGCAGGGCCCTTCCGCAACGCAAAACTGGGCACGAACTTCTGTGGTTTCGGATGCATTTCCCCGTCTGGGGACACACCCGAAGGGAAGCAAACCGACTCGCAGGCCCTTGTTCCCAGCAGCACCATTCACAGGGCCGAAAGGTGGAAGCAACCCAGCCGCCCGCGGGGTGGATGAAGGGACACGCTGAATGTGCCGCGAACACCCGGGGCAGCCCGACCGTCGTAAGGAGAAACCGAGCTGGTGCGTGCTGTGACGCGGGTGGACTTCGCAGACGGTCCGCTGAGTGAAATAAGCCAGTCCCAAAAGGCCAAATCCCGCCTGGTTCCACCTACGCCAGGTCCCCGGAGGACTCAAACTCACGGAGACAGAAAGCGGCTTGGAAGGGGGGAGGGGGGCAGGCGCAGGGGGAGGGGGTGGGGGCGGGTGGTTCGCGGGGGCATGAAGAAGCTCTGGAGAGGAGACGGATGGGGGTGAGGCTCCACCACAGCGGGGACATGTGTCACAGCACTGCACTGCATAATTAGAAATCGTTGGGGCGCCCGGGTGGCTCGGTCGGTTAAGCGTCCGACTTCGGCTCAGGTCATGATCTCGCGGTCCGTGGGTTCGAGCCCCGCGTCGGGACCCTGTGCTGACAGCTCAGAGCCTGGAGCCTGTTTCAGATTCTGTGTCTCCCTCTCTCTCTCTGACCTTCCCCTGTTCATGCTCTGTCTCTCTCTGTCCCAAAAGTAAATAAACATTAAAAAAAAAAAATTGAAAAAAAAAATGGTTAAGGTGGCAGATTTCGCGCTGGGTGTCTTTACTGCGATTTGCTATAAATTCCTCAAATGCTCAGGGCGGCATCCAATCCTCGCACGGCCTTCCCTGCCGGGGCCCCCTCTCCACCCGGACTCCCTCACACCGACTCCACTGGGCGCCGCTCTCCCCGCCACGTTCTCTGCCTCCGCCCAGGTGGCTCCCTGTTCCCCCCAAACCTGCGCACGCGACCCGGCGGGCCCTCTCCTGGAACAACACAGCGCTGAGCCCGGAACGGCACCAAGCGAATGAATGAAGGAAGCAGCGAATGCTTGGGTGTCTCCCGCCCACCCCCCCTCCGGCTGTCAAGCCGGACAGCAGCCTTGAGGTCTGAAGGTGAGGCCTGGGCGGGGGACCGACACCCAGGGGTACCCGGCCACATCCCAACCCACAATTCCCTCTGGGGGAGAGCGAGGGTGTCCCACTATCACCCGGAATGAGACTCTCGTGCTGGGCCGGTCCTGCCCTGATTTCCTCACTTTTCACCTGTTGGCTCAGAGTGAGAGCCGGTTTGGGGCCGGATGGACTGAGCCTCAGTTTCCCCCTTTGTAAAACGGGACCACCTGCCCACGGTGACGGGGGAGGATGGCGACAGTAGGGGTGGCTACAGTTTGCCAGGCTGTGTCCCCAGCAAGCACCATGGAGGATGCTGGTTCTCCCTAGCCGGGGAGCCCACGGAGCTCGGGGCGCAGTGCGGAGACAGAGAGGAAGCCAGGACGAATTCTTCATCAGAGCCAGTTGAGAGTCGGGGTGCGCCTGGGTGGCTCCGTCGGTTAAGCGCCTGACTCCGGCTCAGGTCACGATCTCACGGTTCGCGGGTTCGAGCCCCGCGTCGGGCTCTGTGCTGACCGCTCGGAGCCTGGAGCCTCTTCGGAGTCTGTGTCTCCCCCTCTCTCTGCCCCTCCCCCACTCATGCTCTGTCTCTCCCAAAAATAAATAAACATTAAAAAAAATAAAAAAACAAAAAAAAGAAGGAAGAGGGGAGCCTGGGTGGCTCAGTTAAGTGTCTGACTCCTGGTTTTGGCTCCTGTCATGAGCCCACAGTTCTGAGTCCGAGTCCTACATCGGGCTCTGTGCTGACAGTGCAGAACCTGCTTGGGATTCTCTGTCTCTCTCTCTCTCTCTCTCTCTGCCCCTCCCCTGCTTCCTCTCTCTCCCTCTCAAAAATAAATAAATTAACATTTAAAATTCAGCCAAGCTTTCCAAATCAATATTGTTACAGTTTGCCTGACCATAAATAAAAACTATTTATAAAAAAAAAAAAAATGGAAGAAAAAGGGAAGGGAGAGGAAGAGAAGGAGAGAGAAAACACATTCAAAGGACTTGGCCCATCACGGGGTCTGGCTGAGGCTGAGGGCAGGGGACACCTTTCCTTGGGTGGGGGTGGGGGGCAACACTGAAATTTCTACATCCTGAGGAAGAGCAGGGAGAAGGGGGTGAGCTGCCTGGAGGGGGCCCAGCCCCCCGGAGGCGCTCCTGCGGCCTTCTACAAAGCAGTCTTCTTGCTGGAAACACCTCTGATGAGGTGGGAACTTGCTGTGGAGACAGTGGCCATGGCTCCGAGCAAGCCTTCAGCCTCATGGCAGGCCTCGTCCATGGCCCTCCAAGGGGAGCGCCCGCCCGGCGGAGGGGAGGGTTCAGAGCGGAAGGCCAAGGCGCCAGCCTGAAGCAGCTTCTCAGAGTCCGCACCGCCCCTTCCAATCCCCTGCCCGAGGCTCCGGGCTCCCGGGGAAGTCACGCAGGGAGCCTCACCCCTCCACGCGTAGCGCACGGTGAGGACGGGGCTCCGGGCCTGGGACCCCTGAGTTGGGAAGCAGAGGGAGCAGGTCTGTCCCCTGAGCACGAATTCCACCCCTCGGCTCGGCCCGAGCAGGCTCGCAGGCCCCTGGTGCCCAGCTGAGCCTGCTGGGGCGGCCCGCGGTGACACGGGGCTGGCACGCCTCCCCGTGCGGTCATGTCTCATTGCCGCTGCGGCCTAGCTGATTAGCACAGTAACCACCAGCCTCAGGAAGGAGGTGGACTTCAGAGCGCCAGGAATTAAGCCGAGACTTTGCAAGTCCGTGCCTTTGCCGGCCCCGGCTAGCAACGTGGATCCCCGGGCGCAGAAGCAGGCCTCACCCAGACTTGGCTCTGATGCCCTCATCTGTTGAGTAAAGCGGGGTCACTTCAAGGCGAGCGACCCCCTCGGCTCGGAGCCTGCTCCGGCCGTCCCCGCGGCGGCCCCCCGAAAGCAGGTCCGGAGGGCAGTAGCGTGGCGGCCGAGCCGGGCGGGGTTGCACCCTCGCATCAGGGGAACACCAAGCCCGTGGCTTTCTAAGAAAGGATTTTGGCCAACGCCTGTGGCAAGAGCATATGACCACGTGGCTTGGCCACAACCGAGTCTGTCTGTGTGGGATTCTCCAGGAATCGTGTGGCTCAGAGGATGTGGTCAGCGGAGGAGGGAAGAGGCGGGAAGCCCGACTCCCAGGGTTTCAAGGACACCGGCCGGGGCTGCGGCGACGAGCCCGAGGGAAGGGAGCGCAGACACGCACGTGGAGAGAAGACGGGGCCGAGGGGCTGGTTTTGTTTATCTGAAACTTTTGAGGACGAACAGCGGACCCGGAGGTGGGGACAAGGAAGCGAGCCTCCACGCGTCCTTCATCCAGGTTCAGGGGCCCGGACGCGTGCCTGCTCAGAGGCCGCATCTAAACCCGTGGCGGGGGCCGAGGACACCCCCTCCCCTCGCGCTCTGACCGGCCGAACCAAAGGATTCTCCGCCCCGGTCAGCTCTCTTCTGGAAGCTTTCTCTGCACCCCAGGCCCATGCCCTCGGAAAGCCCTCCGTTCGGACGAGACCCCCCCCCCCCCCCCCCCCCGCCAACCACCACCACAGACATGCGCACAGGGCTCTCTGGAAAGTCCCTCCAAGTCTTTTGAGGTGGCCCCAGAACAGGTGGCGTGAAAGAGAGCAGGGGAGCTACTTCGGGCACCGAGAGATGGCCACGTGCCACCTGCCTCTGTCAGAGCCCCGGCGCCCGTGATGAATGCGCTCAAGTCCGAAATAGTCTTCAAAGCAAGTGCCACAGGCGGGTCCAAACTCAGACTCCTGGGGCGATTGGGTTTCATGATCCGCCTGCAGCCGTGGTTACGGGGTAGCACGGACCTTCTCACCCCTTAATTATAGTTCTGGCGTTCGAAAAACACACCGACACCTCTCCCTCCCCTGGCGCCCTGGTCTCGCTCCTCCCCACTCCCAAACGCTCCGAGAGCCGGAGATAAGCCCCCGGCCCGTTTATGACCGCCCCTGTCCCTGTCCTCCGTGGTCTGACCGCACACTCGTTGGCCCGCGCCTCCCCGCTGCCTTACAAGGTAATATTGCCCGCAGAGATGCCACTTTGGGAAGCGTCAAGAGGACAGAGAATGCCAGGATCTTTTTTTATGCGCTGAGCCAAGCCATTCCAGGCGCCTCCGAGAACAGGCGGTGTTCTGTATCCGAGACAACTTGAACACACACGTTCCTTCCGGGGGGCCGGAGGTGGAAAAAGTAAGCCCGTGGCCTCTTTGGCTCGAGTCGGACGGAGCAAATTAAAACATTGAGGAGTTTTCCCCTTCCAACTGCAGAGCTGTTTTAGGTCTGATGTCCATCAACCAAATTAAAATAGATGAAAGCCGGCCTCAACTATGTCCCTGGGTGGAGAAGGGAGGCACAGCCTTCGTGATGGGGACTGGTGACCTCGTTCTGGGCTGCTTCCCTGATTGACTGCATCTCCAGGGTGGAAAGTGGCCTGGGCGGCCAACACTCCCGCTCCTCCCCACGCCCCTGCCCACACAGGGGACACGGTAGGAAGGCCAAAGGGGAACTTTGGTGGGGTGACCCAAAGTCCTCCGGAGGCGAAGAAAAAGTCCGAGGCCGGGGGGAGTCAAGCCCACAGGAGCGGAGTGGGGAACGCGCAGAGTCCTGGCGCTGGGCGGGCCGGTGAATTTAGTATGGGTCCGAGCGGGGTGTGCATCCTGCACGCTGTGTCCACTCAGGGCTGCGTGAGTAGGGCGACCTGTCCACAGCACAGGAGGGGACAGACCTGCACCGCCTCACCCTGGTTCCACCCCCTGCTGGACCCCTCGTTGTGAGAGCAAAGTGAGCACTTGGGCCCTTTTACGTTGGAGAGTGGGCAGGACCCTGGGCGCGAGAGAAGAGCCGGGCCACCCAGACCGCTGGGCTGGGACAGACGCTGCCAGGCAGGCGTGAGCTGGGAAAGGGCCCCAGCACGGTGCACGGACACAGGGGCTTCCAAAGTGTCACCCCGGTCGCTGTGTGAACACCACAGATCCAGGTATAAAGTGGCAATGAATTCCTAATGCCGCCTAACCCCCCCACCCCCACCCCAGCCTTCCCTACAGAGTCCTCTCCAGCTGGGAGAGGGGGTCGGCAGGTGGAGGGAGGGGGGCCCCAGGAGAAGGCTCCAGGGAGCACACGCCGTAGCCAGAACCCCTGGAAGAGGGGCCCCCGCAAACATTCTCATGGAATCTTCTCACAGAGCCCATTCGAGGGTTGAAGCATCCCTGCTTTGGTCACCAAGTGGCAGACAGGGACTTGCTGGGGCCTGTCCAGGAAGCAAGATACGTGCATCAGGCAGCCTGTCCCTCCGAATGCCTAAAGGAGAGGTCCTATACTCCTCTTCCCCCCAAGTCAAAGCCCCCAGGGCTGTGTGTGTGTGTGGGGGGGGGGAGTACATTGAACTCAAGGGGGAACCACAGAACGGCTCCAAAAAGCTCAGGGGCTCCCCTATCAGTCACCACCCTGCTCCCCTCCCTCTGTCCTGTCCCGGCCTGCAGAGAGCATTTTGCACGTAGGTCATGCCCTCTGCGACTCTTCCCGTTAGATCACTGGACAGAAATGTGGCATTTGCTGTCCCTGCACATGGCCGTAACCAGATCGGCATGAGCTGCTTGCCCCCCCCTCCTCCTGGGCCTCACTGGCACCCTAAAATAGCCTTGATGTATGTATGGCATCTTCTGGAACAGAGCAGCCCTGATCATTTAAACATTCCTGGAGTCTTGTGCATGCCTGGTAGTTATCAATAAGGCAGGTGCCGCACACGGGGCTCATTCCTGCGGGGGCCCCTGGATCAGCAGACCACGTGGCTGCCGTGGCTGGGGGCTGATGTCAGTGGCCGTGTCGGCCCGGGTTGATGGATTGCCTCCGCTCATGCTGACATCGATAATTATAGGCTGGGCATCAGGACTGGCAGGGGCCCAGCTCCAGGGCCTTGACCCCAGCCACCTCTTTTTATAGAGAGGGAAACTGAGCCCAGAGAGGTTGCACAGGGATTTGGGGACTCGGGGGTCTGCACACCTCGTGCGCTGGCCGTGTCCTAGGCTCAGCAGAACAGGCAGGGAAGGTGGGTCCACTGAAGGCCTCCTGGTGGGAAGGAGGCTTTGTATCCCATTCGGCAGCACGAGGAAGTCCTTTGGTCCTTGAGAACGGGTCCTGAAGAGAAAGGGGGCTCAGAGCACAGGAGTGGCCCTTGCGCTAGGACCCTCAGCATGTTCAGGAAGACCCCGGACGCCCCTCTCTGAGCCCCACTTTCTAGAGCTGGACAACAGTTCGTCCCACCCTCGCCACTGCTGACGTTGGGGGCTCCGTCTGTGCTGCGGAGGCTACGCTGTGCATTCTGGGATGGTTAGCATCCCTGGCCTCTGCCCACCGCACGCCAGCAGCATTGGGCTGTGACAGTCAAAAACGTCAGTTGGCATTGCTTGATGTCCCTGCTGTGGAGGGATGCGTGTGCCTGGTGACCCCCGCCCCCAGGCCCCTCCCTGGTCTGGGAAAGAAGCCTGCGGCTGCTCCCCACCCCCCACCCCACCCCGACCCCCGTAACCTCCTCCTTGTTACCATCTCCCCAGCAGGCTCTGGGGTCAAGTCGCTGCCTCCCTGTGCTGGGAGGGGCCATCCTGCCTAAGGCTGCAGGAGGCTCAGACCTTGGTGCGGGTCCCCAGGGTGTGGGCGTGCTCACAGGGCAGGAGAGGGGCCGAAAACACAGACGGAAAGGCAGAAAAACAAAGTGCTGATTTGTCCCAGGAGCCAGAAGGAGACGCCCAAGCCGGTGGCCAGCAAGGGAAGCAGGGCGGGTCGAGACAGCACAGCCCGCTCAGGGGCTGGCCTGCTCTAGAAGGGCCACAGGGAGCCCATCCTGGTCGGATTTCACCTTTCGAGTGCGGATCTCCTTCCCATCTGCCCTGGAGGTGGATCCCTCCTTTTTTCCTGGACGGGGGCTCCCCAGGGTAGCCTTCAGCAAGCGACACTTCTCAGGGAGACACCTATTCATTGGGCCTCACGGCCAGAGCCCAAAGGCTGAGTGTGGCCTTGGGAGGGGGGGGGGTCAGGTCAGCCAGGGGCCGGGGAGGCTCCGGGCAATGCAGGGAGAGCCCAGGCAGAGGTTGTGTGAGGCTCCAGTGACCCCCAAACCTGTGCCTCCCCCACCCCCCTTGGACGGGGCCCCTCCCTGTGGATGAGCTACACACGAGGGGCCTGGGCCCCGAGAGGTGCTGGTGGGCCTAGGGGAACCAAGTGAAGGGGGTGTGATTCGAATCCCAGACAGCACTCGGGATGATGTCTCAGCAGCGGCTGCCACAGAAAACGGGGAGCAGGGCCAGGGAGCCGAGGGCGGTGCTGGGTCCCGGCCCAGACCAGGCAGCCCAGCGGGCTTCAGTGCGTGCATGCTGCCATCGTGTGGAGGCCCAGACCGGACGTCCCGGGAGCTGTGGGACACCCCCAGACCCCCACTGGGACCCTCTCCTGGCCAGGGCGCCTCTGGCCCCCCCGGCTGCCGCCCTAACCGGGCCCAGATGGCCTTGGCAGAGGGGCTGACTAGTCTGCCTCATCCTGGGGGTCCCAGAGTCCGGCCGGAGGGGTGGGAAAGTGGGTGGGTGGTTTGCATGGGCAAATCTTGTCCCAGGGCCTGTCCGAGAAGGTTGACAGTGGGGAGGCAGTGGGGGAGGGGAAGGCAGCCTGGCTCAGCAGCCTGGGACCCTCCCCGCACCGTTTCCTCGCTCATCCTGGAAGGGTGCTCTCCTCAGTGGACCGTGGGACACCCTCACCACGGCAAAGGCTTCTCATCACCTCCCCTCCCCTCGCCCCTGCCCCTCCCAGTGTACATTTCCTCCCTGCCTTGGAGGGAGAGGAGGTTTCAGACAAAAGAACCCTGGGGTTGGCCTCAGACCCACCGTTCAGCCTGCAGGAACCCTCTCCTCAGGCTCCGCCTCCGACGCCCTGGTCCCCTGTGAAGCCCCCCCCCACCCCACCTCCCCAGGCAGCTGCGACCCTCTGCCGATCACCTGCCTCGTTAAACAGCACAGTGGCAGGGGCAGTCAGGGTCCTGCGGGAAGCAGACACACATTTGAGGACTCGGTTATGACGGGGACAGTTTGGGAAGGTGCGTGAGGCGACAGGAAGGCGCAGGCCCCCCCTCACCCCTGGGCACATTCCAGGGCCTGGGTTCCACCCAAATCCGCAGGGCCAGCGAGGGAACAGTTCCTGGGCCCCGCGGGGACGAGCAAACGTGTCAACCTCCAAAGCCCCGGTCCCAGAGGAGGGTAAGGAGGCGGGCGGGGAGTGAACCCAAGCAGGGCAGGCTTCCAAAGCGGGTTCTGAGCGGTGTCGGAGCCTGGAGCCGGGTGTAAATCAGCCTCAGCCGGGCGTCCCCGAGCGCACCGCGGCTGGCTGACGCTTCTCCCGCAGTGGGACGTGCTGGTGCGTTGATTTACGCCCCGGCAACGGCCCTTCATCTCGTCCGGGACGGGTGCTGTGGGGAGCCTGCCGCTGGAAAGGGGTGGGCTGTCCGAGGAAGCCCCCTCCCCTGCCGGCTCGGCTCTGTGCCCCGGGTGCGCGGGGCTCCTGCCTCTGCTCTGCCCCGGGGTGGGGGGGGAAGGCACCAGCTGGGGAGGGCAGGGCAGGGCAGGGCAGGGCAGAGAGGCCAGGCGTTTCCTCCTGCTCCTGGGCGGGCAGCGGGGGTCCCTGGTCCCTCGGCCCTTCGCTGGGCGGGGCTGGGGCGGGGTGGCGCGTGTGTGCCTGACCGGTCCCTGTGGTTGCCCAGCTCAGGGGCTATGACATCTCTGCGGGTATCCCAACACCTGGTGAGTCATTCTTCAGTCTGAACCACCTGAGAGGGATCCCGTCTCCCGTCAGGACTCTGGGAACCTCCAAACACGCACGCAAGCACACGCGCGCGCACACACACACACACACACACACCTGTCCGGCCCCAGACATTTCATGCCACCTCCCAGCGTTGGGTCGACCGCATGCAGTCACTGCCTCCCAGCACGGCAGTTTGACACAGCTCCCGGGACAGCTCTCAGGTCTGCCTGCCTGGCACCTTCCCCCCACGGCCCGGGGCCCACGCGTGGACCCAGCCACGGCCCCACGGACGGGCCTGCTGTCAGCCCACCCCTGAAAACCATCATCCAGGACACATCGTTCCCCCGCTTAAACCCTCAGGAACAAAACCTCAAGTCCTGATGTCTGGCGAGACGCTGCTCACCCGCAGGGCTCCGCTGTTGAGCTCGCTGGGCCCTTGCCCTTGACGCTCCCCCTCCCAGCCAGCCCAGCCTCCACTCTGCTGCTACCTCCTGCCATCCTCCTGCGAACCTGCCGCCTCCTCCGAGATGCCCGCCTCAAGCCCACAGGCACTCTCAGGGTTTCCTGTTCCTTTCTTTGGGAACTTCTAGCAAGTTCTTCCCCTCTTCCTGCTCTCAGTCCCCTCCTGAGCCTCTGGCCTGTCCCCTTCCTGCTGTCTCACGAAAAGCTGGGAGACAAAGACACGCTGGGGGTCACGGGGCTCTCTGAAGGTCCAGCTGAGGGTCCAACAGGCAAGAGTCCCCCCACTCTGGGGCCGCCTGGGCGTAGTCTGTCGAAAGGCATGGAGGGGAATGGAAATTTCCTCCCCGCTGGAGAATCTGGTGGACTTCCGGAGAAGGTTCTGGGCGAGCTCTTGAAAGTAGCTGATTGAGAATTCAGTGAAATGTTTGTAATTTCTCCCGGCAAGCCCAGTCGTGGGTGATTAAAATAAAACAACCTAATGAACACCCCCAGAAGCCTTTGCACATACGTTCTTACGGGGATGCTTAAGAAAATTAAGGGGTGAAGTGATTTTTTTCCCCCCAGCAAGAAAGATTGGGCCACTTAATTAAGAGCTGTCCTTAATCTTGGACAAACTAGGTCTAATTTCTTCAAATTATTGCACATTTCGCTAATTCCCTGCCCCCTCCCTCTACTTGAGGATGTCTGAGCAGGAGTTCCCTGAGCAATTTGAAAAGCCTGGATGTAAAGACAGTCTCATTTTCTTCTGCCCCGAACAGAGCATCTCCGGGCTTGTTGTTTGCAATGGGGAGAGGAAGTGGTGAGGGGCTGGGAGCACAGGGAGCTTTATTAGCGTCTGCGCTGGGGCCGCCTCATCAAGGGGAGGGACGGGCACCTAGCACATCTGACAGAGGCTGAGATGTGACAGGTGTGACAGGCAGAAAGCCTTAGAGAGTTCCAGAATGGGGGCATGGGTGCACCTCCCTGGGACCCACAAAACAAAAGACAAAACAAAACAAAACAAAAAAACTTGCAGGGAAGAAAGAAGGGCCAGGCCGAGCACTGAATTAAGACCTGTATCCTCAGGGGGCGCTTGGGTGGCTCAGTGGGTTAAGCGTTCGACTTCAGCTCAGGTCACAATCTCACAGTCCGTGAGTTCGAGCCCCGCGTCGGGCTCTGGGCTGACAGCTCAGCCAGGAGCCTGTTTCCGATTCTGTGTCTCCCTCTCTCTCTGCCCCTCCCCCGTTCATGCTCTGTCTCTCTCTGTCTCAAAAATAAATAAACATTAAAAAAAATTAAAAAAAAAAAAGACCTGTATCCTCGGGGTGCCTGGGGGGCTCAGTCGGTTAAGCGCCCAACCTCAGCTCAGGTCATGATCTCACGGTTTGTGGGTTCGAGCCCCGCGTCGGGCTCTGTGTTGACAGCTCGGAGCCTGGAACGTGCTTCGGATTCTGTGTCTCCCTCTCTCTCTCTGTCCCTTCCCCGCTCACTTTCTTTCTCTCTCTCTCAAAAATAAATAAACATTCAAAATAAAAAAAAAATTTAAAAAGACCTGTATCCTTGGTTATCTCCGCATTTCCTGCCACGCCCCATTTGACAGTTGGGGAAACTGAGGCTCAGAGAAACCGAGGCCCAGGAAGTGGGGTTGCTGCGGCGGAACGCGGGTTTGCCCAGCGAAGGCGGTGTGCGTCCTGCTCCGCCACCTGTCCGCCCCGCAGAGACTCGCATCTGCGAGCCACACGGCACGCGGCTCGGGCCACGGCGCACGGGGCTGAGTGTGTCGGGGACCCGCGAGCGCCAGCTCGGGTGCACCTGGAGCGGACAGAGCTGGTTTTGCGGACTCAGCCACCACCCCCCGTGCCCTCCTGCCCGCAGCACTTCCGCTCTCCCCTCTCCGAGTCCCTGAGGTTTGGGGGACAGCACCCCGCCCCGACTTTGTGGGGGACCCCACCCCTGGCCCATTGCCCGGAGCTGCTGGGCGACAAGCAGAGAGACCCAGAGAATGAAGGCGCCCGGTGCAGGTGAACGGGTGCTGCTGGGTCTGCCATTCCTGGCTCCCCCTGTCCTGGGGGACCAATCCCCCTTCCTTTCACTTCAGCCATCCGGGGTGGGTTTCCTTCAAAAGCAAACGCAAGCATCCTCGATGTTACAAACCTCGGAGACGAGACAACCCGCCCCTCGCCTTGAGCCAGGAGTACAACTGGGTTATTTGGGAAGCCAGGGCAGGAAGCACCGTGAGACGGGGGAAGGAAGGGGCCTGATGGAGCCAGCGGGGCTCAGTCCTGCTGGGGGACCCGTGCCACCTGTCCCAGTCGTCCCCTGCAGGTGCACGGGGCCCTGCTCTGGGAGTATTAACGGCCCAGCACTTCTGGTCTATCCTGTGCTCCCCAACAGCCAGGAAATGTGTCCAGTGGAGTCAGAGTGCGTGCAGCGGGGAGCCTTCCGGTCCGCGTCCACAGAGGTAGCAAGAGCCAAGGGGTGTCTGGGCAGAACCAGGATGACCGGCTGTATTTTATAGGGAAGGAGAGAGACGAAGGGTTTGAAGGGACAGATCTCACGATGACACAGGGTATCAGAGGCAGCCCTGGGTCCACCCGGGTCCCCCGGCTGCTTCCCTACCTAGAGTGCGGCACCCTCCTCCCTCCGTCCGTGTCCGCCCGGCGGGGGACACTGCTGAACTGCAGGTGGCCCAGGCCGGTGACTGCCTCCTGACCGCTCAGGTCAGCCAGAACGCTTTGCCTGAGCACCTGTTCTGTGCCACCTCTGTGCGGAGCCCTCAGACTCTGGAGAATGGAAAACACCGCCCCCTCCTTGGAGGAGGGCCCGGCGCCAGGTAATGTAAAGAGCTCAGGGCACAGAATGTGTCTTGAGTTTTGCAGGTGACATTAATGATTCACTAGCAGTAGAGATAAAAGGTCCCGTATGAACAGTCTTGTTCAGGTTACAACACATCTCCCAACCCATCCCATTTTTAACAATCTCACAAGGCCTATGTCCCCATCTGTAAGAGGAGGTCGCCGTCCCTACCCGCCGTCCCTACCTGCAGGACGGAGGTGTCCTGTGCCCGGAGTTCGGTCAACTGGAAAGTGTGTGCCCCGCGTGGGGACAGTAGCAGGGGCCAGCGGCCGACCTCGATGTTAGATTCCCAGCAGGGACTGTTTGGATTGCCAGCAACAGAAATCCAACTCAAACTCGCTGAAGAAGGGAAGGGAATTTAAGAATTTACGGAGTTGTGAAATCTAGGGGCTCAAACACTATTTCTTCTCTTTCTTTCCCTTTTTCCCTCTCTCCCCACTCCTTCCTTTTATCTCTGCTTCTCTATCGGTTTCCCTGGTTTTCCCCTCCTACTATAGACGCCTCCTCTAGGAACTCCGGGCTCATATGTATCAGGTTAACGACGCCGGTGGGAAGGATCTGATTTCTTTCTGTCCCTGTAGATCAACACAAGCTTAGGAAATGAGCCCTAGTGATTGTCCAGCTGGAGAGGGAGCAGGGATCTGTGGTTGACAGCCCCACCAAGACCTGAATGGCTCCCCAAAGCAAGCAGGTTGGGCTGTCAGAACAACCTTCCGGAAGCATATATTTTCTTTTAAGGTTTTATTTTTAAGTAATGTCTACACCCACCATGGGGCTCAAACTCATGACCCTGAGATCAAGAGTCACATGCTCTTCCAGCGGAGCCAGGTGGGTGCCCCTGGGAAGCATATTTTTTAATACGTTTTTCATGTTTAATTTATTTTTAATTTTTTTGATGTGTATTTTTGAGAGAGAGAGAGAGAGAGAGAGAGAGACAGAGCATGATTGGGGGAGGGGCAGAGAGAGAGGGAGACACAGAATCCGAAGTGGGCTCCAGGCTCTGAGCTGTCGGCACAGAGCCCGTCGCGGGGCTCGAACTCACCAACCACGGGATCATGACCTGAGCTGAAGTCGGACGCTTCACTGACGGAGCCACACAGGCGCCCCAATACATTGTTTTTAAGTTTATTTATTTATTTTGAGAGAGAGAGAGAGAGAGAGAGAGAAAATGCAAGCATGGGAGGGGCAGAGAAAGAGAGAATCCCAAGCAGGCTTCTTGCAATCAGCACAGCACCGGACATGGGGCTCGATCTCACGAACCATGAGATCGTGACCTGAGCCGAAACCAAGAGCTAGACACTCAGCTGACTGAGCCACCCAGATGGTGATCTTAGGATTGTTTCTTCTCATGTTTCCAGGCAGTTACCGGAACGCACTATCTCTTGGGTCTCTATCCCAGAGTCCAAACTCGGGCTTTAACGGAACATCAGATGCCTCGAGAAAGCTCACCGTTGATGTAGGTGCTATGGTGCGCGTCCAGATTCTCTCTCCAGGAGAATCATCCCCCCAGGGCGGGGGCCCCTCACCCCCCAGCTGCTCACTGTTGGTGGCATACAGCTGCCCCCGGAGTCCTCTCTGGGGACTGCCTTCGTCCAAAAAGGCCTGCCTCGCCCAAGGCCACACCTTCCTTGCCGGGCAGGGGGCTGCCCGTATCTAACGACCAGGCGGTGTGGATAGAAAGGCTTGGCGCCCTTTCCCTAACGTGGATCGTGTTTGACGAGCCATCCCAGGCGCACGGACCCCCGTGGGACGCACTGAGGCCTTGGCCGTGACGCCCCAACTTCCGCCGCACCCCGCTTCCTGCAGCCCCTCCCGGTAGGTTGGCTCCCAAGGACTCTCCCTGATAGACTTCGTGCGCCCGAGTCTTCCTCTCAGAGACTGAACACCGGGGAAGCCAGCCCGAAACAGATAGTGCCAAGAGGGTTCCGAGGGTCTCTGAAATGGGATTTTGGAGCCGGCTCCGCCACCAGAGGGCTGGCAGTGAGGACTCTATCACCGGTGTTTGGGGAGCATTGATAGCCACCGACATGGCAACTAAGACCGGCGGGAAGAACGCCCGGGAGAGTTCGGCACACCGGGTATTCGGGGAGAAGCAGGGAAATGATTGCCCTGGCCGCTCTGGAATTGGTTGACTGTTGCTGGGGGCAACTGAACCATTGGAGGAAGACGGGCACAGGCTGAGGGTGGTTAATCACCAATTAAAGGCTAATTAAGACAACCAGAGGGTCTCCTGAGCACCGTGTGAATTAGAGGCTCTCATCTCCTGCAGCTGGGGGGGGGGGGGGGCAGAGAGAGCCGAGGAGCTGGCTCAGAACATCACGGAAAGGATTGCCGAGCTGGGGAAGTTCGAATTCTCGACCGTGGGCAGGTCTGGCGCATCGGGGTCAGGGCTGGAGCCGGGACCCCTTGAAGGCTCTCTCACTAACGTGCCTGGCGCCTGGGCCGGGAAGGCAAGCAGTGGGGGGGCCGAAAGACCTGGTGCTCCTTGGGCACCTCTATCTGGCCCCGTCTCCCCGCGTGGCTTCTCACGTGCTGGCGCGGGGCTCCAGAGCCCGTGTCCCAGGAGAGGGAGGACACAGCAGGTGGAAGCTAACACCTTCTGTGACTTTCCACAGTCCTTCTGTGACTTTCCCACGGTCTGTGACTTAAAGCAGTGGTAGGCGCGGTCTGCCCGCAGGACCGAGCTTCGGGCGGTGCCCCCCCCACCCCACCCCGTCACCCACTTTGTACGGAAAAACCAGCGGCTGGAGGCTGGAATACACACGGACCCTCGAGCACCGGGCAAGCACTTCGGCCGGCTTCTCGAAGACCCGCAAAGGGAGCGACAAGGAGACTGGCAAGGCGGGGGTCGGAGGAAGAGCCCCGGGGGCAGAGAGGACAGGGTATGGGAAGAGCTCGGGGTGGCGGGAGGACACCTCCTGGGACATCTACGAGAGGAGAAGCAAACGCGTGCCTGAGGACACACGATGACTGGACCGGCTGATGGCAGCCAGCCTCTGTCGTGACCCAGGGGAACGTGGCCCAGAGTAGCCACGGGCCCCCCAGCAGGGCCTCCCACTGACCACGGCTGAAGGTCCAACCTGCCGGCCGCTGAGGCCGACGCCGGACTCCTGATGGCATATCCTTTGATGGTCTCCATCAGCCACTTGGTGGCAAAGCGACTGCAGAGCCCCGGGCAAGGCAGCGTTTTGTCTTGACGGGAGCTGATGCACCTGCAGCATATTAGCCGTCTCCAGAGACCCAGAACCGAGAGGGTATGTCTACACGCAGAGAGGCTCGTTATACGGGATGGGCTCGCGTGGTGATGGTGCGGGCAAGCCCACATTGGCAACAGGGACTGGTAGGCTCGGACCGGGAAGATCCAGTGCGCAGTGCCAGCCCAAGGCCGGCCGCCTGGAGACCCTGGGCACCCAAGGGAGCAGACGAATAGTGGAAGCCAGTCTGCTGGAGAATATCCTCTTGCTCCGGGAGGCTGATCTTGTTGTTCAAGAGGGGTCTTCCACTGATCAGACGGGGCCCACCCCTGCTCTGGTGATCCGTCTGCTTTACTCAGAGCTCACGAATTTCGATGTTGATCTCAACCCAAGACACCCTCCAAGTCGACACATAAAACTAAACGTCACGCCCAGGAAGAGGTTTGCCGTTCCTGGCCACACAGCCTCAGCCGGGCCCACCCCCCCTCACCCCATCTGAAGGTTTGCGGAGTCTTCGATCCGCCGACACGGGAGCCCACAGAAAATCGCAACAAAGGAGACGCGGCAGAGCGGGTCTGGCCACGGAATCCACTGGTCCCGTCAGAGATCAGGTTCTCCCGCAGCTGCTGGACACAGGCGGTAGGATGGCTTGTTAGAGGCACAGCTAGATGCTTGCTCGAAGGCAGCACCCTGCAAGAGAGGGGTGCTATCCTCCGGGACAAATACACCCCAAATGCAGCACCATTATACGGTGCTCTGTCCCCAGCAGGGAAAGTATACGGGTCCAGAAACCAAGCACGGACAGAAGTAAGAATGCCCTGCTTATGGGGGCGCCTGGGTGGTTCAGTCGGTTAAGCGTCCGACTTCGGCTCAGGTCATGATCTCACGGTCTGTGAGTTTAAGCCCCTCGTTGGGCTCTGTGCTGACAGCTCCGGAGCCCGGAGCCTGCTTCCGATTCTGTGTCTCCCTCCCTCTGCCTCTCCCCCGCTCGCACTGTCTCTGTCTCTCTATAAACAAGCGTTAAAAACAAAATAACGTCCTGCTTATAATCACTCCGTGGCCGCGTTTGGAGAGCAGATGACCCATTCCGGCAACCCCGGGCCCTGTGATTACGGTCCTGGTTCTCGAAGGGGGGGTCCTGCTGCCAGTCCCAAGAAACCTGATGATAACGGCTCCAGCGCGTCAGTGAAATTCACCACTTTTAGTCCGTGAGTCACGAACTTCGCTACATTTGCTGACTTGTGCGACCGTCAGCAGAGCCGAGTTTCAAAACGTTTCCGTCCTCCCGGTGAGATCTTTCGTCCACGTCCACACTTCATCCCCATCACAACCTTCAACCCCGGGCGGCCGCGGATTTACTTTGTCTCTACAGATTTTCCTTTTCTGGGCATGTCACGTAAAGGAAATCGTACGCCGCGTGGTCTTTTGGCCTCCGTTGCCTGATAGGTTGTCCAGCTTCCTTCCCACCGTAGCGTGTAGCAGCAAATTCGGTCCTTTTTATCGGTGAGTAGCATTCCGTGGCCGAGAGAGAGAGAGAGAGAGAGAGAGAGAGAGAGAGAGAGAGAGGGAGGGAGAGAGGGAGAGACCACATGGGCTTCACCCATTCACCAGCTAATGGACGTTGGGTTGTTTCCACTTTGGGGCGATTGGGAATTAAGCTGCTGTGAACATTTACACGCAGGTTTTGTGCGGGCTTGTGTTTTTATTTCCCTTGCGTCAACACCTAGGAGTGGAAGTGGCGGGTCGTTCGGTAATTGACGTTTAACTTTTTCCGAAAACGCAGCGCCACTTTCCAAAGTAGCTGCGTCGTTTTAGATTTCTACCAGCCGTGTGTGAGGGGGCCCGTTTTTCCTCATTCCGACTAACATTTGTTATTGTCTCTCTTTTTAATTACAGCCATTCTAGCGTGCGTGAAGTGCTATCTCATTGTGGTTTTTAATTTGCATTTCCCTAATGACTAATGATGTTGAGCATCTTTTCAAGTGCTTATTGACTATTTGTTTATCTCCTTTGGTGAAATGCCTATTCACACCTTCTGCCCATTTTTTAATTGGATGTTTGTCTTCTTGTTGAGTCCTCTCCGTAGTCCGGATACAAGTCCTTTGATTGGATCTACGATTTGCAAATCTTTCCCGCCAATCTATGGCTTGTCTTTTCAGTTTCCTAATGATGGTGTTTGAGGCGTACACATTTTCAATTTTGATGAGGTTCAATGTATCAGTTGTTTCTTTCATAGAAGGTGCTTGTGATGTTGAATCCAGAAAACCTTTGCCTAACGCAAGGCGATCGAGATTTTCTACTACGTGTTCCTCTAAACTTTTTACAGCTTCAGTACTTACAGCGGTTTGCAGCCCATCTTGAGTTGATTTTTGTCCTCCGTGTGAAAATCCGAGTTCATCTTTCCGTGTGTGGCTGCTCCAAAGTCCCAGCACCCTTTGTTGAAAGCCGATCCCTTCCCAGAAAATCAACTGACTGTAAACATGAGGACTAATCCCCAGGCTCTCAATTCTTTTTTTTTTTTTTTTTTAAGTTTATGTATTTTGAGAGAAAGCATGAGCAGGTGGAGGGGCAGAGAGAGGCGGGGAGAGAATCCCAAGCAGGCTGCACACTGTCAGCGAGCTTGAGCCTACGAACCGTGAGATTATGTATGACCTGAGTCAAAATCAAGAGTCAGACGCTAAACCGGGTCACCAGGCGCCCCCTCTCTGTTCTGTTCCGTTGGTCTCTGTGTCTGTTCTTATGCTGGTTTAACACTGTCTCGAGCCACAAAACTTCATAGTGAATTTCAGAGTTGGAAAGTGAAAGTCAAGTCCTCCCATGGTGTTCTTTTTTTTCCCCAAAATTATTTTCGCCTTTCTGCTCTCCTTTCGTTTCCATATAAATTTTAAGATCAGCTTGTCAATTTCAGTGAAAAAAAAAACCCCAACCTGCTGGGATGTTGATACGGACGGTGTGAACGCTATAAATCAATTTGGGGGAGAATTGCCATTTTAGCAATATTGATCTTCTAATCCATGAGCATGAAGTGTCTCCATTCATTTAGACATTCTTTAATTTCCTTCAGCAACATTTTGTAGTTTCCAACCATACAGGTCTCACGCTTCTTATACGAAATTTATTCCTGAATATTTTATTCTTTTTGATGCTGCTGGACTGGGATTGTTTCTGTATTTCTGGGATTGATTTCTGTATTTTGATTTTCTTTCCTAGATCCTTGCTGGATATTTTTTATTAATTATAATAGAATTTTGGTGGAGTCCTTCAGGCTCTCTGCCTATAAGAACATGTCATCTGGAATAAAGACAGTTTTACTTCCTTTGTCCCAACCTGGATGTCTCTTATTTCTTTATTATATCTGATCGCACTGTCCAAGGCTTCTAGCACAACGCTGACTGGAAGTGGCAGGAGTGAGAGTCTCTGCCTTGTCGCTGGTCTTAGGGAGAAGGTATCCGTCCTATTACTATCAAGCGTGACCTTCGTTATAAGATTTGGGTGGATGTGCTTTTTCAGGCTGATGAAGTTCTCATTTATTTCATGTGTTTGTTTATCATGAAAACGTACTGAATTTTGTCAAATGCTTTTTCTGTATCTCCTTGAGATGGTCATGTGGATTTTCTTCCTTATTCTATTAATTTGGGGCGTTACGTTCATTGACTTTTGGATGCTAGTCCAGCCTTGCATTCCGGGGATAAATCTCACTTGGTCATGGTACCTAATCCATTGTATATGTTGCTGAATTCGCTTCACTGATAGTTTGCTGAGGATGTCTGTGCCTATATTCATGAATGATATTGGTCTGTCGTTTTATTTTCTTGTGAGGTATTTGTCTGGCTTTGGTAAACCAAGGTAATATTGACCTCGAAGAACGTGTTTATGGGGTGGCTGGCTGGTTCAGTCAGTTAAGCATCTGACTTTGGCTCAGGTCATGATCTCACAGTCCGTGAGTTCAAGCCCTGCATCAGGCTCTGTGCTGACAGCTCAGAGCCTGGAGCCTGCTTTGGATTCTGTGTCTCCCTCTCTCTGCCCCTCCCCTGCTCTCTCTCTCTCTCTCTCTCAAAAGTAAATAAACATTAAAAAAAATTTTTTTTTTAGAATGTGTTGAGAAGTGTTCTTTCCTCCTCTCTTTTCTGGAAGACTTCATGGAATATTGAAGTTATTTCTTCTTTGTTTTTTTTTAAGATTTTATTTTCTTAAAAATTTAAAAATATTTATTTATTTTTGAGAGAGAGAGAGAGATCATGAGCAAGGGAGGGACAGAGAGAAAGGGGGACAGAAGATCCAAAGCAGGCAGTGAGCCCAATGTGGGGCTCGAACCCACAAACAGTAAGATCATGATCTGAGCCAGAGTCAGACATTCATCCGACTGAACCACCCAAGTGCCCTAGATTTTATTTTTTTAAGTAATCTCTATGCCCAAAGTGGGGCTCGAACTCATGCCCCTGAGATCAAGATTCACAAGCTCCACTGACTGAGAGATGTGGGCTCCCCCGATGTTATTTCTTCTTTAAATGTTTGATTGAATTCACCAATGAAGCCATCTGGCCCTGGGATTTTCTTTGTGGGAAGACTTTAAGATACTCATCAGTTTTTTTTTTCTTATTACAGGCGTATTCAGATTTTCTATTTTTTCTACAGTAAATTTTGGTGATTTGTTTTGTTTTGTTTTTTCTTTTTTTTTTCTTTTCTTTTTTTTTGTTTTGTTTTTTAATTTACCCATTTCCTTAGTTGCCTCACTTGTTGGCATAGAGCTGTTTGTAATATTTCCTTGTAATCCTTTTATTTATTTTTAAAAATTTTAAGTCTTTATTTCTTTTTGAGAGACAGAGACAGAGCGCAAGTGGGGGAGGGGCAGAGACAGAGGGAGACACAGAATCCGAAGCAGGCTCCAGGTTCTGAGCCATCAGCACAGACCCTGATGCGGGGCTCAAACCCACAAACCACGAGATCATAACCTGAGCCGAAGTTGGACTCTTAACTGACTGAGCCACCCAGGCACCCCTCCACTCTAATCTTTATTGTTTCTTTCTTTTCTGCCTTGGGTTTGGGTCATGCTTCCTGCTCTGGCTTCTTGAGGCAGAAGATCAGATCCCTGATTCGAGATCTTTCTTTTTCCCTTGCATGGGCATTTAAGCTGCACGTGCTCCTTTAACGGCGTCTGGAAGATTTTGATAGGTTGGGGTTTTGTTTCCATGCCGTTCAAAATTCCGTGTATTTCCCAAAGTTCCTTCTGTTGTTTTCTAATTTAATTTTGTTGTAACTGGAGAACATACTTTGTATGATTTCAGTTTTTAAAAATTCACCACAAACACGTGCTGTGGCCTCGAAGACGGTCTTAGAGAATACAGCATGTGCGTTTGAGAAGACCCATGTGTGTGCCCATGGCTGCTGCGTGGCTTCTCTCTCCTTGCTGACCTTCTGTCTGCTTGTCCTCTTGATTATTTAAAAGTGATGCCGACACCTCCCACTGTAAGTGGGCATGACCTGTTCTCTTTGCATCCTGATATATCAGCTTGCATTTCGCGTATTTTGAAACTCTGTTAGGAAAGCACATAAAAGATTAGGATTGTTCTGTCCTCTTCATTAATCGATACTTTTTTTTAACTTTATTTTATTTGAGACAGAGAGCGCAAGTGGGGAAGGGATGGGGGGGGAGAGAGAGAGAGAGAGAGAGAGAGAGAGAGAGAATCTCAAGCAGGCTCCATGCGGTCAGCGCAGAGCCCAATGCGGGGCTTGAACCCACAAACCACAAAATCATGATCTGAGCCGAGACCAAGAGTTGGTCGCTTAACCAACTGAGCCGTTCAGGCACACCTTTGTGTGTCTTAAAGGTCTATTTTTCTGATATAAATATAGTTGCCCCAATTTTCTTATAGTTACTGTTTTCTTGGTGTCTCTTTTCTATATTTTTACCTTCAACCTTTGAAGCTCAAGTTTCTACCTATTGTTGACAGCATAACGTTGGATCCTGGTTTTATTTGTTTTTGTTTTTACATTCTGACAATCCCTGCTTTTTGAGTGTTTACTCTATTTATATTGAATGTAATTATTGGTATGGTTCCATATGTGTCTGCCATTTTGCTATTTGTTTTCTATATGTCTCCTGTCTCTTTTGTTCCTCTATTACTTCATTCTTTTGTGTTAAATAGATATCGTCTTGCATATTATTGTCATTCTTTTAACTATATTTTATTTAGTTAGCTTTAAAGTTTATTTATTTAGAGAGAGAGAGCATTGGGGAGGGGTAGAGAGAGAGGGAGAGAGAATCCCAAGCAGGCTCCATGCTGTCCACGCAGAGCCTGACACGGCATTCAATGTCACAAACCGTGAGATCATGACCTGAACCAAAATCGAGAGTTGGACGGCTAATCGGATGAGCCACCTAGGCACCCTTCTTTTAACTATATTTTAAAAATCACTTTCCTAGTGGTTGTTCTGGGATTACAATGTACATCTTAATTCACAACAGTTCATCTGGGATTAATACTAACTCAATTCCAATACGATGCAGAAACTGACCTCTCATGGATCTCCTTCCCTTCCCTCCAGTCTGTGCTAATATTGCCCTCTAAATTACATCACTGTATGCTAAAGCCCAACAACAGAGTTGTGTAATGATCATTTCATAACTTTTGTTTTACATCAATTAGGGGAAGAGTCAAATACATTTATGATATGTTTTATATGTATCTGTGTAATAACCTTTATAGGTACTTTACTTCTTCATGTAGATTCAAGTTACCATCTGGTATCATTTCTTTTCAGCCTAAAGGACATCCTTTAGTATTTTCTGTGAGGCAGGGGTTGCTGGTGATGAATTCTTCAGTCTTTGCTTATCTAGGATGTCTTTATTTTGCCCTCATGTTTAGGCAAGTGTGAAGGATAATTGTGCTGGATATAAAATTCTTGGTCTGTCTGTCTGTTTGTTTTTTGCTTTCAGCACTTTGACTGTGTCATCCGAATGCCTTCTGACCTCTCCACCGTTTTTAAAGACAATCAGATTGTGGTTTTCCGGTACATAATGAAAAATTTTGTTGCTGACCGCATCAAGACTTCGTCCGTGATGACATGGTTCATGGCTACAATCTTCGTGATGTGCCTAGGTATGGATTATGTTGTTTATTCTACTGGAGTTTGTTGACCTAATTGTGTGCATGTGTTGATGGGCCTTTGAAATCAAATTTGGGAAATTTTCAGTGATTATTTCTTAAAAAAAAAAAAAAACAACTTGTGCCTTTCGCTGATGGTCCCTCGAGATATCTAAAGTTCTGTTCATTTTCCTCATTCTTGTCTCTTTTTGTTCTTCACGCTAGATAGTTTCTGTTGCTTTATCTTCAAATTTGCTGAGTCTTCTTCCAGCTCATATCAGCCAGTGAGCCCCTCTAATGAAGTTTTCACTTCAGTTATTAAACGTTTCACCTCCAGAATTTCCATTTGGTTAGTTTTACACTTTGCATCTCTGCCTTGGTGTTCTCTAATTGGTGAGTCAGTGTTATCTTACTTTTTAATTCTTTAAAAACAATTTCCTGTAGATCTTCGAATATGGTTTTAAGCCTTTGTCTTCCAAGTCCAGCACCTAGGATTTCTCAGAGACAGTCTCCGGAGATTGCCTCTTTCCCGTGTGAGGCAGCACATTTCTGTTTGTTTGCGTGTGTCACAATTTTTGTTGGAAAGTGGACCTTTTGGGTAATATAACAAATCTGGATTCTGATTTACCTCCCCCTAGGGTTGTTGCCGCATTTATGTATTTGTTTAGTGAATTTCCTGGATGAATTATTAGAGTCTATCTCCTCTCCAGTGTGTAAATACTAACATCTATGCTTTTTAAAATTCTTGGCTCCCTCGTTAAACCCAGCTTCCTATAAACTGGCCCTGGGTGAAGGTAGCTTAGTAGTCAGCCCACAGCTGGTCAGAGACTTTGCTTAAATTCCCTGAGCCAGTAAGGTTTCAGCCTGTGGCGGAGGGAGGTACATGTTCAAAGTCCAGGCACTTTGCACGTCTGTCCTGACTTTTACTGCCTGCTCGTGCAGGGCCCCGTGGTCAGCCAGGGACAGGTAGCCAACCGGGCCCTCTCCCATCTTCCCTGTACACACACAGGTGGAGCCTTCCAGATCCCCAGGAATTTGTGGGGCCCATTCCTCAGATCTCTCTCTCTTAAATTTTTGACTAGTCTGCCGCTTTCCCAAATCAGTATTACAGCCTCAGGCAGCGGTGATATTGGCCTTCCTTGATTATTTGTGAGAGAGATGGCAATTGCTTTTGACGGCGCCCCCGGACAAGGGGCTTTTCTCCGAAGCTCCAAATTAGATCAACTCTCTCCAGCAGCGGGAAGACTGCTGGTCTTCAGGCTACCGCATCAGTCTGGGGAGAAGGCGGTGGGCGCAGCCTCATGTTAAAACGGCGCAAATTCCATCATTGTCAACAAAGGTTTGGCACCTTTCCTTGAATAAATGTCTTTCCATTTGTTATATGCCTTTGGTTAATTTCCAGAGTCCTGACATGGTTGGTTTTGACAATATCGTCCAATGCTATCACTGCTTTTGTAGAGGCAAGCTTTGCCGAGGCCCTCCACTCACCACTGCCCCCATCAACCTGCCCGGTCAGTGCAGTCTCTTCATGCAAAGGGACCAGTAGATGAGGAAGAGTCACCATTCTGACAGGAGAAGATAGGGTTTCAACTAAATTATGGGAACAGCAAGAAACATACTCGGCACCTGGGTTATTCCTGGGCACCTCTTGTTACGCTTTTGCCCAATTTGCTGGTGACTGGCCAGGTGCAGCATCCGTGTCCTGAGCAGGGCACGGTGAGCCAGGCTTTGGACCCCTCAGGGATGAGGGTCCGGGTCTCCCCTCCTGTAAGCCACCTAGACTGTTACAGGTACTACAGGGACGAGAGAGACCTTGAGTGGGTCGGAGAAGTGGGAGACAACGAATATCCGCCGTGGCCTCAAAGTCCGCTGTAGCCGCAGGGCTGTAAGTTTATCCCACTGATGTTCCCTTTGGGAGGCTTCCCAGGAGAAGAGGCCCTTAGAATCCTAGAGGAGTTACTCTTAGAACTTGTCATGTGAAGCAAGTGACGCCAGGGATTTGCTGTATTGGATAGTATTTGGGACTGAAATGTCCATTTCCCCCGCTGGTGGGCGTGTTGGTAGCTGAGGGCTTTCGGCGGAGTCCCCACCCCTCACTTCTACCAGTGCCCTTGGCCGAAGAGAACCTCCTTGCCCAAGGTCAAAGCCCCCTTTCTGAGGCAATCCACATCCAGTGACTGATCAATACAGATGTATCGAGCTCTCGCTCCCTTCCCCCCAGTGCGGGCCAGCTCTGAAAGGCCATCCCAGCTCCCAAGCTCCACGTGACGATTGCCTGAAGCCTTCGCAACTGCAGGACAACTTGACCTATCCCACTGTCCACTCCCCGTTCCTTGCCCCCATGTGGATGTATTGATTTTGAGAACATTTCTCAACAAATCTCTTGTACACAGAGCTCCACTTAGAGGATACATCCGGGGCACCCAACCTGCAGCGGTTGATACTGTGCTCTCTTGATCCAATCAAACATAAGTAAGCCCAGCATTTATGATGAATCAATTCCCTCCTCTCCATCCTCCTGGCAGCGAGTAGGGAGAGGAGGGTGGCCAAAAAAAAAAGAAAGAAAGAAAGAAAGAAAGCCTAAATGACAGGCGTTTAAACGAGGGCAACTGTTCTATGCATGGGTAATTAAACTTTTTTTGGACACTACTATCTAAAAGCATAATCGCACAAGACTATGACCTGGGATTTTGACAATCACCTCTGCCGGTGGTGTGGTGTTGACAAGGCCTGAGCCAGAAACAGCTTCAGGTCACGGATTGAATGGGATCCACGAGCACAGCTCTTAGCAACACCAGGGACGCACGGCCTCACCGAATGAAGACAAACGCTTTCCCACATGTTTTGTCACACTGGTCTTCTCTAACGCCCCCCTCAAATGGCGGGCTTGGCTCACGTCGCAGTTGAGAACCATGGTTTGGGACCTATACCCACGGGTGGGAGCACCCTGCACAGTCCTGGATCCTTCACCACCCAGCCGAACGCACGCCCGTGGCCAGGAGCTGGGGACCGGAGGGGCACCCGCCCTCCTTTTTAAATCCTGTGACCAAACTACTGAGCCAGAAAGTCAACTACTATTGCCGTTGGAGAGGAGAGAAGCAGAGGAGAGGAGAGAAGCAGAGAAACACAATGCATGGACAGATGCATATATTCAAAATGCAGATTCGAAATTTTAGACCTAATATGTACCACATATAAAATATATGTTGAATATACAAAATAAGGAGTAAGTATTGGTAAGTATTACTGCCATAATTTCTGTAGCGTTTACACCATTATAGCTGGCATTCATAATTACTTCCTTCCGACACCCGTTTAATATTCCTTTTGCCTTTGGCAAGCACCTTAGCTAGTCATGCCCCTTCGCCCAGCAGAGGAGTCTAGGCATTTACTCACAAAGAGTTTGGGCTGTTGGAACCTCTACCCGAACTGGGTTATTAAAGCTTGTCATTGACTTCGATCGTGGGACATGGGAGTCCACACGAAGCACCAAGGAGAACTTCTGCATTCCGGGCACACTCCTCCTTACCCCCGGCGTGTTGCCTCCCAGTTTCTCCCTGGTAGTCAGCCTCCGTCACCCCAGCCAGTACAGTAGCCCCCTTCTCCGTGTGTTGATTCAGCACCACGGGGAGCTCGGGTGGCCAGATGGCAGGCTCAATATCCAGCTCAACGGAATCATTGTTGTGTCAATAATGCGAGCATTCTGTAGGTCCACGGATGTTCCCTTTGGCAGAAGCGCTGAGGGCAGGGAAGGCAAATTCATATCTGTGATAGGTGTCTACTCCAGGAAGAACCAGGTGCTACCCCCTTCCCTGAGGGGAGTGGTCCATTGGAATCAATCTGTCTCCGGGTAGTTGGATGACCTCCCTCCCCTGGGGACAGACTGTATCAGGACCTAGTTGGTTTCTGCTGTCAACGAATTGGGGACTCAGTAGTGCCCATAGGTGGCTGGCCTCGGAGAGTGGAAGTCAATGATGCTGAGGCCATGCATAACTTACATCCTTTCCAACGCAACTGCTTTCTTCACGAGCCTGCAACACATGGAAAAGTGTGGCCGGGGAGGGAAGCTGGCTGACACCTGCCAAATGGGTCATCTTGTCTACCTGGCTAATAAAACCTTCCCCTGCCGATGTCACCCTCTGATGACCTTGGTGACCACTCACATGGGACATGAACATCTTCACGCTCCATACCGAACCGGAAGGGTCTAACCACGTATTTCTTCCTCAGACCTTCTCGTCACCAATTTTTCAATCATATTCCTTCCAGTTCTCTGACCACCCAGCCAAACCATTAGCCAGAGCCCATAAATCAATATAGACCTGTATCTCTGGCCATCTCCCCTTCCAGACAAGACGAACAGCCAAAATTCTGCCCATTGGTAGGCTTTCTCTTCACTACTGGTCTTCAGGGCTGTCCCAGAACAGGGCTATAGGACTGTAGCTGTCCATCTTTGGATGGTACCTGTGTATCATGAGAACATTCTATAAACCAGCATGGCTTATAAACATTCTATAAACTCCCAGGAGTTCATGGGAACTCCCCACGAGGCCATAAATACAGACTGAGAGAGAAAAGACGACAAAGGACGGAGGCCACGAGCATCTGAGACACTTCCTCGGGCAACTTAATTTTGCCTTAAGGTCTTGTCTGAAACTGAACGTCTATACCCCACTTCCATCTGATGGTGGAACACTTCTGTGCATGCCCAAATTCAAGGCTTTATGGGTCAGAGTGCACCCAGCCCGCAGTGGGGAGCTCAGTCACGGGGTAACTAGTTTGCCCGTGGTCAAGAGTTCAATCACTATGAAATCCCAGTAGCAAGTCAAAAATCGTTTCTCAGTTACTCTCAAATGGAAAGAAGTTATCCACAGAGGACGGCAGGAATTGGCTCCAAATTTCTAACGATCTGCCCTGTGATTCGCCTACGAGGGTCTGCTAACATCTCCGAATGCATCCCTCTCCGCTGCTGACACTTTGAGTACCACGGGCCCTGCTGGATCATATGGCCCAAGGGGCAGAGCAGCTCCTGTGGGAGCCCGGACCTGTTGCAGAGCCTTCTCTTGCTCTGGGCCCCACTCAAACTAGCAGACTTTTAGGTCACTCAATAAATAAGGCAGAACAGCATGCCCAGGGGCGCCTGGGTGGCTCAGTTGGTTGAGCATCTGACTCCCGATTTTGGCTCAGGTCATGATCGCACAGCTCATGGGTTCAGAGCTTCTGTCTCCATCTCTCTACCCTTCTTCCTGTCTCTCTCGCTCTCAAAAATAAAGAAATGTGAAAACATTTAAAAATAGCATGCCCAAATGAGGTATATGTTACTTCCAAAATCCCAAGAGGTTCTTTAGAAGTTGGGTTTCTTTCCCATAGATTGGAGGTAACAGATAAAAAAATATTTCAACATGTCTGCAGATGACTGAACTAGAATTTTCCCTGAGGTGGAAGGCCCCTGACTTCTTTGCGAAATTTATTTCCCACCCTCCGGCATGCCAGTGTTTTACCAGTGTCCCTTGTCCACCAGGTCCGGTCCGTGGAATATCATTGATGTAAATGAACCAGCATCATGGCCTGGTAAGGGAGAGACAAGCAAAGTCCCCAGGGAGAAGATTGTGGCGTGGCTAGAGAGTTGGATACACCCCGGAGGTCAGGCGACGGTAATGGATTACAGGCTAAAATCAAATTTGTTTGTTGGTCTTTACTAATAGCTACAGAGAAAAAGGCATATTCACCAGCTAAACAGTGACAGACCAGGTATCAGCGTGTCGATTTGCTCCACGATGAAACCACCCCTGGAAAGCAGCTGCAAATCAGACCCAACATGTGATTAAGTTTATAATGGTTTACTGTCATTCTCCAGGACCCACCTATGTCCTTCTCGGACCAAATAGGCGTTGAAAGAAGATACTGTGGCAATCTTCCCTCCCGCACCTTTCAAGTCCTTGATGTTGGCACGGATCTCTGCAACCCCTCCACCAACAACACAGAATGACTTTTGGTGCACTTTTTTCAGAGATAGAGGCAGTTCTAGTGACTTCCGGCTGGCCTTTCCCGCCGTAATAGACACCACTCCATGGGTCCGAGAGTCGATTTGGGGGTCCTGACGCTGGTTGGGTGCGTCTATTCCAATTACGCGTCCCAAGACCTGGGAGAAAACCGGAAGGTGGGTTCGGGGACCACTGGGCCCATTATGAGATAGACTTGAATAAAATTTCACTGATCACTCAACTTCCACCTGGCAGGCCACAGTGATGCTTTGGGTCCCCAGGAACTAGTCTAATTCAGAGGCAGTTCCCGGTAATCCCTGAAAATTCTGATAGGATAAAAATAAAGCGCTAAGCGCAGAGCCTTGGCATGAATAATAGCAGGTGTCGTTATGCTAGAGGGTGGTTGTGGCAAAGCCCCTTGATTCCATCCTTATCTACACTGGGCAAGGTGACATCTTGATTCCACTGGGTAGTGGGGTCAGGGATCCGGGGCCTGGGGGAGGAATAGTGAGTTACTCCAAGTGTGTAAGTGGGTGGTGCAGGGGGGAAGCAGAGACGCTCCGCCTGAAATGACAAAGGACACAACATCTTTTCTCCTTCGCCTTGGTGAGTTTTGTGTACTTAGTGTTAAAATCTTAATTCCTGGATAGTGAACACACAGTGTTATATTAGTTTCAGGTGCACACCGTAGTGACTCACACTGTGCTCATCGTGAAACATGTCTTCGGTCCCCATCCCTTATTCCACCCATCCCCCCACCGGAACGGACCTACTCAGGATTCCGCTCAGGATTCCTACCGATGACCTATAGGAATGATGCAGACCGAGATCATCTGTCTCCCCAGAAACACCAGTGAAACACGATTGCTAAAACGAAGAAGACTGGGGATAAATCATTGTTATTTATTTATTTTTTTTTTTAAATCAGAAGGCAGAATCTGGTAGTGGAAAGAAAGGTGGCCTGAACTTTTGGAGGTCCGGATGCTGGGCTAAGCTCAACCACTTTCCAGCCAGAAGGCCCTGGGCACGTGTCTGCACTTCTTTGAGCCTCAATTTCGTTATCTGCAGCACTAGAAGATAATATTCTCTCCCTCTTAGGTTGCTGAGTGAGCTCAACATAAGATTACGCTTTTAAAGTACTTAGCACATGTCATCAAAGAGACACGAGCTACCAAGTGTCAGTGAGGACGTGGAGAAAAGGGAGCCCCCGTGCGCTGTTGGGGAGAATGTAATTTGGCACAGCCGTGATGGAAACGGTGTGGGGGTTCCTCAAAGAATTAAAACAGAGCCACGGTCTGATGCAGCCATCTCACGTCTGGGTATACGTCCCACCTGGTTCTACCGCTCTGCGCCCTGTTGGGCTTTGCAGATGCTGTGGCGTTTGCCGCTCGAAGGGTCGTGACGACCCCACACCGAGCAAGTCTGTCGGCACTGTTTTCCCAACCCCATTGGCTCGCTTCGTGTCTCTGTGTCGCGTTTGGCCGATTCCCCCAAGATTTCAAACGTTCTCACGATTGTTTTATCCGTTGCGGTGATCTGTGGCCGGCGCTCTTCGAGGTTACCGTTGTCATTGGTTCGGGTCCCCGCGAACCCCAGCCGGGTGAGACGGTGGCCTTGATAAACGTCGTCCTGTGCTCTCCGACGCTCTCCCGCGGGCCGCTCCCCCGTCTCCCTCCCTCTGCTCGGGCTTCCCTGGCCCCTGAGACACAACAGTATTGACATCAGGCCAACTACTAACCCTACGGTGGCCTCTACGTGTGCAGGTAAAAGTGTCGTGTGTCTCTCACCGTCAGAGCTAGAAATGAGGCCGCTGAGTGAGGAGGGCACGTCGGAAGCCGAGACGGGCCGAAAGCTTGGCCTCTTGCGTCAAACCGCGAGCCGAGCTGCGAGAGCAGCGGGAAAGTTCTTGAAGGAAATAAAAAGTTCCCCTCCAGTGAGCACACGTGTGATAAGAAAGGGAGGCAGCCTCACTGCCGAAGCGGAGAAAGTTTGGTCTATGTAGAAGCTCAAACCAGCCCCAACGGTGATCCCTGAAGCCGAAGCCTGATCCGGAGCAGGGCCCGGACTCTTCCTTTCTCTGCCGGCCGAGAGGGGAGAAGGCTGCAGCGGAAACGTCTGAGGTTGGCAGAGGCGGGTTCGGGAGGCTTAAGCAAAGAAGCCGTGTCCTAACACACAAGCGCGAGGTGAGGCCACGAGCGCTGATGCATAAGTGCGGCAAGCTGTCCGGAGCCCGAGCGAGGATCGTGAACGAAGGTGGCCCCGCTAAGCAACAGACCGTCAGTGTAGACGAAACAGCCTTCTCTAGGGAGCAGACGCCATCGAGGACTTCCACAGCTCGGAAGCAAGGTCAACGCCTGGCTTCGGGGCTTCAGAGGACAGGCTGACCGTCCTGCTGGGGTCAAGGCAGCCGCGGACTTGAAGCGGAGGCCAGGGTTCGCGTAGCGTCCTGGAAACCCTGGGGCCCTTGAAGTTACCCTGTGTTCTGCCCGCGCCCTATCGACGGCACACGAAGCCCGGACGGCAGCATGTCTGTTCACAACACGGTTTACTGAATATCTGAAGCCCGCTGTGGAGACCTGCTGCTCAGAAAAAGAAAGATTTCTTCCAACACGTTACTGCCCGTGGACAAAGCACCCGGGCGCCCGAGAGCTCTGATGGAGACGGACAAAGAGAGCAACGTTGGGTCCATCGCTGATAGCACAGCATCCGTCCCGCAGCCCGTGGATCGAGGAGGCGCTTTGACTTTCAGGTCTTCTTACTTAACAAATGCATGTCCGGGCCTGGGTGGCTCGGTCCGTTAAGTGTCCGACTTCGGCTCAGGTCATGATCTCGCAGTCCATGGGTTCGAGCCCCGCATCGGGCTCTGTGCTCACAGCTCAGAGCCTGGAGCCTGCTCCGGATTCTGTGTGTCTCTCTCTGTCCCTCCCCTGCTCATGCTCTGTCTCTGTCTCTGTCTCTCTCTCTCTCAAAAATAAATTAAAACATTTTTAAAAATTAAAAAAAAAAAAAAAAAAAGAAGCCGCCATAGCCACCCCAGCCTCCAGCCACCACCACCCTGCCCGGTCAACAGCCAGTACCATCGAGGCAGGCCCTCCAGCACTCAGATGATGGCTAGCATTGTTAGCAATGAAGTATTTTTAAATTAAGGTATATACGTTGCTTCTTTACACATAATCCTCTTACACACTCAACAGACTACAATACAGTGTGAACACAACATTTTTTTTCCTAGAAGGCTTTTTTCTTCTTAGAGAAACAATTTAGTTTTTAATGAACTTGTAAACATAAAAACTCCCATTTCAAAATAAAAACAAAATCCCAGATCATACAGATGTTTACAGTAATTACATGTATCTAAGCAACACATATACATGTTCAGTTGTAAGATGTTAGCTAAATTTCTGTTAGAGTCCTAAGGATAATCTAGTTCTCACCATGTTTTTCTTTTCCTTATTCTAAATTTTTTAAATGTTTTTTATTTTATTTTTGAGAGAGAGGCAGAGACAGAGACAGAGCGCAAGGAGGGGAGGGGCAGAGAGAGAGGGAGACACAGAATCGGAAGCAGGCTCTGGACTCCGAGCTGTCAGCACAGAGCCCGACGCGGGGCTGGAACCCACGAGCCCCAAGATCATGACCTGAACAGAAGTCGGACGCTTAACCATCTGAGCCCCCCAGGTGCTTCCATCACCATTTATTTATTTTTTTTTTAACATTCATTTAATTTTGAGAGACACAGAGAGACAGAGAATGAGTAGGGGAGGAACAGAGACAGTGGGAGACACAGAATCTGAAGCAGCTCCAGGCTCCGAGCTGTCAGCACAGAGCCTGACGCGGGGCTCAAACTCACGAACCGTGAGATCATGACCGGAGCCGAAGTCGGACGCTTAACCATCTGAGCTACCCGGGCGTCCCTCGTTTCTTTTAAAATTTGATTTATTTTTTCTTTTTTCTCTTTTCTTTTCTTTTCTTTTCTATTCTTTTCTTTTCTTTTCTTTTCTTAAGTAGGCTTCATGTCCAACGTGGGGCTTGAACTCATGACCTGAGGTCCAGACCTGAGATCAAGAGTTGGATGCTCCCCCTAATGAGCCACCCAGGTGCTCTTATTTTTTTGTCATTTTATTTTGGGGGGTGGAGGGAGCCACAAAAATGTATCTATATTTTTATATTGAGGGGAGGCAGTAGAAAAGAAAGCCTCTGGTCTGGGGTTCGGTGGCAGCTTCTTATTCCATGGGGTTAAAGAAATAGAATTGTTTGGAAAAAGCCGGGTGCAGGTGCTGAGAGTGTTGTGACGGGTGGAGGGATGAAGGGAAGGGTACAGGCCCCTCACAGCCTCCATCGGGCCCCAACGATGCCCTGGAACCCATTCCTGCTTCTCAGGACTGCTGATGGCCATGCAGTGACAGAGAGTGAGATACCCAGCGTGTTGGCAAAGGTGACGAGCTGCTCGTTGGGATGACCAGCTGGGCTCACTCCCTCATTTCATGTTCTTTCTCATCGCGGTTACGTGCTCTCTTTGGTCCCCGTCCCCCACCACCACGTCCCCATCAGGGTGCTCTCTGTAGTTACGTACGAGTCCGTTTCTTGGTTTGCCTCTCTCTCTCACTCTCTCTTCCCCACCCCTCTTTGCTCATTTGTGTTTTTTTTCCTTTAATATCCACATAGGAGTGAAATCATATGGTATTTGTCTTTCCCTGACTTATTTCGCTTAGCATTATACTCTCTACGTCCATCGTGTTGTTGCAAATGGCCAGATTTCATTCTTTTTGATTGCCGAGTAATACTCCATTGTATATACGTATACCACATCTTCTTTATCCATTCATCAGTCGATGGACACTTGGGCTGCTTCCTTATCTTGGCTATTGTGTTTTTTGAAGTTTACTTATTTACTTTGACAGAGAGAGAGAGAGAAAGAGAGCTCACGCAGGTACATGAGTGGGGGAGGGGCAGAAAGAGAGGGAGAGAGAGAATCCCAGGCAGGCTCCTCGCTGTTAGAACAGAGCCTGACGTGGGGCTGGATCCCATGAACCGTGAGATCATGACCGAAGCCCAAAGCAAGAGTCCAGTGCTCAACCAACTGAGCCGCCCGGTGGCCCCATCGTATCTTGGCTTTTGTGGATAGTGCTGCTGTAAACATAGGAGTGCCTGTGTCCCTTTGAATTTGTGTGGGGATAAATACCCAGTAGTGTGATTATTGGACCGTAGGGTAGTTCTAGTTTTTAACTGTTTGAGGAACCTCCATATTGTTTTCCAGAGCGGCTGCACCAGTTTGCATTCCCACCAACAGCGCGTAAGGGATCCCCTGTCTCCGCATCCTCACCAACACCTGTTGTTCCTTGTGCTGTTTTTAGCCACTCTGACAGATGTGAGGTGATATCTCATTGGAGTTTTGATTTGCATTTCCCCGGTGATGAGTGATGACGAGCATCTTTTCACGTGTCTGTTGGTCATCTGGATGTCTTCTCTGGAGAAATATCTTCATGCCTCCTCCCCTTTTTTAATCGGATTCTTTCTTTTTTGGGTATTGAGTTGTATCAGTTCTTTATGTATTTTGGATACTAACCCTTTATTGGGTCTGCCGTTTGCAAATACCTTCTCCCATTCAGTGGGTTGCCTTTTAATTCTGTTGCTTGTTTCCTTTGCTGTGCGGAAGCTTTTTATTTTGATGAAGTCCCAATGGTTTCATTTTGCTTTCATTTCCCTTGCCTCAGGAGACACAACTAGAAAAATGTTGCTACAGCCGATGTCAGAGAAATTGCTGCCTAGGCTCTCTTCTAGAATTTTTATGGTTTCAGGGCCCACATTTAGGTCTCTCATCCATTAAAAAAGAAGATTTTTTTTTAACATTTACTTATTTTTGAGAGCCCGAGAGGCAGAGCATGAGTAGGGGAGGGGCAGAGAGAGAGGGAGACACAGAATCAGAAGCAGGCTCCAGGTTCCGAGCCGTCAGCACAGAGCCCAACGCGGGGCTCGAACCCACAAACCCATCATAAAATTCTCATCACAAGAAAAAAAACGAAGTATGTGTGGTAATGAATATTAATTATTATACTTGCTGTGGTGATCTTTACACGATCAGTACAAAGAGTGAATCATGTAGCACATCTGAAACTAATAAACCAATAGGGAGGTTATGTCAATTATATCTCAAACTTAAAAACAAAACAGTGAAATAAATTAAGTTTTTATTTATTTATTTTTATTTTTTTTTAATGTTTATTTATTTTGGGGACAGAGAGAGACAGAGCATGAATGGGGGAGGGGCAGAGAGAGAGGGAGACACAGAATCGGAAGCAGGCTCCAGGCTCCGAGCCATCAGCCCAGAGCCCGACTCGGGGCTCGAACTCCCGGACCGCGAGATCGTGACCCGAGCTGAAGTCGGACGCTCAACCGACTGAGCCACCCAGGCGCCCCATAAATTAAGTTTTTAAAAGATGAGGCACAGATCAGTGAATTGGTCATGATTAAGTTACTTGTATTTGAAAGCGAGTTTTACATTTTTTTTAATGTTTATTTTTGAGAGAGAGAGAGAGAGAGAGAGAGAAAGAGCGAGCAAGCAGGGGAGGGGCAGAGAGAGAGGGACACAGAATCCAAAGCAGGCTTCAGGCTCTGAGCTGTCAGCACAGAGCCTGACACGGGGCTCAAACTCACGAACCGTGAGATCATGACCGAAGTCAGACGCTCAACCGACTGAGCCACCCAGGCGCCCCGGGTCTTTCATCCATTGTGAATTGACTTTTCTGTATGATGCAAGAAAGTGGTCCACTTTCATTCTTCTGCCTGTCGCTGTCCAGTTTTCCCAAGAGCATTTGTTGAGGAGACAGTCTTTTTCCCATTGTATATTCTTTCCTGCTTTGTCGAAGATTAATGAGCACATAACTATGGCTTTGTCTCTGGGTTTTCTGTTCTGTTCCATTGAGCTATTTTTATACTATTTTTATGCCAGTACCATACTGTTTTGATTGCTACTGCTTTGCAATATAACTTGAAATCTGGAATGGTGCTACCTCCAGTTTTGTTTTCCAAGATTGCTTGGACTCTTTGAGGTCTTTTGTGGTTCCCTACAAAGCGCAGGATGGTTTGTTCTGGCTCTGTTGGCATTTTGACAAGGGTCTGCATGATATGCTCGCCTCCCTGGGGAATATCCCAGCTGATGAGTATGTGGACAGCACGATGACTGAGGCTCCGGGCTCATACACGTCACCATGTTTTTCATGCGCTTGGTGAAAAGTTAAACGGCACGGAGCCGGAAGATGTCTTCAGTAATGCCCTTGCTTGCTTTGAGGAAGATGCAACCCGCACCATTCTGGAAGATTACCTGAGAGCTGCCGGCAATAACGGGAGGCTGGGTCACAGGCCAGGAAGTGAATGAGCCGCACAGAGAAGCGTCTATAGACATAGAGGGAGATCACAATTCCATTGAGTTCATGTGCACCCTTAAACACGGAGCACAAGACAAGAATACTGAAAAGGATTTCAGGTTCCAGCCAAACGTTCCCTGTTGCCACTTCAGGTATTTCCGAGAATTTCTCTTAGAGCCTGTCGCGTGCCCTTGGCTTTGCAGTCTTTGTTGTCTTTATTCTAGGCCCTTTGGGGCCCATGCGTCTCCATATGATCAGATGGGACCGGGGGCTTTGTGTGGTTTTCAGAATAGAAAATAGGGCAATAGCTTACTAGCCCCCTCCACCCCAAATAACTGCAGCCTACACACACAGTCAGGCTATTTTTTCAGAGAAAGTTACTCACTCAATTTTTTTTCTGAACCATAATCAAACTGCATGATAAAAAGAATGCAATGGGGAAACAAAAAATACATGGACTAGTTTAATGCTACATTTGCCTTTTTTTGAAGTTTATTGATTTATTTTGAGAGAGACAGAGAGGCAGAAAGAGAGGAAGCGAGGGAATCCCAAGCACGCTCTGCACTGTCAGCCCAGAGCTCGATGCAGGGCTTGAACCCATGAGCCGTGAGATCATGACCTGAGCCGAGATCAAGAGTTGGACACGTATTGGGGCGCCTGGGTGGCTCAGTAGGCTGGACGTCCAACTTCAGCTCAGGTCACGATCGCACGGTCTGGGAGTTCAAGCCCCGTGTCAGGCTCAGTGCTGACAGCTTGGAGCATGGAGCCTGATTCAGATTCTGTGTCTCCCTCTCTCTCTGCCCCTTCCCTGCTTGTGCTCTGTCTGTCTCTGTCTCTCAAAAATAAATAAATGTAAAAAAATATATATATTTTTTTAAAGAGTTGGATGCTTAACCGACTTGAGCCACCCAGGCGCCCCAACATTTGCTTTATTGTGGTGGTCTGGAACCAAGCCCACAGACCCTCTGAGGTATGTCTCTATATCCAAAAGAAATAAAATCATTGCAGAATTATTAATGATAGTGAAAACATGGAAAGAACCGAAGTGTCCACTGATGGATGAATAGATAAAAAGATGTATGCACACACACACACACACACACACACTCACAGTGGAATATTATTCAACCATAAAAAAGAAGGAAGTTGTTTGTGAAAACACAGATGAATGTTGAGGGCATTAGACCAAGGACAATACGAGAAAGACAAACACTGTACGATCTCATTTACATGCGAATCTAAAGAAGCTGAACTCATAGAACCAGAGAGTCGATGGTGATACCAGGGGTGGGGGTGGGGGGAACGGGGAGATGCTGGTCAAAGGGTACAAACTACCCGTTTTGAGGTGGGTAGGTCCGGGATCTCAGGCACAGCATGGTGACTACAGGTAACAACACTGCTGTACGTTTGAAAGTCACCTGGAGTGTAGATCTTAAATGCTGTCCCCACAACAACAGCAAAATGGTCATTATGGGAAGTGAAGGATGTGCTAACTAACCTCACTGTGGTGATGACTTTGAAACCAACTCTTTGGGGCCAAATAGTTCTTGGTCGCGGGGACTGCCTCGCCTTGTAGGCTGCTTAGCCTCCCCCGTGTCCACCCACTAGGTGCCAGTAACCCCCGTCCAGGTTTGACAATGAAAAAAGTCCCCAAACATTGCCAAACGTGTCCCGAGGGACAAAGTTGTCCTCCGGTGAGCACTTTGAACTAGTTCGTCTCCTGTCTCCATTTCCACATTTGTCAACAAGGAGGTGGGGCTGAAGATTAGATTCCTACCACACTGCCCTTCGTGCAGACATCTGTCTGTTCCCCTGTTCAGAAAACCAGGGCTCTGTGCACGACACGCTATTTTTATTCGTGTGGCTTTCTGTTTTCATACCTGATGGTGCGACTTGCCCCTTCACGGTTTCTTCTTCTGGTTTTCTGACCCCTTCGCTCTTTTCAGATCAACTTTAGGACCCGTAGTGTCGAGCGATCTACCGCCAATAAGTAGCACAAATTAACTTAGACGTTAATTTTGGGGAGTGATTAGCATCCTTATACATCGGGGTCTTACATCATTATATGTTTTGAACGTGTTATCGGTATTCAGGCTTTTATATATGTAGGGTCACCTTCAGGTCATTCTCTTGCGTTTTCGTGGCAGACATTAATATCATCTTTAATAATCACTTAATCTAGGGGCACCTGGGTGCCTCAGTCAAGCGTCTGACTCTTGATCTCAAGGTCGTTGAGTCCAAGCCCCGCATTGAGCTCTGGGCTGGGTATAAAGCCTACTTAAAAAAAAAAAATCATCATCATCATTTAATCTACTTTCCAATAGTAATACCTCAATTTTTGTTTGTTTGTTTTTCTTGTCTATTACATTGGCTAGAAGTTCTAGAACAATAGTGGTAGGAATCGCGGTCCTCATCGGCTTGCTGTGGGCTGAATTGTGTCCCCCCACCTCCCCCACCAGAATTCATATGTTGAAGCTTAAGCCCCCAGGGTGATGGTCCCTGTAGTTGGGGCCTTTGGGAGGTAATTAGGTCGTGAGGGTCCTCAGGATGGGATTAGTGTCCTTGTAAGAAGAGACCAGAGAGGTCGCGTTCTGTCTCTCTCTCTGCCGCGTGAGGACGCAACAAGATGGCGGCCATCTGGAAGCCACGGAGAGGGCCTTCGCTAGAACCCAACCACCCCAGAACAAATAAGTGTCTGTTGTGTGAGCCCCGGGTCTGCGGGATGTTGCTCTGGTTGTCCGAGCTGACCGTGACACTTCTCCTTTGCAGAGGAGGAAGTAAAAATTCAGGCAGTAGAAGGCTCAAGGACAGAGCCACACACAAAGCCAGGCCTCTACGACTCTACAGCCAGAGCCCTCAGCTGCTGTATAAAGCACGGCCTTGCCTGCCTTCGACTTTAATCATCAGTGGGATACCACACATTGTTTAAGACAGACATCCTTTGTGACATTAAGGATATATGTCCTTTTTTCCTAGTTGCTTAGATTTAAAAAAAAAAAAAAATCAGGAAAGTATTTTATCCAATTCCTTTTAGCACCCATTCCCTTGAATTGGTATCATATGTATATTTTTTTCTTTTGATCTAGTTTTGGGCTGAAATTTCGTCCAGTCTTACGTTTGCACCTTCACCGTGGTCATGGCACAGCCACATCCGGGGCCAAACGCACTTCAAAGCGGAGCCCCTGGCAGTTGCGAATTAGCTGGGAGCTCCCGAACCCCCCGACCCACCGACTGGGGTGGCTGGGTCTTTACCTCCTCCCTCCTGGGAACTTCTGAGGGTCTTGGGTGGGAGGTGTGGGCGAATGCTTTCTTCTTCAGCAGTGGGAGAGAGTGGCTAAAGGCCAGAAAGCCACAGGGCCTGACATCAGACGCGTGGGCTTAGCGGTCGTCCCCACACCCGTGGCTTGTGGTGGAACCCAGCTCCTACCTGGAGCCACCCTGCCGGCTGCTCCGGGCTGGGGGCCCGGCCTCTCTCCATCCTCTGTTCAGCTGTGCCCCCGCCTCACTGTCCTCCAGGAAGCTTCCAGTCACCTGCTGCCCACAAGTCTCCTTGCACTTGGAGTTCATGGGGATCTTCCTCGGCTGGCTCTGCGCTTGGGGCACCGCGCAGGGACCTCTTGCAGCCACAGTCACCCACACTCACCCCACCTGCCCCGCTTCTGGGCCTTCCCCATTCTTGGGCCCTCCTCACTCCCTACCCCCGCAGCACTCAGTCCAGACTCCCCTTTTCAGCCATGCTTCGCCCCTGCTGCCGCAGCTCGCAGCTCGCAGCTCACGGGCCTGGGATCTTCTGTCTGGGTTTCTCCGCCAGGTCACCTGGCTGACCCGGGGGGGGCGGCTAACGGGACTGAGGGGATCTGCCATCGCTTTGTGCCTCCCAGGCCCCTCCAGGGTTCGCTGCCTATGAATACATTTACTAAGAGTAAATGACATTTGCTTTCCCAGAAAATGCTCTGCTTGGTCATGATTTTTTTTTTTAGAAATCATTGCCTGTTTTTGATTTGTTATTTTACTGAGGATTTTTGTCTCTCTATTCAAGAGTGAGGACAGTGACTTTCCTTTCCTTCCGTTCCCTTTGGCAGGCTTCTCCTGGCCTTGAAAAAGAATCGAAAAGTCTTCCCCTTCTCTTTTTCATGGCTCCAGAACCGTGTCTCTGCCTGGGCACCTCCTGTTCAGTCAAAGGGTCAAATGTTGGGGACCTGAAGTCAGGTAACTGACAGCTGGCCCACCTGGGGGGTCTTCTCCCAGGTGATCGGTCTGTTCCCGATCACATTTTGTTAATAGATGTTTTCCCGGAAAATTCATCCCTTTCTTAGAAGTTTCTACATCTGTTACCTCAACCTTATTCTCTTGTTTTCTTACAGTTTTCGGAACGGCATCCATCTCTGAGGTGTACCCCCTGTCTGTCCCTCTTGGGTGTCCCCGGCCTTAATGGGAACCCCCCACCCCCCTCCACACACACACCAGCTGAGAGCAGAGCACCACAGAGCTGAGGGGGGAGGTGTCTCGGGGACACCCGGGTCCTGGCTAGACAGCTGGGTGGGCAGTGGCAGTGTCCTGGCCGAGGACAGCCCTGGAGAGGAAGGGCAGGCAGTGGAAGGAAGTGGGGAGGGGACCCTGCCCCAGGGCCACCTCCTGGGCCAGCAGGGATCAAGGACTGGACCGCAGCTCCTGTGTCCAGGGGGAGGGGTCCGGCCGGCCCCTCTCGGGTGGGTGGTCAGGCACGTGCATTGCCGACACGACATGGGGACTCAAAGGGGTGGCTGTACTGAGCTGAGGGAGTAAACCTGTGGCCCGAGGCCAGGCCTGGAAGAGAGGCAAGTCCCCCTATCCCCGTGCGGGGCCCAAGTCAGCAGTATACATGGGGCTCCTAGACTGATGTGCCGACTTTTGGAAGCTCCAAGTGCCCCTCAGTATCAAACAAAATCCGTTCTGCCCTCACCTGGGCGATTCTACCTTCACTGAGTTCTGGAAGGGCCAGAACAGGGTGGCATTCTCAAACCCCCGAGGGTTCTGGGCCAGGACCTGGTGAGTAGTGGGAGAGCTGGCCTTCCTCCTGCACCCCCCCCCCCACCCCCGGCGTGCTCAAGCATGGAACCCTGGGCCCCTCACCCCCTCTCTCTGGAGCTCCAGCCCCAGCCACCCCACCCACAAACAGCCACCGTCGGGAACAGATGCAGGGGAGAGGCCCGCGCAGGCCCTCGGGGTGGGGCCCACAGGGCCGGAAATTCCCACGCTCCAAGCACCCGGAGACAGTGTATCTGGAAGGGGCTGGATGGGCTCATCCCTCAGCCCGTAGGTCTCCTCGCCACGTGGGAAGGGCTGGATAGGGCCAGAGTGGTGCCCTCCCAAGCCTGGGCCCCTGACCCCTCTTGCTCGGGGCTAAGGCCACCAGTGGGCAGGGACAGCCGGAGCCGGGCGCACAACAAATCAAAGAAAACACACCAATAGCCCTTGGGTTTTGTTTATTTTTCAATAAACAAAATTTTTTGCTTGCCTGGTTAGTAAACGGAAAAGCTAAAAAGAGCGCCGTTGACATTTTTGAAATTTTTTGGTGACAGAAAGATCGTTACGCCTCCTCCTCTCTCAATTTTGGGACCGAATTGGTGATTATGTCTCAGATCGCTGTCTTTGAGCTTCTCCGTTTGTTTCGTAAACTACACACTACTCCAAACACACGCGAGGTGTGGATGGGCAGTCAGGGATCCCGACACTCTCAGCAGAATCTGGTTACCCCATAGAGGATGGAATGGACCATTTCTGCACGACGTGAAGACCGTGTCGAGGCTGCGGACACTGTTCTGATTTCGCGGGACGTGTGCGAGTGGGCGCTGTGGAATTTGGGTGGGGCGGCCTCATCGTGCGCTGGTAATAGATAATTTGTCTCGTGGGAAGGTAAGATGGTCAGGCCCTAAGGGAGGCGTCTGTTCAGGACTCTCCGCTCCCACGGCATTTTACCTGCACTGCTGGGCTTCCTGGGGACACGGGTGTGTCCGCGCCCCCCCCCCCCCGACGGCCCCTCATCCTGCGTGCCGCACAGCTCCCCGAACACTGCCTTGCACGCAGCAGGTGTCCGAAATGCTTCCTGATCAAATGGCTGGTGGACGAGTCGGTGAATCGATGAGGAGCTGGTCGAGGACAGCGGGATACGTTCCCTCGACCCCCGGGAAGGGGGGACGGGCCGTTCCTCGACAGCACGGAGACGGGAAGAGTGGAACAGAGAATTGGATCGCTGGGGCCAATCTCAGAATCTCGTGTGTGGGGGAACTGGATCAGAACAGTTAGCAGACTCGGTCAAGGTCTCACGCGAGAGAGGCCAGGCGGGGTGCCAGACGCCCGCCTGACGCATGCCAACGGTTCTTTTTTTTTGTCTTTTTTCAATTTTTTATGTCTGAAAACGAACTCGAGATGGGATGAGGTGATACGTGAATGACGTGGGGCTGGAGGGAAGTAGGGTGAGGGCGATCGGAGTCCGGGGCGGGGCGGGGGGGGGGTGGGAGGGGAGGGCAGGGGCCCGCGGCTTGGCTGGGACGTGGGCAGCTGGGGGGCGTGGCCAGGGACGTGACAGTGATCGGTGGCTGACGGTGATGTCGATGGCTATGTGATGACGGCGCGCGTCTATGCGTGTGGGGTGAACTGAATGATCAGGAAGATAGTGAGGATGACATAGCAATACGTACTTGCAGCTAGGTAAACTCGGCAAGTAATAATCAAGCTAAGAGTATAGCTTCCTATCCAAATAATTTAAGAAGCAAAATATTTCTCACTGGTACCCAAGGGCTGTTTAGCTGCCCGACCCTAAGAGCCGGAAAGCTAAACAGAGCTCTGTCCCATTTCTTTCTATTTTTGCAAAAAAAAAATAGATGCTCTTTTCAATAAAAAAGAAGTCAAATTTATAATTCAGAAGCTGGCTAGGTCTTTCAGGATCTGAGGGTTGTTAACTCAGCAACACAAATTAAACCCATAGCTGTGTAGACCAGGTCTGGTACCTTTGGCCACAGAACTAGAAAACGCCCCACAGGCAACAATTTCCACTGAACTCTGTGAAAACCTCGGTGAGGGCGGTGTTGCTGCTCAGATTTTGCCAGGGGCACTTGCGGTTAGAGGTGCATTTAAATTTCGAGGGACTATCTAATCTACGGGGTGGGAGACAAGGTAAAGTGCTGGGAATCTGGGAGGGTGGGGGCTGCCCAAGTGGCAACTCCAGACCGCACTTTGTGACTCAAAGGGGGCCACTCGTTTCCAGACGGAAAGCGGGCCAGGAGGCACCCCCCCCACCTCCATTTCGAGAAAGGCATTTGCGATCAATCTCAGTACATCAAGTTTGCATCCAGGATAGGCCAAAACCTGTGGATCCTGGGATGAGACTTAAGTCCTCATCAGATCCTAATTTCTCGGGTCAGGAACTGTTTTGGTTCGTACCCCTTCGTTCCTAATTCAGAGTTTTAGAGCCAGAGAGAATTTGGATGGTCTCTGCGTTCAAGCCCCTCCCTCGAGAGGGGCCGGAGTCGGGCCCGGGGTGGGGACGGGGAGCTCGCCAAGGATCCCACAGCGAGTTAGTGGCAGGGCCGGGACAGGGTCCCGGCCCCCTCTCTCCCCCCAGCAGCCGACCCCGGGGCTCTCTCTCTCTCTGTCTGACACACGGCCGCTGCACTCCGCAAAATCTCAAATCAATCAGAAAGATCTAAGCGTTGCGGTTGTTGGACTTGATGTGAGTGCACGTTGGATGTGGCGTGTGAACATTAACGAGCGAAAGAGATTTTTGCCTTTATCACAGTGAGCGGTCCTGCGCGGCACTCGTAATGGTTTCACGAGGACCGTGGCCGAGTCCCCTCCCGGAGAGAGAGGGGCGTCGGCACCCAGCCCCGGCTCTGTTGCCTTGTTTTTTTTTGGTCTTTTTGATTTTACGTTAAGTTTAGAGTTTAGAATAACATACTTAATTTCGTTTTACTCGTTTAAAGATGAAACTCGTGTTATTATTTTTCGATCATGCACTGAGAGAGAGAAAGAGGGTTCTTTTTGTCACACGGCAACACAAAGGTAATATACGGAAGCATAGCGTTCACCAGATTCGACACAGAATATAGCAAACTCCACCACAAAGATGAGAACAGACCGCATATAGTGAGCGCTGCGGGACCCCGCGCATACAGAGGGGCCGGTGGGGATGCTTAGATGTCGTCTTCGCCCGCCTCCTTGCTGAAGGTGGTCATGTCGATCTTCTCGGGGAAGATGATGTTGACGGCCAGGTCCTCCCCGCTGTTGTACTGCAGGAGCACGTTCCTCTTCTTGCGAAGTACGCGGTTGTAGCGCAGGTTGGACACCCAGGCCTCGCACTTGTTGAGGAAAACAATCCCCACGGTGCCCAGCACCACCAGACTGGTCAGCACGCCCAGGACGGTGAAGCAGATGGCCTGGCCCTCGGAGAGGAGGGGAGCACTCTTGTTGAGTTCCTTCATGGACACCTTGAGGACGCGGTGCTCCGGCTGCGGCACTGGCAGCTCGTGCACCCCGGGGGTCAGGCGGTAGGTCAGCCCGTGCCCGCCGGGCAGACGGGTGACCTGCTGGGGGCCTAGCGCGCGCTTCCTGCCACAGGTGGGGCCCGTGAACTCGGGCTTGCACAGACACTCGTACCTCACCTGGGTGTGCTGCAGGCAGGTGCCCCCGTTGAGGCACGGGTCGGTGCCGCAGTTGCCCACGGGGCGGCTGCACGTCTTGTCCATGAAGCCGGCGGGGCAGCGGCAGCGGAAGTCGCCCCCGATGTCGGTGCAGATGCCTTGGTTCTCGCACGGGTTGGGGGTGCAGCTGTTGGCCACGATCTCGCAGAAATTGCCTGAGAAGCCAGGGGGGCACAGGCAGGAGGCATGGGAGGCCCGGCCCTCGTCATCCACGCAGGTGCCTCCGTGCTGGCAGGGGGACCTGCGACACAACAGGGGGACACGGTAAAGGGCCCTCGGGGGCTGGCCTAGGACGGAGGTGCCCAGGGAGGCGCCGGGTGCCGCGGCCCCTGTCCGCGAGGGGCTCACGGGCCGTCCGGGGCGGACGCACGCACGCCTGGCCTGCCGAGCCGATGCCCGTCTCCTCTCCCACCTCTTAAGTCATCTCTCCGACCAGAGGCCCGGTGGTTAGTCACTGGTGGACGGGTGGGGAAACTGAGGCTGAGAGAGGCAAAGTTAGTGATGACCCAGGGCTGGAGGGAGCCCCCTCCCTTAGCTCCACCCCCCCCCCGGGGGCCGCTGGGCAGAGCAGAGCCTGCCCCCCCCCCAGGTCCCCTCACCACACGGCCCCCGCCTTATTGTTACTCGTATGGTTATTTTCTGAGGAGAGAGCCTGCGTCCTAGTGTACTGGAAACCCTTAGGGACACTCAGAGTGAAAGAAACCCCCGGGCTGTCTCTGGCGGCCCGGCCGGGTGCCTGTGCCCGGCTGTTTAACAGTGGTCCATTCACCCAAGTGCGGCTTCCAGACCGAAACTGTTTGCTCAAAGCAGAGCACAGGAGCATTTAACGTAAGTGCTTTTAAACGAGCAGACCCTTTGTCATCTGATAAATGCCAGAACCCAGGGAAGAAAGGGGCTCTAAGCACAAGAAATCAGCATCGCTGCTTCAGGGGGTGAAGGCTGCCTAGGAGCTGGGCTCTGGAGGGACTTCAAGGACCTCGGGTTCTATTCTGACAGTCTGGTTCGAGTTGGTGGGAGAGACAAAGCAAAACGTTTTAAAGGTCTCGCTCTGTATTCTCCCTTCCCGCTCAAAAGCAGACGTGGACGTCGGTTGTGACCCCCTCTCCTCCGACCCTCTCTCAACACTGATCCTTGGATGCTACAAAAATGCCTGTTTGTGGCCTCTCGGGCTCCAGGATTCCCCACGCCCTCCCTGGAACGCCCAGTCAAGATAAGCTGGTTCTGTACTCTAGCTTCTATATCCTCTACCCCCCAGCTCGATCCGCCCCCCCACCCCAGCTCAGGCCCAGGACCCGCTCTGTTTGCATTCTTGCAGCGGCCTAAGCCCCGCCTAAGCCCCAGCTGAGGGCCGGGTGGGCTCAGTGGAGCTAAACAGATAAGGGCCGGAAGTGCTTTGCTGCTTTGCAGAAGTGTCCCTTCTGACTGTCGTGCCCACGGCCCTGAAAGTCCCAGAGCCTCTGCTCCGCTGCGGGTCGCTAAGAGCTGGACCCCCCCCCCCCACCTTCATGGCTAGTCCTCCCCGCCCACCCCGCTGGCCAAAGCCCCCCTCTGGGACTCCTCAGCCGGGTCTGCCCTCACGCACACACATGGGGACTTGGGGGCATCAGAGGGAAGAGGAAATTGGGGGGGGGGTCACTTCAGAAATTACGGAGATCACACACAGCCCCTCAAGCACCCTGATCTGGGGCGCCCCCCTCCCCCAGCCGTGGGGCTGCGGGACAGGCACTTACTTGGCCTTCTGTCGGGTGACAGGTCCAACTGGGCTAGGCTGAAAGGGTCTTTGGGGGTGTGACGCAGGAATCAAAGCAGCATTCATCGGATCGCACAGAGTGAGGAAGAATATTTACCCATTGATCACACAGGGCCCATCCTTCTCCTGACAGTCCTTTCCCGAGAACCCAGGGGCACAGGAGCACTCGTAGTGGCCGCTCTCGAGGTTGACGCAGGTTCCGTTGTTAGCGCAGGGGGTCGAGGCGCAAGCCCGGACATCTGGGGGACGGGTAGAGGAAAGCGGACTTTGTGACCCACCCCCTCCCCCAGGGAGGAGGGGGAGGGGACAGGCTGGGAGGAGAGCTTTGTGGGTAGGGGCAGGGCCAGAGCCCTCCAGCCGGTCAAGCGGGGACCCCAAGCGAGCCGCCCAGATGTCTCTGTTTGTGGCCACTCACTGCCAGCGGTCACCGAATGGAGTCCTGAGCAAGAGCACGTAGCGACCCCCCAAAACTCTGCCGTTAGGCAAGCAGCTCGGGGGGGGGGGCGCTGAAGGGGCTCCCTCCCTCCTGTCAGGTCACAGACACGGAAAGTCACGGCCGCTCACTGATCCTCAACCCGGGAAAGCCGGCCCCCTGTCCTGGCACCAGCTCACCCGCTCGGTCCAGGAGCGTGACCTTTACCGCAGACCCCTTCCCTCCCCCAAAACGTTGTGTGCCAGGCCCAGGCTCCTCCCCCAGATGAGTTTTCAGCCTCTCCTGGTTCGGGGTGGGGGGGGGGGGGGTCCCTGCCAGTCAGGGCAATCGTGCGGCCCAGCTGTTAGAAACACCAGCTGTCCTTCATCACAGAGGGGCGGGGGGGAAATCGAGACATGTGAGGACTCCTGTTGGGAATCGAGAAACCGGATTCAGCCCCACCACTGCCTCTGCCTCCCGGTGGTCGCTCTTTCCGCGCTCAGGATCTGAACGAAGGGGCCCGCGATAAAAAGGCTGTATCTTTTGAAGGCAGCAAAATCAGGAGTACTGAGTGCTCTCCTGTCCGTGTGGGTTTCCATGAACACTGCTACATTTCCACCGCCTTTTTCCACCTCCTGTCATGCACACTTCATTATGCGGGGCTCAGCGAGCCAGGGACAGCTGAACAAAGGGGCCTGGGCCAGGGGCTCTCCGCTGATGGAGACCCCAGCCCCCAGGCAGGGCCGCGAGGGACCTTTTCTATGCCTGGCTCCGGCCGGGCTCAGGGTTCGGCTCCTCCCCGCTCTGTGCCTCACTTTCCCCACGTACAAAAGGAGGGGCTCGCCCTGGCCAGTCCCCGGGGGCCCTTCGAGCTTTGGGTTCCTACATCTGCCAAATACAAAGCCGGGGCCAGCCAGAGACCCGGCAGCTTAAGGCCGAATGGGTGGGGGTCCCCGACGCTGAGGCCACACACACGCGGATTCGTTCTGTGTTTTAAAGAGACCCGCACCCCTCGTGGAGGGAAGATGGCAATCCATATCCATAAGGGAAAGCCTGTGTGCCATGCCGACGGCCTATCCAGAGCCGTGAGGCGTCCCCTGCGAGCCCCGCTTGGTGTAAGGAAACATAAAGAGATTTTATCATTACGGGAAGGTTCTAGCGGGTGAGGCCTCAGCAACGGGCTCCCAGTCCTGGGCTCCCAGCAACCCTGTCACTGGGCATCTTAAATTTAAGCTAAAGACTTACCGACCACCCCCCTCGTCCCCCCACAGCATCTAGCCTCACGCACAGAGGATGAGCCCACCTCTTCCCAATTCCCAGGCCTCCGGCCCAAAAGGAGGGGAGATGAAGCCGAGGCAAGGAGAGAGACGCCAGGGGCAGGGGGCGGGAAGGGGGGGTAGGGGGGGTGGTTTCTGTCTGGGGCAGCAGCTGCGGCCTTGACAGCCTCAGAGACAGAGACGGGTTGGGGAAAAGGGGAACGGGGGGGGGGGGGGGACAATTATCCGGAGGGCTGTTTCCTCTGGACCCAGCGTCCCAAGCTGAGAGGCTTTGTCAACCCAGTGGGGAGGGGACATTTTGTCTGGAAAACTCCATGGGAGGCAATCCTGAACCAGACACCAAAGAGGGTGGGCTCTGGGCTAAAAGCCCTGATCCCAAGTGGTAGCTTTTTCGGGGGGGGGAGACCCTCTGGGTCACGAGGCAGCCCAGAGGGTGCTGTGGAGGGGGAGCAGAGCTGCGGAGCGTGAGTCAGCTGTGGAGAAAATCCCGCACCGTCTGGCGGGGGGAGGGGGGGCAGGGGGGTGGTGCTTTAAGGACCTGAGACTGTGGTGGGGGCTCAATTAGGAAAGCAGAGCGCCTCGGCGGCTATGACGCAGGGGCGGTCAAACACGCTCTCGAATCTTCCTTAAGGGAGGGGATTAGAAGCGGCCACAGATGAGAAGTAGCCCATTCCTGGGGCCAGGGGAAGGGATTTTTTCGCTGGCTTTTCTCCCGATAACCTCTCACGCATCCCTAAGCAGAGCCTTTTACCTCCTCGAGCCTCGACTTCCCTCTCGCTACCCCTGGTCTCTGCTAACATTGAGGACCGAGGGACAGAGGCCCCGGGGCAGCCACCCACTCTGCCGGGAGTTTTTTCCAGGACTTTAGCTTGCCCCGGCTTCAGGGCCCCTTCTGCCAAACGAGAATGGACTCAGATGGACATTTTGCAGCCTGAAAACGTAGTGGCAACCAGCTCTCAGTTGCTCGGGGTAATGGAGGACAGAGATTGCATAAATTAATGAAATCAACAGATAACACCAATCTGCACTTTGACCACTTCTCAGCTTTTCCCGACCCCCAGCCTCCCTCAACACCTGACCCCAGACGTCAGCCCTGTCCTACTGGCTCTGACTCAGTCCCTGCTCAGCACACCCATCACCCCCACCCCAGTCATTTGCTCTTACAGCCTCGTGTGTGAATTTCCGGGAGCCGCAGCTCCGTGACCGGCCGCCCCCCCACCAGTCCTTACCCTCTCTGAGTTCTAGTGACCCAGACAGGTTGCCCAGGTCTCCACCCTCTGAGCTTTGTGTGGCCTGTGCTGATTGTGTGACTCTTTACTCAACAGGCAGATCCCCGACAGCCCCCCTCCCCCAAAGTGCTTTCTCTGGGTGCTGGTGCTGTGCCGAGGAGAACAAAACTGAGTCCCTACCTTCTAGGAGGTTCCAGGTACCAGGGGGTAGAGTGTATCAACACACCATTACCATACAGAGCCCTGGGTGTGTGGGAATAAGGCGGGAGGGGGAGGGGAGGCAGTTGGGAGGAGGCGGCTGGGGGCGGGGGGCAGGGATGGGGGTGGGGCGGGCAGGGGCACATGCCAACCTATGTCACAGAGCTTCCCGTTCCAGCCGTCGTCACAAACGCACTGCCAGGGTTCCACGCAGAGTCCGTTAACGCAGCCGGGAAAGGTCACACATTGGTCGCACAGGGGACCCTGCCAGCCAGGCTGGCACCTGCGGTGGGGGGGGGGGGTTGGAGGAGAAAGATGGGGACCTATGAAGGGGGGCAGGGGTGGAAGGGGCGCCCAGGCTGCTTTCTGTGGAGCCAAGATCCCTTGGGGGTCTCTGCACAGTGCCAGGCCAGCGGGTCGCAGGAAGCAAACACCAGACACCTGAACGGAGAACTTAAACAGAGGACCAGACGGAGGGGTCCCCAAGAGCCTGGCAGAGCGCTGCATTTTGCCGCAGTGGCCTGCAGTGGGCTCACCCTGCAAGGGGTTCTCCCAACACCCCACTTCTGAGACAACAGACAGGAGCTGTGGCTGTCCCCCCCTCCCCATCCTCCCGCCCTCGGCCCTCTTCTCCCCGTCGCTACCCTCCCACCAGTTTCCTGCGGGGGCGAGGAGGCTGTTTGCTGCAGCCCAGCGGCCAAGCCCCCCCCCCCCTTTTCTGCCTGACACCATGATTCCCCAGGATTCTGCCCTGACCTCCTACAGGCTGCCTCTGGGGAGCCACCCCATTACCTGCAAACATTGTCATCCTCGCAGAACCCATTTTGGGGGTGGCAGGCCGGGAAGCACTCAGCTCCTGAGGCACAAGAAAGGTTACACCATTCACCCCACAAGGCCCCAGAGGCCAGGGCAAAGCCCCATCTTCGCCCAAAGAGCCCAAGGCCTCCCTGGAGGGAGCCAGAGACCCTCTGTGGTCCCACCAGCCTCGCACACAGTAGGCGCTTCACGTCAGGCCACTCAGAAAAAAAAAAATCTGCCGCGTTTCTAGTGACAGGGTGACCACAGGACACTGCTTAGTTCTCAGGAGCAGGTCAGACACCTAAATTCCTCCCCCGCCTCAAAATCATGAAACCTCAAACGCTAAACGCGGGGCTGGGGAGACAGTGAGTAGAGACATTCGACCCCTGGGCACTCAGCCAAACCCTCACTTTTGCAAAGTGAGCTAAAATGGGGGGCAGATTCTGAGGCATCGGGCTTTGGAAAAGGCCAGACAGGTTCACCTGGCGGCCCGGCAGGTAAGGCATCCTGATCGTGTGAAAGGTTTAATCCCCGTTAAACCAGGCACGCAAGTCAAATCCCCCCAATCTCCCTCCCCCAGACTCGTCATATTTAAAAGACGCAAGGATTTTGCAAAGCAGATTTCTGCAATTCTGACACTGTTTAGACATCCGGACACTTTCGTAGGCGCCTACTGTGTGCATTTCCTTCGTCTGGCTCCCCAGCTTTCCAGACAGCCCCCCCACCACGAGCACTGGTGCAGTGGGGGCGGGGGGCACTGCGGGAAGGGGCAACTCTCTCCCTGTCAGAGACAGATGGCCGCCGCAGACTGAAGTGTCGCAGCCCCTCACCTAGAGAAACGCCACGCGGGAGGGGCTCGCGCCGGGCGCCTCGGTGGGAATTTGGGGCCGCGACGGCCAAGCCACCCCCCCCCGCCGTCCCCACGGACCTGGTCCCGAACGCGCACGCGACACCCCAAAGTTGCACCCCAGAGCATTTCCACACAGGGCTCCCGATCATCACCTCGTTTCTCCATACCTCCTCTCTCTGCGCACCGACACCCCTGCGAGCGCCACTTCTGCGGGGCGGGAAGGGGCTGCGGCGGCGGCGGGGGAGGGGGGGGCGGGGGTCCCACACCTCCCCCTGCCCCCGGGACCCCGGGGCGAGGCTTGGCATGCGAGGCTGGCGGGGAGGGCGAGGCGGCACCGCGCGGGGCTTAGGGTTAGGCGGGACGGGCCGGAGTCGGGGCGCACGGGACGGGGCGCGCGGGGCACCGGGCGGCCCGGGGGGGCAGGGGTGGCGTCGCAGGCTTCCCCGGAGGGGGCGCGAGCCGGGCCGCCGCGGCGTGGGGGGTGGGGGTGGGGGGGGGCTCACCATGGACACTGTGGCCGAAGGCCAGCAGGAGCAAGAGGACGGGCAGGAGGGCTGCGGTCGCGGTCATCGCGGGGCGGCCGGGGTCGCGGTCCCGGGAGCGGCGCGGGCGCGGGTCCGGCTCCGGGCGCCGCGCTGGGCTTCTGGTTGCGGACGCGGAAGGGGGCGCGGGCGCGCGGCGAGGGGAAAGCCAGGGCTGCACCGGGCTGCGCGCTGCGCTCTCCGCTGCCGCCGCCGAGCTGCCGCCGCCGCCGCGCGCGCCGCCCTTTTCGTACCGCCGCCCCCCCGCGGCCCCCGCCCCCCGCCCCCGCCTCCGCGCGCACGGGGCCGGCGCCGGCCAGTCCCGGTGACCCCCGCCCCTCGCGGGGCCGCCCCCCACCGCGGCGGCGTCCCGGAAAGCCGCTCGCGCACGCGGAGCGCTCTTGGCTAGACGGGCGCAGGTACCCCGCGCGCGAGGGGCACACGTCCTGTACACGGGACGGCCCGCGGGCGCGCACGGGCGGGCCCGCTTAGGACAAGCGGCGGGGACGGAGCCGGGGCTGGGCCGCAGCCCCCAGGAAGACGCCAGCACGCGCTCGGAATACAGAAACACGCAGAGAAACACCAAAACACTTATCGCCAAGGTCCCGAGCACGCAGGCCATGGCTCACACGGCCGGGAAGACACAAATGCGCGCTCCGGGGACGCAGGACACGCTCCTGACACACGCGCCCTCGGGAGAACACTGATGGAAAGCCTCGTACCCCCCTGCCCCTCGCTCTAAAGACGCAGGAAGACGCAGGCCCACACACTGCACCACCGGCACGCCCTGCGATGCAAACCCAGGTTGTAGAAATAGTCCTGGGCGCCACATGCGCAGTCACAGGCACGCGGAGAGGCCGGCGGACACACAGTTACGAAACCCCGGGCATCCTTCAACATGTGCCCCAGCCTGGCCACACAGAGGCACGTGCCCAGCCACGTGCACACCTGACCATGCGAATTCACTTGCAAACATACGGACACCCGCTCACCCCCCCCAACCCCCCCGGGCCGACAGTCAGGGCCTCGGGCACCTCCCACACGTGTGGACAGCCACACACCTGAGAGTGACAGGCACGCACGCCCAGTCCCCCGAAACCCACGGATCACAGGCTCGTGATTGCACGCTCACCAAAACACACACATGCGGTCCAGCCCAACACACACAGGCCGGCCGGGTCCCATCCGTCTTTGCCCACAGTGACACAGGTGGACAAGCTCACAAGAATGCTCACACGCAGACACACACACACACACACACACAGCTGCACAGCGAGCACTCGGCACATATTCTAGACCCACTGGGAGGCCTCCAGAGGAGTCACGGGGTTGTGGGGTGGGGAGGCCGACCTTGCCAGAGATCCTCCCCTCCCAAGAGCTGGGCGGGGGAAGCCCCCAGCCTGGGCTTAGAGACTCTCCTGGGTGGATGTTCCAGGCCCCTATTCTGATCAGGCCGCTGGAGGTGGAAATACAGAAGGGGGGGGGGGGAGGGACAGGTGACAGAAGGAGATGAAAGGTGTTTGACTTCTTGGGGAAGGTACCAGGAGGTCATGGCCTTTAGTGGGTTCCTTTATTTATGCTTCATTTACATAGATTAATCTGCACAGACACCCCAGGTGCAGGCGGTGGGTGCCCACCCATTTCATGGCCTCCCCTTTCTCGCAGTGGGGAGGGAAGGTGATCTCTGCCACTTTGGTCCTAGGGTGGGGGGCCTTGGCCTTCAGACCATCTCCTGGGGTGGTGGCAGGTTTGAGGACACACTCTCCGTCCTCAAGATGGGTGTGGGAAGACAGGCCACGGGGGAGTCCTCAGGCACAGGGGGGCGCTAAGGCCTGGAGTCTGTGCTCCCAGAGGAAGCAGCTGCCGGAGGGCACCTGACCAGGGTGGAGACTCCACAGAGGCTGAAGCGAAGCCCCCGCCCCTTCACCCTTGTGGAAGGTGCCTCCTCCTTCTCTTCTCCTCTTCTCTGCGGAAGACCCACAAGTAGGGGTGGGGGGTGCCGTTGGGAACCACTTGAGCGACAGGCTGGGCGGGGCGGGGGGGGGGGGCTGCCCCCGACCAGGCACCCACCCCGTGCCCCTTCCTTCCCATTACCCCGTCTCTCCCAGGGATTCTTCTCAAATGAAGAAACGAGTTCTGAGAGGGAAGGTCCTTTGCCCAAGGCCCCGGGGGTTCCAACGAGAGTGGCGGACAGGCCAGGCCTGGAGGTTCAACTGTCCACTGCATGGAGATGGCCCCAGCTTCCCTGACCACCCCCCCCCTCCTTTCTTCCCTCCAAGGACCCTGACCTCAGCCTCCAAAATTATCCTACACAGCGGGCAGATTGGGAAGGGCTGGGTTCTCAGCCAGACACTGAGGAGGGGCGGGGGATCTCTGCGTTGAGGGCCCCGGGGGTGAGGGCCTCCGCCCAGACCAAGTCACGAGGTGCCAAGGTGCCATGTGGACCGTGTGGGGGACCCACGGGGCCATCACGTACACCGTCAGCTAGACCCCTCCCTTTCCAACCTCGGTCCCCTCCCACCGCTGCCCTCCCCAGTTCTGGAAAGGGAGGGAGGCTTGAGGAGGGCAGTCTCACCCAAGGGCATTCATGCCCAAATGTCAGGGGCTTAGGCTGAAAGGGCACTTCCCTGGCTGGCTGGCACCTGCTCGCTAATCCCCATTCCATCCCCTGACTGCTGAGGGCCCTGGGCCAGTCACTATGCCCCTCAGAGCCCCGTTTCCTTGTCTATAAGCAGGGAGACCACACCTGTCCCCAAAGGGAACTTGGGTTTTCCTAAGTAGAAAACCACTGTACTTACAAGGCCTGGCCCTTTCCTGCCTTCCTCCACCAGCTGCCTCTGGGCCTCCACCCCAGTGGGCTAGTTCTTTCTGGAACTGGTTCATGATCTGGCCCTCTTTAGAGCCCCCTGCAGGGCCGCTGCTGGGAGGAGTCTTTCCTGCCATTTCAAGACCTGTAAGCCTAGAGCTTTCTGTGGGTCTCACTAAAGTGTTTGTAAATTCTGGAGCCTGGAGATTTCTTTTCAGCAAGCAGACAGTGAGAAAGGGTAGCTTAGGAGCAGTGGGGAGAGGGGAGGTTGGTGACAGTCACCAGCTTCAAGGCTGTGCACAGAGAGCATGAAAATGCCAACCGGGTCCCTCGGGGAGAAGTCAGCACCGCCTGCTGTTTGCAAGCGGACCCAGAGGGCAGGAGGACTCAGGACGACTCCCTCCTTTATCTGTGCACCCCTCCCCTCCCTGTCATTCCCTCCCCCGAAAAGAACAGAGGGGATCACAAAGGAGGCAAGCAGCCCCCGCCCTCAGGAAATGCTTGGCCGCCTGGTCTGCGGAGGGTGGCTTGGCCCGCGGGGTACACAGGCATCAGGGACCAAACCTGCCCACGGTGGGGCCGGATCGCAACTCCTGAACTTCAAGCCGGGCTCCTTCCCTCTGCCAAGCTGGCGCTGCCTGCAGCCCCGTGAACCTTCTGCTCCTTCTGCCCAGAGGCCAGCTCCCCGGGGCCTTACTCCACCCGGCAGCAAGAGAGCTGGTGAGGGGCGCAAGTTTTCTGAGGCCACCGAAGAAATGTTGTCTCCAGACGGTCCCCCGCCCATTCTCCCCTCCTCCCCTTTCCAAACACTGACATTGCCCTCGGCCAGCACCAGACCACTTGATTAAAGGCAGAATTGCTGATCAAGAAAGCCCAGCAGGGGCCAGCTGGAGGGGCCTCGGAGACCAGCTAGTCCTGGGCGTGCACAGTGGGGGCAAGGCAGCTGAGGGGGGGGGGGACTCTGCCTCCACCCCGTCTTGACATCTGCTGTGCACCCCCCTACAGCTGAGAATCTCCAAAGCCTGAGGCTTTGTTTCTGCCCAGACTGGGTTGTGGTTTTTGGAGGTCTCTGCATTCCCACCGGTCCGGGCCTAATGGGACATGATGCAGTCGGAGAAACTGAGGCCCAGCAAAGACCCCCAGGTGCCTCTGTTCCCTCTTCTCTCTCCCTCTCCCAAATACCATGCGTTCTCCACCCTGCCTCCCGAAGAGGACACAGCTTCCCCCTCACCCTGGCTGAGACACGTAGCCCTGCCCAAAGAGCCTGCCCATTTGACAAGGCAGGGCCAGCGTCCAGAGCTTTAGCTCTTCTGATTAGAGTCCTGGAACTGGAATTTGGACACAGTGGGGGCAGGGATCTCCCCACCACCGGGCCACAGCCCCTGAATTAGGGAGGGCTACAGGCAAGAAGGCGGGGCCTGCCTTTTCCTCCTCTCCCCGACTGTCCCCTCGGATCTGGATTCTTCCGGGGGGCCTCCTTGAAGCCGGGCTGGCTGGGCCCTGCAAGGCCCAGGGTTCAGAGATGAGCACACTGAGGCTGCCGGGTTCTGAGACAGGTGTGCAGCCAGCGTGTAGCAGGGAATCCACGCCCCGCTCTCTGCTCAGCGGCAGGGCAGGGAGGACACTGGGAACACCCGAGGGCACCTCCCCTGGAGGGGGTGGGGGCGCCGAGCAGCCACCTTGAGGGGGGAGGTGGTTCGTGAGGGCTCGGTGCAAACGCCCGGCAGCCACGATCGGATCCGCATTCTTTCCCCAAGCAAGCGAGTTCAGCTTTGAAGAGAGACAGTCTCTTTTCTCCCGCGGAGGGGAGGGGGCCCCGGGGGCGGAGGGTGGAGGGAAGTGGGAGGCGCACCCGGGTACATTTAGGCTCGAGAACACGAGCACGACGGCTTGGTTTCGAGTTCAATCAGAGAGAAGCCTCTTCAGTCTGAAGTGGCTGCGCGCTCGGCCGAGCAGAGAACGGGGACCGTGGCCGTGGAGGTGGAGGCGCACCTGCTGCTCAGGCCTCGTGGCGGGGCCGGGGGAGGCGCGTGACGGGCTCCGCGGCGTCGGGGCGCGCGAGGGAGCTGGGGGCGCACGTGTCCCCCCCGGGGGAGGCGGTGGCCTGGCCACGTGACTTCCGAGGGGTCGCGCCTCCCCCCCCCCAGACCGCAGCCCGTTTCTCGCCACCCATCGGATGGGCGCATTCAAAAATAGCTCTTTCTCGCCTCCCTCCTCGTTAAAATCGACATGGATGTCACGTTCGCGGGTCTAATTGTCCCCTCCTCAATCAAATTATCCTCTTAAAGGGCGCCACTGAGTCATGCTGTGTGGGTGGAGAGCTCTGGGGGTCTCCAGAAGGGTTAATAACAGCTCCCCGCCCCGCCCCCACACCTCGTAGGTAAACTCACCCCACCTAGGTGGGAGGGGATCACAACTAGAGGAGAAAGGAGTCTTTTCATCACTTAGCCTGTCAGAAATTCCCAGAAGTTAATTTTCCATACAACGGAGGCTCGCTTCTTTCAAATGCTGTCTCTCATCCGCTCAGAATGGGCTGAGCTCCTACTGTGTGCCCGGGAGCAGGCCTGCGGGAAGGGAGATTGAGCGCCTCCTGGAGGGTGGGGGTCCCGGGACTGGGTGTTTCGGGGTGTGTAGGAATTCGTTGGCCAGGGTCGTCACGGCGGGACCTCTGTATGCACGCGCGCGAGAGGCCAGTGTGCTGCTGTTCGTTGAGACTGGGGCCGAGTCAGGCTGGAGAAACGGTTACAAGACCTTCAGCGTTTTGGAGAGAAAGCCCTCTTAACTATTCTTTTTTTCTTTAATTTTTTTTTTTCAACGTTTATTTATTTTTGGAACAGAGAGAGAGCATGAACGGGGGAGGGGCAGAGAGAGAGGGAGACACAGAATCGGAAGCAGGCTCCAGGCTCCGAGCCATCAGCCCAGAGCCCGACGCGGGGCTCGAACTCACGGACGCGAGATCGCGAGATCGTGACCTGGCTGAAGTCGGACGCTTAACCGACTGAGCCACCCGGGCGCCCCCCTCTTAACTATTCTTAAATATTCGACGGCCTCCCTTACCCTGGCAAACAACCTGAGGGACAGGAGTCTGTCTCCCTTTTCTCGGACCAGGGTCGACCCACGAACACATCTTGCCCAGACTTGCGGCGAGGCTTGGGAACTGGGCCAGCCCTCCCCCACCCGACCCCTGCAGCACCTGCCTACCCCCTTCCACCAGAGGGAGGGCCCGGCCAGCCGAACCCGTCAGAGGCACCAACAAAGTGCCCCGTGATGGAGAGGAAACAGGTGAAACCCTTTTCTCAAGCCCCGAGCCCCTGGAAGGAGGACCCCATCCTAGCTCCAGCTTAGGGGTTTTTAGGGTGACCATGGCGGGACTATGACAGGACCGTGACCTTCCCCATCCCCATGTCTGGGGCTTAGGAAAAGAGCTGTGTCTCCTGGCTGGGCCTGATGTACCTGTCAAGTTTAGGGATGTGAAAACACATGGCTCTCGAGGAATTTAAGATGTTCCCGTACTATATTTATTCTCTTATTTGTAAGAAGGCATTAGTGTCTTCATTCAATTATATTCAGAAATGTTTTCACCGCGCTACTGCATCCTAAGCGTTAGGGATGGCTTGCGAGGGAAGGCCCTGCCCGGTGCCCAAGCAGGGCCCCGGGACAGGCAGGTGGGAGGTCAGAGGGCCCTGCGTTGGCTCCTCTCTGCCCTCCTCCCCCCAGGCCTCCCCTGCCACCGGCCACAGCCTCCGGTCCACCTGCCGTGCGTCCTGGCCCGGGACTGGAGACCAGCGAGCCTCTGGCCTCTCGTCCCAGACGTTCCCAGCAGCACCACCCGCCTTGGACACATCCTCCTGCCTGGCGTTAACGGACTTCGCACGTGTGTCTGACCTCGGCGGGGCCAGAAGCGCCTTTCTCAGCCCTATGCCCGGCAGCCGGGGGCCTACAGGGCTGCCCACGAGGTGTTTGTGGATTAAGTGAATTAATGAATAAATGAACGAGGCACCAAGTGTTCTCCGAGGGTTACCACGGGCCCCTCGGAACGACCCTGTGTCCTAGCTGGGGTTGTGGCGACGTCCCCACCTTGTTCTCTCCTCACCGGGGCCTCAGGGTTCTGTGACTGGGTGTGGTGAATGTGGGGAGCAGGCGCACGCAGGGAGACCGCAGCCAGCACCCCCGCTGTTACCCGCCCCCCTGCCCCCCCGCCCCCCAGCGCCTGGCTTCTCTGTGTATACACTCCAAGAGCCTGTTCCTATGGTGACGCTCCTCGCCTCCAGAGGCCCTACCTAGCTGTTTACAGCCAAGCTTCAGCTAGGGATGGGGGGCAGGGGACACCCAGCCCCGGCTGACCCCGGCTCCCCCCGCCCAACGCACATGGGGTTTCTTGGTGCCCAAACTCAAGTCTGGTCTTCCGCGATGAGCCTTAATTGGATCCTGGCACAAAAATGTTTGTTCTTCTTCTCCCTCCATCTGGAGGGCCGCCCCACCCCCCACGTTGGCCACAGAACTTGATGCTGGGGTCCAGAGAGGCTGAGCGATGTCCCCGAGGTCACACAGCAAGGTGCTGGCAAAGCAGGACCCGATTGTTGAGGCCTGGCGCCCAGCCAGAATGACCCAGAGAGCTGACGGTGAGTGGTGCTTTGAGGAGCCCCAGGTTCCCTCCTTTCAACGGTGCATTTGAGGTCTGACCAGAAAGCCCACAGACTCAAAACAGACAAGAAATTCGTGTCACTAGAATAAGATTCTGGCTGGGACTGAGGGAGTGGCCCTCTGTTTCCTGGGTCTGCAACGGTGGAATTTGGGGCAGGAGACAGTTTCCTGGGGCTGGACACCTTCCCTCTCTCTCCCTCTTCCTCCTCGCCCTGGCCTCTCCCTGCTCGCCCCGTAGTCTCATCTCCATGTGTCATCCTCAGGCCTCCTCGCGGGCTGCCACAGCCCTGCAATTGCCCAAGCCAAGGCCTAGCCTCTCTTCCCTCAGCCCTGCCCCTGACCATGGACACACAGGCGCCAAGTCCTGGGGGGGTCGTACCCGAACAATGGCTCTCCCACACCTCCACCCTAACCACCACCACCCTGGTCCAAGCCACCAGACTCTGTCACCAAAGGCCACATCCGGGCCTTCCAGGCCCCTGGAGGGCAGGAGTCAGTCAGAGCCTTTCTAGATTCGTTTTCTAGAGTCTTGTTTTAACTTTTCATAGAAGGAAGGTAGAGAGAAGGAGAAAGGGAGGGAGGGAGGGATGAAAAAAGGAAGGAAGGAAGGAGGGAAGGAGAGAAGGAAAGAAGGAAGAACAGAAGGAGGGTGGAAGGAAGGAAGGAAGGAGGGAGGGAGAGAGGAAGGAGGGAGGGTGGAAGGAAGGAGGGAAGGAAGGAAGGTGGAAGGAAGGAGGGAGGGAGGGTGGAAGGAAGGAGGGAAGGAAAGAAGGAAGGAAGGAAGGAAGGACAGAAGGAGGGAGGAAGGAAGGGAGGAAGGAAGGAGGGAGGGTGGAAGGAAGGAAGGAGGGAGGGAAGGAGGGAGGGGGGCCGGAAGTCTTGCCTTTTCAAACCCCCTTTCGGCTCTCCCAGGACTGCGCGCGCAGAATGAGGCACAGGGTAGGTTCTCATTAAATATTCGTGGAACCGAATTGCACCGTCTTATCCAGGAATCGATGAGGAAGCATTTGGCAGGCACGGGGGCACCTTGGGAATCGGAAACGGCCTTTTAACGCCTGGGCAGCCCCTCTTCCCGGCAAAAATTTCCTCCGGCCTGCAGATGAGTTTCTTTTCGGCACCTTTCCCCTGCCTCTCTCCGATGGGCCAATTATTTCTGGTTGTGTTTTCCTTCGCTCTGCCTTTCCTCCACGAGCAGCGGGCAGCAGCCTTCGCTGTCTGCGGCCAGCAACGGGCCCCGATTGATCGACGCGCGCCGTGCAGGGCCCCCCACCCCTGCACATTCTCAGCCGGGTTGTTCCCCCTCCCCTGCTAACTAGAGACGGTGGGGAACCATCTCGCGTGGGCTTTCTCGGGACTTCCTCCGCACAAGGCAGGGCAGCAGGGGAGGGGGAGGTGCACGGGGGTGAACAGGTGAGGGGAGGCTGGGGAACAGGTTCAGGCTCCCTGGGCCACTGTCCGTCTGGGTCTGGAGCTGCTGCACCTCTGAAAGCCCCATGCCGGTGACGCTGCAGGACTCAGACGCGGTGCAAACTGCAAAGGGCCACGCGGGGTCGATCGCCACCGGGGGCCCTTAAACGCGGCCCTCGAGGCCCCCCCGGCCCCGCGGCCTGGCCGCCTCCTGGCCCAGCACCCGCAGTGGTCCGTACCTGGGGATCCATGCCCAGCCTCTGCCCTGCTTGACAGCTTGCGTAAGCAAGGAGACCGCGAACCAGCCGCAGGGACGGGGAGGCCCCGGAGGATCCAGGCAGGGTCCCAGCAGGAAACAGATGGCACACACAAGGCGGGTGATTTGGGGAGGGTTTAATAAAGGGCTATTTACAGAGATGCGGGCGGGGTGTGAGGAAGCTGGAGGGGCAGCAGCATACGGTCACTCTGGGGGCTAGGGGGCCAGGGCGCAGCGTCACCTGAACTGGAAGCCGGGATTCCTGGTGCCGACGGGGCGGGGGGGGGGGGGGGGGTTGGTGGGAGAGGCCCCAGTCCGTGGCGACCACTCCTGTCCTTCCCTGTGCTGGGAACAGAGGGCACAGGGCGGGGCCGGAAGGACAGAAAAAGAGCCCACACAACTCAGAGCATCGTTGAACCCAGCCGCCTCCATCTTGGCCAGGGAAACTGAGGCTGAAAAGCTGCTTCAGGGCAGAGCTCTCTGAGCCTGGGTGTCCTGGCCGGGGCTCTCGTGCCCCTAGCCCTCACCGACCTGGGAGCAGTGCCCAGCCGAAGGGCTCTCCTGAGCCATGATTGCAGGGAGCGCCCCTGGCCGCCACACGAGCTGAGCCACACGCCCTTGTCTGCGGGAGCTCCGCGTTGGCAGAGTCCCTGCTGTGGGCCGGGTAACAGGCGTCAGGATCCGGGTGGGACCCTGGGTGTTCTTCTCCCAGGCCTCAGTTTCCCCACTTGGCTCTCCTCGGCGGGGACTTCCCGCCTGCGCACACAGCCCACTGCCTGGGTCAGGGCTTGTGGTCCCAATGGCCTGGATGGGTGGGGGGGGGGGCCGTGGCAGGGGCCAGGGCGGGGCTGAAACTGCTGAGGGCGATGGGGTGGCGGAGAGCAGCCGTCGAGCCACGGACAGGAAGAATCCAGAGAATCAGGGGAAAGAAAACCTCACGGCGTTTAAGGAACGAGAGAGGAGAGGTGTTCACAAAGGCCATGGAAGCTGCCAGGAGACAGGTGGGGCCCAGAGACCCCGAGCTTCCTCTCACCTGGTTACCCGTCACCCCTCCCAGCTCCAAATGTCCAGCACCCGTCAGCGCAGGGCCCCTTCCCCGACTCCCAGAAACACCCTCACGTCTCCCATCTTTACAAAAACCGAGAGGCATCTCAGACACCAAGAGAGGAAAAGAACAGAGGAAGGAAAGTGGCCCTTGGTCCCCAGGGCCGCAGGGACATCAGCGAAGACGGAGGTTGAGAAGTCAGCCCCAGGGGGCGGGTCAAGGGGACACCACCGGGGCAGACGAGAAGGGCTGCAGAGGCTGCGGGCGCACAGGGCGTGAGCCTCGAAGGCAATACACTGTGGTTGCAAACGGGAAGGGGGACAGAGGAAGGGTCTGCATTTTGCAAAAAGCTGTGTGTGTGTGTGTGTGTGTGTGTGTGTGTGTGCGCGCGCACGTGTGTGTCTGCAGTTAAGAAGATAGAGACTGGAGGGTGTTTACAGGCAGAGACCGAGCGAGGACATAATTGATTAATTGAATAAGGAGAACACGGCCTCTCTCCTCTGTGACTTCCTGGTGTGGGAGGGCCGTGAGGGTCCGAATGACACCTCCACTAAAGGGACACGTGCTGTAATTGAATTACTGCATCCAGTGGCCGTCTGGGGCGCTGTGTGATCCCCCCTTCCCGTGCCCACACACCTGACCAAAGAGAAAGCCCCCTCGCGGTCCAGGGCCCCAGGAAGCACTGTCCCCGTAGGCGGAGCACGTGTGTTAACTGTGCTTTTAACTTTCAAAGGGCTTTTCTATTGATTTCATTTACTCCTCCGGACCCAGCATTTGTCACGCTCTGCTTTAGACACCCGTGAGCCGCCACATGCAGTGGGAGGTAGGGGGGGAAGGTCTGGAGGCCACAGCACACGTCTGACCCTCCCCTGTGCCGTAGCCATGCAGTAAGGGCCCAGAGAATGTTTGCTGAGTGAATACACGATGGATGGATGGATGTGTGGCTAGGTGGGTGGATGGATGGAACCATATGTTTGATAGGAGAGCTCTCTCTCTCGCTCGCTCGCTCATCAGATGGGTAAACTGAGGCCTGGCAACCAGGACCTTGTGTGGCATGCAGCCAATATTTGGAGGCATTAACGCTTGTCTCATGATTGTGATGACAGTTCGGTTTCAGCCAGGAGGCAGCCATCTAGTGTCCCCAGAATGAGTCACGGCCCCCTTCCTTGTCTTCACTCCCTCTGGGACAGGGGGTGGAGCTGGGTTCGGGCTCTGTGTCTCCCCGTCCGTGGACCTGTTGACTCTGGAACTCTCCGGGAGGCCCGGACAAGACAGAGCCCATGGCTGCGGGGGGACCCTCAGAGTTTCATGGGGTGCCTCCCCCATATTGTCACTGCCCCCATGCGTGTCCCATGAAGGCGGCTGCTTCATCCTGACCTCCAGCATCTGTCCGTGAGCAGGACAAACCTGAACTCCCGTGCTCTCTAACCTCCGTGCCCCGGCTGATGCTGGGTGTCATTTAGAATGGCCACCGCTCACGCCCATCCCATGCTGAGGGCCACCTCCTCCAGGAGCACCTCCCGGAATGCCTGCCAGGTTCCTTCTCCCTGTACTCACCCTGAGGCTGTCTGCCAGGGCTGCTGGCCAGTTCATTGCTATGTCTAAGAGCATGGGAGCTCCCCGCGGACTGGAAACTCCTGGAGGAATGGGGGGGAGGGGCTGCACCTCGCCCCCTGTCCCCACCTTTTTGGCGCCCAGGGTCGTGAGGTCTGGTCCCGCACTTGCACTGGGTACAGGTGGAGTAGGGCTGGTGTGGCCGCCCTCTGTGCCTCCAGCTGGACGGTGGGCAGGATGTGGGCAGGGATTCCCTCCAGGGGAGCTGTTCCTGCCTCCCCGCTGTTGGGGCGCCTGTCTCTGCGGCTGCCTTGGGCCCTGCACATCCCTGTCGCTGGTATTTTTAACTTGGCCCAGCTTTTAGTAAGTCCTCCGTGTGTGGGGAGCAGTAAACAATGATCTGAGAACTTGACTAATGAAAACATGACTCTGAGGCTGTGGAGAGAAGCCTCTGTCGCTGGCTTCATCCCGAGGAAGGCCCTTCCCTCCCGGGCCACCTCTGCAGACACTGGACGGCACTGCATCTGGGGCCCGGCACCTGTCCGAAAGTCAACGGAGCCTGGGGGGCTGCGGCGGGGAGGGGGGCGCCGTCCCACAAACACCTCCCTGTAGCCTGGCCCCATCTCAGAACCTGCCGCCTCCTCCAGGCAGTCCCCCACGGATGTGCATCCCTCTGTCAGGGTCAGGCAGGGAGGTGGGTCTATGGCCATCTTGCACAGTGGCTGCTGTTCGTGGGTCTCTTTTCTGGGCACTCTGCTGCCGGCCAGGTGCTCAGCTCCCAGCCTCCGCGTGTCCCTGGTTCCCGTCTTCTCTCTCCTGGTCCCATGAGACCCCTCGCTCCTCTCTCCTACTCCTTGGCTGGAGGGTGAACTGTAGCCAGTTATCACAAGCCCTGGGAGCTGCCAGCAAGTTCTCTCTCCACCCTGCAGTCCACTCTTTCCTCCCGGAATGTGGCCTGTCTCGGTGGTCCCCCTGCAGACCATGGTGGACCTGTCCCTCAGGGAGGAGTCCTTCCTTCCTCCCCTCTCATGGTTTCAAGCCTCAGCCCAAACGCCCAGGCTCCATACCATCTGCCCTGGACCTCCTGGTCACAGAGCCCTGGGCTCCTTCTCACTCCTCGTCCTGCCGGAGGGATGGATGCTCAGAGACAGGCGGCTCCCCAGTTGCTGGGGGTGCTCCCTGAAGACAAGAGTCCTCCTCCCCTCTGTGGGAGTTTGTGGGGAAGGAGCCCCCCGTAAGCTGTAGACTGTCCAGAGGCAGAAAAGTAGGTGCTCAATAAATATCAGGGAGATGCCTCCCCCCCACCCACACACACACAAGAGGTGTAGCAGTTCGTTCTCAGGTAGCACTGGTTTTGCAGGAATACAGAGGAGGTGATCACCGTCTATAGGTGACCTCAGGGAGCCGCTAAACCCTGAAAATACCTGTCCCCCCACTGGACTGCTGTCCACACCAATCTTCACTTCCATTAGCAGAAAGGAACCTGGCACCCGGTCCCACCCTCCCCTTCCCAGCTGGAGCCTTTTGAATGGGTGTCTCGAACCCCACCGGACCCCAGTGTCCACATCCATAAGATGGGGCTAAGGACCCCCGCTCTGCGCGCCCCCTCTCGGGCTCTGGCGAAGCTGTGGGGCTGAGTTTGGAGGGAGAGTCTGGGAGCCAGGACTCGGTTATCGCCACTCCCACTAATTGTTGTTATTACAATAATTAGGAATGTGCCCCCTGGCCTTTGGGGTAATCGAGCCTCTCCCAAGGGTGAAGGGGCCTCCCTGTGGGTACCCCAGCTCCTCAGAGCCAGGCCACCTGCTTGGAGGGGGGCAGGCGATGACTGGCCAGTGGGCCGGCCTGTGGGTACCCCGGAGCCCCCGATTGTCACGGGGCTTCCCCAGTTCCGCCTGCCACTTAGTTCTGCCTGTGAGAGGAACGCTGTCTCGAACAAAGCGCCTGGCCCCGTTCCCAGGTCGCATATCTGCCTGCCTCCTCCCCAGCCCCCCTTGCTTGTCAAGACAGAAGCTGGCAGGGAGGGGTTTGCAAACATGAATCGTGGCATTTATTCATATGTTCCCTGGCCCTGACTTTGTAAAAACATCTGTGGTGACTCTTCCTCGAGAGAAGGGAAAGTGCTGGTCTCTTTCTGCGAGCGTTGCCGGGAAAACAGCGGAACCCAGCGCTGGAAAGCATACCGTGTCATCAAGACGGGCTCATTTCTCGGGGTGTGTCGTTACCGACTAATTAGCAAGTCTGAGGACCATGACTGCAGAACGAGGGAGGAGAGAGCCCAGCAAGGCAGCCAGATGCTGCTGTGTTCCTTCACGTTGTCCCCGTGGCCCAGGGCTGGGGACGGGCCACCAGGAGCCCTCGGCTGGGGGTGGGGGTGGGGGGCCCGAGCAGATACGCGCGTCCTGAGCCAGAGCAGCGCTGGCCCCTTACCTTACCGGCCGCCCGGGCTGGATTCCCCGCTCTGTGCCTGGAGGTGATTATAACAAAATCCCAAGACCATCAGTCGGGACCCTGGGGCCCTCTCCCCTCTGCATCCTGGTGCTGGCAGTGAGGACCCCCTCCCCTCCCCCCAGCACCAGCCAGCCTTCCGTGTCCGGAGGCCACCGCTGCTCTCGGCTTCCCACATACCCACGCGGTGCCTGCGGGCCTCAGTTAGAGCTGTTCCCTCCACCTGAGGACCCCTCCTCAAGCCTGTCACTTGTCAAAGCACGAGCTCATCCTGCAAGGCTAGGTCTGAGCAAGATGAAACAGAAAGGCCAGGCTGCCCCTTTACCCACGGGCCGCCAAGGCCGGGTGGCCCAGCAGGCTCACCAGCCATGCAGTATCGGAACCCAGGAGCACAGCTGCTGAGTCTGGACCTTCTCCCAGGGGTCTAGGGTGGCCAAACTGGGACCCCTTGTGCAGATTCCAGCTAGGTGCACGGATTCAGCGTGGCCCGGGGGAGTGCGCTCCCCGTTGCTGGAGGAAGGCGGGACTCAGTAAAGGGAGAGTATCGCTGTACAGGAGAGCACGGATAGACAGACTGACAGACTGTGGGGAAGCTGCTAAGGCCTCTCTGGGCCTCACAGTCCCGACCTGCAAGGCAGAAATGACCTCGGGACTAACATAGAAGTCCACTCTGCCCCAAGTGCCCGGAGGTAGCTGGTGGCCAGCAGTGCCCAGAGGAGGAAGAACAGGAGGGCACATGTGACCCAGGACCCCCAGCGCGGCACGTCCCCGAGCTGGAAGAGAAGCCCTCTCCCACTGGCCGAGCGGCCGGAGTGCCAAGGTGGCCCGGGCCGGGCCCGAGAGCCTTTCTTTGGAAGGCTTCCCATTGGAGGTGACCTTGGGGATGGGCCTTGAAGGGTACAGATGAGTTTGCCAAATGCAGGGGAGGGGGAGGCCTTCCCAGCAGCGAGACAAGCTTGAGCCAGGGAAGGCCAGGGCGCCAACGTGCCTGGCTATTTTGGGAGCCTTGTCAGAGACCCGCTGGAGTGAGGGAGCAGCTGTCCCTGAAGGTTGGAGGGGCTGCCCAGCCAGGGTCCCGAATGCCAGGCCGCTGGGCAGAGTCAGGGGTCGCCTCAGACAGGCTCTGAGAAGGGGAAAGGTAAGGTCGGAGCCTTAAAAAGCTGCAGCGACCGCTGTGGGAGTGGGGACAGCCAAGAGGCCGCCGCTGGGCGCCGTGGGGAGGCAAGGAGAACCCAAGTAGGGCCTGGAGGAGGGGCTGGGGGCCCGGAGCAGCAGTGGAGATGACTTCTGCCCCGGGCCCCCCAAGCTCACCCCCCTGCAGGCGCTCACTCCCACAGCCCTGCCTTCCCTCTAAGAAAGTGTGAGAAACACGGGCCGGGGAAGGTCTGCGTTTGGCTAAAGTTCAAGACTGGCTGGGGGAAGCCAGGCGGAGGTAAGGGCCTGGAAGTTTCCAGAAGCCTTGACTCTCCTCCCTCCACGTCTAGCTGGCCACTGCCCCAGCCCCGCCCGGCCCCTGAAGGGCAGGACAACTGCCCTTCCCCGGCCCGGCCCGGCTCTCGGTGAGACCGCGGCGCCCCCTGCCGGCCAGACGTGGAGGAGGAGGGGGGGCGGGAGGCAGGTGGGCGCTCAGCGGCCACCCCGCGTTCCCCCGTGCGGTGTATGCACGGTTCATAAAAGAAGGTACGTGTGGCAAAAAGATAAGAGGGAGTCGTTATTAATGAAAACAGGTGAAGGGAACATATTCATTATCGTTTCCAGCCTAATGAAGCCTGTTGAAGGCTCTCTCCGGAGTGATAAATCCCCCCTCCACCCGGCTCTCCCGGCCATGGAGCCTCGAGCTTGTCATAACTAATGTCACGGCAATCACACCGCTTCTCCCGAATTTCCTCAATGCAGCCCGCGCGCGGGAGGACAGGGAGCGCGGCTGATAACAAATTTTGGAAACACAGAATTTCACACCTCATTGCGCGAGCATGAAGGTGACAATACGTTGGATTCTTTCCTCCCAGTGGCCCACACCCATCTCCTCCGTGGTGGTGGCTGTGGGGCCCAGGCCTCCCGGGGCGGCGAGGGGCACCTCCTGTGGGCCTGGCAGACCTCCAGGGTGCGGCCCGGGGCTTGTCAGGCCTGGGCGGCGGTGCCCCGGCTACGGAGGGCGGGGGGCGGGGGACGGTGACAAGAGAGCCCTTTGTCTCATGATCACGGGGTCCGGAACCGCGTGCAGGGGGAAAGCACCCCAGGGCCCCCCGAGGCCGCTCTCCCCCTGCCAGACCCCCACGGCGGCCCGCGGCCTTCCAGTTAACGGCTCCTGACGTCCGTTCCCAGCGAGCTCGGCCAGGTGGCTCCATGTTTCCCCCCCTCCTGGGAGCGAGCACAGACAGCTGCCGTAGACACGATCCAGACTGCGGGGCCTGGTCAATAAAACTCCCCATCGCGCCGCTGCAGAGCCCGGCCAAACGGCTCCCTTGGCGGTATGACAGCCTACGGTCTGGCCACCCTGGCTGGAGGGGCGCGCAGGAGGGGCGCCCGGGCCGGTCCCAGACGCACCCGGATGTGTGGGCGGGTGGAGAGGGGCAGAAAAGAAGTCCGTGGCGACCCTATGCCATGGGACAGGGAGGGAGGGGGAAGGGACGCAAGGAGAAGCCGCTGCCCCCTGGTGCCCCCACTCGGGCCGCCCCTGAAGTGTGCAGGGTTTCTCCACCTTCGTCCAGCCCCCCCGCCCCCAGGTGACACACATCACAGATCTTCGACCTTCTCTGCACCGAAGTGCGCGTCTTTCTCATGTATTTCTGTTCCCAACATGCAAGGATTTGGGGGTGCACGGAGGTCATTTTAGGCCCCTCCAGAGCCGCCGTGACTAGAACGAGGACAGAAACATTTCCAGGCCTCCCTCCCTAGCCCTGTGGCTCTCAGGTCCTCAGCTGCCGCTGGCAGGGAGGACAGACATTCCCGGAAGGAGCCGGCTGGGAGGGGTAAGAGGCAGGACAGGGACAGTGGCCAAGCCTAGGGCAAGTGGAGCCACCCAGAGGCCTTGGCCAGTAACTGACGCCCGCTCTCACCTCGGGGACGCTCTGGACCAGGTGACCAGGCGAGGGCAAAGAAGAGGGACCAGCCCGGGCCCTGCCGGCTCCGGCACCCTCCGCTGCGTCCCAGGGCTCGCGGGGCGAGTCCAGGGAGCATCGGAGGCAGCGTGGATGGTGGCGGTCACCTCTCTGGTCCTGCCCAATGACCCTCTGGACCGAGGGGTCCTGCAGGGCAGGGAGGATGAGTCCGTGCACTTCCCGACTGCATGTTGTACGTCAACACGGACGAGACCTTGAGCAGGAGGAAGGACGGCATCGTGCACGGAAGCTCATGTTTAACGGACTCTGAGGACCGGGCGGGCTGTTTGGAACCAAAAGTCACCGGAGTGGTTTTTCTTTCTCAAAGTAAGACACGCCGTCCAAAGAAATGTTGAAAAAGGCGGAAAATGAAGACGAAAGCAAAGCCATCCACAATCTCAGGCAACATGGACGCTGCATTTCCTTCCAGTCTTTTTTTCTGTTCATTTTCCTTGGGTTGCGTTTTGCATGCCAGGGACCTGACTTCATCTGTGATCTGGTTTCTTGTCAGTTCTCAGGCAGAAATATTTCCCTCTGTTTATACAAATTCAACTGAGACAAAGTATCCATGGCTACATAATAGCACACGCAGTGTTGTACGCGGTGACAGTCAGGGATAATTCCTACCGAGGACACCCAGGGTGGGAGGCTTACTGCTGATTCGCAGACGCGGGATTGTGGTGGCGTCATCCTGTTTGACGGTGTTCTATTTAAGCTACATTCCTCACAATAGTGTTTCAGAAGTAGAATCTCTGTGTCTAAGACGATGGGCACCTTTTAAGGGAGACAAACTGGGGCTGCCTCGACAGCGGATGGTGGGGGGGGAGGGAGTGGGGTGCCACCTATTTGTTTTAGAAAAATTATAAAATAGAGGGGCACCTGCCTGGGTGGCTCGGTCGGGTGAGCGACCGACTTCAGCTCAGGCCACGATCTCGCGCTTTGTGGGTTCGAACCCCACGTCGGGCTCACGGCTGTCAGCCTGTCAGCTCAGAGCCTGGAGCCTGCTTCGGATTCTGGGTCTCTCTATCTCTCCTCCCCCCCCCCCCCCACCAGCCGCAGTTCCTCTTGGTTTGGGGTGTGGGGGGGCGGGGCAGCCGCGGGAGCCACCGTCACCTGGGAAGCTGGTGGTCGGCTCCGCAGCCCGGCCACTGCGTCTCCGTCGCTTTCACGGACCCACGAGGCGAGCGCTCACCTCTGTGCTCCTGCCGGAAAACTCAGAGGCGTCCTCACCCCTGTCCTCTCACGCCCCACATGCGAGCTATCGGCAGATCGCGTGGCTTTGGTTTTCAAAATGTGTTCGGAATCCAATTGTGTCTTCCCCTCTCCACGCCACCACCGGTGGCTGCCAGCATCTGGTCTGCCTCAAGGCGATGACCTCTTGCTGGCCTCCCTGCTTCTCCCCTGCAGGGCACCTAAGTAGGGCCCCCCTGCGTCGTCTGGCTCTTCCCCCAACTGTTGTCTGACAGCTTCTCTCCTTCCTCTCTGCCCTCCGGCCACACCAGCCTCTTACTGCAGCTCAGACACCAGGAAGACTCCTGCCCCCGGGCCTTTGCACACGCTGCTCCTTCTGATGAGGATCCTCTGTCAGATCCCCAAACACCTCTCTCCTTCGCCTATTCCAGGTCCCTCTCAAAGGCACCTTCTTGGTGACCCAACACCTTCCGTGCTTCGTTTAGCCCTTCACCGCCAACGAAGCCTCGGATGAAGATCCTCAGATGCCCACGACCATCCCACCAGTGTGCAGGGCAGGGCAGGGCTTTCTTTCCACTGCCTCGGAAGGAGGGAGGGACGTAATTTGCCTGGGCACCCAACCGGCACCACATCCATGGCTCCCTCGGTCCCCACTTTGTGAGAGGAAAGAGATTCACATCCCTTCCTCCGCTGCCTGTTCTCCCGGGACTGTGGGGAATTCTGGAAGGTCAGAGCAGCCGCACCCCTGCGGACAATATTTCCAAGCCTCCTCCCCACCTCTCAGGGTCGGTGTCAGAGGCCGTGCGGGCACCTGAGTGCCAGCACCTGACAGAAAGCTGGCGGGTCGCTCCGGTGCCCTGGGGTCCCCGCCAGGCCCCTTTAAACACACTCGACCCACCATGTGGGTTCGCACTGTGCCGCGGGCATGGGCCCGGACCCCTGAGATCCATCCGGACTCACCGCCCAGCCGGCCCTCCGCGTCTCGAGTCCACTTCCGGGTTTGCGGCACCTCGGCCGGGTTCGGGGCCCGTGTGGGTCGAATCTGCTCAGCTGGAGCCTGACGCTGCCCCTGGCTGGCACCTGGGCTCCAGGTCACGCGTTCGGTCAGCACCCGAGCTCCCTCTGTCCCTCGGAACTGCGCGGCGGCTGGCACCGGAAGAGGGTGGCCAAAGGGGGCGTCCAACGGGACAGGAGCCACAGCGCTGGCCTCCGATCTGCGTGGGAATCCTGCGTCCACCCCTGAGCCTCGGCCCCTCTCCCTGGTGGAGTCTGGCTGTGGGAAATCTGAAGCCTTCTTCTCTGGAAGGAGACCCAAGCAGACGCCTCCCTCCGACAGCAGGGTCCCCGTGGCGCCCCGGCACCACCCCGGGGGGACACTTAGGCTCAGAGAGCGGAAGGGCCTTGTTCTGGGGCACACGGAGCTGAAAGCCGCGGCTGTGGGGCAGCCAGTCCATCATCAGCCGCCCCCTTCAAAGTCGCCCTGGGTTTGGGTGGCCGGAGGGAGACAGCCGGGCCTCCCCCGACGCCCAGGGTCTTCAGGAGCTGCTGCTCAGCCCTCCCCAGCCCCCCGGCCGGCGCCCACGCCCCGGCTTCTCTGTGCCACGGTGACACCAATACAAATCGAGCCAGAAATGAGTAGACAGGACGCCAAGCCCGGGCGCCGGTGTTCAGGACCCCGCTGACGGGGCCTTGCTCGCGCTGAGCCCAGGCTCCTCCTCTGTGAGGCTCCTGAGGGTCCTGAGAAAGCCATGTAGACCGCGGGGGCCCCACCTTCGGGGCCCCAGACACCAGATCCCTTACGCGGGGCCACCGAGGTCCCGCCACAGCCGACATGGGCCCAGTCGGACAGACAGACGGCCTTTATCAGTCCCTCCCACTCACCTGGTCCTGCCACTGACCACCGCCCAGAAGGAAGCCTGCAGGTGGACGGACCTGACTGAAGGCCTTGTTCCGGGACGCAGCCTCCGACGGCCGCCCACCCGGCCCCGGACAGCAAGCCCTCCTTGTTCGGGGCCTCGGCGGGCCTTGGGGGCCGTGTTGATCTTGGAGGACTAACAGGGCTCCGGTCGAGGTCTTCCACAGCTGCCTGGTGGAAATTCTCGTATGGTCCATGTAGGTGTTGGGCAACTCCCGTCCTGCAAATATTTCCAGGCTAAAAATACCGCGGTCACGCTCCACAGCGGAGCACTTTGGGGCCCAGTGTAACGGGACAGGCCTCAAGCCACACACTCAGCCGTGCGAGCGGGAGGTATGACTTTGTTCGTCTGTAAGGCAGTCGACCGAGGACCCATCGTGTTAGTGGTAAAACCCAACCCTCAGCTCGCTGTCTGCCGTCACACCGGATCCCTGGGGTTGGGGACTTGGTGATAACTCAGAGACCCGGGCGTGGTGCCCACCCGCCCCCCCGGCTCCCCTCTTACCTCCGCCTGCGAACCTCAAAAGCCAATTCTGAAATTCTAAAGTAAGGATTTGCTTCTAGGGGCACCCGGGCGGCTCTGTCGGTGAAGCGTCTGACCTCGGCTCAGGTCACGATCTCGCGGTCTGTGGGTTCGAGCCCCGCGTCGAGCTCTGTGCTGACGGCTTGGAGCCTGGAACCTGCTTTGGATTCTGTGTCTCCCTCTCTCTCTGCCCCTCCCCTGCTCGCGCTCTCTCTCTCTCTCTCTCTCAAAAATACATAAACATTTATTCAAAAAAAAAAAAAAGAATTTGCTTCTAAACAGGACAACAGTTCCTCAGAAAGTTAAAACACCGTAAGTTCCAGCAATCCCACTTCTGGGTGTGCACCCCCAGGAACCGAAAGCAGGGACTTAAGATAGATCCTTGCACACCCGCGTTACAGCGGCTTTATTCACACTAGCCCGGAGGCAGAGGCAGCCCAGCGTGTCCACCCGTGCATGGACGGGACGACACGCGGTCCGGTCACGCAGCGGAATATCCTCCAGCCGTACAAAGGGGGGAGGCGCCGCCGCCCGCCGCCACGTGGATGGACCTCGAGGACGTTACAGAGCGAAGTACGCCCGTCACAGAAGGACACACGTGCATGATCCCGCTTGGAGGAGGTGCCTGGGGTCGTCAGAGTCGCAGAGACTAGGACGGGGGGTGCCGGGGGTGGGCCGTTCCGGAAATGGTGGCGATGCTTCAGAACTCTTTTTAAGGATTAAGACCGTGCGTTTTATGTTATATTTTACTACAATGAAAGAATCACCAAAAAATGTCAACTTCTTTCCTCCCTCTTTCCTGCTGTGTCTTCCTATGTCTGGACCGTGGCTGCAGAAGTCCCTGGGGCCGGGGTGCTCAACCCAAGGGACGTTGTTCCCTCCAGGGGACACTTGCCAATGCCTGGAGACGCTTCTGGTTGTCACAACCGGAAGTGGTGACACCGTCCGGTGGGTGAGGCCAGGGACGCCGTTGACGCCCGCACTGAGGCCCAGCGCGGCCCCCGTGACAAAGAACGATCCAGCCCCAAACGTCAACAGAACCAAGGTTGAGAAGCCCTGTTGTAGGACCAAGGAGACCAAGGAGAGCTAAAAACAAAACACTGATGCTTGAAACACATCTCGATGATCTCTTCCTTTGTGGCCCGCTAAACAAACAAAATATTTTCTAAGGGGAAAAGAACCCACAGAATCTCATCGTTACACCAGCTAACCTCAATGACCGCTCGTGGGGTGGGTGGGGCGCTTTGCTGCCCCTTGCCCAGTACTCTGTGGCCTCCACGGATCAGTACCCGTCCCTCCTGATCCTTAGTACAGACACATCCCCCAAACGCACCTACACAGGGTCTGGCCCACCACCAGCAGTCAGCAGTAACGGCGGCCTAAATAAGCCCTCCAGTGTGAGCCCTGTTGTCCGTGGGGTGAGGTCATCAAGGGACACTGGATCCCAAGGTCAGGGAGCACAGCTGGGCCCTACCACAGCCCCAGGGCCATCAAAGCCACAGATGAGAGAAACAGGAATTACCAGTCACGAAGGAGTTCTCCTTCCCCACCCCATCCTTCCCTTAGCAGACCCTGGTGTGAGCCCACGGCTTTCCTCGCAACAGCAACTTTGTAAAGCACTCTGCGAGGACTTTGTTGACCCACGTGACTGAGGCATCTGGGAGAAGATGGCAGGATGTCAGGCACGGCTGGGTCCAGGAGCAGGAGGGCCGTCAGGTGGGGCTCTCTCTTTACCTACCTGCCTTTCCTTTCTGCTCAACCCCGCCCGCCCTGGGGCCCTGGCCTTCTTCCTTCTTGTGCAAATGGCCACCTCTGGGTGTCCTGGAGGATGGGGGAGGGGTCAGCCCCCTCCTCCTCAGGTGGTCACCGTGGCTCATGATCGCCCGGTGCGTGAAAGTTCCTCTCTCACCCCCAGTCATAGTAATTCCCAGCCCGGACTCTGATGTCACATCCTTACCCCTGCAGGGGGGATGGGGCACCCTGATGAGCAGGCAGAGCTTCCCCAAAGGAAATGACAATGACAAACAAAACCAGACCAACCCCCCCCCCCACAACCCCTGGACAAGATGTGGCCAGCCCAGGAGAGAGAGACGGGGTCAGCCTCAGGTTTTGTCCAGGGCCGAGCTGTGACTACGTGCCGTTGTCTGACTTGAAGACTGCTCCAAGACGCAGCCCAGCCCTCACTCACTCGTACCTCGCACTGCCCGCGACCCCTCCTCCCTTTGGCTGCTAGGAAGCTTAGCGCCTGCCCCTGGGGGTCCTCACTGGCCTTCCCACACTGGCCTCCGTGTGTCTCCTCCCTTCCCTCCGCCCTGATTCCCCAAGTCCCAGCCTCCTCCTAAGCAAATTTGCTCTTTGGGTGTCCCTCCATAAGCCACTTAAGGCCATTCGGGAACAGAGATGGGGAAGAACACGGCAAGACCGTCAACAGTGACCCTGGGGTGACATCCGGATTTCACCTCAATTCTTAAGGTATTAGTACACAGGAAAGTCTGGAGTCCTGGAGTTTCAGGGCAGACGGTCTGGACGGGGGTTTTGCAGGTGCACAGACTGAACGCGAAAACCTCAGGGGGTGGGTTGAGGGGCTCTGATGGGGCCGAGAATGAGCCTGAAGGACAAGCTGGGTCTGAGGTGACACTCAGGCCTTTGACTCACCTTGGGGCCTGAGCAAGTAACAGATGGACGGATGGACGGACGGACGGATGGACGGATGAGGCCTCAAACCTGCACAGAACCCTGTTGCCCGTCTCTCTCTGAGTCCTTCCTGCCTTTCCCATCCCCACCTGCCCGCCTCCACCGTGGCAGGAGGGTCAAGACGCCCCCCTCGACGATCCCAGTGCCTCCGAGTTCCTGCCGTGTAACGCTGCGGCAAGTGCGTTCACTTCTGTGACCGCCGAAGCAAATCATCACAGATCTGATGGCTGAAAAGGGCAGAGGTTTATCCTCTCACAGTTCTGGAGGCCGGAAGTCAAACATCAAAGTGTCCGTGGGGCCGTGCTCTATCCGAAGGCCGTAGGGGAGGACCTTCCTGCGTCTCCCAACTTCCGGTGCCTCCCAGCATCCTCGGCCTGGGGCTGCGTGCCTCTGTCTTTGCCTCCCTCCGCACGTGGCCGCTTGCCTCATGAGGGACACCTCTATGGGTCCCTTATGAGGACACCTGTGAGAGACCCAATCTACAAAGGGACCGTGGCCAGACCAGGTAAAGAAACAGACCTCCGCCCCACGGCCCGCAGCAACCTGCCCGGGAGACCAACCCTTTATCGACAGTAACGGGCCCCGGGAAAGCCAGGCTACAGGGAGTGCAGGCAGCCGGAAGGCCACCCCTGGTGACAATCCAGGCAGCTAAACTCTGCGGCCTTCAGTTCCAAGAGGCCAGGACTTGATCAGGAGCTCACAGCTGCCCTAATTTGTGTCCACCTCCAATTTGAAACCGACCAGAGAAAGCCACATCTGCCCCCTGACAAATCACATAGGACGCCCCACTCCCCGTGAGCTGTCTCCACCTTCCCCACGCCGCAGCTCCGTAGGGACCCGCCTGAGCCCACCCACCCGGCCCAGCCGTCGGGCGCCGTCAGACCTGGCTGTGGTGGCTGACCTCCCCACCCCCCTCATTCCAGCAAACTCTGGATAAATAGCCTTTGCTCATTTGGCTGGCCTGCCTTTATTGCCACCCTTGCCATTGGATTTGGGGCCCCTGCCCCCCAAAGCTCCAGGATGATCTCATCTCAGGATCCTTAAGTTAATTACGTCTGCAAAGACCCTTTTCCCAAATAAGGTCACGGTCACAGGTCGGGGACACACCTTTCGGGGAGCCACCATTGACCCCGCGATGGCAGGCGACTCTGCGGTGCTTGACCTCTGCTCCCATGGCTGTCAGTAGGGAATGAGAACAAGGCCTGACCCGACCGGCTGCCGTGACAGCTCCGTGAACGTGTCCTTGGAAATCCCTCAGAACCCGGTGGGGGACGAAGTGCTCCGCGAGGGCCCGTCATTATTCACAGAGTGGGGAGAGGAGCCCCCAGCAGCGAAGATACAAAAAACAGATTAGGAGGGCACCAGGTTGCTTTTCAGCGGGGGAAACGCTCTAAAATTAGATTGTGGTGAAGGTTGGCACAAATCTGCAAATTTACTAAACACGACTGAATTACACATTAAAGATGGGTGATTGTTATATATATAAATTCAACCTCAACAGGCTGTTAAGAGAGCAAAGTGTGCCGGCCGAGACAGGAAAGGCCCTCTGCCCGATCCTAGCTTCTCCAAACTTCCGCAGCCGCCGGGGAAGAGAGGCAGCCGTGGATGCCGGCCAGACGGTGGGCAGGACCCGGCGGACGGACAAACCTTCCGGAACGTCGCTCACGCCGGGACTCGTCGGGAGGGAGGTTGTGAAAATGTGCCCTTCCAAGGGGCTGAGTCACGAGCACAGCGAAAGCGATGCCGTCTGGCTTTTCCACGACACCTGTCACGCATGTCAGCGACGGAGGGGTTGGACAACCCGGCGCTTCTGCGGGATGGGGGCGCCCGGCCTTCCGCGTCAGATGACGCCCAGCGCCCCAGCTCTGGCCAGCCGGCCGGCTCCTCGAGGAGCCAGGCGGCCCGTCATGTGCCTGGGCCCGCACAGCTCGCGTGGCTTCTGCCAAACAAGTTTGTCATTTGGAATCCAGTGTCTTTTAGATTTAGGGTTCCCCCCAGGACCCCTCGTGGGGGCCCAGCTGCCCCCGTCCCAGCTCTGCCACTGAGCTGCTGCATAATCTGGGCCTCATTCTCCCCGAGTAGGAAATGGGGATAATCATTGAAAGCCCATCTGCCCAGAGAACAAGGAGCCCAACTTATCATTTCACGGCCAGTGGCTGCCCCCTTTGCTGGCCTTTCTCACTCAGGGGATGGCCCTCCACCTCCCGGCAGGGGCTTTGCTCACCCAGCAAGCAGCGTGCAGTGCCCCCGCCCCAGAACGAACTGTGGACTCCCTGGCCTCCAGCTGGGATGGGCAATGGGCACGGCCACGCCCCCAAGCCCCCGTGTGCACCCGGTGACCATGCCTCCCACCCTGCCCAGTCTCCCCAGTAGCACACATTCCTGTCTGAGGGTCAAGCCTTCGACCCGCCCCCCCCCCCCCATCAGCGAGACATGTGCATGACACAGGGCACTGGCCAGAAGGGATTTGGAGATTCTGGGAACATCCCTGTTTGCTTTTAAAAGTTCACTAAATCTGCAACGGTGCTCCGACTGAGAAGAAGGGTCAGGGATGAAAAACAGGGAATACGGGAAGAACAGTTGAAAGTGGGGAAAATATGAGGCATGTTTTGAGAAGAGTCACTCGTGTGGCCGTGAGCCCCTCTCCACGGTGACCCCAATGCCGTCACTCTGCAGCGTCAGGCAGGTAGGGTAAGTCACTGAAGCCTGGGGCCTCAGTTTTCTCATCTGTGCATTGGGACGATAAGCCGCCCCCAAACTTACACATGTACACGTGCGCTCACAGCAGCCAGAAGGTGGAAAAAACCCAGTTGGATGAAGTGTCCAGAAGAGGCAAATCCGTAGAGACAGAAAGTAGACGAGTGGTTGGTTGTTAGGGGCTGGGGGGGAGGGGGTGGGGAGGGACTGCCTAATGGGGAGGGAGGCTCGGTCGGTCGTGAGAAAAGTGTTTAGGAACTAGGAACAGGAGGTTCTGTGCGATACGGTGAACATTCCCGGTGCCACCGAACCGCTCCTTTAAAGAGGGTACGGCGGCGCCTGGGGGGCTCAGTCGGTTGAGCGTCCGACTTGGGCTCGGGTCATGATCTCACGGTTCGTGAGTTCGAGCCCCGCGTCGGGCTCTGTGCTGACCGCTCAGAGCCTGGAGCCTGCTTCCGATTCTGTGTCTCCCTCTCTCTGCCCTTCCCCCTCCCTCAAAAATAAATAAACATTAAAAAAAAATTTTTTTTAAATGAATAAAAATAAAATCTCCGGGGCGCCCCTCTGGCTCTGTTGGTAGAGCACGTGACTCTTGATCTCGGGCTTGTGAGTTTGAGCCTCATGTTGGGTGTAGAAATTACTTAAAAAATAAAATCTCTTAAACAAGTAGAATCAAAGACAGATTTCATCCTTGAGAGGTGAACCCGGCACTTGGTAAAACCCGGGTGGTTTCTCCAACAAGACGCTGCAGGAAAGCCGCCCCCGGCAGCGACATCTGCAAGCCAGTCATGCGCGTCCAGAGGGAGCAGAACAAGAGGATTTTGCTGAGAACAGAGAGAGTGACGAGCCCCCCCCGCCCCCCCCCCCGGTGCCGCTGTGAGCATCATCACAAGACAGGCCAAAGACGCTGCCTTCAAGGCGTTTCCACCATCTTGACGACACGGGGACTCGCCCGCCAGCCCCGAAGCCCAGATGCTGCGCAACGTGTCGCTGGGAAGTGGCCGCGCTGAAAAACGTGCCCTCTGTTAATTTCACCGACCCCACCAAGCAGTCCAGGCGCGGCCTCGCTCAGGTTCTTTGTGTCGGGCAAGCATCCCTTTTCCCCCCGGCGCAAAGAACCCGAGCGAGGTCGCGCCTCGCCTGCTTAGGGATGCTGGGGATCTAGGCCCTTCCGTCTGGTCTTTGGGAGGTGGCTTTCGGGCTGTGTTTACGAAGACATGTCAACACGACGGATCTCGGCCGGAAAAGGACCGGGGCTGGGATTTTCAACGGCGTGAGCGTAGACGGTATTGAACCGCCAAAAGACGGGCCCCTCATCCTGGCCTTGCTGCCCCGCATCCTTACTGCAGTCTCTGTTGGGAAGGGTGGGCAGGTGATCAGCCGTGTGCACGGCCAGGGTTTGCAATCCTCCACTTGTAGAAAAACCCAGAAAGAAATGGGAAGTAGTCTCCAGAGCTGCTCTGCCCTCCAGATGGAAACTGGGGGGCACGGGTGGGGGTGCTTCGCAGGGCCCCCCTGGCTTTCTAGCTCAGGGTCGGGTGGCTATTTTTATTCAGAAAGAATGTGAGGGAAAGGCCGTGGTACAGGGGACAAAAACGTGGATAAGGTGGACACGTTCACTTTTCCTCTGAGCGACAAAGAGCCGCTCACAGCCAGCTGACGTGCAGGCCAGGTTTTCAAGGCTGAGTACCCGTTCAGCAATTTAAGAGGGACCCGCTTCCCCGTTACACACAATTTTTTTTTTTTTTTTTTTTTGCGTTTGGTTAGGAGAACTCTGGGGGACAGAAGAGGGAGGTGTGGATGGGGACACGGTTTCAGCCCCCAGGGCCGGGATAAAAAGATCAGGTCTCAGACCCATTAAGGTCCCAAAGTTTTCCTGGTCACCTTCTGGCCCATGTGCCTCGGGTGGCGGGCAGAGCAGCGGTCCCACCACGCTGAGGCTGATGACAGTCAGGTTATTTATCCCCACTTCATTCTGCAGAGGCTTTAGGAGGGCTTAGGAGGTGACACCAGAGCGGCCAGATAAATGAGAGGTGGCCAAGAGAGATGAGACGAGGGAAAACAAAGTCGGAGGCGGGTGAGTCTGGGCCTCGGGGTGTCTGCACCCCGCCCCCCGGCCCGTCTCCCAGACGGAACCAAAGATGTACGGGGTTTGCTGCGGCCAGCTTAGTCCACTCCCGTCCTCCTCGCTGCAGGGGCGGGGTGGGGCGGTGGCACAGGAGAGGCTCTCGCCACCTGCTGCCCGCGGTACGGCCTCTAGATGTCTTTCTTCCGGCTGCGTGGCCACATCAACACTGGGGGCGGGCGGCAGGCCCGTGTCTAAATTGTCCCTGAATCCCCAGCGCTTGGGTGTTTGGTTAGTGTTCGATCAACGAATGAGCAGGGGAACATATGAATGAACACAGGTAGCTATGAACCCATTTCCCACCCCCCCCCCCAGCCCGTCGGCAGGCCAAGGGGTGAGCTGGGAAGAAGCCAGCCCGGAGCTCGACTCCTGCCACCCACCCCCGCCCCCCCCCCGGTCGGAGAGCCATGGGGGCAATTTCAGCGCCCGTTTGTTCACTGAGCACCGCAAGCATCTGCGGGTCGCCTTCTGTCAGAGTTTGAGTCCCCCTCTGCCACTCACTGGCTGTGTGGCCTTGCCAGGATGCTAAACCTCTCTGTCTTCATTTCCCCGTCTGTGAAATGGGGATCATACCAGCGCCTTCCTCAGAGGGCTCTGGGGAGGTTTTGGAGAGCACACCCTCGCCCACGTGCCTGCGTGGGTGCCTGGCGGGCAGATCGGGGTTGATTAGCATTGTTACTACTTTTTTAAATTTATTTTTAATGTTTGTCTTTGAGAGAGAGAGAAAGAGCACAAGCGGGGGAGGAGCAGAGAGAGAGAGAGAGAGAGAGAGAGAGGGAGACACAGAATCCGAAGCAGGCTCCGGGCTCTGAGCTGTCAGCACGGAGTCCAACCGGGGCTCGAACTCACGAACCGCGAGATCATGACCCGAGCCGAAGTCGGACGCTCAACCGACCAAGCCCTCCAGGTGCCTCGGCGTTATTACTGTTATGACTCAGAGCTAGCTCCAGGGGTGAGGGGGCAAAGGTGAATGCTGGGCTCTCTCCAGGAGCTCCCAGAGGCAGTCCAAGTTCAAGATGATGCCCCCTCCCTGACCCTGCGTTCCAGGCCTGAGGCCGTCAGTCACGTGTTCACTCCGGGCCTCGTCTCCGTCTCCGGTAGGAGCCCTGGATGTGCTCGTTCAAAAGCCCAGCTTGGGGTGGGAGGCAGTCACCGATCACGGGATTCCCGCGGCTGCTGCCGCCCTCTGGGGCCCACGGGTCTGGTCACCGGGACACCCCCCACCGCCCAGCCCCGGGCCCCGAGCAAGCGGGAAGTGCCCCTTCCACGGGTCACAGCAGCGGGGCCACCGGCAGAGTGGATGCTGAGGAGGTCAGCTGCCCATCAGACCCCATCAGGGGCGTCTGCAGTGTGGTGTGTAGGTAGACAGGGCAGCAGGCTGTGAAACCGGAGAGGCTGACAGGGGCAGAGGAGAGACAGTAGGAGAGACAGGGAGGAGGGTGAGGCAGGGAGCAGCAGAGGGGTGCCTCCCGTGGGGCCTGGCCCCGTGCTCGGCTGGCGGCGTGCGCTGGGTAAATGTTTGTTAAGTGGATCGAACTGAATTGTATCAACAGTGAGCACAGGGCACACGGCCTGGAGGCTTCCAGGCTTACCGCACCTGCCTTGAGTCTGCATTGTACTTCTGCTCATCCCAGTGGGGTTCATCACATGCATAAGGGACACCTCATTACTTTAGCAGCCCCCGCCCTCGTGGACCCCACAAGCTCAGCGCCCAGCCCCGTGGTGGGGTTCTCAGGCTGGACGGACAAGGGCACAGAAGGAGCAGTGGCCTGAAATTCTAGGGGAGAGAGATGGAGGTTTTAATTGTGAGGCGAGGTTTCCCAGGGACAACCAGGGGGTGTCCGGGGGGACAGGTGGTTGGAAAAGAAGAGTTGAATGGAAGGTTCCAGAAGGGAAGCATAGGGGCAGGGGCTGATGTGGCCAGGGTATGGCGATCGGGAGGTTGACTGAGCCAGTGTCCACACCGTCCATTATGAAGGGCAGAGGCAGCAGGTGGGGACAGGTCGGACAGGGGCCAGCGTCTGGCTAGTCAGCTGGGAGAGGATTTGCCCACCCCCACCCCACCCCCCACCGCCCGGAGAAAAGCTACGACCAGAAGTTTCCAAAGGGAGTGGAGTGCTGGAGCCTGTGATGAGAGCCTAAAGAAGGGGCTGGGGGCAGCCCTCTGGAAGAGAGACACGTTTCACTCATCCATTCACTGTACACTTCCTGAGACCTGTCATGTTCCCGGGGAGCCCCAGAGCACTCAGCAGTGACCACACAGAAAACCGCCCCCCTCCAGCCGGGTGGCTCTTACGTTCTGCTGGCCGAACCAATCGATGTCAAGCAAGATGCATGAGTCAAACAGTTATTAGTGGAAAGTGCCAAGGGAAAGGGACACTTCCAGATAAGGGGACGAGGGAAGTCTTATTTCCAAGTGTAGCCCCAGAGACCACCTAGGGGAAGAGCTCTCAGCAGGAAGCTAGCAAGTGCAAAGGCCCTGGGGCAGGAGTTGTGGCTGCAGTGGAGTGAGGGAGGTGGAGAGCAATAGGAGGCCAGACCAGGGGGCACAGGGACTTTGGTGGGCTTCATAAGGTCTGGGGGGACCCAGGCGCCTTCGGCATGGTTTGGGTAAAGGGGAGGCTCGTGTGACTTGCGTGTGAATAGACTTCCTCTAGCCGGTGAGATTAGGGGGAGAGACCTGGGTAGAAGCAGGTAAGAGTTTCCACAGTCAGCCAGGTGCTACCAGCACAGATTGGGCCAGCCCAGCCCAGCCCAGCACCCACGGAGGCCCAGAGATGTGGCTAGAATCTGGCTGGTCTTGGAAGGCAGGTCCCCCAGGCCCCCGGATGGGGCTGGGTGTGGGATTGAGGTAAAGAGAGGAATCCCAGAGGGCTCCCTGCCTCTGGCCTGAGGGGCCGGAAGAACCCGAGATGGGTCTGGCCGCGCCTGAACAGGGTGGGTCTAGGACCCCCATTAGACACCCCAGTGGAGATACGGAGTGGGCATCTGGGGGCATCCGGATGGCGGGGTCCGGGGGGTGCAGTGGGAAGGCCCCGGCTGCCGACATAAATTCAGGACCCATCAGCTAATGAGTGATTTACGGCCACGTGCAGGATGAGATCACCAAGAGCGAGCCCAGACGTCCGTCCCCGCAACCCCCCGCTCAGCTGGGGCTCCTCGTGCGCGAGACCATCTCTCGGTTCCCCCGCACCCTTGGCCCAGCCCGGCGCCCGGCAGGGGCTGAGCAGGCCCCCGACCCCGGCTGGCGTGACGAATGACTCCCTCCGGAGACACACGCATCGGGAAGCAGTTGGGTCCGAGCTGGCTGCAGAACGTCCAGACTAGACTTCTTCCCTTGTGTCCTCGTGTCCCCCTCCTTCCGTGGGACCCAGACAGTCTTTGTTAGCTTGACCGACACCGAGGGAGAGATCCGTGGGAGAGGCATGGTTATAGAGTTCAAGGAATTGATTGCTTCTTACGGCGGAGTTGTCCCAGTTAATGAATTTTAAGCAGATCTATTTTTGAAAGGATGCGTTTGACTCCACCCCTATGGCGACCACAGTCCCCGGGCCCAGGCGACACCGCCTGACACACGGGCTGATGGATGGCCAGGAGACGCGGCCGACTGTTTGCAATCCCGCGTGCTGGGCGGGATACTAGGAACTCACGGGCTCCTGTAGTCTCCGAGCGTGTCCGCACTTGTGATGGGTTGACTTCGGTAAATCCGTTTGGGAGACTGTTATCTCTGGCTTGTGTTTCGGCGCCGGGGAGGACGGGGCTCTGGGAAGGTGATACGCTAGTTTGACTAAGTTTTTCAACTTAGGCTGGCGGCTGCCCGGCGGGTGAGCCCGCCCGGGCCGGGTGCCAGTCACAGCCCTGCCGCTTTGTAATTATCACAGCGAGCCCTAATGGGGCACTTAAGCGACGCCGGGCCCCGTGCCCAGCACCTTCTGTGGGAAGGTGGCCTCCCGAAGTCCCCGGGAGACGGGGACCGCGGCTCTCGCCCACGGTGCGCACGGAGCAGCCTCGTCTCAGAGGGGGAGTGCTGCCTGCCTCAAGGCACACAGTGAGCAGGAAACAGGGAACCTCACAGGCAGCCTTTACCGGGCACTGGCCCCGTGCCTGGCCCAAGTGCCCAGCACGGCGACCTGGCTCCCAGCCTTGGAAAAAATGCGTTACGATGATCCCTGATGGAGCCACTGTGTGCGGAGAGTAAGAGCCGCGAGATAACCCGCTGTTCCCACAAGCCCCACGATGAGTGCAGGGGGGGAAACTGAGGCACAGGGTGTCAGACGCGCTCCCCCGAAGTCACGCAGCCTACGGAGGGCGGCACGGGCAGCGGCCCGAGCGCTGAGGGTGCGGGGAGCTCGCCCTCTGGCCTCCACCATGTCTGTGACTTCCCTTCCTGAGCTCAAGTCTCCCCGGGGCTCCAGTGCTCCCATCAGTCTGAGCAGCTGCCCCCCAAGGGGAGGATCCACGCTTGGCCGTCTGACACGTCCTGGGGCTTCCTGTGTCCATGCTATGGACGGACAGCGGTCCTGGGGAGCGTGGCCGATAAAGAAGGCCAGGGAGGGAGGGAGGTGGCCCACGGGTGTGGACCATCTAGGGCAGGGGTGGGTCAGGGGGGCAGCAGGTCCTGGAGGGGGTGAGTTATTCCACGCAGGTTCTCAGGAGTCTCCTTTATGGCTCTTTCCGTCACGTCCTCCTGGTTAATGCCAGGGTCCTGCCGGGTCTGCCTTGGAGGCATATCCTGAATTCGACCTCATCGCTCCCTTCTCTGCTGCTGCCCAACCTGGGCCACCTTCCGCTCTCAACCCTGCTCCCCGCACCCCCCAGGGCCTGTTCGGGTCTGTTCGGGTCTGTTCCCTCAGGCCCCACTGCCCACAGGACAAATGCAAATCTCATCCCCCCCCCCCCCAGCTCCGGCAGAGGCAAAACACGTCCATGCCCCCCCACCCCGCCCCGTTCATCTCTCTAACCCCGGGTGGTGACCTAAGTTGGGAAAGCCAGCTGCAGCCAGTGGCCCTGGTTATACTCCCGCCTTCTGTCCTTAGCGGCTGTGTGACCTCAGATGAATTATTTACCTCTCTGTGCCTCTCGACCGCCTGTCTGCAAAATAGGGGGAGAGCAGCCCTTCAGGCCGTAAGACGCACCCCCCTGGGGCAATCTGCCCCCTCCCAAGAGGAACGGTGTTGGGCAGGTGGACTCTGCAGAGCTGCGGCCTGGACCCCCCCCCCCCATGCCACCGATGTGTGTCCTGTGCGGTGGGTGTGGCCTGTGGGGTCCGTCCTGATGGAATGCGTCCCCGCTGTCCCGAGGAGAGGAGGTTAACTGGCCCCGGTCCCCCAACCGCGGCTGCTGCAGGTGAAGCCAACCAGAGACATTTGGTGGCAGGGTCGCCCTCCCTGCAGAAGGAAAGCTCTAGAACAAGGAATAAAATCCCCATCGCTTAGTTTTTAAGATTCACTGAACCTTTCCACTTGCAGCAAAAACAGCTTACTTTCAAATTAGTCAACTGGTGTGTGAGTCATTTCTTTGCAAGCGTCTGTACAGGGAATACTAATGCGAGGCCCCGCGCAGGTGCTCACGGTTCCGCAGGCACGGGGCAGGGGGTACCGTTAACACCCCCAGGGACGCGGCACCAGCCCCCCCACCCTGCATGCCCTCAGGGCCTCGGGGAAGCAAATGCCGGGGTCTCTCCCTCCCTGCTGGTGCCCACCAGCCCGCTGGCCTTGGCCCTCCCCCCCCCCACCCCCGGCGACAGGGTGATGAATCCCCCCGGGCCCGGGGGACAGGGGCTGAGAGGCTCCTAAGTCATGCCCACACTGACAGCAGGGAGGGAGTGCGGGCCGGAGACCGAAGCTCTGCTTTGTACTGGGAAGCCTGGCGCTGGGGAATGAATCAGAGGCCCTGTGATCGTGATGAGGAGTGGGGAGGCAGGCCTGCTGGGCTCTACCCTCTGCCGGCCCCCGGGCCTGCGGAGGCCCCTCTCGTCCCCGCAGCGATACGTGTGCTCATCCTCTCGCTCATTTCTTCACAGCCATTTATTCGTCCGTCCTTGACTCACCGCTGCTCTGAGCGGAACCCACTTAGGCCCGGGGTGGGGATGGGAGTCACAAGGAGAGAGCTCGCCCCACCGTGGATGCCAAGTTCTACGAGGGAGGTGGTCAGGGGGGGCTTCCCGGAGGAGGGGACGGGTGGGCTGAGCCTCAGGAGGGATAGAGGTAGCCAGGCAATGGGGGAGGGGGGCGGCGAGGGTGGGGATGTGAAGGCCTGGGCGTGAGGACAAGCCGAGGTGCAGCCCGGGGGCCGGGGGGAGGCAAGGCCGGATGGAGAGGCTGTCGCCTGAGGCTGCTGGGGCCCGGCTGGAGGGGCTGGGCAGAGGGCGGCTGGGTCAGAGTGAGGCTCTACACAGCCCGTCCCAGCTCACGGCGGACTTGAGTTGCGACCTGGGACGTAGAGCACAGTCCAGGCGGGAGACCACGTGGCCTCGCTGGAGCCACGGCTGTGAGGGTGGAGAGGGGCAGAGGGCGCGCTGGGGGCCCAGGTGACAGTGCCGTGTGATTCCGGGGTGCAGGGCAGCGGGGAGGCTGGGACGTCTATCTCCACGTGTCCTCGGCGCTCTGGGCCCGCAGAGGGACTGACGGAGCCAAGGCTGTGGCTCCCGGGGGGGGGGGGTTCCCCAGGACTGGCCACCCTGAGGTCACAGGAGGGCCCCTGGGAAACCTCCCTCTCCCCACCGGCGCCTGCCTGAGAGAGACCCACCGTCGACAAGAAGCTGAGGCATGTCTGCAACCGACGGGTCCTGAACGATGCCGCGTCCCAACCTCAGCGCCCGGCTTTGCAACCCGCACACACAGCTGCACAGGCCACCTGCCAGGGCCCCCACCCTGGGTCTCCCTGTGGCAGGGCGTGTGTGTGACACGAGTCCCCCGAGACCACATTCGCAGTGAGCCGGGAGGGCTGCCCTGGGGGACTCAATCCTGAGGTTTCTTCCCCTGAGGACACAGGACCGCCTCTCCCTCTCAGTCCCTCCCTGCGCCTTCCTTGGCGGCCTGTCGGGAGCGGCCCGCACAGAGGCCCTCGTGGCTAATCTGTCTCTTCTAGAATTAAAAAGGTCTTGGGGAGCCTGGCTGGCTCAGTCGCTTGAGCGTCCTGCTTCGGCTCAGGTCGTGATCTCACGGTTCGTGGGTTCGAGCCCCACGTCGGGCTCTGTGCCGACAACTCAGAGCTTGGATCCTGCTTCGGATTCTGTGTTTCCCTCTCTCTCTGCTCCTCCCCTGCTCATGCTCTGTCTCCCTCTCTCTCAAAAATAAATAAATATTAAACATTTTTTTAATTTTTTAAAATTTTATTTATTTTTGAGAGAGAGAGAGAGAGAGAGAGACAGAGCACAGCCCGATGCGGGGCTCGAACGCACAAACCGCGAGATCACGACCTGTGCCGGAGTCGGACGCTCAGGCGACTGAGCCGCCCAGGAGCCCCTAAAAGAATTTTGTTTAAATATCTATTTAAAAAAGGTCTTGAGTGTCAGATCCGGGAGGGAGGTCCTGAGAGACAGCACCTACTTGAGCCTCTCTGTGCTCTGGGGCCCCCAGGGTGATGAACAGTCCAAGGCATTCTGGGAAAAAGGAGGACCAGGAGAAGGGGCTGCCCGCTGGGGGCCCGTCAGGCCCAGAAGGAGGCACCCGACCCACCTTCCTGGCAAGGAGGTTGCAGGCCTGGGGAGGGCCCCTGGGGGGGAGGGGGATGGAGAGAGCGGGCATCGTCAGCTGGGGGCGGGCCCTGCGCCCCAGAGCAGCCCCCAACTCCCCCCTGCAAGGATGCCGCTACCCTCCCTCCCCGCCGGTGCCGGCTGGGGCCAGGGCAGCCGGACAGGGGTCGGAGATGGCAGGGGGTGAGCAGGAGGGTTTGTTCCCCTCCAGGTCCTGGGGCAGGGGAGGGGGCGGAAAGCGTGAGTCAAACCCACAAGTCTGAACACATAGTGGGTGCAGCTTTCTTGTTTTTCTCACCTAAAAAGAAGAGCATTCAGCATGAGAGGCAATTTTGACAAGAGGGGGAAGCACGTCGTGACCCCACACCCCATCCAGCCACCTCCACTTTTCTGAGCTCCGCCCGTCCTGTCTGCTTTCTGCCTGCGCAGTCAAAGCACATCGCGTCTGCTTTTTGTGTTTTACCTTGTCGAATTCCATTAGCCAGCTCTGTTCTCCAGTTTTAAGAAAAGCATGAACACACACACACACACACACACACGCGCGCGCGCGCGCACACACGCCTAATCCCTGAAGTTTTCACTCTGGAGCAGAGCACCTGACATATTTTAACTACAGTGTGACTAACCCAGTAACACTCTCCAGTGGAACATCTCCCGTGGCCGGGCCCACGTGGGTGGCGTTGTCGCCAGGGGCTTGGGCACCGCCCGTCTGATTTTCCCTTCTCTGGGGGACTGCTTGGGCCGGCCAGGAGCTCTGCTTCCCTCTGGCTCCTCACCGGCTTAGTTGAGTCCCCATCATTACGCGGGTGGGTCGATTCTAGTTTTTCAGACTCTGACGCCCCGTGCAGTGAGCGACTCCAGGCAAACGCCTTTTTGCTTCTCCCGGGTGGTTTTCTTAGGAGCACGCTTCCAGAAGCGGGACAGCTGGACTGGACGGCCTTGGCACTTTGGTTCCTCTTTCTTTGCGTTTTCGTGTTCGTTTCCAAAGGGGCCGCGCCATTTTCTTTTCTTGTAATAAATTTTTTAGGTTTGTTTATTTACTATTGAGACACAGAGAGAGGAGAGCACAAGCTGGGGAGGGGCAGAGAGAGACACAGACGCAGAATCCGAAGCAGGCTCCGGGCTCCGAGCTGTCAGCACAGAGCCTGACACGGGGCTCAAACCCGTGAACTGCAAGATCATGACCTGAGCTGAAGTTGGATGCTTAACCGACTGAGCCACCCAGGCACCCCTGATTTCATTTTTATTTTTATTTTTTATTTAAAAAAAATTTTTTAATGTTTATTTTTGAGACAGAGAGAGACAGAGCATGAATTGGGGAGGGTCAGAGAGAGAGGGAGACACAGAATCCGAAACAGGCTCTGGGCTCTGAGCTGTCAGCACAGAGCCTGACGCGGGGCTTGAACCCGTGAACTGTGAGATCGTGACCTGAGCCAAAGTCAGACACTTTACTGACTGAGCCACTCAGGAGCCCCAAGATTTTTTTTTAAGTTTATTTACTTATTTATTTATTTTGAGAGAGAGAGAGAGAGAGAGAGCATGAGAGGGGAGGGGCCGAGAGAGAGGGGGACAGAGCATACCAAGCAGGCTCCGGGCTCCCGGCTGTCAGCACAGAGCCTGACGCGGGGCTCGAACCCATGAACTGCAAGATCATGACCTGAGCTGAAGTTGGACGCTTAACCAACTGAGCCACCCAGGCACCCCTGATTTCATTTTTATTTTTATTTTTTATTTAAAAAAAAATTTTAATGTTTATTTTTGAGACAGAGAGAGACAGAGCATGAATTGGGGAGGGTCAGAGAGAGAGGGAGACACAGAATCCGAAACAGGCTCTGGGCTCTGAGCTGTCAGCACAGAGCCTGACGCGGGGCTTGAACCCGTAAACTGTGAGATTGTGACCTGAGCCAAAGTCAGACACTTTACTGACTGAGCCACTCAGGAGCCCCAAGATTTTTTTTTTTAGTTTATTTACTTATTTATTTATTTTGAGAGAGAGAGAGAGAGAGAGAGAGAGCATGAGAGGGGAGGGGCCGAGAGAGAGGGGGACAGAGCACACCAAGCAGGCTCCGTGCTGTCAGCACAGAGCCCGACACGGGGCTCGAACTCACAGACCGCGAGATCGTGACCCGAGCCGAAGTCCCAGGCGCCCCCTGGCCGCGTCAAGCCTCCCAGTGCACTTGTGGTGAGGATCCCATCACATCTTCCCTGACCTGGGGGCTGTCGTTACAAGCGCGGACGTTGCTTAGCGCCCTTGGTGGTCAGGCGGCCTACGGTGATGGCAATTCCGAATGGTTCGAGCCAGAACTGACGACTGGAGTGAAGGGCTGTCACAGGCTGTCGGGAGCGCCCAGACCAAAGGCCCATTTCTCCTTCCTCCCTGGCAAGAGGTCGGGAGGTGACTCCTCGACACGACGTTCAATTTTGGGAAATTAATTCCGTTCCCCGACCTGCTTGTTCTTTAAAGGCTGGCGTCAGCCGAGCGGGGAGACAGTGGAGGTCTCGGAAAGTGTCTGATGTTACAGGGGCCGAGGGGGCGCACAGCCCTGGTGCATCTAATGATTATCTGTTCTTCTCCGGGCCCGGCCCGGCGGGCAGCTGACAGCTTCGATGGCCTGGTTTTCCAGCTGGAAGGGTGTCGCCGAGGCCCCTACCTTCCGCGGTCTCTTCCCAGGCCGGCCCCTTCCCGGGAGCTCTGGGCGGGACGCCAGGAGACCCGGGCTTCACTGGGAGACCTTTCCCTAAGGAGGGGGCTGTGACTGACACGCACAGAGGGAAGGGAGAGGAGAAGCAAAGAAAAAGGGTGTTCGGGCTGCGGGCGCACGCCATCCGGCTGTGTGGACTGGGAAGCACGTTTCTCTTTCGAACCGCGTGGATTGAATGAACTCTTAACGAGATACAAATCGTGGCTTTCTTCTTCTGGTAAAAACACACACGCGCGCAGCTCGTAAAATTTACCATCTTAACCGCCGTAAAGCACACGGCCTCAGTGCCACCAAGCACGTTCCCATCCACCCCCAGACTTTCGTCTCCCCAAACTGAGACTCTGTCCCCGTGAGACGGCAACCCCCATCCCCCATCCCCCTGCCCCTCACCCACTTTCTGTCTCTGCCGACCTGAACACCCTAGGGCCCTCACCGAAGGGGAAACACACGGTATTTGTCAGTCTGTGTCTGGCTTCCTTTACTCAGCATGACGTCCTCAAGTTCCCCCCACGTTGCGGCAGGGGTCAGAATCTCCTTCCTCACGAGGGCTGCGCAGCCTCCGCGGTCCGGCTGGGACCACGTCTTGTCTGGCCGCTCCTCCGAAAGGGGCGTAGCTTCCACCTTTTGGCCGTCGTGGATCACGCCGCTGCGGCAGAGCAAATAGCAAATACAGAGCACGTTTTCAACTTTTTTAACATTTGTTTATTTTTTTTTTTTTAATTTTTTTTTTCAACGTTTTTTATTTTATTTTTGGGACAGAGAGAGACAGAGCATGAACGGGGGAGGGGCAGAGAGAGAGGGAGACACAGAATTGGAAACAGGCTCCAGGCTCCGAGCCATCAGCCCAGAGCCTGACGCGGGGCTCGAACTCACGGACCGCGAGATCGTGACCTGGCTGAAGTCGGACGCTTAACCGACTGCGCCACCTAGGCGCCCCTAACATTTGTTTATTTTTGAGAGACAGAGCGCAAGCCGGGGAGGGGCAGAGAGAGAGGGAGACACGGAATCCGAAGCCAGGCTCCGGGCCCCGAGCTGTCAGCACGGAGCCCGACGCGGGGCTCGAACCCGTGAACCGTGAGATCATGACCTGAGCCGAAGCCGGGCGCTTAACTGACTGAGCCACCCAAGCGCCCCCAGAGCACGTTTTAAAAATGCGGATGAGGCTGGGAGCCCTGTTTGCCTCCTTCACACGCTGACCTCTCTCTTTGAGCCTGAGAGAGGTTTCCAGAAGAAACTCCGAGACCCAGAGGGCAGTGCCGTGCAGAAGGGGAGGAGGTAGGTTTGCACTCCCACACTCTCCCCCTGGGCCTGCTGTGTCCAGGCCCGGGGCCTAGCTTTGAGGCCAGCTGGAGGAAGACCCTGGCCAGGGCAACGCTCACGGCAAGTCCTAGAGGCCTTCCACGCACTGTAGACCCCACACAGGCCCCTCCTCTCCGCAGCCAAGCCCCAGAAGGCCCCAGAACCAAGATTCGGAGGACACAGACCTCTGGTTCTCCTTTCACCTACGCAGCTCCCCCCCCCCCCACTTACAGATGGGTTCACTGAGGCCAGCGGGCCCCTCCTGGAGGCCGGGCTGTCCCCACACCGGCCGGTCTGTGGGCGGGAGGGGAACCATGCCCTCCCAGCCTCTCTGGCGCATGGAGCCGGGGACAGCTGCCAAGAGACTTAGGTAATTGATGATTCCTCTGACCTCAGGCACTTTTAATTTGATTGAACAGGCACTTAGAGAAGGGCCAGATCCGTGTGCGCCAAGGGGCGGGCCCATAAATCAGGCTTCCAGAGAGGGCTCCCGGCAAGGGAGCCCTGGATCTCCACCTGCAGCTACGAGGTGGCCCCCAAGGGGCCCTGAGCACCTCCTGCAGGTGCGGGAAAATCTTCCCACGCCCCAGGGAGCCTGCGGTCACGCCCCCATTTTGCAGGGGGCACTGGCCTCCCCGCCCCGCCGCCCCAGCTGGCCTCCCTGGAGCAAATGGAGGTCCAGCGGACGTGGAGCCCCTGGAGGACACCCCCGGCAGGGGGATGGAGGGGTGAGAAGGAGCTGGAGAGACCCCTCCACCCTCGGGCGCTCATCTGAGCGCCAGGGTTACGGGGCCGGCGCATTAACTGCTCCCCACTCCCTCTTCCCAGAGTGCTCGAGCCTCCTGCCCCCCCCCCCCCGGGTCGTGAAATGTGACGATCACCCCCCCTCACCCCTGCCATTGCCCACCCCCAGACAGCTGATCATTCCCTCCAGTTAGAACACCCTTCCTCCGGCTTCGGGCCCCACCTGTTTCTTCTCTTTCTGCCTCTTTGGGAACTTCTCCCAGACTGTTCACTGGCCTGGCTCTTGCCCTTGGCCTTGCCTCCTGGGGGAGGGTCTGCCTGGAGGCCTGGCCCTTCTCTTTCTGCCACGCTCCCCCACGACCGCTGTCCTGGGGTCTCAGCCCAGCTGTGTGTCTGTGGCTCTCAGAGCCCCTCTGGGATAAAGATGTGTCATTATCTCTGCACCCCTGATGGAGCGACAGGAAGGGGATCCTGGGGATGCAGGCAGAGCCCTGCACTCAGCAGGAAACACAGGGTGGGTCAGAGGCAGCAGACCTCTCGGCAGAAGGGAGTCGGGGCTGGCGGGGGGCAGGGTGGCCAGGGCGGAGGGCCTCTCTGAGTCTCGTTGGCAGAGGGCAGCCTTTCCCCTGAGGGCCCCAGGGGACGTGGTCGGGTCTGAAGCCTGAGGCAAGATCTCGAGTAGAGGCAGGAAGTGGCCTTTGGCCGAGATCGCCTGTGCCTGGCCTCAGTGCCTTCCGCTTTCCCACAAGGCTCCTGGCCAAGGTTGTTCAGGCCACTGTGCACTTTTTTACGAGGCTGGAGGTTTGTAAAACTTATTAGTTGGTGGAAAGTCGAGGGCTGCGGGCCAGCCCTCCACGGCGGTGGCGGCGGCCTGCCCACAGGACACCCGTGTGGCCCTGGCAGCAGGGGGGGATAGGGAAGGGGAGGGGAGCCTCGGGTTGAGGGGCAGTCGGCTCCGGCTTTCCACCGTGGGACCTTCCCCACTGGGACGTGGGCAGGGGCTGCAGCCCCACATCCCCCGAGTCCCCAGGACCAGGGGGAGCCTCTAGGTCGGGGAGCAGGCTGGTGGCAATGCAGGAAAAGCCATCGCTCCGAAAGGCTCCTTACCCTGAAGGAGCCGCCGTGGCTGGTGGGCCCAGGTCCGAATCCCAGGTCTGCCGGTACGTGGCCACGTGGCTTGGACACAGGGTGGGCCCTCGCCGGCCCTTCCAGAACGACGTCATTTGTCAACAGTCCTGGAAGGGGAGCACCCCTGTCACCTCCTGCATCAAGTCACTGCCCTCCTTGGCGACAGAAGAATGTGGTTCCCACTCCCTCAAGTGGCGCAGGAGACGTGCCCTCCCGGCAGCTGGCACACATTGACCTCCCCGTGAACGTAAGCTGTCCTTCCTCTCCCACCACAAAGCCTCCTGGAGCTGGCTGGTTCCTCTCCCCGCTTGCCGGGGAGCTCCCTCAGCAGAAAGGAATGTGCAGGCCCCAGCCATCCCTGGAAACACCCAGAGCTTGCAGAAGGAGTTGGACGAGGTCGGCTGTGCAGGACCTTGGCCCCCAGGCCCCTGGGCGCAGCTGATTCCCCGGAACAGCTAGCGGGACGAGGGGCCGGGGTCCCTCCCCTCTGCACTCACCCCTCCACCGATAATCATGACCATCTGAAGGCCGTGGGCTTCACCCTTCCCTGGCTTAGCTGAGAGGTTCTCAGGAAGGGAGGGAGGGAGGGAGGCCCGCCTTTCTGTCTAGTTGGAGGAACTGTGTACTAAGTGGACAGGCAGAAGTTAGGAGCCCTGGTGCTCTTCCCGGCTCTGCCTTGGATGCCCTCTGTAACTTTGAGCAGGGCCTTTCCCCTCTGGGCCTCAGTTTCCCCAAGCTGAATGTGCTTCATTCATTTCTACCACCGGAATGACCAGCCCCATTCTGTACGGGACGCAACACTGTGATGAAAAATCAGAAAAAGCCACCAGTGGCCGGGGGGTTAATTAACAGGAGCATAGTGTTCATAGATAGGGAGGTGAAAGTCTGCTGCAAACTGCCGCTGGGGTACAGATGCAAAGTTCAGGGAGAAGTTAACAACTGACTCCTATTTAGAAGAAGGCACTGAGGTGCATCTTGCAAGGAACAGGTAAAAGCAGCCCTGAGGCTTGGTCTGGGAGAAAGAGGTCAAGGTCAGGTTACCAGCTCCAGAGGCACTGAGGCCCAAGAGCAGTTTCTAGAAAGCCCTTTCCTAGCGATGAGCACACCTCCACGGAGGAATGGGCTCCTGGTAAGGTAGTGAGCTCTCCAGCCCTAGAGGCAAGCAAGTCTCTGTGTGGGATTCTGAGATTCTGTGCATGCCCCTGCAGCCTGGGCTCTCCCCAGGGAGGCTGTAAGGAGAGACTGGGCCTTCAGCCCCGTGGTTCCCGAGGCCTATGCTGTTCCTCTTGGAGAAGGGGCCGTTCGTGTTCCTGGCCGTGGCTGTGCCTGGCGCACCTCACAGATGCTTTGATGGGCTCTTTAGGTGACTCCAGATGCCACATCACTAGTCTCCAGATCCTGGAGACCTTGCGCGTCAGACCTTACCCACAATGCTCCCCCTGCCGTCCCTGAGTCTCTGCTCACACGAGCCCCATTTGCAAGGCCCTCTCCACTCACCCCTTCCCACGGGGCCGGAGCTCTTCTGCCAACCTCAGATCCACTCCAGGGTCTGTCAGAAAGGCACCTCCCCACAACTCCCGTTTCTGGGCCTGGGGTGTGCCTTTGCCTGGCCGAGGCACGGACCAGCGAAGGACCCCAGCCCCCTTTACAGGTGGGACACCCACGGCCCAGAGGGGCGTTGCGCCCTACCGGCGGCCACGTGGCAAGGCTGGAGCCAAGAGGACCAGAGCCCCCTGGTCTGGGCCCCCAGCCCTGCCCCCACCCCCCGCTCCCCTGGCCCCCGCCCCCGCCCAGCTGCCGGTGCCTAATCCAGGCTTGTGGGAAACGGATGGGGCGCGGAGGTGGTCGGGGACAAGGAAGGTCCCTGATGCTGCTGGGGACGGCTTCATGCTGCAGATGCGCTTCTAGGCTCCTGCCTCCTCGGATTTGAGGAACTCGCTAAATTGCAATTCTCCGTGGCTTAGGGGAGCTGGCCCCTGGCCAGCGTGTGAATTATCCTCAGCAGCTGCGGGCTGCGGAGAGCCAAGGGGCGGAGGCCTGGCTGGGCAGGGGGCGCAGGGGCCGCTGGACTGGAGACCCTCCACCCTGAGGCCCGGGGACTGCGGGGAGGGATGTTATTTCCCCTGTGCTGACCGGAGGCGCGGGGGCGGAGGGGCCCGCAGACAGCCCCAGGAAGGTACAGCCAAGGAAGGATTTCCATCCAGAAAATTAACTTTCCCAGGATTCTGTAGACCGGGGTGGGTGAGAAGCATTGTGCACACAGCCTCTGAGGGGAGCAAGCGCGGCCCCGAGGAGCGTGGGGGCGCGGGGGGGCGTTCTCATCCGGAGTCGGGAGATGAAGGGGTGAGTGGGGTGCCGGGATTTGAACCCAGCTCCCCGAGGTGAGAGCTGTACCTCCCGTGTCCTGGGCCGGCCGCTCCGAGCTAGTAGACACGCACCGTCTTGATATCGCCTCGCGAGTGTAGTTCTAGGGTGAGGGAGGGCCCCCCACAGACAGCAGACAGGCCAGCGAGGGGCCAGGATGTGGGATCCAGCTCCGAGAGGCCAGGCCTGCGCTGTGTTCTCCCGCGGCACCCCAGCACAGGGCTCCGTGCCCCTGCCGGAGGGACTCGGGATCCGCCGCCTCAAAGGCCCACAGACTCAAATTCCAGGCAGTGGCGCCACGGCTCCATCGACCCGGGCCGCCCCCTGGCCTGAGGCAGACAGACCCCTTGCGTGTCCCCTGGCTGCCGGGTGACTCAGGAGAGTTCATCCCCCGAAAAAAGAAGAAGAAGTCACCCTGCCCGGGGGGGCAGCACGGGGGTCCGTGAGAAGGTACATCGGATGCGCTGGGCGCACAGTGGGCCTGCGGCCCGCAGAGGGGACAGTTTCTCAGCTGGGGGCCCCTCCCCCCGAGGGAAGCAGCAGATGATGTTAGCACAGGAGCTTCGAGCAGAATCCTGCGCTCCAGACAATAAATTTCCACACACGTACACAGAGATCAGCGTCTCCGCTTCCGGCTGCCTCGTCTCCCGGAATAGCTGCCTTTTAATTACACGGAAAGGTCACCAGAAAAAAAAGAGAAAGAAGCAAAAAGCCAGAGTGGCTAGAAACTTCCTCTCCGTGCCTAGAACTCGGCAGCCAAGTAACGGAGAGCCAAGGGGACGGCAGAGGCCGGGGTCTGGCCAGGCAGGGGGCACGGGGGCCCGTGCCTCCTATTCGATACTTGTCAGGTGGGTTGACAGGTCTGGAGTCTCTGAAAGCCTTCCTTCTTCCAGAGAGCGCCACCACTGTGGGCAGGCACGGGGGTCCGTGAGCAGAGCAGCCCCCGCCCCACGGGACTCATACCCTGGGGAGCAGAGAGGCGGTGCACACGAAGCAGTATATGACACGGATTTGGCATCTCACTAGTGGTACGTGTTGCAGGCCTGGAGAAGGAGACCTGTCTCCGTCCCAGAAACCAAGGAAGGCTTCCCGAAGGAAGCGGTCCGGAGCGTGGAGGTCCAATGGGCGGTAACCGTGGACAGGTCCTCCTTCGACGAGCGCGTGGGGCACGACAGGCTAAAAGCGCTCCGGATAAAGCAGGACCCAGGGCTGCTTGTCCTTCTCCTCTGCAGTCCTGCCTTCTGTGGTGGCCGTTCCCCCACCCAGAACGCCTTTCCAGCACGGGAACTTCACAGCCCTTAGGTCTGTCTCTGCCTTTCTCAGCCGTAGAGAACCGCAGCTGGAAGGGAGCTTCCTCCCCTCCCCGCATCCCCACCTGCCCCCACGGAAGCCCCAGGGACCCTCCGTGTTTTCAGAGAGGCTGTTGGTGGTGGCTGTTCACCTTGGGACCCCGGGAGCCGGGTCCTGGCGGGTCAGCAGGCTCCCAGCGTTGACCCAGAAGCGTTGAAGGAGCACATGGTCGATTCGCTACCTTGGCAGTTGGTGGGGGGCGGTGTCCAATGATTCTGAGCCAGTGGAACATTCCCCTTTCTTCCCCTCGTGAATCCGACTTACTGGTCAAACTGACAAGATTTCCATGATCGGTTCCGCCCACACCTGGCTGTTTACTTAAGAATACATATGAAAAGAGGCATGTGTGTGTGGGGGGGGGGGAGAATACACATTAAAAATACGACAAATCATCCCCACCATGTAAAAACAACACGGCGAAGCAAACCCACAGGCACCGCGCGGTGGGAGAAAACCTGCGGCAAAGCACCCACCCTGGGGTGGGGGGGGATCTGCCTCCCGGTGCAGACTTTCGGGGATTGCCATCTTCTCCCCTCTCCCCCCGTTTTCCCGCCTATATTCCACAGGGAGCTGAGACTTTTTACCATCAGAAAAAGAGGTAAGATTTTTCGTGAAAGGATGGTTTCGCCAACATTACTAATTGCGGCTCTGACGTGGAAAGCCCCGCCCCCGCGCGGTCCCCCCTGCCCCCAACCCCCTCCCCCACCCCCAACCACCCCCCAACCACCCCCCGGGAAGGGCAGGCCTCCGGGCGCCCCGTCTCCAGGCAGACGTCGCCGCGCACGGCCGCGCACACGCGGGCAGGGCATCTGGTCTCCTGCTCTGTTCACTTAACGCTAACGACGAGCATCTCCTTTAGCCAAGACTTCATCATTACGGTGGTTAAGGGCCGCGGCATCTTCCTGCCGGCGGCCTGGATCCCCGCTTGACATTCGGCAGGGGGGGGGGGAGCCGCAGCCCGCGGAGCTATTAGGGGGCAGTGATGGATGGTTCGCTCAGAGCACGGCCGAGCCCGGCTGCACACCCCCGGGGGAGCGTGTCGGCCTTATTAATCCTGTGTCCCTGTCTGGCCCGGGAAACGGCTGCGTCCACGTGCCCCGGGAAACAGCCCAGAGCGGGGGCCCTGCCGCCCCTGAGGGTCCCCCAACCCGGCGGAGGGCATCTGGGAGCCGGTCGAGGGCACCCAGGTGGCTTGTGCCCCTTTTTCATCCTGGCGGTCGAAGTCTTTTCAGCCTCCATCTCTCCCAAGTCCCAAGCTGGGTCTCCTGTTTTTCCTGGGCGGCGATATGGGGTGTCCTACCTGCACCCCCCACCCGCCGAAGGACCCTTTGTACCCTGGATGCAGGCAGCATAGATCAGCCTCTCCACCTCCCCAACGCTTCCCTCAAGCTGAAGGCCGGCTGTGCCTTGCCCAAGGGCCCCCCCCCCGGCCTGGAACAGAGCCCCCTGACCCCCCACCCCGCCAGAGGCGAAGCCAGGAGGGCAGGACGGCAGGCAGGCAAGAGTGTCCTATGTTTCCCCCCCCCATCTCTCTCTTCCTCCCGTTTGTCCCCATCTCGGAAGATGGTCCCAACCCATCCTGTGGCCCCTGAGGAGCTGGGTGAATCTCCTGCAGTCCCCCCCACTGCCTGTTGTGGTCCTGAGGCTGTGGCCAAAGCTGCCTGCACGCCTCCCCAACGACCCCCTGCCAGGAGGGGGCCCTCGCCTGTTCCCTGTCATTAAAATGCCAACCTGACAGTCCCCACTTAAAAGTAAATAGTTTAACGTTGCCCTTGGGACAAAGTCCAAGCCCCTGGCCCCATGGACATTGCCCACCCTGGCCTCTCCCCTCTCAGGCTCCTCAGTTCCTGGCTCGGAGCGCTTGCTCCTGCCTGGAGTCTCAGCTGAGACGTTCCTTGTTCCTCGGGAAGCCTGTCCCCACGGCGTCCCCCCCCCAGAGCCAGCTTAGGGGCCCCTCCCCTGGCCGCTGCACCTCCCTCACCAAAGTACAATCCCTCACTGTTCCCTAGCTCTGGACAGGACCACCAGAGCCCCAGCTGCTGCTACTGCTTTTTCTGCCCCTTCCCCTCTCCCTCCTCCCTCTCTCCCTCCTCCCCCTCTCCCTCCTCCCCCTCTCCCGCCTCTCCCTCCTCCCCCTCTCCCTCCCTATCCTCCCTTTCCTCTCCCTCCTCCCTCTCTCCCTCCCCCTCCTCCTCTCCCTCCCCCTCCTCCCTCTCTCCCTCCCCCTCCTCCTCCCCCTCCTCCCTCTCTCCCTCCTCCCCCTTTCCCTCCTCTCCCTCCTCCCCCTCTCCCTCCTCTCCCTCCTCCCCCTCTCCCTCCCCATCCTCCCTTTCCTCTCCCTCCTCCCTCTCTCCCTCCCCCTCCTCCTCCCCCTCCTCCTCCCCCTCCCCCTCCTCCCCCTCCCCCTCCTCCCCCTCTCCCTCCTCCCCCTCTTCCACCTCTCCCTCCTCCCCCTCTCCCTCCCCATCCTCCCTTTCCTCTCCCTCCTCCCTCTCTCCCTCCCCTCCTCCTCCCCCTCCTCCCCCTCTCCCTCCTCCCCCTCTCCCTCCTCTCCCTCCTCCCCCTCTTCCACCTCTCCCTCCTCCCCCTCTCCCTCCCCATCCTCCCTTTCCTCTCCCTCCTCCCTCTCTCCCTCCCCCTCCTCCTCCCCCTCCTCCCTCTCTCCCTCCCCCTCCTCCTCCTCCCTCTCTCCCTCCTCCCCCTCTCCCTCCTCTCCCTCCTCCCCCTCTCCCTCCCCATCCTCCCTTTCCTCTCCCTCCTCCCCCTCTCCCTCCCCATCCTCCCTTTCCTCTCCCTCCTCCCCCTCTCCCTCCCCATCCTCCCTTTCCTCTCCCTCCTCCCTCTCTCCCTCCCCCTCCTCCCTTTCCTCTCCCTCCTCCCTCTCTCCATCACCCCCTCCTCCCCCTCCTCCCTCTCTCCCTCCTCCCCCTCTCCCTCCTCTCCCTCCTCCCCCTCTCCCTCCTCCCCCTCCTCCCCCTCTCCCTCCCCATCCTCCCTTTCCTCTCCCTTCTCCCTCTCCCCCTCCTCCCCCCTCTTCCCCCTCCATCCTCCCTCCCCTCCCCCTCCCCCTTCCCCTCCCGTTCTCCCCCTCCCTCTCCCCTTCCCCCTCCCCTCCTCCTCTTCCCTCCTCCCCCTCCTCCTTCTTCTAACTTATTTTTTTCTCTATTTGAGTGTAGTTAGAGCTGAAGCTTCCTAAGAGCAGGCTACCTCCACCAGAGTCCTGGCACCCAGGCAGGAGCCGGCGGGCACCAGCGGGTCCTTGGGCAACGTTGGAGGCGAAAATGAAGACAGAGGGAGCGAGGGGGGAACGAGGGGGAGGGAGGAGGGAGGAGAAGGAGGGAGGATGGGGAGAGGAAGGAGGAGGAAAGAAGCAGGGAAGAGGAGGGAGGGGGTGGGAGGAGGAAAGCAAGGCGAATGAATGATGCTGGAGGTGGCTTGCCCTAACTCAGAAGCATCGACTGCTACATTGTCAAGAGACTCCTGGGAGCTGCTTGTTGGGCGTCCGGCGGCTCCCCCCACCTGCCGCGGTGGGAGCGTTCACACCGGGGAAATGGCGAATGTTGCAAGTCAGGGCTTTCGATGCCCCAGAGGCCCGTCCGCTAGCTCGCCTCCGACCGACTCCCCAGTGTCGCCCACACGACTCTCAGTCAAGAATCGCGGGCCCGCGCAGTCCTGGGACGGATGTGGGGTCCACGACATCAGCCTCCCGTTCCGTGTCCTCGTGTACTTCATTCGGTCATTCAACAAACTGTGCTCTGACCTCCTCCCCAAGTCGGGGTCCTCGCTGGGGCCCAGGCTTGGCAGCTCGCCGTCCGATGGGGCCGCTGCCCGCACCCATGGCGACGGGGTCATAGCGCTCTGACCGAGAGACGGCCAGATTTCGGGGTGGGGGCGCGGAGGAGGGAGCGGTCACTTCTGGGCCACCTCTCTGGGACACCTGGGAGGAGACTCTGCAATGATTTTAACAAAACCCAGATGATTGAAGCTTCTGAAATGTGTTCAGATTTCCTCCGTGGGCCAGGACAGGGGCTTACAAATCAGCAAGGCGCTCGCGGGCAGGTCACAGCAAGGCGGCTACCGGGGGCTTCAACCGACGAGGCCTGTCTCACTTAGCGAGACGCCCGGGGGCGGGAGGGGCTGGTTTGGGCCCTTCTGCCCGGCCCGGCTCTTTCCGTGCCCTCCCCCTCACTCAGCCCACCAGCCTCTTGCCGCGAGATGACTGCTGTGGCCCGCACCCGGGGCCCACCTCTCGTCGGTAGTCAGGGGTGTCGGCCGCCCCTGCCCTGTCTGCCGGGCTCCCGGGGAGGGCTGCGTGCGAGGCGCCCGCCCGGCCCCAGGCCAGGCACAGAGCAGGTGCCGTGCGTGTGTGCTGAGCGAGCCCGCGGAGAGCTGGCAGGGGCGGCCCTGAGGACTGAGATAGCGCCGTGCCCTCATCAATCTGCTACCTAATGAGCTACGTCGTCGGCTGCCCGAGCCGCTACCTGGAAGCTGGCCGGGAGCCTGCAGAAGCCCCATTAACCTTTTCAGTTCTTTCAAAGAGCACATTTACCAAAGGATGACGGATCTCCGCTCCAGACGGGCCGGCCCAGGACCAAGGCCTGAGAATGCATCTCTGTTGGAGGCGAGGCGGCACCTGGCAACGCAGCTATGGAGCCTTGCATGGGCCGCGGGCCCGCCTGAGCCTCTGTGCTGAGAACGGTGACCGCCAGGGCGTCGGCCGGGGATCTCGGTCACCGGCGTCAGGGTCCCCGCTCGCTGGGTCAATCAGGAGCGGCTGTGGGGGGATTAGAAGCCTCGTGAATGTCAGGGAGTTGACACCCGCGGGTCGAGAAACAGCTAAGAGAGACATCCTGACCCAACTCTTTGTGACGTCGGCCGCCCTTCCCTCCTCAGCCTAGTGCGGAGGGGTCCCCCAGGAGGCCCCCCCGCCCCCACGTAGGGTCTTAACCACAGGACTTCTGAGAAACATTGCTCTAGCTTTTCAGGCTCTGTAGCACAGGAGGGTAAGAGGGGGTGGAGGGATGTCGAGTGAGCAGATGTGCGGGGTTTACTGCACTCGCCTCAGGGCCTTTGCACATGCTATGCCCTCTACCCGAATACTTTTCCCAGTCTTCATGGGTCTGGGTAGCTCCTTGTCTTTTCACACAGTAGGTGCTCAATAAACTGTGAACTCAGAAAAGACTGATACAAGTATCATTGTCTTGTCCAGCCCCTCTATCTTCTGGGTTAGGTGACTACAGCCCAGAGAGGGGCAGGAACTAGCAGAAGGGCACACAGCACCCCTGGCCAAGAGGACCGGGTCTCTCCCACAGCAGCCTCTCCTCATTTCTCCTTTGCCAGCTGTAGCTCCGGCCCTGGGAGAGTCGGGCTGGTGGGTTTGAACTAACAGAGGGAAAAGTCACAGCTCTTCTGCTCCCCAAGAAAAATTAATTCCACTGCCAGGTATTTGTCCCCGAAGCTTCGGAATCCGGGGATCAAATCATGGCCCTGTCTTCTCAGTTGACACCCTTCGATGTTTCAAAGGCGGATTCCCAGGTAAAATATTGCCGTCCCAGGGGCCTGGCACACAGCAGCGCCCGGAGTAATCTTGCTCGACACAAAACAAATGGGATACGATGTCGCCCCTCCGGGTTTTAAATGAGAAAGTTAGAACAACAAAATGCAGAGGTAGGAAGCGGTTCTGATTACAGGAGCTCAGAGTAATTGCCTTCCCGCGCGGGCAGCTGGGATGCCGCACCACCGAGTGTGCGTGAGTGTGTGTGTGTGTGTGTGCGCGCGCGCGTGGGGGGGGGTCCTCCCCTCCCCACATCCATCATCCCATCTCGCAGACTTTGAATATTAAGTAAAGTTTTATTTATGGTTCTTTTTGCAGGCTTGTGACTCTCCAGCAAGGCAGGGATAATAACAAAGGCTCTCGCACAAAAGTTAGGCTATAAAAAAATAATTAAGGGACATTTTCCCCGCAGTACGGGCGGCTGGGAAGCCGAGCCCTTCTGCAAACACACTCCGCGCGACCTTCATAATGAAAGCAAACGGTTTCTGGGCTGGAAGCGGCCGCAGCGAGCGAGGGAGAGAGTCAGCCTGCTTCTCCCCTTCCAGCCGCCCCCCCCCCCACAGAGATGGGCCCCCCGGGGAGGCCGCGGGGCTGGCGCCCCCAGAGGAGAGGCCCTGGCCCGGGTCCCGGCGGCCTCTGCCCTCGCCGAGCGAGCCGGAGAATGCCAGGAAGCCGCGCAGATTGATTTCTTCTTTGCGGAAAGCGTAAGACGCACTCACAGCGGATGGCGATAGAATCGGCCGCGGTTTTCTGGCAAATGTCAGCCTGGTCACCCGGCCCCAATTTGCGGGGTGAGGAAACCTAGTCTGGGGCGGGGAAGGGGGTCAGGTCGGTTCCTAGTGGCCCCGGGGAAAGATCAGGATGCCAGGCACTGGGGGTGTCCCCCCAGGGGGCAGATCTGGGCTCAGGACAAAGGCCAGTGTCGTCACCCTGCCAGGGACCCCTGTGGGAGGGTGACCACGATCTCTAGGAGGAGAGTGGTGCTCCTGTTTCCAGGCAGATGTCCCCTCCTGTCACAGCAACCCCACCACCTCTAGGGCCTCTGCCCAGCTCCGGGCACCAGCCTCCGCGAGGGTTTCGCCCGAGCCACCGTAAGTAATCCTCGCGATGACCCTCCAGGGCCGTCACTGCCCCCAAGCGGCAGATGAGCAAACCGAGGCCAGAGGATTGCTTGGTGCTGAGAAGCAGGGGCTCCCACAGAAAGGCAGTGACCTGCGTAGGGGACCAGGGACCGTTTCTTCATACATTTCTCAGTCGGCCCTGCAAACAAGTTGCTCAACAGAAACATGATGCATTTTCCTTCCTGGTTTCCCCTTTTCCTTGCTGGATACTCTTCAGTCTTCTGACATCAGCCAGGACCTCTGTGTGGGCAGTCACACACCTGTATGTTTCTTTTTTTTTTTAAGTTTATTTATCGAGAGAGAGAGAGAGAGAGAGAGAGAGAGAGAGAGAGATTGAGCAGGACAGGGGCAGGGAGAGAGAGAGAATCCCAAGCAGGCTCCACGCCTCAGCATGGAACCTGATGTGGGGCTCAAACTCACAAACTGTGAGGTCATGACCTGAGCCAGAATCAAGCAGGACGCTTAAACCGACCGGGCCACCCAGACCCCCCCCACATACCTATACATTTCTACAACTTCATTTAATAAATAGCATTGAACATCTACTCCTGTGTATCGGGCACATAAATTCAGGAAACAAACATTTACTGCCTGCCCTGTGCTTGGCAAGGGAGACACAATGGGAGCAGGACATAGCACACTATGAAATACGGCAGGGGGAGTGGGGTGTGGAACAGTATCACAGACAGAGGGAATAGCATATGCAAAGATCCTGAGGCTGGAAGTTTCCCCCAACTGTCTCTTGTTATATAGCAACCAGCATTCAACATTGTGTTTTCGCAGAAGCATAAAGTGTGTGTGTGTGTGTGTGTGTGTGTGAGGGGGGGGCGGGGAGGGAGAGAGAGGACAGGCGGGAGAGAGGGAGGGAATGAGATTTGTCTATTCAACTGGTATTTAGAGAGCCCCGCTGTGTGCAGGCACTGGGCTAAGGAGGGGGTTGCAGCCGCGAGCACCAGAGTTCCTTCCAGCTGGCCCTCCTGACTCTCAGCCCTTAACAGGCTTAAAGGGCCTCAGTGGGCCTCCCAGAAAGATCCTCATTCCCAAAGCTCCAGGGCTGCGGGTCTGGCTTCCTCCTCACCCTAAGCTGCGGGTTCCTCTGTCTGGCCATCATACTCCTCTTCACTCCTCAGGACCCAACTCCCACATCACCTCCTCTGAGAAGCCCTCCTTCAATCACCCAGCCCAAGGACTCACCCCTCTTCCGTCTGCTTCAGCCGGGTAAGAGGTTTCTGTGGCTTCCTCCCCCAGGACTGGAGAGCGAACCCGTTTGTCAGGTAGAACAGAGGGGCTGCGGCGAGGACGTAGCTCGTGCCCGGGTAAGGGGGCGTCTGTCAGAGGGACCCTGTCGTGTCATCTGCGCCATTGCCCTAACACCCGGGAGGTGTTCAATACTCGCTGTCACTAGGGATAGGGCACACACGTGAGTGAAGACCCCAGAAAGACACGTGCACCCCCAAACCCCGCCTTGCCTCAGGGGCCTCCGGCAGAAGAGATGCTCTCTCACCTGGGACCTTGCAGCAGGCGGACCTCCATAAAGAAAGGCCCAGGAGGCCGACACGGGTGTGCGGGCCGCAGCCCCAGCCGGCGTGGCCCTCCGCCTGCCAGCTCCCGAGACGAAATTCCAGGAGCCGGGTGCAGGAGGACACTTGGGTGCAATGACCCGGCCAGACCCCCGCAGCAAAGCCCCTTCCTAAACCGGGCCGCTGCGACCCCTGACTCGTGAAGGGAGTTGGGGGCGGCCAGCTCCTGGGAGCCCCGGGACCAGGAAAGGGCCACAAACTGCCCCCACCCCGAACTGTGGGAGACCAGCCCCAAGGGTGCCTCCCAGGCAGAGAGAGCTCCGGGGTCAGCGGAGAGAACCCGTGTTTGTACAAGCCGCCTGTCTGCAAAGGCAGCTTTCTGGAAAGGCTCTCATCCTGTGCTGGGGGCATCCACTCGGAACCCTCGGGGACGGGCCCGTGGCGCCCTGGGGCTCCCCCGGGCCCTCTGGCAGTCAGTCCAGAAATGGAGTCAAAGACTTGCACCCACACGGACATCAGGCCCACCCCTATCCCCCACTACGGGGGCTTGGGGCCTCTGAGAACAGGAGGGGAGGTCTGCATCCCACAGCCAGGGAGTCATGGGGTAGTAAAGGACCCAGGGTGGGGGTCTGGGTGTGCAGGACTCTGGCCCTCCCACCCACCCACCAGCCCCCATGCGACCTGGTCCCTAGTCGGAGTAGCTGCCCCCCACGGTGGAGCAAGAAAGCCCCAGGGCTTGGCTGAGAGCGGCTTCCTGTTGATATCCTGGGCCACAGGGGCACCTGGGGGGTGGGCGCCACGACCCCGGGGCCAGCAGACCCAGTGCAGACTAGCCAAGTCGATGGTCGGAGCCGGAGCCCCGTGTGCCTGCTCGACTCTGGGTCTGCCGTCCTGCGGCCGTGGCTGGGCCAGGCCGCACCACCCTGGGCGTGGGGAAGGGGCCTCCTCGCCGTCCGGCCCCGGTGAGGCTGCCTCATGATGGGCAGGGGGCCGCCCAGCTTCCCCCACATTTGTGACTGCACCGTCCCTACCAGCAGTGGCCCTGGACACAGGGCCAGGCCCATTCTTCTCAGGCCCTGCATGCGTGAGGGAGAGAGAGGGAGCGAGGGTGCACGTGCGGGTGTCGGAGTTCCGTCGTTTATAGGATGCCACTCGGTGCCTCCATCAGAGCACGCTCTGTTGAAGGGCTTAGTCTCCTGGTCTGCTCCCCGCCCCCCCCACCTTCTTTCGCATCAGCTCCCCTGCCTTGAGCAGTGCTCTCTGCACACTGCCGCCCCTGGCCGCCTCCCGGCCCAGGCCAGCTGCTCATTAGTCCCGGGTAAGCCACCCGGCCCAGGCCCCGTGAGGGGGAGGCCCAGGTGTGGACACAGCTGGCCGGGTGGTCAGGCTGGACGGGCCATGGGAAGATCCGGCCACCGCACTCTGGGTCCTGCGGGCCAAGCAGCCCCCTCCGTGAGAGCCCAGCTGCCCGGCGCTGCCGTGGGGAGAGTACTTTGCGAGATGACACCGGGCACTGAGGGTTCGGGGGACAAGAGAGCGCTAATCCCCATGTCCGCCCAGCCAGGGAACATTTGATCTGTTGGCGAGGAGCGTGGGTACGCTTCCTGCCCCCCCCAGTGCACCGCGGCTCTCCATCTGTGCCCGTGGCTAATGGATGCGCCTCGGGGAAGGCCTGGAGAATCCGGTCCCTGGGGCCGGCCGCCTTGTGGAGCGCCAAGGGGTGGCCGGGGACACCCCTCTCAACAACCGTGCGGGTGTCCGTGTCCGGCCCACGCCGAGAGAGTCGACCACACCCTGTCCCCCCGCCCAGGGAGGCTCCCTGAGCCCGTGCGAGTCCGGTGACTTTAACCCTTTGTGCTTCCAAGCATAATTCGTTAAAGGTGCTCTCACACACTCCCCAAAGTGCACAAAAGAGATCAGAGGGGCCCCTCAGGTGGCGGGGGCCGTATGGAACCCTGGGGGCCCCTGGGGGGCCCCTGGGGGCCAGGGCTCAGGTCGCCATCCTTCTGTGAGCTGTTGCATCCAAGAGCCTCGGTTTCCTCATCCGAGAAGCAGGGATGATGTCTTCCCCCCGGGGGAGGCCACGTATGACACAGCCCCTCCTCCAGCGTCTCCCGGACTTGGTTGTGCCCTTGGCTCCAAGGGCTCACTTTCCCCGACTGAAGAACGGAGACCCTCGCACCCCAGCTGCTGCCTTCGCCCGTGCTGTGCCATTCGGATCCGTGATGATGGGCGCTGCCCGTGCAGCCTGCTGAAGCGAGGGGGCCGTGAGCCTGGGAGAGGCGGGACCAGGGTAGGGGCGAAGGAGGTGGGCTTGGGGGCTGTGAGGCAACCTCAGTACCTTCCACCACCCCTACCCCCTCTGGGGTCCCCTCCTCGGACCCCTCCCAGGCCTCCCAGGTCTGTCAGCCGCCGGCACGGTCTCTACCTGCTCTCCCGACTCGCCCCGTGTCCCGTGAGCACGAGCTTGACCCAAGGAGGAGCTCAGTCTCATACCCAAAGGCAGAACGTTGACGAGGGCCACTCTGACCTCGAGCTCTTTTTCTCCACCAGTCACGTAGGAAGGACGCCAGCCTGCCAGACCCCAGAATCCGTCACTCTGCACCGCCCGCCTGGCTGCCTCCTGCCTTTCACCCTGAAAGTCAAAGTCACCCCGTCTCCAGCTTAGAGAGAGAAGAAGGCACAGGCATCTCTGTGGCGGGACGTGGTGGGCAGCATGCGCATTGCTGGGAGGGGGTCCACGGGCTCCTTGGCCACCACACATCCCTCCCAGGCCTCAGATGCTCGTCACGCAATGGGAATCAGCCGGCCCCAGGAGGGGGGGTGGCCGGGGCTGGGCCGGGCTGGTTCTATCGTGTCCGTCCCCTCTCCCACCACATCTCTGCTGGCTTTCCCATCTTGACACAACCGAGTGCCCGCATCACCCCAGCATTAATATTTACAGTCACTTATACATGGATGGCCGGCACCACCGCCCCCAGTCCTTCCGGGCATCGGAGTCGCCTGGGTAGTTTGTCCTAGACCAGGAGGCAGGGCCCCTCCACGCCTCTCCCGAACCAGAGCTCCCCGGGGCCAGGGTTGGGGCTGGAGAACTGGAACCGTTTCCATTTCCTGGCCGATTCTTCCACAGCCACTGGGAAGACCCACCCTAGGATCCGGGAGTCTACACTGCACCAGAAACCGCCGGGGACGTGACACAGGGAGCCCGCAGGCTCAGGGGTCCGGCACAACACCAGGCTACCCCACTGACTCCCTTGCTGGGCGACTCCAAGCCAGTCACCGCTCTGGGCCTCGGTCCCTCCACCTTCAAGAGGCGGCCAAGGAGCACCCCCTCGGGATGCAGCCATCCTGACTTTCCTCTGCACCCCCTCATTCCCGTCGCCCCCAACCGGAGCCTGGTCTACACCGGATGTGTCTGCTACCTCATCCAGTCTCGCTGCACCCCGAGCTGATGCCTTCTGTCCTCGTGCCCACTTTCCTGGTTGGCAAAACTGAGCCTTTCGGAGGTGAAACCCGGCAGCGTGACAGCTTTGCTCCCCCGGCTGACCCTGGGCACCCCTGCAAGGAAGATCCCTGTGCCTCCCCGCCCGCCGCCTCTCCCCCCTTCCTCCCACAAACAGTTGTTCAGGCTCTCTGCCTCTGCCAGGCATTGTCCTCGGTGCCAGGGATGCGAAGACGAATCAGACACAGCCTGCCAGGGGAGACAGGTGCGGAAGCAAATACTCGCAGGACAGAGCGGCAGGAGTAAAATCAGAAGTGAACTCAGGATATGATTCGGAAGCCAGGGCCGCAAGTGAGGGAGAGGACCCTGGCGGGGGGAGCGTGGTGGCGGTGGGGGGGGGTGGGGGTGGGGGACAGACAGATGCCACAGAAACCCCCGCAGCCCCCCAGCGCACAGCGGGAACCGCTAAAAGCCCGACGCACAATACAGGCTCCTCACACCCGCTTCCTTTCTCATCCCGGTTTCTAGAAACCCGTAACCTCCTGACTCCACGGGCCCCTGCATCTGTTTATGTGCTCATTGGAATCCGCGCTGACAATACATTTGCTTAATTTCCAGCGAGAGGGGGAAGATTTGTCAGGGTCAGGGATACGTCTTGCATAAAACATTTTGATTAAACTCCGTTGGCCGGAGAATTACTTTCCCCGTCACACTTAGGGAGAGCTAGTCGCTTCCTAATTGGAGACGCTGCCTCACCAGCGCGTTCGCCATTTACTGTCCGTTCCCTGCCAGATGTTGCTGGATGTAAATTCCTCCCCAGAAGAGAACCCGGAGTGTCTTGAGAGAGGCGTTAACTCATGCAGGCCGCGGGAGACCACTGCACGCGCGGCTGGAGGACAGCCAGCGTCCTACAGGGAGGCCGGTGAGGGGACGTCCTTGTCTGCAGTGGCCCGGAGGGAATAATTAAGAGACACGGGGCTGGCAGAGGGTCTCAGCTCCATCAGCTGTGTGGTACGCAGGGAGGCCCCTCTTGGGTCTCGCCGCAGCACGCCTGCCAGGGGAGCCCGGGATGATCGGGGCTGTTGTGCTAGCCTGCTGAGGCCCGAGGCCGTCCTTGGCCTTGAGGGAGGGGCTGTCAGAGGGGCAGCGAGCAGAGGCCTCACTCAGCCTCGGACGGGGCGGACCGGTACCGGGCAGGCGCAGGGAGGAGCTGAGTGTCTCCCGAGAACGTTTCGGGCAGAAACAGACTCTGCCCGTGTCCTGTGTGGAATGGAGGGCCCGAGGGACACTGAGCGGAAGGGAGGAAGAACACGGGGTGGCCTCTGGCTCCACGCCTACCGTGCCCCAGCCCTCGACACGCTTCATCTCCTTTAATCCTCGCACAGCCCGGCTGAGTCAGGGTCATTGTGCCTATTTTCCAGATGTGGAAGCTGAGGCTCAGAGAAGTAAAGCGGCTTATCTGGAGTCACACAGCCAGAAAGTGAAGGTGCGGGGATCTGGGCCCCACAGCCCAGGGCTGTGTGCCCCCGGACCCTGGCCAGATATCGTGGCTATCGAGTGCCTAAGATACAGAGAATATTTAGGGAGCTGTGTTCTGAGGTCACACGAGACACCAGATTTCGAGGACGTCACATAAAAAGAATGTGAACTACCTCGGGGCGCCTGGGTGGCTCAGTCAGTTAAGCCCCTGACTTCAGCTCGGGACATGATTTCACGGTTCGGGAGTTCGAGCCCCATGTCAGGCTCACGGCTGTCTGCGCAGAGCCCGCTTTGGATCCTCTGCCCCCCTCTCTCTCTGCCCCTCCCCCGCTTGCGCGCAGGCTCCCTCTCTCTCAAAAAATAAAAATAAAACGTTTTTTAAAAAAATCTCATTAATCGTTTTCATGTTGACTTGTTCTGATGAGCACTGGGTGTTACATGTAAGTGACGAATCACTGAATTCTATTCCTGAAACCAATACTGTGCTATACGTTAACTGGAATTTAAATTAAAACTTGAAAAAGAAAAAAAAATAATGTTCATGTTGATTACCTGTCGGGCTGACAATATTTTGGACATACTGAGTCAGAGGAAATACGCCAGGAACATTAATTTCATTTCGCTTTACAATTGGGACTCGGGGTCTCTCTTTCAGCGGGACCACAGCGGTCTGGTCCGGGGCTCGGGCTACCGTGAGTTGTCGGGGGGGGGGGGGGGGGGGGGGGGGGGGGGGAGCGGGAGGGGGGGCGGGGGATGGGGGGAGGGGGACGGAACCTGGCCCTGGGAGCAGAAGACCCCGCCACGGGCCTGAGTTCCTCCCTGGGGCGCCCTGCGATTTACTCCACACTCCACAGCTCCGCACCCCAGTTTCCTCGTCCGTGAAATGAAAGAGTGACAGTTCCCATCTTGTAGGACTGAGATGGAACAGAGGAGCGGGTCCAGGTAAGCAGGCAGCACAGCACGTGGCCGCCATTAAGTGCGAAGAGCCACGCCAGCCAGCGATCTCCCCTGCGACCCTTCATTTGGGCCCCTCCCTGCCGGGGACCCTGTGCTCTGGAGCCTTGACTTTTGCAGCCTCCAAGCCCCGCCCCCTTGTTTCTCCCCAACCCTGTGCTCACTACACGGTGATGCTGTTTCCAAGTCACCTGGGCGCCTTAGCTCCGCTCCACTTCCCGAAGAGCCCTGGGGTTCCCTAAAAACGACAGTAGCTGTGCCTTTTCCGATATGAAGCAAGAGTGGCTGGTTGTACAGGTTCTGTAAAACTTAGAAAATACAGCCGTCGTTCCATAATCCCGGCAACAAGGGACGACCACTGCTGAATACCTTCCGCTCCCTTCGACAGCAGACTCTCCAAGAGACACATCAATCAAGCCACGAATGTGAGCCACGTGAGTAATTAAAGATCCTTGGTGGCCACGCTCCCAAAGTAAAACCACCAGGCGAAATTAGTTTTAACCATAAATTGTAGTTCGTCGAAGGTATTCAAAATATTACCACCTCAGCACGTAACCTATGTGAGAAATGATCGATGAGGCACTTCACCCTCTTCCGCATGGAGTCTTTGGAATCCAGTGCGCTGTTTACACGCACAGGGCGCCTCCATTTGGACCAACCACATTTCAAGTGCTCAGCAGCCCCCATGAGGTTCATGGCTTCTGTCCTGGACGGCATGGGGGTAGGGTGCTTTTTTTTTCTTTTAAAGATTTCATTTTTTTAATTATTTTTTTAACGTTTATTTATTTTTGAGATAGAGAGAGACAGAGCATGAACGGGGGAGGGGCAGAAAGAGAGGGAGACACAGAATCGGAAACAGGCTCCAGGCTCTGAGCCATCAGCCCAGAGCCCAACGCAGGGCTCGAACTCACGGACCGCGAGATCGTGACCTGGCTGAAGTCGGACGCTTAACCGACTGCGCCACCCAGGCGCCCCAAAAGATTTTATTTTTAAGTAATCTCTCGACCCAGCGTGGGGCTTGAACTCACAACCCAGAGATCAAGCGTTGCATGCCCCACTGACCGAGCCGGTCAGGTCACAGGGTACTTTTATTTTTAAATGTTTATTTATTTTTTTTAGAGAGAGAGAGAGAGCAAGGAGGGGAGGAGCAGAGAGACGGGGAGACAGAGGATCGGAAGCGGGCTCTGCACTGACAGCAGAGAGCCCGATGTGGGGCTCGAACCCACAAACCTCAAGATCACCACCTGAGCCGAAGTCAGATGCTCAGCCGACTGAGCCACCCAGGGGCCCCACGTTGGGCGCTTTTTAAAGCAACGGGCATGCGTGGGTTTGAGCACATCGGCTGGCACTGTCTGCAGAATGTGGGGCCCCGCTGGTCCACACCTGACCCCGAGCAGCCTCGCAACCACAAAATCCCTTCCTCCCACGGGACAGGCTGCTCGGGGGTTCCCCGTGGAACCCACACGTCCTCCCCCAAGAGCTCCACGCACCATCCCAGACACATCGAAGGCCAGGACTAAGAAAGAAAGGCTTCCTTGTACTCCAGGCCGACCACGGAGGACCAGGGTTCGACGAGCCCTCTAGGATTAAGCGGCAAGGAGGCCCCACGCCCCGTGGCCATCCCCGTGAGCGCTGCCACCGCCCCGTTTTCCACACTTCCTCAGGTTTCCTCAGTTTCGTGCTCTAGGCAGAAGCTCCGAGACACCTAATACTTCAGGCTTGACATCCTGCCAACTTGGGTTTCGCGCAATGGGCTCTTGTACCTCCCGAGTGGAGAGCCTCCCCAGATGAAAGACTGTAACAGAGATAAAAATAGTCCCAAGGAGGGATTGCTTCAGCTGGCCCAGTTTGCAGAGTCCCCGCTTCGTCTCTGATGTGAATAATTCATCCCTTCTAAAGCACGGCTGTTAAGTTAGAAGCATCATTATTGCATTTTCTTTGATGAGGCCCTTAAAGAAAATCGTAAACAGCCTGTGCATTAGGACGAAAGCCCAGAGAGCATCACTTAAGTCACTTGCTCGGGCAGAAAGCGGTGCCCGTGACCCTCTGTGGCCAGCTCGGTCCCCAGGTCGACATATCAAAGCTGCCCTTGGATCCCACCCCCCGGCTCAGACGGGGGTACGACCTTGTTTCTTTTGAAGGGTTTGCGGCACGGGAAGCCAGCCATGGGAGAACCAGCCCGGACTCCAGCATCGGCACACGGGGCCGGGCACCTCCCCGCTCTGGGCCTCTTGGCCTCAAGTTCCTCCCAAAGATGAGCCCAACTAAACAACTCAAGTGAGGCCGACTTAGCGTGTGTTCTCGTAGAAGCCGAGGGAGATCCCGTGGGGGTCCTGGGGATGTTAATAACACAAATAATAGCAACCACCGCCGCTACCATTAACTGAGCACCTACTGTGTGCCCAGCTAGCCACACGAAGAACTTCAGATGCATTATCTCCCTTAATCGTTGCAACCCTGTGAGGAGAGTTAATATACCCACTTTACAGATGAGGAAACTGAAGCACGGGAACTATCTGCAACTGAGTCATTTACAGAGCTCTCTGCCCCATCCTATCCCTCATCACCTCTCAGGATGGAGGGGGTCATTCCATTCTGACTTCTCGCAGTCCCTGGAATCCCAGCTGGCGCCCAGGTCTGCAAGGAGGTCACTGAGCTGGGTGACAGCAGGTTAAGGGACATCCTAAAACCACCCATTGCCCACAAAGCCACCCATGCAGGCTGCTGGGCTCCTGCTCAAACAGAAGACACGCATGGGGCCCCTGGGTGGCTCAGGCGGTGAAGCGTCCAACTTCGGCTCAGGTCGGACTGCTCACCGTTGTGTGAGTTCGAGCCTCGCGTCGGGCTCTGTGCTGACAGCTTGGAGCCTGGAGCCTGCTTCCGATTCTGTGTCTCCCTCTCTCTCTGTCCCTTCCCCTCTCTCTCTCTCTCTCTCTCTCTCAAAAATAATCATTAAAAAAATTTAAAATAGAGACTCGCAAATACAAGGGCTGTGGATGGCTGCCCTTTGTCGACATCTGACACAAGACTCCAGCAAATTCTTATCCAGAAGCCCACAATGTAGGACAATTTGAAGGGCGCTGTCCTGGTTAAAGAAAGAGCGAAGGACCTAGAAACCGCTGGAGCAGCCCATGGGTGCCCAGAGCCCGCGAAAACTGCTCTGGGCAACTCTGTCCTTGGACCAGGTGGGAAAGCGGGGTCCCTGAGCGGGCAGCCCACAGGGCCGACGTATCCCGAACACTGTGGCATGTGCCACAGCACCGGGGCTCTCCCGCGTCGTCTTTGGTCTGTCCCTGGCGTCCCCACGGCCCTCAGCCGCCCCCCCCCCCTTCACCAACCCTGGACTCCGGGGAGGGGATGGCCAAGGCAGGACGCAAAGCTGGTCACGTGCCCGGCCCCACACCTCGGTCACATGGCCCCTCTTGGTTCCCTCCGCTGAGACGGCCTCGCCCCTCCGTCCGCACTGACAGCTGACGGGTTCCAGATTTTCTGTTTTGCTTTTACAGGAAAACGGAGCCCAGAGCTCTGGTTTGGCCCCCGACGTGGAAAATCCACCCTGCCGCTTGGCCGGCGTCGGTGCGGGCTGACCGGGTGCCTCTTGGCCTCAGGAGCCTCCTTTCCAGTACAGCAGAGCTGGTGGAGGGAGGCCGAGGCAGGACGAGGCTTGGCGGGGGCCTGCGATGAAGTGGTCGGCGGGCCTGCCCGGCGGTGGACCCCGTCCCCGCTCAGGCCCCGTGGGAAGGGGACCGGAGATGATTTTGTTCGCCTTGCCCTGACCCACAGCCCCAAGGGGAGCTCGCTTCCGCCCCCAGCTGGGAGGGCAGCAGGGGAGCAGCCGTCTCCTTACGTGGAGCCTCAGGCCTGGTGCTGGGGCCCCACGGCCACGGACTTCTTGTCTTGGCCCCGCTCCCTCCAAGTCCCCTGTCTTCTCACGAAGGTGGGTCAGCCCTCCCTGCCTCTGGACGGGATGCAGACTGAGAGGCCGGTCTCTCCCTGTCGAGGTTGCTCCTGCTCTCCTCGTGCTGCGTAGACCCTGTCTCGGTGCCAAAGGCTTCCCCCTACCTTGGCCTCCTTGTTTCCTCCGGAGAAGCCCCCGTGGTGGGCAGTGCTGGATTTTGGCCCGGCCGTCAGACGGGACAACTGAAGGGTTATACTGAGCACCGCGGGCCACAGCCAGCAAAGTGTCTCTGTGCTTCTGAGGTGTCCGATCCTCTTGGGAACTCCCTTCAAAAGCAGCCCGCTTTTTCGCCAAGTGACCCCCACTGGCATCTGTGAAGCTCGGTCCCCAGGGGTTTGGAGTTTGCTTTCAAGCAGGGTCCCCCCCGGAGCTGTGTGGGCACAGCTCTGAGCGGTGATCAGGGTGACCGGGACAGGTGCCTTCCCGGGCGAGGAGCCCTTGTCACCCCCACTGCCCAGGCCTAGGGTGCCACCCGTCCTGGCCTGCAGCCCTCTAAGCTTGGACTAAGGCGGGGCGGGCCCCACTGCGCTCCGCGTGCTCGTGGGCCCACACGGCTGCCGGGCGGGCCTGCGCCGGCCCTCGCTGGGAGGTTCTGCAGCCGAGACAGAAAAGAACAGACAGAAAAACCCGTGATGTCTGGACTGAGCTTAGGGGGGTCCTGCCCTGCGTCTTCTCGTCCCTGCAGGAGCTGCCCACCGCCCAGGCCTGGGAAGGGACACACAGGCTGGCTGGGGCGCAGGGGCTCCAGAGGCAAAAGTCACCTGCACTGGAGGGGAGAGAGGTTGAGAACGCCCCCCTGTTCCTCGGCTACTGTCCAGGGAAAAGACCTGCTGCTCCTGCTAAGAGGGAGAGAGGAGGGGGGAGCAGGGAGGGGAGAAAAGAAGGGGGAAGGGGCAGGGTGAAAGGAGACAGGGGAGGGAGGAGGGGGGAGGGGAGGAGGGAGGAGGGAAGGGAGGAAGAGAGGAGGGAAGGAGAGGAAGAAGGGGAGAAGGAAAAGAGAGAAGGGAGGGGAGGAGGGCGGGGAGGAGGAAGAAGGGGAGAAAGAAAAAGAGAAAAGGGAAGGGAGGAGGGAGGGGAGGAGAGGAAGGAGGGAAGAAAAGGGAGGAGGGGAGGAGAGTGGGGAGGAGGGAGGGGAGGAGAGGAGGGAAAGGACGGAGACTGGGGAGGAGAGAGGAAAGTTCCAGAAGCGGCACGGCTCCTGCCCCCTCTTCTCTCCGCCATCCGCCAGCAGCCTCCGGTGTGGTCTGTGGCTGCAGCCTCCGCTCCGGGCCCCCCTTTGCCCGAGCCACGTGACAAATGGAGCCTCGTCACCCCCAGCAAGACCCTTTGTCCGTGGGGTCCCAACTCCTCCCGCCCAGGCACAGGGCCGGCGGGGGCCACATCCTGCGCCTTCCCAATCCTCGTGGGGGCCACGCTGGGTGCCCGGCTGGCCGAGCCCCCCGGTGCTGGGGGGGTGGGGGCTCCCCACTCACCTCCAGGTATTTGCTGGGCTGTGTCCTCCCTCTGAGAGGCTCTTCCTCCCACCTACTGAGCATTCGCCAAGACTGGTCTCCACGGCCCATCTGGGTTCCTCGTGGTCCCCCAGCCTCCTTTACAGCACCCCTTCGGCCTGGTGCAGGCCCCACACTTACCTGGGCTGCAACTTGTCACAAGTCAGCCTTTGCCCCAGATGTGGGCCCCCTGGGGCCGTGGCAGCCCCAGTTAGTTTTCTTGAGTGTCTCTGGGCCCAGCATGGGACACAGCTCGGTACCTGTTTGTTGAATGAATGTATGACCTAGGAGGGGGAGGGGCCTACCCTTTCACACCCAGAGCAAAAGCACTTACCCCTTCAGGGGTCATTTCGCTTCAAATGTCACTCAGGTTGTCTTTTTGCACACCTTCCCTTCCAACCCCCCTCCCCCCACGGCTAAGGGCCCACCGTGGAGACAGCCTCACCCCAGGCAAAAGGGACCCTGAAGCCGGGCAGTGAGGGACTCATCAGACCCGTGGCTTCTGGCCCCTCCCCATCCCACAGCCCCTCCCCAGGGCCAAGCCGCCCCCAGCGACCCTGCCCGCTGCTGGCACAGGGCCCACCTGAGCTGGGACTTACCTGTGTCCCCGAGAATAGCACCCGTGGGGGCGTCAGAGCCCCGCCTCCCCGCACACGCGAGCCACCTGTCCTCACCTCCCGCCAGGAACCCGCGTCCGGGTCTCGCGGCTTCGCCTGCTCCACAGGACGCCCCCCACGGGGCCCAGAGTAGCTTCTGTTTTCACAAAAAACACTGCCCCTCTTTTCCGGGTCCTTCCTCTCCGCCTTTGTGGCAGTGAGCGCTGCCTTTGTCGTAGAATACTCTGGGATGCTTTCATCTCGGCCGGGCCTCGTCCGCTTTCCTCCTTGATGCGGGCTGTTCGAGGCTATTCCCTCCGACGGACTTTCATGTCGCAAAACTCCATTAAGCTTTTATCTGCCTGGGGGAGCCGGGCCTTCAGGAACCCGGGAGGAGAGGGAGCTCCTTGACGAGGAACAGAGGAGATCCGTACATGGACCCAGGACTCAAAGCCTGTCTGCACCCCCCCCCCCCCCAACCTGCTCACCCCGACTCTGAGAGCCCCTCTGCTCAGTCCCTGCTCCTTGAACCAGGAAGGGGCGCTATGGGGGCAGGCGGGGGCAGAACCAAGTTGAAATCCTTATCCGAATGTTTGGTTCATTCCCGTGGAGAAGAAACTCGATTCACAGCAAACCAGGCGCCTGACAGGGAGCTGCTCCGGCCGGGAGAGCACTGGAGAAGGAGTCAGAGATCGTGGTCTGAGTCACAGCCCGGTGGATTCTGTCCTGGCCACGTTGACATCCGTGATAACTCTCAGACTTTTAAAGCAGGCCACTATGATGATTTCCCTTTTCCTTCTGATTACTCACCCTTGACCTGATGTTGAGGGACTCCCAAACTGTGAACGTTGAGATGCCATCAGACCGTGCCGCGGCCCCCTGAAACCAAGCCACATCATCTCCCCACCGTGTGGCCCGGGCCCCGCTGCCTTCTCCCGAGTGTCCCGGCCGCACCCCCGTGCCTCCCGCAGAGTCCTGTGGGGTCTGACCTGCGTACGTCACACAGCATCCCACATTCCAACGGGCCGTGTGGTTTCCAAATGCGTTCGCCCCACTGTTGATCTGAACCCCCGTGAGGTCTCCCCAAGCTTGGCGGGCTCCCCGTTTCACCCACACATCAGCCGGGGGTGGGGGCAAGAGAATGGGGACCCGCTCTCTGGGCGACTGCTCCCCTCAGCCATCCACAGCTGGAGAAGCAGCCCCCCTCCGGGTCAAGGGGCCAGCGGACCTACATGTCCACTCCCACTGGGCAGCTGCTGTCTCCCGGGGGTCCCGCTGGGCAGGGAAAAGGCCTCGTCTTCCTTGACTGCCTCCAGGCTAAGGGGCACTCATCTCTGAGTCAGCTGCCCACAGACACTCGCTTTTAATCAGCAGCCCTCGCAAAAGCCCCATTTCACAGATGAGGAAACTGTGGCCCAGAGAGGGGAAGCCATTTTCCCAAGGTCGCACAGCGGATGAGGTGTTGCCTGTCGGCAAGCTCTTACGCGGTGAGGTGACACGTGCCCCCGTGTGCGTGGCCCATCACTCCACCCCACCGTGCCTGAGTGGTATCTCACCAAAGGCTGTCCCGCCACAGGGCACGGAGGGCCGGGTTGGACAACCTAGGTTCGGGCTCTGTCCCTCCTTCCTCGACAGTGTCAGCAGGGGGAGGACCTTCCGGTAGACGGGGCGTTCTGCACCTGTGTGGCAGGAAGCTGCGCCCCCAGGGGTGAGAGAACCCCTCTGAGCACCCAGAGGTCACGACCCACCGGCCCGGGGTCCAGCTGCCTCTCTCTTTACCTGCACCCTCAGCGATGGTCCCCACCCAAGACCTTGAGCGACGGGCCAGGTGCCACGCCGGGGTATCCCGACGCTGCGACCCCACCCTGGTGCCGCCTCTCGAAAACAAGGAGACGCAGCCCACGCCGGGCAACCTCGTGCCCAGGTGAGCAGCGGGACATCCCAGAAGCCTCCTGGAGGAGGTGGGGTTCCAGAAGTGCCGTGCCAAAGCATATGCTCCCGCCCCATGAAAGGCCAGCATCCAGGGGCGTCGAGAGTTTTTAATCAAGGAATATGTGCCGTTCTGGAAAATACGAGGGGAAGACCGTCCAAAGGTTCGCTCCGGCTCATTTTTCCTGCCTGCTCTGGCTGTGATGAACCCCGAGATGCCGAGCGTTTCTGTTCAGCTCCAGCCCCGGTGCAACATTTCCACGCCCAGCTAAATGAGAGGATAAATAAAGATGCCTGGGCTCCTCCGAGGAGGCCACCTGGCCGCCTGGGTCACTGCAGCAGGGACCTCAGGAAGGACAGAGCCAGCGGGGCCTCCTGGGGGGGGGGGGGGAGGAGGCCATGGAAACGGCAGGCCCTCTCAGGGCCTCAGCTTTCCCATCCGTAACATGGGCGCGCAGACAAGTCCCCCTCGGCTCAGCCTCCACATCCTGACTCCCAAGTCGAACCCGCAGAGCCCCGAGGAATCTGCATTCCTCAACGCAACCCGGGGAGCACTTGTAGGGGACCTACGTGCCCGGAGACCTGGGGAGGAGGGCCAGTTTCAGGACGATTTGGGAGATTTGTCTCCCTGCCTGACCCGACCCACAGCCCCGGAGAGGGGGAGGCCAGCCCCTGGCAGAGCCCTGGGGGGCGGTGCTGGGGGTGCGGGGGGCCAGTGGGTGCTGCAGTGCCCTCGGGCCACAAGGGGGCAGAGGCGCCCAGGCGTGGCTCCTGCCTGCCGCTCCACTGAGCCCGGCCGGGCACCGGCAAGATGCGTCCGCAGAGGGGTCTGTCCCGAGCCTCTCCCCTGTAGCCCAGATGGTCCTCGGCCTCTGCCCCAGCCTCTTCGGGGAAGCCCCCTAAAACTCTGCCAGGTGCCCCGCGTCTGAAGCCCGGCTGCGGGCCCAGGGACGGGGATGTCACAGCGGCCCCGCCCCCCTGGGGAAGCGCCGGAAGTTTAATCACCACCGGCCCTGCGCAGTCCTCCCCCCGCCCCATTTCACAGGTGGGGAAGCTGAGGCCCGCAGAGGGCAGAGGCTGGAGCCAGACCCGCCCCTCCGGAGCAGCTCTCCCAGAACGGGATGACTTTGCCTTTTGTTGTGGTGCAAACGCTGCTGAGAATTTCTTAATCCCCTTTCGCAAAAAGACAGGTTGTGCTTTGTGCAGAAATCGTTATTCAGAAATTACAGACTCTGGTTGTTTCTATGGAAACATTTTTCACCTTATGCAAATGAAGCAAGAGGCATGAAAACAACGCCTTCCCTTTCTGCCCCCCTTCGATCCTTTGGAACTTGAAAAGCAGCTGCTGAAAGTTTAATCCCGGGCCAGGCGGGGGCAGGCGTCCTCTGACCCTGTGGACGCGTTGGCTGCGTTGGCCTTTGCCTCCTGGGCTGAGCTGAGGCTCCGAGCCCCCCCGCCGGTTGCTCTGAGGCCTGGCCCCATTGCCTCCCGCTCTGATCCTTAGCTAGCGACGGGTGGCAAAGGTCACACCGGAGAGCCCCCCCCCCCCCGCCCCGGGCCCTTTGAAGGGGACCCCCGACCGGACTCCTACAGAAAGCCCACCCAACGTGCAGCCAGGAGCGTGGGGACCCCATTTCTTGTCATCACCTTGTTGCTTGCCCAGCCGGGACTGGCACTCCTTTGAGGGGCTTTTCTCCTGCACCCCTTCCCGCACCCAACTCCGCCTCCAGGGAGGAGAGTGGCCAGGCTTGACCGGAGACAAGGGACAGGGCTTCAGGCAGAGCTTTCCTCCGGTGTGGATTCAAACCCCAGCGCCAGCCTCCCGACCAACCGCGTGGCCTTGGGCAAGTCTCTTTCCTCCCTGAGCCTAGGGTCCTCCCCTGTCAACCCCCCACCCTCCTAGAATGGGGGTGCCCGCACCCACCTTTGTGGTGAGCTTGAAATAGGGCCCTTTTTCAGTCCTTAGCACATAGTGGGGCCTCGATCCGTGGGAGCCCCCCAGAGTCCTAGAGAAATGGCTGCTGTGGAAGGGGGAACCCGGGGCGAGGACAGGCTCCCGAGGCGGTGCTGGCCCAGGGAGCCTGACCCACGCCTGCCCCCCCCTCCAGACACTGCTCCTGGCTGAGGCGGCCACCAGGAGGCAGTGTCTCACAGAGCAAGGGCACTGAATTCGGAGTCTAGAGACCTGGGTTCGAGTCCTGACTCAGAGGCGTCCTCACTAGGTGGCCTGGAGATCATTTCTCCTCCCTGAGTCTCCGTTTCCCCCTCCCTCGGGAGCCCTGTCAACTCCCTGCCTGCCCCAGAGGGCTGCGTGGGGACCCGATGAGGGCTGAAGGCTGTAGGAGGTGGGAGCTGAGGACCCAGAGGGGGGGAGTCCATCCCGGGTGGTAGTCACTCCTCCATGGTCATGGTCTGGCCTTGCAGGCTCTGGCTCTGGGCCCCCTCGGGGCACCCTGCTCCCTTCCTCAGCGGGCTTCTGCCCGCCTCCCTCTCCTGACAGGGTGGGCCGGGAGCCTCTGCAGCAGGGGCTAAACGCTGTTCAGTGAGGTCCAAGTATGTCACCCACTTAAGTGAGTCGGCCCGTTGTGTGAGCACAGAGAGGTTAAGCCGCTTGCTCAAGGCCACACAGCTGGTGAGTGCATGACATAACAGAAGGGGTCTTAAGACCCACAGACTAGGGGGTCTTAAACCACAAAAGTGTATTATCTCACGCTTCCGGGGGCTGGAAGTCTGAAATCAAGGTGTGGGAAGGGTTGGTTCCTTCTGAGGGCTGAGGGAGAAAGTTCTGGGCCTCTCTCCTCAGCCGGTGGGTGGCCGTCTTCGTGTTCACACGGCGATCTCCGCCTACCGGTGGCTCCGTGTCCGGACTGGCGCATCTTATAAGGGCGGTTCTCCTATTGGATCGGGACCCACCCTAGTGGCCTCATTTCTATTACGACTATGTCTCCAAATAAGGTCACGGTGCTGGGGGTCAGGACGCCAACATGCGAATTCGGAGGAACACAGTTCCACCCAAACCGGAGTTAAGAGGCTGTCTGAGATCTGAGGCACGGGCTGAAGGGGGCCAGGATGCTGAGGGGGACTTTTCCCTCCTCTCAGAATAGACTTTAATCCCTGAAGTTGTTGCCGGTAACCCAAGGGCCCGGCTTTCTAAAGAAGCCCCCGGAAGTAGCCCCTGCAGGACTTCCACAAGAGGAAAGGGGCTCTCCCTAATCTTCAGCCGAGTCCGCAGGGGGGGTGGTGAGACAAAATCGCTCTCGTTGTATCCCGGGGAATTGAGCTATTTGATGCACTAGCGATGAGAACAGCATTTTAAAGGAGCAAAAGATAACCGAGAGGAAAAATGAAAAATCGTAATAGAGTGAGCACAACTTCCAGAATGCAGTGAGCCGAACCCGAAAGGGTGCCCGTTTATCCGAGTCCTGCCTGTGGGGCCCGAGTCCGCCCTTGATCGCCTGCTCCGAGAGGCACGGCACTGAGCCGTCCGCTGCAGGCACTGGGGAGACCGCGTGGGAGGAAGGGATTGTCCTTCCTGGCTCTGGTGGGCGGCCCGGTCAGGCTCCCGGAGGCTGCTAAGCTTCCCCGGCAGCGGCCCCTGGGGCACAAGGGACTTCAGCACGGGGGTCCCAGAGGCCCCCGGGCTTCTCCCACACCCAGATCCTACAGGGCTGTGACTCCCACAGTGTGGCTCCTACGGGGGGCGCACGGCACCTACTGGGCAGCCAAAATCTTCTCCCAGCACCCCACCCAGGTGCTTTTGTAGTGTAGACAGGACACTTCTCCGTGGACAGCTTTCCCCGGCACCCCAGAGCGCAACTTGCCAGCAAGTTCCTAGGGTGGGTTTCCGGCACATTCCCCCAGCCTGGTGCCACAGTGACCTACCTCTTTGCCATTTGGTGAACTACGACCCCCCCCCTCCCGCAACAATATCTCAATCCCAGCCCAGGGGTGGGGGGTCTTGGGGGCTCTCTCGCAGCCCTGGGGGTAGTGACTGCCCCTTCTTTCTGCTGTTTCTTAGGATATTCGTTAGCGTTCTCTTCGCTTCTTAGCCAATCCTCATTGTCCTGATCCTTGTTATAGGCAATCGTTCTTTATGTTACACATACCCTGTTCAAACTCCTGTGCCGTTCTTGTCTCCTAATTGGACCCTGACTGATAAAAAATTAGCACAAGGAGTAGCCACACGTGATAGATGGGGTTTGGCGATCGGTTTGGCCGTGGCTTTGGGCTTGAACGCGGCGCTGAGCGGCCGATGGGGAATGGGACCTCAGTAATCCATCCACGCGCCTGGGTTACAGTTCATCAAACCCTTACCTGGGCTGCATTGTGATGAAAACGCAGCTCGTGCCTCGGGAGCCCCAGCAGATGCTGAACTTGACCCTTCTGGCAGCAATAATGACCACAAGGATTTTGGCGAGTTCTGGACTCATCCGGGCGCACTTGAGCACTTACAAAGAGGATGACAAGCTCACTTCCGTGAGCTCTCCGCTCGAGTCACGGTCTGCAAGCCCGCGACCTTCCACGACATCTTCTGAAAGCAGCTCTAATTTCTTCTAGCCGCAAGGCTGATATTGCCGAGGATCAAATACAAAATTTAATTGTGCGGGCTGCCGAAGTAACAAGCTGAACTCCCCGTCTCAACAAGTCCCTCGCGACAAAGTCAGGGCACTGATTCGTAAAGAACAGGATGCTGAAATTTGGAATGGGGACATCCGACCAGATCCAAAGGAGACCGTCAGTCATGACCCTCCCCCCGTCACGCTGAGCCTCCCTGACCAGGGGGAAGTAACCTTCCTTATGCTGGAAGAGCCGGCCTTCCTCTGCCTGCAGCCCGGTGAAAGCTCCCGGGGGGCCCGGAAGAAGAGCTCGTTCTCCTGGAGAGCCATCACGCCCACTCCTTGCTGCCACCGGACCCTCCACGGAGCCCCGTCGTCCACGTATGCCGGGAGGGCAGGTGCACACTGCAACCATCAGAGGCTTAGCCACCGAAGGGACTTGCGAGGCGGTCTGCTATATAATTGGCACAACTCCGAGGGCTGCATGTGCGAGTGGACGGTGAAGGCATTAGACTAAGAAAGAGGGACGTACTATCAGACCGGGTCCTATACTGTGGGCCCAGCTGCGCCTACGAGAGACGCCGCGTGAATATGTCAGCTTGTGGGGGCGCCTGGGTGGTTCAGACGGTGAGGCGTCCGACTCCTGGTTTCAGCTCAGGTCATGATCTCATGGTTCATGAGTTCGAGCCCCGCATCTTGGGATTCTCTCCCCCGCCCCCTTCCACTCCCGTGCACGTCCTCACGCGCTCTCTCTCTCTCTCAAAATAAATCAACTTAAAAAATATGTTAGCTTGTGTAACTGGGTTTTAATTATTTAAACGTGACCAATTACCACAAACTCAGACACTCAGAACAGGACACTTTCCTTATTTCACGGTTTTGATGGCTCGGGAACCTGGACGTCTGCTTCAAGGCTTCTCATCGGGCTACACTGGAGTTGTCCACTGGATCGGGGTCTCGTCGGAAGGCTAGCCAGGGCAACACCTGTGAGCAGGTTAAACCATGCTCACGTGGTTGTTGGCAGAATTCAGGTCCCCGGAGGCCACTAAACTGGGAGCCTCAGTGCCTAGCGGGCTGTTGGCGGGAGGCCGCCCTCGTGGACCCCTGCAGCACGGTCACTTATTGTCCCAAAGTCTGCAGGCTGAAGGGGCAATAGAAAAAGTCTGCTGGCGAGACAGAAGTCACTGTCTTATGTAACCTAATCACGAAAGTGACACCCATTGCCTCTGTCATACTGAATGGCTTAGAAGTATGTTGCAAGTCCCGCCCGTACTCAGTTGCACAAAGGCGTGAATTCCAAGGGCAGGGGTCACGGAGAGCCATCTTGGGGTCTGTCCACAACAGCTGGAAGTGGCTCTGACAGCTCATTTGGGTGGCTGACTGGAGCGTGGGCTCCACGGTGTCCCACAGTTAATGAGGTCGGAAGCCGGGGCTAAGCGGGCAGGACTGCGGACTGGGGCTCACCTGCAGGACCAGCACACCTGACCCTCCGACGTGTTCTATGAGGAGGCTCAGAAGACACCCCCTTCGCTAAGGAATGGAAAACCACATTTGTGAACAGAGCGCCCGCATCCTGGGGAATCTCCGTGGTCGCTCTGCTTTGGAGGCCGGGCACGAGCACCAGGGACATTGCCACAAAGACAGCACCTGGTTTCCGCGGACGGACAGGTGAACGCTGGAGTGTCTTCGCTCAGGTCTGAGTCACAGTCTGCCCAGTGGGTCCATGGCGCCACCACTCGCTGGTGATTTCCCCAGTTCTTAAATGCCTGGTTGGAACAGACGTAGTTAGCAACCGTCAGGGTCCCGCACCGGCTCTCCCACCCACGAGGTGAGGGCCAGTATGGCGGGAAGGACCCAGCGAGAGCCCCTGGAACGTCCGCTCCCAGCCAAGACAGTGCACTGGAAGCAGTGCCTCATCCCAGGGGGTACGGCAGAGAGTAAGACGCTTCGAGAAGCAGGGGTGCGGAGACCTGGAAGTCCGACCGAGCCTTCCGCCTTGGCCGCTTTGAGGCCGCTGAACCAACGTGAAAAAAATAGAAAGAAGTTGCTCCACCAGCTGGGACAATTGGTCCTGACTGCCCTCTGACTGGGAAAGTGGGCCAGGGCTACACGGTGGGGACAAGCCGTGCCAACGGGGGATGTGCAAAGGATCCTCAGGGCACCTGCTGGCACTTCCACAGCCAGCACCACCCAGAGCCATGCAGGGTGACTGAGGGCGCAGAGCCTTCAGGAAGGATGGCGTGGATCGCTGCACAGGTTAAGGCCCCGCCGAGCTTCTGGCTGAGGACAGGACGAGCACAAAACGGGTAGCGGAAGGAGGAAGCTGTCCGTGTCAGTTAGGGCCTCGTGATTAAGCCGCAGACACGGGTCGCACGGTCGCTCAGCCTGTCTCCTAGTTGCCCGACGAGGGCGTGTGTTTATTTGCACCTGCTGTTTCCTTCTTCTCGCTCCTTCCCATTTTTAGTTCGCATGCAAGTTGTTGGAAGTCGGCTTTACAGTTCGGTCTGCAGGTAAGAATGAATTCGGTGCACCTGCAACTGAATTTGAGAAGTAATACGGTCCGACAATGACTGTTGGGACCCTGTGTCACCTCATTTCAGGGAGAGGGTAAGAGCTTTGTCACGGGTAAGAGGTCTCGTTGGATGGAAAGGCAAAGTTGTTTTATTGTTACACGGGGATTCCAACATGTGAAGGGCAGAGAGGGAGGTCGAGCAGCCAGAGGGGTGGAGGGTGCGGTTATCAACTTGCTGTCCCTGAGCTCCCAGTTCACCCTTCCTCACCTGCTGTATGGCACCTGAGCAGGGCTCTGTGAACATTTGGCCTTTGCCCACTGGCATGGTGTCAGGCTCTGTCGGCAGGGCCCCTGGAGAGACGGTGCAGTGGAAGGGATTTTCTTTCCCCTCTCTGGTGTGCCAGCTGGGCAGCTTCCCGCGGCACGCGGGGCTTCTCCAGCTCCAGCCTCCTGCAGTGTGGGTGGCTCCTCCAGGGTCCGGCTCCACAGTGCCATGGTCAGCAGCTTCCCTCGCTGTCTCTAGGTGGTTTTGTAGCCGGCTGCCTCCTGCAAGATATCTCCCCACGAAAGCTCCCATCCCCCTAAAGGGTGAATTTCCAGCAAGTGTTGCAGATGTAGCCCCACCGCCACTGCCACCACCACTGAGCCCAGCCATGCCCCCATTGCAACCAGGTCTGGACCTCAGCCCTGGGTCGGGAGGCGGGCCGGGGGGACGTCTTCCTTGGATGCTCCTAGGGTAATAGCTGCTCTTACATCTGCTATCTCTCCACCTTTAAAGTTCTCTTTGCTTCTTACTAGCCAAACCCCTCTTCGAATCAGTCTTCATATTAAACACTCCTTGTTCGATTACTATGTGAGTTCTCTCTCCTGACCGCAGTCCGGCTGATACACTGAACAGAACTCCAAGGAGTGGGGGTGTCACTTAGAACTGTTCCATATGCAGCAGGCACTCCTTGAGGGCTTACGGGTGAGAGCCCGGTACCTCTGAGATACAGGTGCACGTGAGCCCTGGTCTCTGTCCGCATGAGTTTACAACCTAGAGGGACAGACAGACATTAAACAGGCAGAGAAGTGAATACGCTAGAAAAGGTACTTTGCCGCCAAATTCACAAGGGTGATTCGACACACGGTGATCATGGCTGGGGTGTTAGGGAATGCCTAGGATGTAGGTGCTCTGTTCACAAATGTATGTTTCCGTTCCTTGGCAAGGAGGGTGTCTTCTGAGCCTCCTCATAGAACACATCGGAAGGTCGGGTGTGCTGGTCCCACAGGTGAGCCCCAGTCCGCAGTCCTACCTACTTAGCCCTAGCTTCCAACCTCATTAACTATGGGACACCGTGGAGCCCAAGCTCCAGTCATCCAACCAAACAGGGAATGCCTGAGGAGGTGATGCTTGTTCGGACACTCAGAGAGCTCAAGGAAAGATGGGGGCAGGGAGGATCATTCAGGTGCAAACAACTGCAAAGGTCCTGGGGTGAGAATGAATTTGGCATTTTTGTGCAGCGGAAAGAGGGCCAGGAGCTGCAGACCAAGAAGAGGAAATGGTGGAAAAGGGGCTGAAACTGGGGTGGGGACAGGCCTCACAGGCCAGCGCAGATGTGATTTGAAGTCAGTAGGAAGCCCCTGGAAGGTTTGAATCAGAGACTGCATTAAAAGCATTTAAAGAAAATTTTTAGTGTTTATTTATTATTGAGAGGGAGAGAGAGAGAGAGACAGAGCACTAACGGGGGAGGGGCAGAGAGAGAGGGAGACACAGAATCCGAAGCAGGGGCTCCAGGCTCTGGAGTGGGGCTCGAACCCACGAACCGCGAGATCACGACCTGAGCTGAAGTTGGATGTAAAAGCATTCTTTAAATGCGAAGGTTATTTCTAGGGGAGCTGGAGGGGCACCATGGCGAGCTTGCTCTCCATTCAACATCCTGTTGCTCCTTTTTCTGTTGTCACTGCCATCATCATCGTCACCAGGGTCACCGTTGCCCGTATCACCACGCGCTGGTTTTGTTCCCACAGTCAGGATCCCAGACCGTCCACGGCAGAGCTGGCGTCTCCTTCTCCTCCGCTGTCCTGTCGCAGGCTTCTGGCATGGCCCCCTGGACGCTCCCTTTCCTCGCACAGCGCACCCCACCGCCCCCACCGGGACACTGCCCACCCCTGGAGGACAGTAGCGTCCCGCCCCACCGGGGTTGGAAACATGAAATGGGCACAGACCATGCTGTGCCCCATCCCAGGAAGATGCGCAGAGGCGTTTCATCAAAGCAGCAGAAATAGAACCCCGTGAGCTAGTGCTCCCAATTCCTTTGAACAGAACGAAACCCAGGCCCAGAGAGGTGAAGCAGCTTGCTGAGGGTCACACAGCACACGGAGGGTTCAGACTCCAGGTTGCGCGCCATCGCGCCTGGCTTCTCTGCACCTCCTGTGGGGGACAAAGCAGGAGAGGGACAGGGGCAGGACTCACAGCTCCCCTGATGGTGCAGCTGGCGAAACTGAGGTCTGAGACCTAGATCGCTTAGCAAGGGGGAGCGTGTACCTCTCACACCCAGGTTGGTATGACCAAGAGTGACCGGGCGCCGGGCTAGACCGCCAGGGAGAGGGAGTGGGGAGCCACGCTCTGGCTGGCCAAGAGGGACACAGGGCTGGAAAAATCATTACAGGTAGATGAATTATTCACAGCCCGCCGACCTCCTCAGGTCCCGGGCAGCCGGGAGCTCGCCGAACAGCCCAGCCCATCTTATTATCCACACGTAATGGCCTCTTTTCTCTGTCTCAGAGGAAAGCGATTCAACACCATCAAATATTAATGCGGGGTCGGCCACCCACACACCGGGCCTCCAGCGCTGCCCCAGAGGTCGGGGATGACGCCAACCCGAGAACGGGAGACTCAGCCGGGAGGACACAGGTGGGCCTTCTTTCCTGGGGGCCGAGACGGGGGACCCTGAACACGCAGCCTCAGCCTTGTCCCTCATCTAAGAAGCGCCAGGAAGTGATGCTTGCTTTCTTACCATGGAGATGAGGTTGATTTGGCGCACTGTTCCCAGCCTCAGTCTGTTCGGGGTCCCGGGGTCATGTCTCTGCCCCGGGTCCTCCTGGGGCTAAGGATTGGGAGGGGCTCTGGGGTCGTCTCAGTGTCCTGTGGCCACCATTACAGATGACCACAAACTGAAAGGCTTCTATCACAGAAATGTATTCTCTTCTAGTTCCGGAGGCCAGAAGCCTGAGATCAAGATGTCACAGGGACATGCTCCTCCTGAGGGATCTGGGGAAACATCCTTCCTGGCCTCTTCCAGCTTCTGGTGGCTGCTGGCCATCCTCCGCTCACAGACACAGCCCTCCGGTCTCTGCCCCCAGCTCTGCGTGGGCTCCTTCCCGTGTCTCCTCTGCCTCCCTGGGCCCCCGCTTCGAGTAATCCCATCAGGCATTGGATTTAGAGCCCACTCTATTCCAGGATGACCTCATCCCAACTTAATTACATCTACAATGAGCCTACTTCCAAATGAAGGAACATTCTGAGGTTCCAGAGGGATGTCAATTGGCGGGGGCGGGGGGAACACTACTCAGTTCATCATAAGAGCCAGGCGGGCACACGCAGAATTGGCCACAACCTACCTGGTTTCTGAGACTTAGGTCTATCGTCCTGACCCATTTCTCCGGGCTTCTCCACACCCACATCTCTTCTGCTGTTTCTGCAGAACCTTCTAGGGACTCATGGAACCTTCTAGGGACTCATGGACACATGGAAGCTCGGAGGGGCGGGCCCAAGCCAAGCAGCCCGGATGCAACTCACCTCCCTCTCAGTGCTCTCTGCTGGGGGAGGAGGCCCTTGGCTGTCACGTGCAGCCAGTGCCGTCCACACCCTCCCCCCACATCCTCTTGGCCCTCGATGTCTCGGGCACACTGACCCAACTGCCCAGCTGCATGCACCCGGCACCCTCGACCTGGGCTTCTCCGGCCATCTCCCCAACTGCAGCGTGGGGTGGCCCAAGTGCCACGTGCCCCTCCTGCTGGGTCAGCCTTCAGCCACTCCAGCTGGTCCCTTGAGTGGTCAGCTCTGCTTCAAGGTCCACTCTGTCCCCCAGAGACCCGCGGGAGTAAGCTCCAGGTTCCCACTTCCTGGAGGGACTTCCTTGGAAGAATGCGCTCACAGGGGCCCCTGGGTGGTTCAGTCGGCTAAGCGTCCGACTCTTGGTTTGGGCTCAGGTCGTGATCTCATGGCTTCATGGGTTCAAGCCCCGCATCGGGCTCTGGGCTGGCATTGTGGAGCCTGCTTGGGATTCTCTCTGTCTCCTCTCTGCCTCTCCCCAACTCACACTGTCTCAGTCTCTCTGAAAATAGATAAACTTGAAAGGAAGAAAGAAAGAAAGAAAGAAAGAAAGAAAAAGAAAAGCTCCTTCGTGGCAAAGCCTACCACCTTCCCATCTCAGCCCTCACTCATCGCCTCTGGATACACTTCCCACATCCACACTTTGTGGGGTCCTCTGCTGCAGAAATGCCCACTAAGACAGGGGGTTCTAACACCTCCCTCACTAGCCTGGCAGGTCCCTTCTCGGAGACCCCCACGGTCCCTCCTTCCTTCCCCCTCATTTCCTGCCCACATTTCCCGCCCCATCAGGAAGCAGCTTCGTACACGTAGAAAGTCAGAGTCTACTAAGGAGCTCACCCCCACCCGGGCCACCCGTCCCGCTCCCTCCTTCCCTTTGCCGCCCGCCCTGCTGCCCAGGCGTTCCCAGGGTCATGTCCCCGCGTCTCCTGTCCAGTCTGGCCCGCTGTCTCCCTGCCTCTCTTGCCACTGTGCATTTGCTCAGGAGGACTCTCCACTTTCTAGGCGCCCCGGACGCCCCTCCACCCGTTGTTCAAGGCCAGCCCTGGCGTCCCTCCTGCAGGAAGCGTCCCCACACCCTGCAGGGGATGCAGCTCTCCTTCGGCCCCTGCAGCTCTTTGCAAACATTGCCAGTGGCCTCTTATCCATGCATGTCCCCCAGTAAGCAGGAGACCTGGGTCTGAGCCACTGCTGTGTCCCCGGCATCCTGCATAAGGCCAGGCCTGCAGCAGACATCAGTGGGCATTTGAGGAACCGTCAGCGCTCTATTTTTAGCGAAAGAAGGTGTGGGCACGTGGTCAGGCCACAGTGAAGTCCTCGCGCAAACACTGGCAGGCGACACTCCAGGGCCCCGTGCTACAGGTGGACATTCAAGGCCCTTCCTCCCACACAGACATTACAGTGCTCCCTCTGAGCCCGTCCCTGTCACACTGCTTCCTGCACCTGGACCTCCTCCTTGTCGTTCAGGTCCTACCAGACCCTTGGCCCAGCCCTTCTCCATCACTGTCCTCTGTCCTCTGGGTTGGAATTATCCCCTCGGGGGTCAGCTCCCTGGGGTGGGGGCTCCAGCAATGAAATTCAGTATTAGGATCGGCATTGCCTCCAGCCCCCTCTCCTCTCCCCACACTGTCCCAGCGGCCCCCCACCGAGGGCCTGCCCACCTCCCTCAGCCCTCACACCCTGCGTCTCTGTCTTGCCCTCAGCCCACGCACGTAGCCCGATTCTGCCTCAACGCTCCCTGACTCCTAAACTATAGCACCTGCCCCCCGCTCAGCTGTTCCCGGGACACCTCACCCCACTCTGGGCCTGGTCTGGGCGGGGTGACTCAGTGACAGGCCGCAGGGTTGAGTCTGGAGCTGCTCAGAGACAGTAGGGTCAGTGTATGCATACATAACCAGCATAGCGCACTTTGAGGCACCGGGAGCTGGGGTCCTAGGGGCCAGGGCCCCAAGGCCAGTGTGGGGCAGTCAGAGGACATCTCCCGCGGGGGACACATGAGGGATGGGCAGATCCAGAGACGAGAGGGGCGATGAGGGGACGATGGCTGGAGACAGAGCTACCACCAATAGTCAGGTGTGCCTGCAGCACCGAGGAGGGAGGCTGGGGAGGGCGCAAGGAGGCCAAGGGGTCCGGCTGTACCCGTAGGCGATGGGTGACAGCCAGGGCCCCGTGGTGACTTTCGGGGACCCGAGGCACCTCCGCCATAAAAAAAAAAATCTATATTTAAAATTGAATTTTGCAACTGCATTGACATAAAAGCAAATATAATCCCGGCTGGAATCATTATTATTACCATATTCATTTTTTTCTTTAGATTTTTTTGGGAAAGTTATTTATTTATTTATTTATTTATTTTGAGAGAGACAGAGATACCGTGAGTGGGGGAAGGGCAGAGAGAGAGAGAGAGAAAACCCCAAGCAGACGCCACACGACCAGCACAGACCCCGACGTGGGGCTTGACCTCACGGCACTGCGAGATCATGACCTGAGCCGGAGCTAAGAGTCATATGCTTGGCTGACTTGAGTCACCCAGGCGCCCCCTTTTCTTTTGATTTTAAAAGAAATGAAAAGGAAAACATGTTTGCGGTGCCGACAATATCACGGGCCCCAGGCCCTGTTCCCGCTGGGCTAATGGAGCAGCCGGCCGGGAGGCTGGACCCCACCAGAGCCGGCCCACGCCGGAGGGGCTCTGGAGGCCGGGGGAACCGAGGAAGCAGCACTGGGGCCCTGCAAGTGGCAGTGACCTAGGTGGGGGCTGGGCCGGACCTGAGGCTGGGGGCCAGGAGAGCGTGTCCCCTGTTGTGGGGAGCCCACGTGCCCAGAAGCTCAGCTCGGGGCCCAAACTGGCTGGAAGGGAAGCTCCAGCCCTGGGCCCCTGGGCAGATCACTTAATGGCCAGCACCTCGGTTTTCTCATCTGACCGACAGTGATATGGAACACAGCGCCCTGCGCAGAACCTGGCACTCGGGAAGTCCTTGACGAGCGTCACCAGCTTCTGTTAGTATTTCCGTTACTGCTGACTCCCTCTCTGGGTCCGCCCAGGAGCCCGCGAGGATCATCACTGTCCCGTTTTACAGATGGGCAAACTGACCAGCAGGGGAAAGGGACCTGCCCGGGATCCCGGGGTGCGGTGAGCACTTCCTACCTGCCAGGCGTGGGGCCGTGTCCTCCCTGCGGAGGTTTCCAGTGAAGGACGGAGATTTCAGTCCCCGTGGAACAGACTAGAATCCGAGTTCCAGTGCAGGTCAGACACCCCGCACCTCCAGGCAGGGTCGAACCTCCAGCTAAATGAGCCCAGAGCCCAAGCTCTGAACACCTGGCCCACCAGGGCTGCCTTGCTCCCCCACCGCGTCCTGGTGCCAGAACCTTCCATGGCCGGTTCTGTGGCTTGTTTTCTCTTTTAATCATGAGTCATATTCTGGACACCATGTTGCAAGAAGAGTGCACCCTCTGAGGCCCACACTGCAAGAATGCGATCATCGGGGCAGCCCAGGACTGTCTGAACACTCGGAGAGCAGCCAGGACCCTAACAGCAGGCAGGAGGGTGGCCACCTTCAGAGCCACCCGTCTCTGGAGCCAATGAGTGTGTGAGAGCATCACAGCCTGGTCTCCCCCAGACCAGCATCCGCTTCACCCTGAAGCATCAGCCTGGTGAACAGGAGACCCCACAGGGCCGGGAGCAGTCCTCCACCTTGGGGTTTCCACCTGGTGACCTTAGCCACAGGCCGGCCTGAGCCAGTATCTGGTTTTGCCTGTTTGTTCAGTGTTGGTTCCGTCGTTCAGCAGAAGCTGGCTGTGTGCCCACGCGGGGCAAGCATCCTTCCAGCTACCGGGAACGTGGACGTGGACAAGACAGATCCAATGGACAAGACGAACGTGGACGAATCATCACACGATTCCCTGACTGATGACACTGCAGCGAGAGCCAGGGAGGGAAGTGCACTCCAGGCTCCTCACCAGGGCAGGCCCCAGAAGGCTTCTCGGCAGCAGAAACTCCTAGAAGGAGGGTGCCCAAGGAGAAGGGGAGATAGGGGGCAGGGGTACAGCACGAGGTGGGCAGGATCCTCTCCGTTTCGGTCTGGGTGTTAGCCAGCATCCTGACAGTGGCCCCACTGGGTGTGTTCCCTCTTGCACTCAGCAGGTGTTCCCGGAGGCGTGACTCTGCTGGGCTCTGTCCTGGGCCCTGGGGGGACCTGCGGGTGACACCCAAGTCCCACCTTCAGAGGCCTGACCGAAGTTTTGCACTCTCCTCCTCGCTTCCTCTCTTACTGCGCCCTTCTGCCCGGTGGCTTGGCCTTGAGGGTTCTTGTTTGGGAAGGGGTAGGGAACGTCCCACTTGATGGGAAGACAAAGCCGGAAGCTAGTGGGGACGGGTGGTGGTGGTGTGGGTCCTGGAAGCCCAGAGAATTCCAGAAATGTGGCCAGAGCCCCAGAGAGCACCCGTGAGGCCACTCGGTGGGGACTTCAAATGGCAGGGGAGAGGATCTCATTGTCCCTCACCCAGACCCTGCACCAGCTCCTCACTGCTCTGCCCACGGATACCCCTGGCCAACCCACCCTCCACCCCAAAGCCAGGTGAGCTGTTAAAAGCCATCTTGCACAACACCCAAAAAACAAATGATCCAGTGAAGAAATGGGCAAAAGGCATGAATAGACACTTCTCCAAAGAAGACATCCAGGTGGCCAACAGACACATGAGAAGATGCTCCACGTCACTCATCATCAGGGAGATACAGATCAAAATCACGAGGACGTACCACCTCACACCTGTCAGAATGGCCAACATGAACAACTCAGGCAACAACAGGTGTTGGCGAGGATGCAGAGAGAGAGGATCTCTTTTGCACCGCTGGTGGGAATGCAAGCTGGTGCAGCCCCTGTGGAAAACAGTGTGGAGGTTCCTCAAAAAACTAACAACAGAACTACCCAATGACCCAGCAACTGCACGACTAGGCATTTATCCACAGGATGCAGGTGTGCTGTTTCGAAGGGCCACACTCACCCCCATGTTTATAGCAGCACTATGGACAATAGCCAAAGTCTGGAAAGAGCCCAAATGTCCACCTATGGATGAATGGATAAAGAAGATGTGGTCTATATATACAAGGGAGTATTACTCGGCAATCAAAAAGAATGAAATCTTGCCATTTGCAACTACATAGATGGAACTGGAGGGTATTATGCTATGTGAAATTAGAGAAAGACAAAAATCATATGACTTCACTCACAAGAACTTTAAGAGACAAAACAGATGAACATAAGGGAAGGGAAATAAAAATAATATAAAAACAGGGAAGGGGACAAAACAGAAGAGACTCATAAACATGGAGAACAAACTGAGGGTTACTGGAGGGGTGGTGGGAGGGGAGATGGGCTAAACAGGTAAGGGGCACTAAGGAATCTGCTCCTGAAATCATTGTGGCACTAGATGCTAACTAATTGGGATGTAAATTAAAAAAAATAAAAAATGAAGTTAAAAAAAAAAAAAGCTGTCTCACAGACTTCTGATCTCCAGTCGGGAGAGGAAGAAACTTAGAAGTTGCTGCTAAGTCCTAACAACAAGTGAAAAACTGAACAAGCTGGAAGAAAACAACTCTTCTTAGATCCACAAGAGAAGGAGGGTCACAGGGTGCACTGTTACCCCCAAATTTGAAACACCAGCCGGTGAATACAGGGCCAGAGCTTAGGGGGCAGAAACCTTGGTGGACACCTGAGCTGTGACTCGCCAACTGCTGGAGGCTCAGTGTGGACGGGTCTGAGTCAAAACTCCAGGGGGACCCGTCCCAGAGGGCCCTCACACTTTTGTGGGTTTTCACCTGCAGGTTCTCACAGGGAATAGCACAGAAAAATCCCCTCCCGTTTCTGGAAGCATCGTGAAGTACCCCAGATGACTCTGTCCTTCTCAACAACGTCTGCCCTCAGGGGGAACCAGTTCCCCAGAGCCTAACCCCCTGGGGCTTTAGCAGAGCCTGACTGACCTGGGGGCAGGGAAATACCCAGCTCCAGCCCACTCTGGCCAGCCCGGCCCACCTAAGAGGGCTCCCAGTCCAGAGGCACAGGCTCGCTAAAAACCCAGGACCTACTCGCGGGACTACAGAACTCTTCTCTCTTGCCCACACCGCACCACATCGCTAGAGTCTGCGTACAGAGGTTCCTTTTACCCAGTGCATTATGTCCTGCCAGCAGGAAAAAGTGGCAAGACATACTAAAAGGCCAAAGAAAACAAAGCCAAACAAAACCACACGCACAGTTCGAAGAGATAGAGCAAAGATCAGAACCAGACTCGGGTATGGCAGGGATGTTGGAATTCTCAGGCAGGAAATTTAAAACAATGATGAATATGCTACAGGCTTTCATGGATAAAGCAGACAGTGTGCAGATACAGGTGTGCCGTGGAAGCAGAGATGGAAACCCTGAGAAAGAACCAAAAGAAATGCGAGAGATCAAACACACTGCAAGAGAAATGAAGGATGCCTTTGATGGGCTCATTAGTAGACTGGACACGACGGAAGAAAGAATCTCGGAGCTTCAGGACATCTCAGTAGAGACCTGCAAACCTGAAGAGCAAAGAGAACAAGGACCTAAAAACACAGAACAGAATATCCCAGGACTGTGGGACAACCACAAAGGTGTGACATAGCATAATGGACAGGCCAGAAGGAGAGGAGAAAGACAGGCGGGAACAGAAGGAACATTTGAAACAATAGTGACTGAGAATTTCCCCCCAGTCAATGTCAGACCCAAATCACAGATCCGGGAAGCTCAGAGAACACCAAACAAGGATAAATGCCCAAAAAACCACTCCCAGGCATTTCATTTTCAAACTATAGAAAATCAGAGATAAATTAAAAAACCCCGAAAGAAGCCAGAGGAAAACAGCACATACCAGTAGAAGAGCGAAGGTAAGAATTATATCCAACTTCTGCTCAAAAATCACATGAACACGAAGAGAGTGGAGTGGAATATTTAAAAACCACAGATCTAGAATTCTGTATCCTGTGAAATTTACCCTTCACCATTGAAGCAGAAATAAAGACTTTCTCAGACAGGCAAAAACTGAGGGAATATGTTGCCCAAAGACCTGTTTTGCAAGAAATGTTGAAAGAAGGTTTTTAGAGAGAAGGAAAAAAATATAGACCAGAAACATGGAAGCAAGGAAGGAAGGAAGGGCACAGAAGGGAAATAAATAGAAATAAATATAGAATAGAAATAAAATAAATAAAATAAATAAATAAATAGAAATAAAAATAAAATAGAGCTCTTGATTTTTCCTAGTTTTAATTGTCTTAACAGGTAACAATTTGTTCGAAATAATACTGGCAACAATGTATTTGATTGTGCATGTTTATATATGCATCATGTCACGCACACATATATTATGTATCCTTATATATAGGTGAAATGAACGACAGCGATGGTACAGAAGACAGGAGGGAGGAATCAGGATTACTTTGTTATTATAAGGTGCTCCTAGTACCCATAAAGCAGTATGGTGTTTATGAAAGTGGATTTGGATGAGCTGGCAGTATATCTTACAAACTGTAGAGCAACGGTTAAATGAGAGAGAGAGAAAGAAGGAAAGGGAGAGAGAAAGAGAGAGACGGAGGAAGGGAGGAAGGAAATTGATATGGTAAAAAAGGAGAGAGAATAGAATCATATATAGTGCTGAATTAAAACCACAAAAGGCTGATTTGCAACAACACGGATGAACTTTGAGGACTTCACCGCTAAGTGAAATCGTTCAGAGAAAGACAAACGCTGTATGACCTCACTGGTACATGGAATCTAAAAAAAAGTCGAAATCACAGAAACGGAGTAAAATGGTAGTTGCGGGGGCGCTGGGGAGTGGATGCAATGGGGGGGGCTGTTGGTCAAGGTGCACAAGCTTTCCAGGGTAAAATGAGAGAGTTCAGGGGATCTAATGTGCAGTGTGGTGATCATAGTCACCAATACTGTATTGTCTAGTCGACAGTTGCAAGGGTTGTAGATCTTAAATGTTCTCACACACACAAAGGTAACTGTTTGAGGTGATGGACGTGTTAACTAACTTTATTGCTGCAATCATTTCATAATATGTATGTATAGCAAGTCATTGTGTTGTATATCTTAAATGTATACAATTTTACTTGTCAGTTATACCTCAATAAAGTTGGAGGGGGGAGAGAATAGTTACTTTAACACATAAATCCCCAAATACCAAGTACTTAACAGAATAAATATTTCTTACTCAAAAAAGAAACCCACAAAAGGCAGAAAAAGACAAAAATAGGAACAAGGAACAAGGGCAACTATAAAACAGTAACCAAAATGGCAGATAAAAACCTAACTATATCAATAATCTCTTGGAATACCAATGGTCTAAATGCACCAAGTAAGAGACAAAGACTATTGGGGTGCCTGGGTGACTCAGTTGGTTAAGTGTCTGATTATTGATTTCAGCTGAGGTCATGATCTCATGGTTTGTGGGATTGAGCCCTGAGTCAGGGTCCATGTTGACAGCATGGAGAGATTCTCTCTCTCTCTCCCTCTCTCTCTGCCCCTCCCCTTCTTGCTCTCTCTCTCTCTCTCTCTCTCTCTCTCTGTCTCTGTCTTTCAATATACATAAACATTTTAAAAAGGGAGAGAGACAAAGATTGTCAGAGCAGATCAAAAAACAAGAGACAACTCTATGTTGCCTACAAGAAACCCACTTTATTTTTTTTTTAATTTTTTTTTAACGTTTTTATTTATTTTTGAGACAGAGACAGAGCATGAACGGGGGAGGGTCAGAGAGAGGGAGACACAGAATCTGAAACAGGCTCCAGGCTCCGAGCTGTCAGCACAGAGCCCGACGCGGGGCTCGAACTCACGGACCGCGAGATCGTGACCTGAGCCGAAGTCGGCCGCTTAACCGACTGAGCCACCCAGGCGCCCCTAAGAAACCCACTTTAAACATAACAGTGCAACTAGATTAAAAGTAAACGGGTGGGGGAAAATATACCATGCTAACACCAATCAAAAAAAATAGGAGTTGCTATATTAATTTCAGGGAAAGCAGACTTCGAAGCAAAGAATGCTATCAAAGATAAAGAGGGACATTACATAATCAGAAAGGAGTCGATTCTCCAAGAAGACATCACAGTCCTTAACATGTATGCACCTAACAACAGAGCATCAAAATATATAAGGTAAAAATGAATAGAATTTCAAAGAGAAATAGGCAAGTTCACTACCACAGTGGGACCCTTCAACACCACTCTCTCAGAAGTGGACAGACCCAGCGGGCAGAAAGTCAGGAAGGACATAGCTGAACTCAACAGCACTAATTAAAAGTGACATCTATAGACTACCTCCTCCAACAACAGCATATTACACATTCTTCTTAAGTTCACACGGAACATTCTCCACGGACACAAAACAAAAAGAATGCTGGAGAATTTCAAAACGCTTGGAGATTAAACAACACACTTCTAAATAACACATCGGTGAAAAGAAAAGGTAAAAATATCTTGAACTAAATGACAATGAAAACATAATGTGTCTAAAATGTATGGGATGCAGCAAAAACAGTACTCAGGAAAATTTATACTGTCAGGTTGATATACTAGAAAAGAAGGGAGATCTGACATCAATCACCTAAGTTTCTGTCTTGGGAAACTAGAAAAAAGAAGATCAAATTAAATCCGAAGTGAGCAGAAAAAAATAAATGAGAAGTAGAGAAGAAATTAATGAAATTGAAAACAGGAAATCAGTGGAGAAAACCAATGAAACCGGAAGTCGGTTTGAAAAGATCAATAAAATCACTAAACCTCTAGCCAGGCTAACTAAGAAAGGAGAGAATTCAAATTACTAATATCAGAAATTAAAGAGGGGATATCACTACAGATCCTATGGACTTCAAAAAGATAATGAGGGGTTACTATGAACAACTCTATGCCCACAAGTCTGATAACCTAGCTGAGACGGACCAATTCCTTGAAAGACACAATCTGCTGAAATCCACACGAGAAGATAGAGACAATATTAAAAGGCCTCTATATATTAAATGGATTGAATCAATCATGAATAACCTTCCAAAGCGGGAAGCGGAGGAGGTGGGCCTGAGTGGTGATGGGTGGGGCCCAGCCTGGCAGGGTGCAGACCCCATGAGCACAGCAGAGGTGGACATCAGGCACTGGGCCCCCAAAAGCAGTGGGCTATACACCCGCTGGGCCTGCCTTCTCCTGGACCCACACACCTCCCTATGCCCAGGGGCCTGGGAACTCTCTGGAACCAGGTGCAGATAAACACCATCACCCAATAGGAGAGCCTGGCAACTTCAATGAAACCCTGGAGGAGCCACAGGTCCATCTTGCTGCTCTGATGAGACAGAGTTACAACCTCGGCTGTTGGTGCCCAGGGGAAATCGGGCTTGAGTGCTCAGGGCACCACTCCCCAGCCACATCTGCCCAGCCCAAGGGGTGGGAGGGCCCAGGCAATGAGCCCTGGGCTTGGGGCCTGGCCCTGCCTCTCTGAACCTCTCCTTCTGTCCCCCCACCGGGGCCCCCTGGACCACGCCAGCCTGTGGCCACACGTCCCTGCGGCTCCCGGCCCCTCCTCTCACCTTCAGATACGAGGACTGGTTCAGCAGGCCTGGCACACAGTGAATGAATGAACGGCAACAAAAATATTGACTTGCACGCAAGCTGTGAGAACGGAGTGAGGGAGCCCATGGAAGACCCCGGGTGTCCAGCATTGCACACAGCAGGCGCACAATTGATGTCCGCCTCTCCCCATCGTGTTCTCCTCGTACCTATGTCCCAGGACTCTGAGTGTGGCATTCAAGGCCCGGGCGTCCCCGGCTCAGCCCACTGCTCCTCCGGACAGCCCCTGTCCAGCCACCCCCGAGGTCCCTGCTCCCGAACATAGCCCGGGTGACATCACTGAGCAATCTGCCCACCCTCAGTTCACCGGTGCCACGTTCCACGTCCCGCAGCAGCACCAGAACATGGAAACGCCTGGGGTGTGCACGTTAGGCATGGGGGAGCTTAAGGCGCTTTACAAAACCCCCTACAAGCGCCCCCGAGCCGCTCCCAGAGCCAGAGCCTGCCTCCTGCGACCTCTTCTCTTGTCTGCCGGAGGACAGGGGGGTGGCAGGGGGGTGCCAAGCAGAGGACATGCTTGCCCCGTACCATCTGGAAAGACTTCCTCTAATATGGGGCTGTGGCGGGCCCCTCCAGACCCGTGCAGACCCGGGGGTGGCAAACATTGCCCCCCAGACAAGGGCACCAAGACTCCAGGCTGGAATGACTCACCCAGCCCACAGATGAGCCTTGCTGGGCGTCCCGGTTGCCCGTGCCTGGGTTTACAGCTAGCCGCAGCCTCAGCTTTCTCACCGGTAACCTGGGGTTGAGGATACCTCCCTCGTGGTGACGGCGAGCACCGACTGAGATCATTTTTCCTCCATTCAGCTGGCATGTATTGAGTACCTACTATGTGCCAGGCGTCATCCCAGAGGCGTGGGATACATCCGTGAACAAACCAGGAAGGAGAAAAAGAAAACCTGCCCTCGCAGAATTTACATTCTAGTCAGGGGAGGTAGAAAATAAACAGTAAGTCAAAACCATTACGATGCCAGGTGGCAGTAAATGCTTTGCAGAGAAATACATCTGCTAAAAGGACATGGGTGGGTAGGGGGAGGTCCTGCTAATCTATATTCCTTACACGTCGTCGTCAGCAAAGTCGTCTCTGAGAAAGTGCATTTGGAGGATAGGCCTGAAGGAAGAGAGGCAGTGAGCCAGGTGGCTACCTGAGGAAAGAGCCTTGAGACAAAGGGAACAGTCAGTGCAAAGGTCCTGAGGCAGGAGCACGATTGTGTGTACAGGAAGAGCAGGACCGTGGATGCAGGGAGCAAAGCAGAGGGAGGAGCAAGCAAGGTGTGCCCGTCTGGTCCGAGGAACAGCAGGACAGGATAAGTGGCCTGCAGGGCACCGCGACCCCACTGCAGGGTTTCCAGCAGATGTACTGGAGACCAGGTTGCAGGGACAGGGCAGCAGCAGGGCGGGTGGTCCCAGGGGGAGGTGCTGGTGGCTGGGACAGGCCAGGGTGCACGTCAAGGAGGCGGGGGCATGCAGTCAGATTCTGGATACTCGCTGGCCAGTGTGGTAGCCGCCCCCACCCCCCACCCTAGGTGCCTATGAAAGTTTAAACTGATGAAAAGAAAGTGAAAACGAAGTCAGTTCCTCTGTCACACTGGCCACACGTTAAGCGCCCGGTGGCCACGCTGGGAAGCACAAACACAGAACACGCCCTTCCTTATGCCAGGTTCCACTGGACAACTTTGCTCTAGAATACACAGCGCCCACAAGAGCGACGTTCCGCCCAGATGTGGGTCATGAGGGAGAAGCAGGGGTTTCCTGCGGTGGAGGGCGGGGGGCAGCACACAAGCTGGACCTCCCAGCTGTTACAATCACTCACTCTCCCTGTACATGGGGGAGGGGTGCCCCCAGGAGGGCCCGTGTCCCTTCCCTCCAGCCCCAGGGCGCTAGGTGCCGTCCAGCAACGCTCCCGAGGTGAGGCCGCCGACCCCTCACCCCCACCCACGGCCCCTTCCGAAGGCAGCGGGCCGTCCTCAAGGCCACCGTCTCCTGAGGCTGGCGCACTCACGATAGGCACGGGAGCGGGCAAGGCCCTCTCTGCTCCAGCCTTGGGCAAGCCACCTCCTCTCTCCCAGCCTCAGTTTCCCTACCGTGGAACGATGGGTTCGTCCCATTCTGGTCCCAGGGCTTGTGGAGGGGACAACGCCCCGGCTCGGGGAATGCAGTGGGGGGGGGTCTCTGGGTGCGAGGAGGTGGGGACAGAGGGGACGAGGGGGCAATTTAACTGGAGAATGCCACCCAGCCCCAAATGAGTCATCCGTACCTTCAGGAGCCAAGAGGCCAATTGCGGCCTTTCGTAATCGTGATCTGCAAAGTATACCCTCCGCCACTCAGACCCCCGCGGAGCAACAGGGCCGGCTCTGAAAGAGACGTGATTCTCCCAGGCCTCCTGGCTTGTCCCCAGATCACCTGCTCACTATTCCCAGCACCCTGCCCACAAAAGGGGACAGTGGAGAAGAGCTCTCCGCCCGGGGCCAAGGCTTTGGCGGGACTGGGCGGGACTAGTGACTCCCGGGACACCGCTCTGCAGAAGAACAACTAATTGCAGTGTGGACAGGGGGAGCCAGTGCTGTCTGAGGGGGGAGGCCGTGCGGGCCGCACCTGACCATTCCTGGAACATCTGATTCGCCGTGCACGCCCGGGGTGGGGGTGGGGAGCCGCCCCCCTTCACCCCACGTGACACACACACCCCCAAAGTGAGTCTCTAACAGGTCACCCTGCCCACCCGACTGCCGTGGAACAGGATGGTTGGGGACCCTGGGAGTGGACACTCCCAGGTGGCCTTCAACCCCTGGGGAGATCCAAGGGACCGTCTCTGTTTACATAACAACAGAGGCTGATTTTGAGAACAGGGAACACTGGCCCTGTTTTGCCCTTTTCTGCTTCCTCCCAGGGACCTCTGTTGCCCCGACCCCGGCCCTGGATAAAGTGCCAAAAAATTCAAAACAGGAGTCCAAAGAGACAGGACGGAAACAAGGAGGGAGGGGCGTTCCCTAACGTATCCAGATGTGAGCGCGGCATTTTCTAAACCAGAAAAGTGCCGGGTTTGGAAGGTGTCTCTGCCCCTTGCCGAGACAGCAGGGGAGCAAGGATGTACCCCCAGGCTGCGACTTTCCTGCCACATGTTGGGGTTCGGCCCGCTGGACCAGAGGATTTGGCTGTGGAAGCAGAAAAGATGGTGAGTGCTTTCTCAACTTTTGTAGACGTCTCGGAAGTCACATCTGAGTTTTCTCAGTAGAAATCGCCCCTCTCGGTGTTCTTTGGCCTCCAGCACCTGCTCCCGGGGCGGCCTTCGGGGAAACAGAGGCCAGCCTGTCCCCCAGCCGCCTCCAGAGGCGACCACTGCCCCGCGCCTGCCTGCTCGCGCCTCTGACGGATGAAGACGTCTCTCTGCAGGCGGGAAGCATATCGCGCGTTCACAGGCGGCTCCTGGGGTGCGTGCAGCCCCCAGAGGGCTCATCCGCCCAGCTCTGTCGTCGTGATCCTGGCCTCCCAGGGCCTGGCCTCCGCACAGGCTTTGCCAGGTTCACAACAACCACTTGGCTGCTAGGACACCAGCCCTGGGCAAGAGCGGGCCTGCCCCGGGGGCTCTCACGACAGCGCTTTGACTCGGCTGCGTCCAGCTGTGGGGACTGGCTGACGAGGAGCAGCCGTGGGCAGGTGGGCAGGATCTGAGCACCGTCCCCAGGTAACACTGGCTCAACGATACCGTGCACCCCGCTCGGGTTTGGAGTCTACACGGCACGTATCTTCTGCTCTCACGGTCTTCGAAATAAACCACCCGCGGCCTGCCGTGCCTGTGGGATGGGGAGGCACAGAGACGCGGAAGGCGAGGACCCGGGCGCTGGAGGAAGCAAGCTCTGGAATCTAGACTCTTCTGCTTCCTGGCTGGGACTCGAGTAAACCGGTCCCCCTCTCCGGGCTCTGTTTCCACACCTAGGACATGGGGGTAGTGACGTCCACCAGGGTCGTTGGGAGGGGTCGGTTATGTAACGTAAGAAAAGGCCCTTGTGTTATGAGGACGCTCAGCAAAGGCACCAAAAAGCATAGATGCTAATTACTGCCTCGTTAAAAATAAAATGGACCCACGTGCTCATTGCCGGATTCTGAGTTCGAACCCTGTGGGAGGACCTCCTGGGGGAGGGGGAGCCCAGAATGCAGTGAAGGGGCCAGAGAGAGCAGGGCACCAGGGACGACTGGGGTCCAGACTGGAGGTGGTCCTTCAGTTAATGGGGGGGTGGGCAGGGGAGACGGAGGTTGGGGGGACGGTTCAGGGACTTTTCTCGACTGTGCCCGGAGCCCCACCTCTGTGCGAGGGCCATATCCTCCTCTGGCCAACTGTGGCTCCGTTACTGTTTGCCGGTAACTTGAACCCTCTCCCTCTCCCGGGTAGGGGGCTGTGGGCGTTCCCTTTGTGCCTCCTCCCGGAAGAACCTGGGGATAATTTCAGCACACCCTCGGGGGCCGGCCGCTACGACCGACCGTCGGCCAAGGCCCCTCTTCGGCACAACTCCTTCCCAAATCGGGAGCTGGTGAGGGAGCCGCTGTGGAGAACACCAGCTGTATCCCAGGAGACAAGACGCAGCAGGTCTTGGGCTTTGCTTCTGGTCGGTCTGCACCCCTGCTGCGTGACTCTGGGCGGGTTGCCCGACCTCTCTGAGCCTCGTCTCATCTGTACAACGCGGTGACAATATTGTAGAGGTACTGACCCAGAGGACAATCCAAGCCAAATTCAAAGTCAGATGGGGTCTAGCCCTGGCGTTAAGGCTGCTGTGGGCTGAATGTTTGTGTCCCCTCCAAATCCGTATGTTGAAGCCCTAATCCCTAACGTGATGGTGTTTGGAGGTGGGGTCTGTGGGAGGTGGTCAGGTTCAGGGGACAGTATGAGGGTAGAAGTCCCGTGATGAGGCGGGTGCCTTTATAAGAAGAGACCGGAGTTCTCTCTCCCTGCCCATGCCCCCCACCCCCCGGCAACCACACGAGGTCCGGGGAGAAGGCAGCTGTCGGCAAGAGAGCCATCAGCAGGGACCAAATCAGCCAGCGCCTCGATCTTGGACTCCAGCCTCCATAACTGTGGGAAATAGATGTTTATTGTTAGAACCACCCAGTCTACGGTATTTGTTACAGCAGCCTGAGCCGACAAAGACAGAAATGGGTACTGAGACGTGGGCACGGCCGTCATAAATTTCCAAAACGTGGACATGTCTTTGGAGCCAGGTAACGAGGAGAGGCTGGCAGAGGTTTGAGACACACGCCGGAAAAAGCCGAGGCCGTGAACAGACTGTCAAAGGTGACTTTGGTAAGAGAGCTCAGAAAGGAAAGAGCCAGAGAGACCGCCTCCGTTTCTTAGAGATTTCAAACAGGACGGTAAGGGAGAGTCTGGTGAGGTGTCGTGCGGACGCGAGGCGCAAGTGAGCGGTCCGGGGAGGAAAGGTGATCCCAGGTGATCCCGTTACAAACTGGCAAAGAACTTGGCTGAGCCGTGTTTGTGTCCCAGGGTTTTTGTGGAAGGCAGAGCTTGTAAGAGATCGAATTGGCTATCTAGACGAGCAGATCTCTCTCTCTCTCTTTTTTTATGTTTACTTATTTATTTTGAGAGAGCAAGGGCACAGGGCAGAGAGAGAGAGGGAGAGAGAGAATCCCAAGTAGGCCCCACCTCCAGCAGGGAGCCCAACACAGGGCTCGAAGCCCCGAACCGTGAGATCACGACCTGAGCCTAAATCGAGAGTTGGACGCTCCGCCGACTGAGCCGCCCAGGCGCCCCTAACAACGGAGATTCCGAAGCAGAGTGTCAAAGAAGCAGCTTGGTTCTTCCTAACTGTTGATGGCAAAGTTCAGGAAGAAAGTGAGGGATTGAAGAAGGAATCACTAAACCGAGAGGAACCGGAACCGAAAGACTTGGGAAAGTCTCAGCTACTCCGTATCGCACACGATGAGAAGGCGTGTGTGGAAGAGGACACGGAGGCTGTGGTCGCAGGAGAGCGCGAGAGTGGCCTGTGCGCTGGCCCGGCGCCCCGGCAGGGACAGCCAGGGAAGGAGGTGGGACGGAGGGAGAGGGCTCTGTGGACTGCCCCAATCCCATAGGACAGCACGGACTATGATTTGTCTGCAAACCTGCACCATTCTTCAGGAAAAGGGGAGCAGGAACTAGCGGGAGGGGCCAAAGGTTATGAAATAACTGAGTCCCAGGGATGGAATGTACAACATGGTTACATATAGTTAATATGGTTGCATGTAATTAACATGGTTACATAGTTAATGTTTACATATAGTTAATATGGTTACATATAGTTAACATGGTTACATGTAATTAACATGGTTACATACAGTTAATATGGTTACATATATGGTTACATACAGTTAATATGGTTACATATAGTTAATATGGTTACTATGTAAACATTAACATACATGTTTACATATATTTGTTATATAATGTTTACATATAGTTAATATGGTTACATATAATTAATATGGTCACATATAGTTAACATGGTTACATACAGTTAATATGGTTACAAATAGTTAATGTTTACATATAGTTAATATGGTTACATGTAATTAACATGGTCACATATAGTAAATATGGTTACATAGCTGCTGTGTGGGGCATAAGAAAGTGACCAGACAGATGAAAGTGACATCAGCTCCACGCCTGGGCCCCAGCGGGCACCTTGCCCTCTGTCAGCTCTCATAAATGGCCATCCGCGTGACTGTCCCTGCCACCGTCCAAGATCCTGTGGGATCACGTCTGTGTCTTTGGGACCCCTGGGTGTGCAGCGTGACACCTTTAGGGGCAGTCACAAGCTCTGCGTTTCGGGCCCCCGAAGAGGGGGCAAGAATGTCAAGAGGTGAAGCTAAAAGATTCAGTTGCAGGGGCGCCTGGGTGGCTCAGTCATGATCTCGCGGTTTGCGAGTTTGAGTCCCGCGGGCTCTGTGCTGACAGCTCGGAGCCTGGAGCCTGCTTTGGATTCTGTGTCTGCCTCTCTCTCTGCCTCTCCCTGGCTTGCACTCTCTCTCTCTCTCTCTCTCTCAAAAATAAATAAACATTAAAAAAATTATTTAAAAAAAGATTCAGCTGCAAAGGAACAGTGAGTCCCGCTTAGATCCCAACATCTTATTATTTCTACAGGCACCGAAAGTAAGGCAGCCAGCTGCCTGCACCCAGGAGGCAACGGAACACCAAAACCAGGGGACCAGTTGTGCAGTGCCCTTGGCGAACACCCTGCTGCTGAGGACCCCTTTCCTGCTGCGGCTTCATGGCCTGCGGCTGTAGCCTCCGGGGTGAGGCGAGACTCAGACGCGCAGGACATGAGAACCCGGCCGGGAAGAGGCTCGGCCTGCAGCCGGGCAGGTGCAGAGCGGAATGGGAGCCGGCCTGGGAGGGCCCGGTGCCCTCCGGTTCTGGTGGGTCTCAGAGCCGTTCTCCAGGACTGAGACCGGCCTTCACACGTGGCCTCTGGGGAGCTGCGTGAGGCCCACGGAGACCAGGGCAAAGCCATCCCCACAACTGGAGGTCGGTCGTTCGGAGCAGACGGCCCCAGGCGGCTTTGGGGGATGAGTCAGATTGGAAGAGGCCGGGCCCATGCACAGGTGCAGCCAGACCAGAGGCGAGGAGGTTTCCTGGGGACCACGGCTGGCCGAGCGAGGCTGCTTCAGTGGGTTTGTACATCAGCAGGTTTGGATCAGAAGCATCTGGTAAGGAGGCAGGGGGATGAGAAGCTGAATCAGACTGTGGGGGCTCACGGTCTGGGGGGGGGGGGGTGGAGTTCGAACCGGAAACACAGGCCTAACCAGCCCTAACATACGGGAGAGCGGTGCGGGGGACAGACAGACAGCAGCATGGGGACAGACAGCAGCGTGCGGCAGGAAGAAAATGCAGGCGGCTTTAGTTGTGTGTAATTAAGGAGTCTCTCCATCCGGGGTCTCCCTTATCCTGGGAGCTCGCACGTCGCCCAGGCCTCGGGGCAGAGGCGCGGCAAGGCCCCGGGGTGTTATCTGCTCCCGTCTGATGTGGGAGGGGTGGGGCAAAGAGGCGACTCACAGGCACGGCCTCAGCAGAAGCTGGGTGGGGTTGGCCCCGGGGGAGGCAGGGGCGGCCAGAGGGACCTGTGTGCGAGAGCCGGGCCCAGGCTCCCCCACCCCCACCCCGGGGCCACCTCCTCACTAATCGGGTCCTGAGGCACAACCGCTGAGGGCCCCTCTCACCCAGTAACTCCTGAAAGAAACTCCTGAACGCGGGCCCTCCCAGAAGGGCTCCGTGTTCCTGCGTTCTCAAGAAGGCCTTTGGCCAAAAGCCGCAATCGAACATTTCCCCCCCTCCCACCCCGGGCGTCAGCATCACAGCCACGCGGCACTCCTGCAGACCTGCTGTCGATACGGACACCCCACCGCGGTGGCAAGACCCCCCCGGCCGCAGATAATCAATCCCCCCGGGTCCCTCCGCACCAGCTCAGGAAGGCAGGTGATCGTTGATTCTGTCGGCCACGCGTCGGCCTTCCCGCTTCGGTTTTCCGTGATCAGTGTGAAGGCAAAGGTGAAAAGGTTAGAGGGCCCTCCAAACAGAACCCCCCCGCCCCCCTCCCGCGGAGGTGGTCCGGCGGGTAGGGGTGGGGGCAGGTGGAGCAAGGAGGAGGCAGAGAGGTCAGCGGATCCGGCAGGTGTCAGAGGAACGGGAGCCCCGGGCTGCACCATCTGCGTCCCCTCTGCTGGCTGTTAACGAGACCCCGCGAGTCTGCTCTGTGCCCCGGGCTTCGCCCACATCCCTCATTTCAGCCTTACTCCTCCCTGGCGAGGCCGTCGTCCCCTGTTCCCGATACTGCACGTGGGCCTCCGGATGAGGACAGCGACTCCTTCCTGACCTCTGGGGCTGGGGGTGGGCGGGAGAGGGTCACCAGGACCGCAGACACAGGTTCACTTAGGAGCTGCGTTCAGCTACTGCCTCGGAGCTACCGCGGTCGGTGACCCGCCGGGAGGCAAGACGCGGGGACAAGGCCGCAGAGTGTCTGGGCTCCTTGCGTGATGGCAGGGCACGACACCTGTCCCTCGGGTCCCCTCCCGATTTCAGCAGCGGGAAGAGGACGGAGGAGGAAGGCCAAACGGACGCGTGCCAGCTACACGGGTGCCCCGGGAGCTCTCCTGTGACCTCCTGTCACACCTGGGTGGACCCACCCTCTGTAAGGAGAGATGGGTAAAGTGAGCCGGGTCTCTGCCCCACAGAGGACCTGGGGCAGCCGGGCAGCCGGGCCGGGGAGGGAGCTGGAAGAAGTCGTTCTGGGTCCCCGCCGGTGGACCTGCCTTTGTGGGCCAGCTTCTCCCTCCCTCCTGCCCCGGGGTCTGGCTTCTCCGGCTCTGAGCTGTGGGCTTCCTCTGGAACCCGGTCCCGGCCAGGCTCCCTCTGTCTGCTTCTCCCTGGCCGGGCCCGAGAGAGGGGTGCTGAGGGGTCCCACGGCTGCCTGCCTGGATCAATCCGCTGCAGCCGTGGCTGGGGGCGGGGGCTGTGGCCCTCCTGGGGGTGAGGGGGAGCCCTCATAAAGGGGCTCAGCCCCAAACCTGCACCTGTCAGCGAGGGTGGGTGGTGGGCAGTGCGAACACACACCCGCAGGATGGGGCTGGGGCTGAGGACGAGGGCTGTGCTGCTGGGTGCCGCGGCCCTGGGCCGGTCGCCCCACCTTTCTGCACCTCCGTTCTCTTCTCTGTACCAGGAGGGAATGACCGTCTCCGTGTCATAAGGGGGACCTGTGGCGTCAATGAGGAAATTCACATAACCGTGCCTGAGCATGGCGAAGCCTCGGTAAACACTGGCCGTTCATCGTCGACGTCATCGCTGTTACTCAGGGGTTGGCCTGACGCCTGCCCGTCCTCAGTGGCCTCGCAGAGCCCTTGTAGTCCTGGTGCCCTGAGCTGCGGGGCACAGACTCCTCCGGGCCCTCCCGGATACATGCTAAGGGAGGAGGGGGGCAGAGGGGGGCGGAGGGAGGCAGAGGGGGGCAGGGGGGGAGTGAACAGCCGTGATTCACCCTCCCCCCCCACCCCTTCTCTCAGCCTTAATTCTTCCCTCTTTAAGAAGGTGGTGGAGGAGGGGTCTTTTGGGAAGATGCCCGGGCCTTCTTCATTCCCTTGCCCGACCCTCACAGAATCCAGTGTCCTTAAACTGAAGACACGATGCCCCAGCAGGCCGCTGAGGCCCCACCTGGACTGTCCTTGCTGCCTCCCGGGCTCTGCCATGCCCCACACATTTCCTGTGTTCTCCTTGCTCCGACTTCCCTCCTTTCTGACACAGGGTGTTTGCAAGGGCTGTTCCCCTGCCTGGAATGCTGTTCCCTCTGCCCCTTGCCTGGCTAATTCTGACTCCTATTTTGCCTTCCTGTTTACGCGTCACCCCCGAAACGGAGGGCGGCTGGAGGGGAGGCGGGTGGGGGGGGGGGTGGACTAAACGGGTGGAGGGCACTTGTTGGGGTGAGCACTAGGTATTACATGTAGGCGATGAATCACTAACTTCTATCGCTGAAACCATTATTACACTGCGTGTTAACTAACTTGGGTTTAAATAAAATTTTTTAAAAATAATAAAAGATCAAAATAAAAGTAAAAATTTTTTGAAAAAGAGAAAATGAAGTGTCACCACCTAAGTCGCCTTATTATGGGCCTTCCCTGAGCCCAGTCCAAATGAGGTCCTCAGTGTAGCCCAAGGCCCCTGGAAGCCTGCTGTGAGGTTCCCAAATCCCCACTGGGGGCATCCTGGTGGTGGTGTCGGAACCACCCGTGGCTCCTGGGGACGTGGGAGGTGGGCACGAGCTGGGGGTTTGGGGCAGGTGGCCCTGCTCGGGAGTCAGGCCGATCTGTCACGGCTGCCAGACCGGCTCAGACCCACCATCTGACTTCCCGCCGCCAACCTCCCACCAGCCGAAGGGCAAAGTTTTACTAACGAGGAATCTTTTCATGCGCTCGGGGGCCAGAGCTCGTGTCTGAGCTGATGAATTTCCAGGCTCCACATGAACGCAAGAGCTGAAGATTAGCTCCGGTCCCAGCCATTCCCCTAAATTACAGGGGGTCTAGAAGCCGCGAGGCACTGAGGCTCCTGACACGGGCACACACCAGCAGGGGCTGCTTCCTCTCTGCCCACTCCCCAGGACAGCAGGGGGAGTGCAGTGCGAGGCACAGGCAGCCCCAGCATCCAGCCGGGACCTGGGCGCCCTAGCTCATGAGCCCCTCCGTCCGACCCTGGAGATGCCCTGTCTTAGGCCAGATGTCCCCTCTGCCTGCGCATCTCCGCCCTGAACTAGACTGAGGGCTCCCGGGGGGTGGGGAACAGACCTTATAGAAACCCAGAGACGCAGGTCTCACTGGAAAATAAGGATGATGCCTCCCCCACCCCAGGCTGTGAGGCTTGGATGAGATCACCTGTGACCATGGTCGTGGTGACAGTGGCCATGTACCAGGTTTTGGCACTGAATGAGCTGAACACAGCCCTCTGGCTTCCCGAAGGCCACACAGATCCAGAGAAAGCTGGAGAAACCCTTTCCTGCAAGCAAAGCGAGCCCCCGCCTGGGAGCCAGACTGGACCTCACATTCGTGGCGAGCCGGCAGAATGCCCCCGCTTCATGTCCGACCAGGCTGGGAGCCAACCCCAGCTTTCCTTTCTGATTCCAACGTCTCTGACACCCTCCTCTGTGGGACAAGGGGAGTACGGGTCCCAAATCTCTTATCCAAACCCCCAGGGCCAGGTGTCTTTTCCAATTTAGAATTTTTTAGATTTCAGAAAGGTCATGAGGTGCATATGCCATTACCTAACACCCCAGGGGGGGCCCGGGGTAACACCTCGTAATCGAGCCCGACGTCCCCAGAGTGAAATGTGTGCATATCCACCCCACGTGCTGGATAAAGACGACGGCCTCTCCTGGATTCGGGTGAACGATCCGCGCCAGGCGCCGCTGCTAAACTTAGGAACCCGTTTCGGTTTTCCAGCTTGGCTTCCGGAAGGTTCTGAAGCCGCGGCGGGCCTGGTGGGGATCCTGGTCTGGGGGCCGCCCCAGCGACCCCCACTGGTGTTCCAGGTGAGCTGCCGCCCGCCCTCAGATTGGGGTGGCTTGACGGGATCCAGGGGGACACAGGGCGGCCCAAGTTTGGGGGGCTTCCCTGGAACCCGCGATCCAATTACCCTTGAAGTCTCCCTGTCCTTTCCGGACTCAGAGTCCTTTCCACCAAGGTCATAAGCCAAAGATCGTAAGGCGGTCTCCTTGCAGGAAGAGGGGGCCTGGGGCTTCCCCGAGGGTCAGGGGCGCAGAGAGCCCCCTCCAGCCACCGCAGGAAGCCTGCAGACCCCGGAAAGCTGGGGACCGGCAGCCACGCTCTGGAGTAACTGAGCCCTCCCAGGGCAGCTCCTCCCTCCCCCTGCCAGACCCCAGGGCACATGGTGGGTGGAGGGGGGGTGGCCAGGAGGCAGCCTCCCAGCTCAGAAGGGCAGACGCACCAACTGAGACCAGAGAGACTCCTAGAAAGGAACAGCCCATTAAGGGGGATTATGGGCTGGATCCACGCGGCTGATCAGTGCCCCATTCATGGCTCCGAGCCTGCTTCCCCATCTGCATGACCTTCAGAGAGGTGAACGGGGGGGGCTCCTGCCTCCGAAAGATGGCCTCATTCACGCCCCCCCACCTTGGAGCCTGGCCCCCGAGCCAGGGCACGTGCTGTACTGAGGCCACAAGTGGGCACATATTACACTCCTCGTGGCTGCACAACCGACCTCTTGTTTCGCTTCTGAACAGTGTTATTTTAGGAAGGTTCCCAAACACATTAGGCTCGCTAAAAGCCCGCCGTCCCTAAGGGGCCTTTGTTTTTAGCCCAAAACATCACCCATCCTGGTTCCACCACGGGGACCAAAGTCTTCAAAGCTCCCCTCTGATTTACAAAGGGGTGTTCATTTAGGAGTCTGACAGCTGAGCGAACCCAGCCCACGCCCTACGCGACTCGGTCCCAGGGGCTCCCAGGAGCTTTGGCCCTCTTCCCGTGGGACCAGCCCGGAACCACCACCACCACCACCCCCCCCCCGGCCTCCAGGCCGGCCTGCCAGTCTCCCTACAAAACCACAGCTTCTCCCGCTGCCCCCCCCTTCACACCCCCAGGGGAAGCAGTCGGTCCCCCCTTCTCTGGTTTTCCTAGAGCTTTACAGGTCTCTTCTGTTGCTTCAACAAGTAGGGATGGGATCCTGTAGATGCTCTCTTCTCCCTCCCATCCCCCAGACTCGTTGAAGACCAGGGTTTTCAGGGTGGCCTCTCTGAAGTCATCCCAGGAGACAGAACACAGGCTGTGCTTCTTCACTGCCCCAGGGCAGAGACACGTCCCCACGTACGCTCTCCCCCCTCCTCTGCGCCCTGGGATGGCACCCCAACACAGGCTAGCTTGTGGGTAGTTGCCCAGACTGTTTTCCAGGGGTCCTGGGCTGAGGTCCAAGGATAACTTTACAAGAGGGAAGGGACACCCCCCCCCCCAGCTCCTTCTCACAACCCTGCCCCCACACGCGCAGTCTGTTCTGCGTGGACATCCGCCAGCGAGAGCAGTCGCTATGAGAGTAGGGGATCGTCCCAAGAAGACCACTCTCACTCGTGCAAGTTTGGGGGTTCCCAAGACCACCCTTGGTTTTGGCCATTTGCTGGAAGGACTCAAGCTCACTAAGAGCTGTAAACTCAGTCACAATTTGTTACGGCGAAAGGACGCAGCCTCGCACCGGGACACAGGTGCACGGGGAAGTCAGCAAAGCTCCGAATGCAGATCTCGCACTGGTTGCCCCGCGGCATCTTCGTGGGCAGGGCCGCTGCCCCGACCTCGGTGAGCAACAGCCCCGTGGGGGGCCGTCGGCCTGGGAAGCTCGCCCCGGCCCTAGCGTTCAGCTCCTGCAGGGGGTTCCGTGCTCAACCGCCCGCCTGGCCGACCTCAGTCCCCGGCCCCCTTGGAGAGAGAGCTGGAGAGCTTGACCCAAAGCCCCCACCCCAAATCACACGGTTAGACTCTCTGGTGGGGTCCGAAGCCCCAGGTAAACAAAAGCATCCCAAGAGCCACTAGCTGTGGGCAAAGGCCAGACCCCTCTGGGGGCAAAGTTAAATGCTTTATACGACAGTCACCCAACCAATCACAATACGGGCCGGCAACCGCGGTGGCTGGGCCAGAGTGTGCCGGTAGGCCCGTGGCAGCTTCCAGAAGTCAGCAGGAACAGCAGCCGCGTGCAGAGGTTTGTCTGGAGTGGACAGTGTGAGGCCTGCCTGTCTTTCTTCTGCAATCTGTCCCGCCGTCCTCAGCGTAATGTCCTCGAGGTTCACCCCTGGTGGGACAGGTGTCAGAACGTCCCTCCTTTTTAAGGCTGAACAATATCCGGGTGTGTGGATGTGCCCCGTGTGGTTTGTGGATAAACCGTCACCCGTGGAGGGACACTGGGGCTGCTTGCACCTTTGGGCGGCCGTGCCCACGGGTGTGCCCACGTCTGTTCGATTCCCTTCTGTCAGTTCTCTTGGGAGCGCACCCAGAAGTGGGCTTTCTGCCCCTTGCGACAGATGGTACTTCGTGTTCGATTTCTTGAGGAAACCCGGCAAAGGTTCTGATGGGACGGTTTGGGATGGGTGGACGCGGGGAGGGGGCGGTCTGCATGTGGCTTTTGAGGAGTAAACCGTTGTCCCGTAAGCAAGCCGTCTGCCCCCCTGGAGGGATCCGTTGCGCTGAGAAGGGAACGTTGGTCTCTCTGGGCGCCCACTGTCCTGTGAAGGGGGTGGTTTGAGGGACCCACTGTGCAGATAAGTGGATGTTCACAGTCCATGACTTGCTTACGGGCAGTAGGTCCCAGCAAGGGCTCGGCAAATGCAGGGAGCTAACCCGGAAGGTTCTCCAGGGCTTAGTCTCATCTTCCCGGGCAAGAATGTGCTAGAAGAGGCATGTCCTACTGATAGAGTGATCTTGATGCCTGTCCTGATGGTCACCTACATGGACGCCCCCTCCACCTGCCCAAGCGACACTAGGCAGAGGCCCTGTCCTGCCCCAAGCCTGCCCCCCACGGCCTGGCTTCTGCGTGTCTGGGACCCAGGGCCTGAGTGGGCTTGGGTCGTGTCCCAGCCCCACCCCTGCCACTGAGAGCCACACAGCCTCCTGCCTCCACCCCACTCTCCCGGCCGTGCCCTGTCATCATCGGAGCCTCGGCTTCCAGGCCACCACCGCAGAGACGCCTCCCCAACGGACGTCTCGTGTCCAAATTCGGTGGCAGGAGTCGCGCCCCAGCAACACGATTGATTTGCTGATTTATGTCTGACTTCCTTACTAACACGGGAGCACCGGGAGGGCAGAAGCCGCTGTGTCCCCGGCACCCACAGCAAAGCCTGGCACAGACTAGGTGCCCAAAAGTTCATCGTTGAATGAATGAAGGTATGAATGAATGAATGAATGAACGAATGAAGGGGAGAATGAGCAGAGGTTCACGGGACCCATGGATGAGGACAGGAGAGCATCAGGAGGCGTCCGGGGGTGCGGACAGCAGAGCTGAGCCTGGACGGAGGCCTCTCAGACAGGATGACAGGTCAGGGAGGGGCACGGTCTGCCTCAGTTTCCCTTGTCTCCCCAGCCTAGTTAGTGACGAGTGTCCCGGTCCGGACAACAAACCATGGGTTACCTGACACCTGTGACCTCTGTCCACCTCAGGCTCGTAGCATCAAGGCGGGGAAGGACGGGGCCCAAGAGAGGGCTCAGTCCAGGCACCGACACCCCAGACGAGACGAAGGTGCTCCTCAGGGCCTTTCCCAAAGAGACCCTTCTCGATACTTTTCTTTGAGACAACCACCAGCCACAACTCTGGGCAAGTCAGGTCAGAGGCTTCCAGAAGGCCCAGCGCCCTCTCGGGGTAGCCCCTGGGTCAGCACCTGCCCCCCTCACCGGCTGACCTGTGTCCTCAGTCCCTGTGGCCGGGGCTTGGCACCGAGTAGCTGCTCAGTAAATATCAAATGAAGGAATTAATGAATGAGGCCCTAATGAAAAGCTAAAAATGGACTGTCCCCTCCCGGGGCCTGACCCACTTTCCGAGGCCTCGGCAGCTGCTCGGGGAAGCGGGATTGATTGTTCTGACACACAGGGCTGTCACATCAATGAGCCTCTGATTGCACCGGGCTCCAGCCCCCGGCGGAGCAGGGTCTCTGGTCAGGGCAGGAGCCACCCGGCAGGACGGGCTGTCCCAGGCGGCTGGGCCCGTGAGGACAGGAGGGAGGATCTGACTCTCAGAGGGTCAGAGAGCCAGGCTGCGGAAGGTCCCGGGGCTTTGGGGTCAGGCTGCCGTTCTAGAAACCGGGCCCCTTATGTCCCGCCACATGTCAGCTCAGAGTTCCCTAATCCTGTGGGCCTCAGTTTCCTCACCCACAAAATGGGGTGATGTGGCTTGTGAGTGAACCGGATGAGGGGCGGCACACTTTGTCTATAAAGTGTGGGAGAGTAAATATTTTCGGCTCCGTGGGCCAGACTGTCTCTGTCACAGACACTCACGCCACCGTGGCAGGGAAGCAGCCACAGGAGAGATGTGAATGACGGCGTGGCTATGCTCCAGTGGAGCTCTATTTATGGACCCTGGATTTTGAATTTCATATAATTTTACATGTTGTGAAAAAGCCTTCTTTTTATTTTTTCCCCAACCATTTAAAAACATAAAAACCATTCTTAGTTTGCAGGATGTATTAAAAAGAAGGAGAGGGCCAGATTCGGTCCACTGGTCATAATTTGCTATCCCTGAACTAGATGACAGAGGCGCTCCTTAATGCCTTCGTTCCCAGCATTATAGGATGTTTCTGGCTGTTTGCCTCCAAAAGGAGGTGCTTGGAGATTTGATATTAAAATAGTTATTTTGTTTAGTCATTTATTCAACACATAATATTTGTTAAGTAGCTAATAAATTTCAGGGCCATCTATAGATGGAGCTAACTGCTTGAATGGTAATGAGCTCCCCATCCCTAGGGGTGTGCAAATAGAGTGGGATGACTAGAGCAGGGAAGCTGCACAGAGAACTTAGGCATTAGGTAGGGAGTGCAGTAAAGTGTCCGTTGAGGCCACTTTGGGCCCGATGCAAACAGTGTGACGGCCTGTGGCTTTAGCTGAACCAGGGGGACTGGGCCCCCTCTTCTCCCTCCTTTGGCTGTGCCCCCAGCCCCTGAGCCCAGCACAGGGAGCGGTTCTCCTGGGGTTGGATAAAAAGTCAACGCCCACGTGCTTGGCAGCATTCCCTTCTAGAACCCTGGGAGGCACTCTGCCCCTTGTCTCAGTCGAGGCTCCCAAAGTCAACCCTGGGACCCTGGATGCAAGTCGTCTATCGGGGAGGTGATTCCAGGAAGCACGAGACAAAGTGGGGGAGGGAGTCAGGGTGGGCCACGGGTTTATAAGGGGTGTGTTAACGAGCAATCGCCACCAAGGCCCCTGGGGGCTCAATCCGCAGGGGACCCGCTGAGACAAGGTGGGGAACACACCGGGCTCGTCCCACAGCAGGGGGTGGGGGGTGGGAGGGAAGCCAGGTATTTATCCACCACTCCCACCCCTCGCCTGTGGCTGTCACCTCTGGCGAGGTGCACCTGCCCGGCGCACCGGGGTCAGAGCGCATGGCTATGGCCGGAGAACCCCTCTGCAGGCATTGTCACAACACCGGTGTCCTCCCGGGTGGGCGGGGGCCGAGGCCGGGAGGAGTACGCAGAGGGTCTAGCTCAGGCCGGGTCTGGCTCCAGACCTGCACGCGGCCCCTGCCATAAACAGAGAGCCGGACCCAGACACCACCCCCCCCCCCCACGCAGTCCCGTGGCTTGAACTGTGCGGCCGTGGCTGGGTGGCGTTAGTGTCTTTGTTGGGATCCCCTGTCAGTGTCGTCGTGAGATGATGCACGCGAGCACAGCAGACAGGTCCTGGGTGTCACGGGCACTCGATACATGACAGTGCGCCGTCACCGGGCCCCCTGGGCGGCCTGGGTCTCTGGCCAGCTGCACCTCGGTTCTCCCCAAGGGACCCCAGTCCTGCTCTGAGAGTAGCCGTGACTGGCTTAAGCCAGGAAGCGTGTCCCAGCGCCCGGCTGTCGTGAGCGGTCAGCGATGGGCATGTGACCTAACCCCAGTCAATAAGAGGATATTTCAGGACGTGTTGAATGCGGCCAAAAATGACTCTCTCCCTCTCTCTCCCTCTCTCTCTGCCCTCGAGTGGGGTGTGGGGAGATTCAGGTGTGTGACTGCAGCTTCCCGTCTTGGGAGGGGAATGCCCAGGGCTGCTGGGCCACCATTCAGAGCCCAAGGATGAAACCACATAGAGAGACTGAGCACAGCTGGATCCTGGGTGATGGCATTTTTTTTTTTTTGAGCTGCTGGATCGAGCCTTAACTGAAGCTTTTAGCTTTTCAGTTCCGTAAGCCAACAGAGCCCCTTTATGTTGATGCCACTGGGAGTTGGGTTTTGACCCTCTCAACCTAAAGAGTCCTATAACGAATAGAGCATCGCTGGGGGGCCTGAAGCCCAAGGGGGAGGGCTGCAAAAGTAAGGGGTTCACTGAATGTCAAGAGGGAGGCCCTTCTAGGTCAATGTCAAGGGTGTCAAGAGTGAGGCCCTTCCAGGCTAGGCTAGTGGCCAGAGGGCTCAGCTGGTCTCTCGCTCGTGGCTGCGGCAAAGTCACCCTCCTCTCCGATACCATGGAGCCTTGAGGCACCCGAACGCCTGGCTTGGTGGTGACCAGGGGCTTCTGAGTGTAGCCACGGTCCCCGGAGGCAAGGTGGGGGCCACCAGGGAGGGGACACCACCCACACGCACAGCTTCAGGTCGCCGGCCGGCCGCTCCCAAACACAACCAACAAAGGACGCGCAGGGGCTCCATCCCTCCTCCTGGATAATTTTGCAAGTGGAGAAAACCCCCAGCGACAGGGGCCACGATTATCACTTTGCAAATCCTATGAGACCTCGGAGGCGTCCCGGCTGGGAAGCGGAGGGCGGGCGGGCAGGGAGGGGAGGGGGGAGGGCAGGTGGAGGCTGGGAGGCCTGGGGTGCGCTGGAGCTTAGAAACACCCACTTTGCTTCACACGGCTAACACTTTCGCGCCTCCAGAGATGCTGGCGAGGATTTCGGGTTTTCTTTTCGTAACAATGACAGTGAAAGAGCCACCGCGTGTTGGGCCCTTGACCCACGCGCGAGCTGGCACATGAGACAGGCTGCAGCCGGCTGTCAGGACGGACACGGTGCCCATGGAAGGTCAGAGCCCAGCTTTCAAGGTGTCACCTGCTCAGCGTGGGGGTGAGCCGCTGGCCCTGAGGCCCTGGACAAGGCCAGACAAGATTAAGTAAATGCACGGAGCCAGAGGGCAGGGCCTCTGTAACCTCTGCTCCAATAGCGGGTGACCAACCCGCCCGCAGAGGCAGGAAGGAGAGGGGTGGCAGTGGTCGAACGAGACAGGCACCAGGATGGACATTTTACACTCTTTTTAACAGCACCCGAGGCGTCAATATTGGACCCATTTTCCAGAGGGACAAACTCTATAGATACAGAGGCAGGGTGACTTCCCCAGGTCACTCAGACCTTCTGAACCAGAATGGGCTTTGAACCCTGCTCTAAGCACCCAGAGCTGGGTGACCCCAGTCCTACGTTCTCCCTCAGATACCCACCTGTCCGCCCCAAACCTGCTCCTACCCACCCCCCTCCTGGACCCCCCACTGCCGCCAACCCTGCCCGCCCATCCTCGGTCATCTTCTGCCGGATCCCCTCATGGACCCAGCACCCCGGAGTGGAGGGGACCCCGGGGCATCTGGTGGGGACAGCGAGACATGCGGAAGGGACTGGAGGGGCCGGGGCACTCTCTGGGGCCAGGGGACTCACTGGGCAGAAGGTGGTCAAGGCTTCCTGCCGCCGAGAACTGCCCGTCAGGACCGTGCCGGGGCCATCTTTTGAATCCCAAGCAGTAATGTGGGACCCCTAGTCACACTGGGGCTCTCGATAGTGTCCCCGATGCCCCCCGCTCCCAACACCCACACTCGGCGGTGGTCGGCGAGCAGCTCACCGGGAGAGAAGTGGAGCGAGCGAACCTCCCCTTGACCCGTCTCCCCCTGCCCTCCCCGGGCCTCCACCCCTGGAGCTCCCCAGCTCTCAGCCGCTGGAAGGCCCCACGGCCCTGGGCACGGTGGTGGGGAGGGAAGTGTTGGAGGACGCCTGGTGGCCCGTGGAACTGCCATCTGCTCTCTGCTGGGAGCTGGCGGGCTGCGGGGAGGACAGCGAGCTGGCACAGGGACGGCAGGGAGGGGGGAGCCGCCCCCCAACGCAGGCAGAGCCAGGGACGGGTCCTGCAACCAGAGCAGGGGCCGCAGACGGGCCTGCAGACCAGCAGGGGGGAGGGAGGGAGGGGCGCTCATCCCGGCCTCTTATTTCCTTTCAGGAAAGTGCCCGAACAAAGAGTGCACAGCTGCACGCCCAGCACACGCAGAAATGACAATCACTGGCCTTTTGTTCCAATTGTTTTAACTCTTTCCCTTTTTTAATGTAAAATATAGAAACATTACAGATAATCACCGAGTCCTCTGTGCGCCCTCTGGGTGGGGCGGGGACCATTCGGGGACCCTTGCGTGTCTCACCATCAACCGCTCTCGCCTCCAGGGGAGGAAATCAAGCGCTTCTGGGGGGCAGGGTGCGCCCAGAGCTGGTGCGGGGGTCCACCGCCGTGAGACTTTTGCCCCTCTCGAAGATGCGGCAGGCGGGGACTCCTGTCCCTGCTTCACGGCAAGGGACGCCCACCTGCCACCACGTGGGATGGGGCTGCAAGCCGTAGGAAAGCGTATTACCCAAGGACGGGCGAGTAAGGTGGATATTTTGGCACCTCGGCAGCAGCGTCCCCAGGACTCAGGTCCTTCCATCCATCTGCTCTCCCAGGCTGACATGTCGGCCTGGCTGCCACATGCCCCAAGGTGGCCCCTGGTGCCCAGCATCACCGCAGACACGATGCATCTTTGGAGAGAAGAGGAGCTGTTTCTGCTGAGTCTCTTCGATGGGCTTCCCCAAAGCCTTCCAGCACGCTTCCCACGCCTCCTCCGCGCACCCCCAGCGGCCTCAGGAGCGCCTTCCGGAACCACCACTGGCAGTGGGACTGCCTTGGTGGCTGCCTGTAGGAAGCTGGGCGATCAGAACAAATGGGGGTTCTGTTGGCAAAGAGGAAGAGCAGGCAAGGGTGGGGGGAAGGGTGTTGGGTGGGCAACACCCAACCCGGGTTGGTCACTCTTGCCAGTGGACAAGCATCAGTGGGAGGCAGAAATGGGAGGGAAGTCAAATCACGCACGCCAAGCCGTGCCCTTGCACCACCCTGCATGCAACCCCTGCACCACCTACCTCCTGCCAGGCCGCCAGACCACCAAACTGCCCACCTCCCACACCCTCCAGATGACTCCACCACTGCACCACTCACCCACGGAACCACCTTCACGGCTGCACTCTTCACAGGGCTTCACCATCTGCACCTTGCAAGACAAGTGGGGCCAGGACTGTAGAACCATGTCTAGGGGGAGGCTCTGAGGTGCACGGGCAAAGTCAGGGAGCAGAGCCTGGAGCAAAGGCCACCGGGGGCCAGCTTCAGAGGGTGGAAGAGAAGTCAAGACCGGAGCCAGACGGCGTGACCCGCGCAGATGAGGGCAATGCCAGATCCGTCACTCCCCATGGTGGGTCCACATCCTCTGGGCACTTTTTGCACATTTGAGAGGGAATGAAGAGCATGCTGGGATAAGGGACTGGATGCATCAGAATCAGGTTTGTCAGCAAAGCAGAAAGCACAAAATAGCTCAGCATTAAACACATAAGGATTTATTATCTTGAGTAAAAGAAATTGAAAAGTTGGCTCTGCAGAGGTGGTGCGGCTGTTTTGCGACATCAAAGATCTGGGTTGCCCCATGTCCCTTTTCCTACACCCTGAGCATGGAGTTTCCATCCTGTAAGTTACCTCCTGGCCTAAGGAAGCTCCTGGAGCTCCAGCCATCATGTCTTAATCCCAGGTAACAAGAAAGAAGAAAGGGGGAAGGTAAAGGGAGGCTATGCCCAGCTGTCAATTCCCTCTGAGAAGTCATGACAAGCATTTCCATTTCCAGCCAAAATGGAGTGACAGCAGATTTTCCCTCCAATCTTAAACTACACAAACACACACGTGTGCGCACACACACACACACGCGTGCGTGCGCGCACACACACAATAAGGAAACTGCGGTTTTCAGACAGTGGATAAAAGGAAGCCCAGGACAGTAACTGAGAAAAGGTAAACAGAGCAAGTGAACCCTACAGCTGTCCCTGGAGAGAGTTTCCAGCCTACCTTCCAGAGAAAGGAACCCCAAACAAAATCCAGAATTCTCTCTAAGTTGGAACCCAGAGTTCAGAGACTCCAAGACATCTATAATTCACAGTGTATAACACCAGAGAAGTGAGAGCTACACAAAGAGAAAGGGCTTCAGGGGTCTGTAGAGGGTTCTTCTCCAGTCTTCACTGATCAATACTGATTAGTAAGTACTGATCTGTGCGTGAGCCTCAGGAAACCACGAGGCTGAAGAAAGAGCAAGAGAAAGGAAGGGCAGAACTATCTCCTGGGGCCATGCAGGACAAGAATCGTTCATCTTCCAACCACTCGGAGTGGCAAGACCTCGTAACAATAGGGCATTGAGTAGAGCCCTCAGAAGGATATTGCCCCTGGAACGGGGTCAAACTTGCCCGACTAAAGGCTGACCTAGATCGGCTTACAAAGCTTAAAAGCAAGCCTTGAAAGGATCAAACAGTCTCTAAACAGCAACTTAACTTCCTCTCAGAACAAAGCCAAAAATACTTAAAGGAATATGAAAAACTTTAGCACCCAACAAAGAAAAATTACAATGCCTGGCATCCAATCAAAAATTACCAGGAATGCAAAAAAAAAAAAAAAAAAGGAGGAAAATATGACCCCTAGGAAGAAGAAAAATGAATCCATAGAAACAGATCCAGAAATAACCAGATCATAGGATGAGAAAAATAGATGCTAAAACAGGTATGTGTCCGAGAAAGCAGAGAAAGTCATGAGCATAAAGAAGACACAAATAGAATGTATTTTAAAAGACCCAAACCGAACTGCTGGAGTTAAAAAATAGGATGTGTGAGATAACGCACACACAGAGAATTTAACAGCAGATTAAACACTTTAAAAGGAAAAATTAGTGAACTTGAAAGCATGGCAATAGAAGCGATCCAAAATGAAACAGAGAGAGGAAAATGAGTGGGGGGTGGGGGGAAGTGGACAGAACATCATGGAACTCTGGGACAGCATCAAGCGGCCTAATATACGTGTAATTGGAGACCCAGGGTCCAGGGGCGGGGGGGCGGGGGGGAGGGAGAGAGGACAGAGAAACTATTTGAAGAAATCATGACCACAACGTTTTCTAAGTGTGATAGTGTGATAATAATTATAAAACTACAGATCCAAGAATTTCAATGAACCCCTGGCAGGGGGGAAAGAAAGGAAGAAAAGGACGCTAAGCCATATAGAAGTCATATTCCTGAAAGCCCACAAACGCAAATAAAAAGTCTCATTATGTACAGAGATACAAAGAGAAGAGTGACCACAGACTTCTTGTTGGACAAAATCCAAGCCAAAGATACATGCAGTGACATCTTTTTTGAAAGAAAAAGGCTGTCAACCGACAACTTAATACCCAGTGAAAATATCTTCCAATCATGGAGGTGATATAAAGATTAGAGGAGACTCATCACCAGCAGACCAGCTCAAAATGGTAAAGGGATTCTTCAATCAGAAGCAATAGGGTCACCGATGGAATCTGGATCTACACAAAGGAATGAAAAGCACCAGAAATGGTGATTATGTGGGTAAATACAAAAGTTCCCCCCCCCCCCCTTGTTTTGAAGCTCTCTTTTACCGGATACTTTACTGTTTAAAGGAGAAATACTAACAATGTATTGCGGAACTTGACAACATACGTCGAGGGAAAAGGTCCAACAAAATAACCCCAAGTCACAAATGGGAAGAAATGGAAGTCTACTGGGGTAACGTTCTTTTATAATTCATGAAGTAATATAGTATTATTTGAAGGTAGAGTCTGATAAGTTAAAGATGTGTACCGTAAACTCTGAGGCACTAAACAGCAACAACACACACATGTACACAGCCAAGGAAGTAGGGCTGATAAGCCAATAACGGGATAAGATGGAATAATAAACATTCCTCAGTTGATAAAAATGTAGTCAGGGGCGCCTGGGTGGCGCAGTCGGTTGGGCGTCCGACTTCAGCCAGGTCACGATCTCGCGGTCCGGGAGTTCACGATCTCGCGAGATCTCGAGTGATCTCGCGTGAGTTCGAGCCCCCCGGCGGCTCTGGGCTGATGGCTCGGAGCCTGGAGCCTGTTTCCGATTCTGTGTCTCCCCCTCTCTCTCTGCCCCTCCCCCGTTCGTGCGCTGTCTCTCTCTGTCCCCAAAATAAATAAACGTTGAAAAAAAAAAATTAAAAAAAAAATGTAGTCAGAAAATTAAGGAAAAGGGAACTAAGCACAGATGGGCCAAACACAAAATAAATATTAAGATAATAGATTTAGGGGCACCTGGATGGCTCAGTCGGTTAAGTGACCGACTTGATTTCGGCTCAGGTCATGATCTCACGTTTTGTGAGTTTGAGCCCCGCATCGGGCTGTGCACTGGAGCTATGGAGCCTGCCTGGGATTCTTTCTCTCTCTCCCTCTCTCTCTGCCCCTCCCCTGCTCTCTCTCTTTAAAAATAAATAAACATTTTTAAAAAGATAATAGATTTAAACTCACTGTAATAATAATCATATTACGTATAAATTATTTAAACTCACCAATTAAAAAAGCAGAAGTTTTCAGAGAGGATGAAAAGGCAAAACCCAATTGTACAGTGTCTATAAGAAAGCTACTATAAATATAAAGGTTCAGATAGAGTAACAGTAAGAATGCAGAAAGAGATATACTCTATTAGCTGTATTCAGAAGAAGTCCAGAGGTGCTATATTGTAGTACAAAGAAGATTTAAGAGAAACAATATTACCAGGAATAAAGGGGATAATCTCATAATGATAAAGGGTTCAGTTCCTCCTCAAGAGTTCATAACAATCCAGGTACCTGGGTGGCTCAGTCAGTTAAGCATCTGACTCTTGATTTCGGCTTAGGTCATGATCTCAAGGTTCGTGAGTTCAAGCCCTGTGTCAGGCTCTGTGCTGACAGTGTGGAGCCTGCTTGGGATTCTCTCTCTCCCTCTCTCTCTGCCCCTCCCCCATGTGTGTCCTCTCTTTCTCTCTCTCACTCTCTCTCACTCTCTCGCGCTCTCTTGCGCTCTCTCGCTCTCTCGCTCTCTCTCAAAATGAATAAAATAAACTTAAAAAAAAAGAGTTTATAACCACCTTAAATGCTTACGCACCTAATAACAGAACTTCAAAATGCTTGATGCAAAAAGTGTAGCACTACAAAGGGAAATAAACAAATCCACAGTTATTAATGGGAGATTCCAACACTATTTTCTCAATAATTAATAGAAGCAGACAAAATCAGTAAGGATATAGAAAATCTGAACAACACTTGACAATTTGTATTATACTCAACAATAGCAGAATACACATTCCTCTTAAGACACATAAAACATTTACCAATAAAGCATATTTTGGGCAATCAACAAGACTCAATCAATTTTAAAGGAGTGAAATACTATAAAGTATGTTTTTCTTTTTAAAAATGTTTTTAAATGTTCATTTTTGACACAGAGAGAGAGAGAGAACATGAACGGAGGAGTGGCAGAGAGGGAGACACAGGATCCGAAGCAGGCTCCAGGCTCCGAGCTGTCAGCACAGAGCCCGACGCAGGGCTCGAACTCACAGACCGTGAGATCATGACCTGAGCCGAAGTTGGATGCTCAACTCACTGAGCCACCCAGGTGCCCCTAAAGTATGTTTTTCTATCACAATGGAATTAAATTAGAAATCAATAGCAGACAGATGCCTGGAAAATCACCAAACATTTGAACACTAAACAACACACTCCTAAATAAACCATGGGTCAAAGAAGAAATCACAGCGGAAATTAGAAAATATTTTAAACTGAATACAGTGAAAACACAATCTATATAAGTGTGTGGGATGAAGCTAAAGCAATGGTTGGAGGAAAAATTATAGCACTAAAGTTTGTATTATAAAAGGAGAAAGGTGTCAGTTAATGACCTCAGTTTTTATCTTAAGACCCTAGAGAAAAGAAGAGAAAAACTCAAAGTGAGCAAGAGAAAGGAAATTATAAAGAGCAGAAATCAATGAAACAAACAACACTAAAACAGTAGAAAAATCAATGAAACCAAAAGATGATCTTTTTTTAATCCCAACATGGGACTTGAACTCATGACCCTGATACCAAGAGTTGCATGTTCTATCGACTGAGCAAGCCAGGCACCCCCAAAAGACGATTCTTTAAGAAGTCAGTAAAATTGATAAACCTCTAACCAGAATGATCGGGGGGAGGGTGGGGAGAGAGAAAACATACATACAAAAACATACAATATCAGGGACAATAGAAGGGGACATCACTATGGATCCTACAGACACTGAAAAGATAACAAGCAAATATTTTGAACAACCTTATGCCAACAAATTCGATGACTTAGGTGAACTAGACAAATTTTCTGGAGCATACAACCTACTGAAGCTCTTTCAAGAATAAATAGATATCTGAATAGTCCCATGTTCATTAAATAAGTTACCTCTGGGGGCGCCTGGGGGGCTCAGTCAGTTAAGCAGCCAACTTCGGCTCAGGTCATGATTTCACAGTCTGTGGGTTCGAGCCCCGTGTCAGGCTCTGTGCTGACAGCTCAGAGCCTGGAGCCTGCTTCGGATTCTGTGTCTCCCTCTCTCTGCCCTCTCCTTGCTCGTATTCTGTCTCCCCCCACCTCTCGAAAATAAATAAACGTTAAAAAAAAATAATAAGTTACGTCTGTAGTAAAAACCTTCCATAAAGAAAATTCCAGACTCAGCTGGCTTCTACCAAATTCTACCAAACACTTAAGGAAGAAATAACATCCATTCAAAAGAAACTCTTCCACAAAATGGAAGAGAAGGGAACCTTCCAGCTCATCTTTTGAGGCCAGCATTACCCTGATACCAAAAGTGCACAGCAATGTTATAGTAGAGACCTATAGACGGATACTCCTTGGGAACATGCATATAAAAATTCTTAACAAGATATTTGCACATTATATCCAAATAAATATAAAAAGAATGGCATCCTGTCAAAGTGAGGTTTAGCCCAGAAATATGAGATTGGTTTGACATTTGACAGTCAGTGTGATTCAGCATATTAACAGACTAAAAACACATACGACCATCTCAATAGGTGCAAAAACTTTTTGGACAAAATCCAGCTTCCGTTCCTAACGAAGGCACAGTAAATTAAGAACAGAAAGGAACTTTCTCAATCTGATAAAGGGCGTCTAAGAAAAACGTAATAGGAAGTTACGCTGAGCAGCGAAAGATGCAATGTTTGCCCCCTAAGGCAGATAACAAAGTAAGTATGTCTCTGCCTTCCTATTCAGCTTTGCTGTGGAGGCCCCAGACAGTGCAACAAGGCAAGAAAGCAAAACAAAACAAAATGAAAGTTATATAGATTGTAAAGGAAAACTATTCTTTCACACAGATGGCATCTATGTAGAAATTTCTAAGGAACTTACAAAAAAGCTATTATAGGGAGCCTGGGCGGCTCAGTCGGTTAAACATCCAACTTCGGCTTAGGTCATGATCTCATGCTGACAGCTCAGAGCCTGGAGCCTGCTTTGGATTCTGCGTCTCCCTCTCTCTCTGCCTCTCCCCCACTCACACTCTGTCTCTGTCTCTCTCAAAAATCAAATAAAAACACTTTTAAAATGCTATTAGAACGAACATGTGAGATGGGCAAGATTGCTAAACACAAAGTCATTGTATTTCTTTTTTTTTTAAGTTTATTTATTTTTGAGAGACACAGAGAGAGAGAATCCCAAGCAGGCTCTGAGCTGCCAGCACAGAGCCCGATGCAGGGCTTGAACCCACAAACCGTGAGATCATGACCTGAGCCCAAATCATGGTCATTGTATTTCTATACACTAGCAACAGACAATTGGCTAGCAAAGGTTTCTCACCACAATTAACAATGATCAAATTGTTAACAAATGATCAAAGAAAAACTTGATAAAGTAGACCGTAAAATTAAAAATTTAAACTTCCTCTTCGGAAGACACCTTTAGGAGAGTTGAAAGGCACGCGGAAGACCAGGAGAGAATATTTATAAAACAGTTCTCCGACAAAGAACTTGCATCCAGTCCCAAAAACATCCGGCTAAGAAACAGGCAAAAGACTTGAACGGACACTTTACTAGCTTCCTCACGTCATTAGTCATGAGGCAAAGGAGAAGTGAAACCCCAGTAAGATGTCACTGCACACCTACTCTGAAGGGCTAACATTAAAAAGACTGACCATACCAAGTGTTGGCAAGAACGTGGAGCGGCTGGATCCCTGGTGCTTCGCCGATGGGGACGTAAAGAGGTAACGATCACTTTGGAAACCTCTCGGCAGCTTCTGAACAAGTTAGGGACACATCCACCGTAGGATCAAGCCGTCCCGCTAGGAGAAATGAAAGCAACATGTCTCCACCAAGACCCGGATGCAAATGCCCATGAACGGGGGGCTGGGTGGATAAATCGTAGCAGGGTCTTACTGCAGAATTCGACTCCGTAATAGAAAGGAGGGAAATGCCAGCGCCTCACCCCCAAAAGAGAGAGAGAGAGAAACACACCGTGTGACTCCACCGATGTAAAACCCCAAAAGACGCAGCTTGACCCATCAGGGGAGAAGGCAGGTCAGAGGTCGCCTGACAGCAAGGTGAAGCGACAGGCGGTTTTCCGAGAGGCGTGAGGAAGCGTCTGCCGCCGATGGCGACGTGCGTGATCTCGATTGTGGTGATGGTTTCGCGGGCGTCCATATATGCCAAAACTTAGCAAATTGGGCGCTCTGTGCGAATTGAGCAGTTTACTGTAAGTTCTTTTGTCTCGATAAAGCTGCAAAAAAAAAAAAAAAAAAAAAAACCAGCACAAGGGGTTCCTTCCAGCAACTTCTTCCACACAGTTCCCGGGACTCAGTCACCCGGTGTCCCTGGCTGTGGGGACACTGGGGCAGGTCCTGCTGCTGTTGGGCTGTTACGGGGAGACACCACAGGCGGCCACCAGAGCAGTCTCGGGGCCAGGGCCCTCCCAGGGACGGAGGCCAGGGCGTCTGGGGGGCGGCCCAGAGTCCGGGTGGGAGTCCGTGCGGCCCCTGCCCTCCAGCCCAGCAAGGACGGATTTTGGATTTGCTCCCTTTGTCTCTGAGCTCCTAGCTTCCTGGACCGGAGTCTGGGAATCGCCCTAAACCCACGGAGCGTCCTCGCATTGCCAGGGGCCGAGCTGGGGCCTCCACAGTGCAGAGAAGGGGCAATTATGCCAGCTTGCAGAGGTGGAAACGGAGATTCTGAGCCACAGATGGTCTTTCCTAGGGTAAGGATGTAGCTGAGACCCGAAGTAAGACGTGGCTGACTCCAGAGCCTGCACTCTCTCTGCCCCCCAGGGGGGCTTGTTTGCAGGAAGAAGCAGGCAGTGAGTGAGTAGGGGTGGGGAGGGGTAGACATCCAGAGGGCCTGAGTCCCGTCCTCAAGTCTGGAGGAGGCCACCTCGAGGAGGGGTGGGGTCCGGCACTGGGTCCCGGAGGGGCAGTTCTACAAGTAAAAGCCCCCAAACCCTCAGGGAGGTACTCAGGTCCCCGGGGGAGCCCTGGAACTGGCGATCTCAAAACACCGGATCTCCCTCCCAGCCAAATGCTTCCACAGGCGAAGCCCCCCACGACCGGGCCCCTCTAGTGCTGGAGCCCTCACTACCTCTCAAGGTAACTTTTTGCCTTGCACCATCAAAGGCTCTTTAGCCTGCCTCGGGTGACCAACTTAGCGTGGCTTCCCGGGACTGTCCCATTTTAAAGCTGAAAACTCCATGTCCTGGGACACCCCCCGCGGTCTTGGGCAAACCGGGTCCGTCACCCCACCCGTGCCCTAGTTACTGGCCCCGCTGGCCCCACAGGAGCACACCGGGCTCAGGGACCTGGGCTCTGGCACCACGCCCCCGGCACTCTCGGGTGGGGCGATTTGGCTGTGTTCACCCTGAGTCTGACCCCCTCGAGGTGGGGGGGCCCCTCCTGCACGGGGACCCTCCTCTTGGCTGGCCCTGTTTGTGATCAAGTGAGGCCGCTGGCTATGGGTCAGAGCTCAGACGCTGTGGCAGACAGACCTGGGTTCAAACCCCAGCCTCTACATCCTGAGCACCATCGCCTAAACCCCGTGCCTCAGTTTCCCCTTCTAAGGTGAGCTGAGACCCCCTTGCTCGCAGGGCTGCTACGAGGATCAGTGACAGGGGTGGGGGGTTGCGCCTGGGTGGCTCAGTCGGTTAAGCATCCGACTTGGGCTCGGGTCACCATCTCGTGGTTCATGAGTTCGAGCCCCGCGTCGGGCTCTGGGCTGATGGCTCAGAGCCTGGAGCCTGTTTCCGATTCTGTGTCTCCCTCTCTCTCTGCCCCTCCCCCGTTCATGCTCTGTCTCTCTCTGTCTCAAAAATAAAAAAAATAAAAAAAATAAAAAGTTAAAAAAAAAAAAGGAATCAGTGTGCTTTTCATTTTGGTCTCTTGCTTTTGATGTGTGACACCCAGAGCGGATCCCCCGCCCCGGTTTGGGGGTCACCGGTGCAGAGTCGGGGGAAGATTGAAGGTCTGGCAAGAGCCCCGGCCGCCCCAACCCCACCCCACCCCCATCTTGGCCGGAGCGGTGTCCTTGCCCCCTGCGTGACTTTGAAGCTCGCTGCGGCCACAGTGTAGCCTCCTTATGCGAGAAGCGCCTGGCACAGAGGGGTGACCCCAGCTTTGGGGTCCCCCAGTCATTTGGTCCCAGGATGGAGACTGCAAGCTCCAGTTGGGCCCTCTGTCTCTTGGCTCACGGCGAATAGCTTCTCGACAGCCAGGTGAGAGGGCAGAGTCCCATCCTACAGATGAGGAAACAGAGCCCAGAGAGGGGCACTGGTGGCAGACAGGGCCAGAACCAGGTCTCTTGGCTCTCAGGCCAGAGGCCTGGCCCTTGGCCATTTGCACACCTCAGGGAACTACAGCCGTATGCTGACGGGCACTGTCCTGGGGGACAGCCACGGGGGGCTCCCATGCGGGGCCAGCGTCTGGTTGAGAGAAGAGGGTTTAGAGCCATTTAAGAGGCGTTGAGGAAATGCCGTGTGTCCCGAGGGCCAGGAGATGGCAGTCTGGGTAGAGGTGAAGCAGGCAGACCCCTCTCCTTGGGCGCACCCCTCCATTCCAGGGGCCCAGGGCCCTTTCACACGAGCCCCTACTTCACTGGAGTTTTGCCTCCTGCTCTGAGCAGAGATAAGAGGAAAACAGGCTGCGTGGGCATGCCTGGGGGTAAACAGAGACGCGGGGCAGCCTGGAAGAGACGTGAGGGGGCAGGAGGGCCTCGGCATTTGTCAAGAGTGTAAGACACACCAGAGACTCAGGGAAGCCCACGGAAGGCCCTGAGTGCTGGATAGGAGGTATCAGGCAGTAGGGAGCCACTGCAGGTTCTTGAGCAATACAGGAACAGACTGAGACAGGTACTGGGGGGTCCTGTCCAGGGCCCAGAACAGACGTAAGGCAGGTTTCAGAGTCGGGGGGCTAGCAAGAGGCTGCGGGGGCTTCCTGGAGAGAGGAGGACCCTCGTTGGGTGGGGACCCCCCTCAGTTCCCACCCTGGGCCTGGCACACCGACTCATCGCTGCTTCGGTCCCTGCCACCAACCCAGACCACCCCGGGAGGTGCCAGGTGAGCGCACCAGGAGCTGGCGCTCAGCCTCCAGGCAGCCTGGCTTGTGGCCATCCCTGATCTCAGGCACTGCTTCTGGCCCTGTGCCTGCTCCTAAGCCTCTCTGCAGGACCGCCCTCCTACGACTTGCTGAGAGTCCTGCCCAGGCTGGCCCCCAGACTGCCACACACAACTGTGTTTGCAAGCGGGAGGTGAGGGGACAGGTGGGGTCCGGCAGGGTCTCTCTGTATTGAGGGAAGAAAACAGAACGGAGTCCTTCAGCATCACCAGCGGAGGAGTTGATCCGAGGGCCCGTGGTCTCTGGTGCCATGTTCATGGTCGTTCCCTGGGGTGTGGCCAGCCAGAGGGCCAAGGCTCTCCATCACGCTGAGGTTCAGTCCCGCAGCACTCCCGTGTCACTTGTTCATTCGTTCGTCCACTCATTCATTCACTCGTTCGTTCGGCTAACATCGGTCCCCGACTTCGGCTGCCTCGGCTCTGGGTGATGGGCCACGGAAGGTTTTGGGGAGGCACCTGGAACCGGGGCCGGTCCCAGCTGCGGGGCCCACTATGTGGCAGAGAAGGAAAGCCCTGGGCGGTGACCCCCACTGAGGTCAGGGCAAAGCTTAGGGAGGCGCATGAAAACAGAACAGCTAGGGATCCGGGAGGGCTTCCTGGAGGAGGGGGTGCCTCCGTGAAGACGGGGCCTTTTGGAAGGCACGAGATGCTGAGGAGCAGCATGTGCAAATGTCCCCTGGAGGTCTTTCAGTGTCCCCCTGATGTGAGACAGGCAGGCTGCCCGAGGGGACAGGTGCAGCGGAGACCCTTCTAGGAAGCGGTTCCTGGCTCTGCCTGCCAGCGAGGGCAGGGCTGGTGACACGGGGCACTGATGTGGGTTCTGGAGAAGGACCCAGGAGAAATGATCAGCAGGAGGCCACAAGGAGCTGCTGTCGGTGTGTTCCAAACATCGAAAACATGGTCCTGCCTCGGGGCAGGGAGGCGTACCTTGGCTTTGTCAGGAAAAGCAAGGATAAGTTCACTGCAGCTCAGAATTATCTGGGTGGCCGTCCAACCATGGAGACTTCTTGAGAGGAAGGAAGGAAATTTCTCAGCACCCAGGTGGGCAAGCAGGAGCTAGACGTCCCCTTTAGGGTGACGTATTGATTCGTCTACAAGCCAGGCCAGTCCTCAGCAGTGAGCGGGGTGGGGCAGGAGACCAGCCCAGGTGGGGTGGCCAGCCTGGGGCGGTCTGGGAAGGCTTCCAAGAGGAGGCAACTTTTGAGAGATGAGATGAGGAGTCTCACAGGTGGACACTCCATGGAAGGGCATCTCAGGGTGAAGGGACAGCCTGTGCCAAGGCCCAGAGACGGTGGGGGCAGGGGGCGGGGACACTGACATCGCGGTTGGAGCACAATCCAGGGGCTGGGCTGCAGCTGGGGCCGGCTGAAGGAGGGCCCGGACTTAGCAGGAACTTAGGAGTTCACCCACCCGGGGAGCCAAGGCCAGCTGGACCAGGACTAAGCGGATGGGCTGCTGAAGAAGCCTGGGCCCCCAGATGTGACCTTATTCAACACCCGTCCACTCAGCAGGCGAGTCTGTCGGCCCCAGAGTCGTATATTCGGTGGCAATTTTGCTCGGTGAGGCCGCCTTGGTGCCACCCCCTGCCCCGTGTCCCCCAGCGTGCCCAGGGCCCAGGACGGAGGGCACGCGGTCTCCCTTGCCCAGGCCCCGCGCTCCACCCCCCGGACAGAACTCTGGACGCTGCCCTTCCCTACGGGCTACGAGCGGCCAAGAAGGGGGAACAGGACATTGGCGGATCTGTCTCAGACACGATACCGTGTCCTCTGGTGCCCAGGAGCACCCCCTCTTAGTGACCTGCTTGCCTGCTTACGTGGCGAGTAAGCGTGCTCACGTGTTCTGTTGTGATACATACTTGAGAAATAACTTTACAGTGTTTGAGCCCAAGTCCGTTGCCCAGCCGGTGCCGGCCCCGCCTGGTCGAACGGCCTGGCGCAGAGCACAGTCCCGCACAGAGGCTGCTGCCCCTTCCCACGGACAGGGCGCAGGCTGGGGCCACGGCCGGAAGTCGAGGCCCGGAGCCAACCCGAAGGGAGCACCGTGGGTGGGGGTGCAGCCTCGTGTGAGGCAGGGAAGGGGGATCGGGGCTCTGCGTGGAGCCCTTGCTGGGGGGCGTCGACTCCCCCACTTCTCTATCAGTGAAATGGAGACCATTTGTGTCCTTTTGTTTCTGCCTTAGGTTGTCTCTCAGAAGCAGACACTGAATCCCGGATTGTGACGAAAGTGCTCCCAGGAGAAACGGGCGAGGCACGGGGGGCAGCAGGATGGGGCGGGGGTCACTCGGGAGAAGTCCGGCCCTGGTCCGTCCTGCAGGGCGGCCTGGAGGGGAAGTTAGAGCACTGGCAGGGGCGTGGGGCTCCTGAGCCCACGTGCCAAGAACCTTCCCGACCTCCAGCCTGAGGGAGGCAGAGCAGGGAAAGGAAGGCTGGGGCCTGGTCTGGGGCAACGTCACGCTCAGCGACCCCCGGCCTGCCGCCTGCCCTGTCCACCTGGCCACACGACCAGAAGCCTGGCATCTTGCCAGCCTCCCCCAGTCCTCCCTCCTTCCATCGTTTACGCAATCATTTGTTCACCCCCTCCCCCCTCCGGGCAGGGGTGCACTCTCCAGCCGGGGAGATGGCGGTCCACACATAAACAAATACGGAAGTCAGGTGACACCGGAGAGTACTTAGAGCCATGAACAACATAAAACCGGGAATGGAATCGAGAGATGGGGGTGGGGAGCGTGGCCAGCGTGGCCCACAGAGACCCACATGAGGCCAGGAAGCCACGTGGACAGGGGACCTACAAGCCCCGGGGCATGGTTTCTACAGGCCTGCCACTTTTCTCCCTCCCTCCCGCCGGCAGCAGAAATCCCACCTCTTCCAGGAAGCCTGCCTGGATGCTGCTGAGGCTTTGGGCTCTGGCTACACAAGCTGCAGAGGCCTCCACGGACCAGCCCGTGTTGCAGGGACCTTCAGGTTGCACCCCTGGGTCTTCTCAGAGACACCTCGAGGCGGGTCTGATGGGAGGCGAAACTCGAATGGGGGTGACCGCCGGACCAGATGGGCCAGGGTATTCAAATCCCAGCTCAGGCAAGAGACTTTGCCTCTCTGGGCCTCAGTTTCCCCATCTGCCAAAGCAGGCTAGTGCCACCTCCCCAACAAGGTCATTACGGGGATTAACGGAGCCCGCCCCCCCCCCCCCCCAGATAGTGCCCGCCGTCTTCTTTCCCGCCTATGGTGGCGAGCTGGGGAGAGGAGGGGGGAGAGGGCTTGCAGGGTGCAGACAGAGGCAGAGGCGGTGCAGCGTGGGGGTGGGGCTCTCCAGGGGCCTTCCCAGGCAGGCCCAAGCTCAAGTGTGCAAGCTGCCTGAGCTGAGGCATGGGCCGCCCCCGCCCCACCCTGGCCTCCTCCGCCTCCCCAGCCATCTGCAACGTTGGCAGCAGCGCAGCCAGGGCGGACGGCGGGCGTTCTGGCACCATCTGAACAGGACCAGAGTCTGGGCAGAAAACGTGGGTGGAGCCCCGCGCATACACTCCGTCCACATGCCACCATTACTGTTGTCCCCTTGGGGCCCCGGGGAGGGCAGGGACATTAGGGCTGGCAGGTGGGGGGCATCAGCAGGCTGGGCTCCACCCCTACGTGTGGCCTCAGTGGCGTCAGGACGGGAGGGGGCAAGAGTGGAGACCCTAGAACCCGCCCCTACGCGTGATGGGGAAACCAAGGCCGCAAACAAAGAGACCAGTCCCGCAGAGAGCCTAAAACAGGGATCCGGAGAGCCCGCACCCAACCGCCCCCTCTTCCGTCTGGACCAGAGGAGGCGAAAGGGCATCCCCTGAGGTTCACCCTTCTCTGGGGCCTGGAAAGCTCCCTGACCTCCCTTTCTCCATCTGTTACCCAATAACGTCCCCGGGGCCCGGGCCGGAGGAGATGGGACTTTGCCTAGAGACCAAACAGCTCCTCCAAGGCACTTGGTTCTTCATTCACCGTCTCCTTTCCTTTCCTGTCTCCCGTTGGTGGTTTTTCTTGCTTCCCTTTGCTACCAGCGCCTTTTTTCAGCACTGTTCTGTGCCTGAATGTAGCAACCTCCTCCCTAATTAACCGAGTGGCGAAGAATGCAGATATGAGACGGATGGTGGTGATGGTTGCACGACAGGGTGCGTGTGCTTAACGCCACTGCACTGGACCCTTAAAAATGGTCACAATGGTAAACATTATGTTCTGTATATTTTGCCACAACCAAAAATAGAGCAGTCATTGGCAGCATCTTTTAATCTGCCATGGGCTCGGGAATGATACCAACGAGTGCAAACTGTGAGCCCTTAGTTCCCGAGTGAGGACAGGAGTGAAGTGCATGTGCTTTGTCACCTCTCTTTCCAACACACAGGATCCTTTCTGGCCTCCTCGTGCATTTCCCTGGGTTCATATGCTGGCCACGGCCGGGCTGGCTGGGCTGGCAGATTCGGGCGGCTATCCCCAGGGAGCTCTGATGTCCTCAGCACGGAGGCTGGCTCTTGAGGAAGCGCCAGCCTGGCTTGGGCCATCAGAATCACCCTGCTCCGTGTCTCCGGGAGGAGAGGGAGTGGTTCATCCCACACCCGGATTTCTCGGGGCCCAGGACTGGGCCAGCCTGGGGTTCTGCTGGGGGCAGGGAGGGGTGTGCTCCACCTGGAGGTTCCCGGAGCAACACTGACCTTTCACAGGCTGCTTCTCCGTTCTGAGAGCTCAGGAAGTAAGGAAGCCCCTCCTCCATCACTTGGCTACCCTGACCCAGGGGCCAGGATTCCGCAGAGTAGGAGGAAGGCGAGACAGGTACCTGCGGTGACCCGAGGGAGCCACTGAGGTGGGGAGGGTGGGGGGTGTGGCAGAGCAGGGGCGGGGAGAGGGGTAGCCTGGCGGGTCACGGGTCACGTCTTTTGCGCCCTTCCGCCCCCTCCCCCACCCTCCCCGGCGCGGCGCCGCCGCAGGTTCTCCGTTGGTAAAATGTGAACTCCAGCAGCTCAGGAATTTGGCTTCCTGCCTTGAGGTCTTCCCAGGGCCCAGAGCAGGGCTGGTATACAGTAGGCGTCCAATAAATGCTGGGGGATTGAGTGAATGCGTGGATGAATGGGTCGGACAGGTCAGTACCTAGGGTTTCCCGGCCTTCAGGGTCCATTCCCTCTTTCGCTCGGCGGCCCCCTCTTGCATTCGTTCCTCATTCATTCGTTCCTCCCGCACGCACGCACGGCACTCATTCATTCATGCGCGCAACCATTCATGCCCGCACGCGTTCATTCATTCCCTGCCCCGCCGCCATTCCGTCCCCGGCTCCCGCGCCCCCGCTGCGCCCCCGCGCCCGGCGTCCGGCCCCCGCGCCCCCCGAGCGCGCCCCGGCCCGGCGCGGCGGGGTGAGGTGGGGGGGGGGGGAGCCGCTGAATCAGCCGCGGCTGCGCGCGCGGGGCCGGGGCTGGCGGGGAGCCGGGCTGGGGGCGGGGGGCGGGCGCTCCCTGCGGGAAGCCGGGGGGTGGGGGAGCCCCGGCCGCGCCGGCTCCCGGCGCGCTCGGCCTCGGTGGGGAGGGCGGCGGGCCCCGAGCGCGGCGGCGGCGGCGGCGGCGGCGGCGGCGGCGGAGGCGAGCGGCGCGGCTGCCCCGGGGCCATGTGGACGGGCGGCCGGCGGCCGGGCCGGCTCCGCCGGGCGGTGAGTACCTGCGAGCGGGGCGGGCGCGGCGCGGGCACCGGCGGGGGGCGGGGCGGGCGCCACCCACGCCCGGGGCGGGCTCTGCACGGCACCCCTGCTCGGGCCGGGGCGGAGGGGGGGGGGGCGGGGAGCGGCTGTCCAGCCTCCTCTCCGCCGCCCGCGGCGCCCCCTCCGGTACCGGGGCGCCAGGGCGCCGCCGCGGCGGGGGCTTCGCTGGCCGGGGTCGGGTCGGGGGGAGGGGGGCCCGGGCACCCGCGGGAGCCCGGCAGTCTCGGGGCGGGGCGGGGACTCGGCCTCCGCGCGCGTGGCTCTGCCCCTCCCCGCCCCTCCCCCTCGCCGGCCCGAGCGATCGCCCCCAGACCCGCGCGTCCCGGCCGGGGCGGGGGCCCGGGGCGGGGACAGGGGACAGGTAGCCGGGTGCCGGCAGGCCTCGTCCCGCCCTGCGTCAGGGGGCAGGGCCAGACCCGGCTCGGGGAGGCCGCCCCAGAGGCCCAGGAGCCGGAAGGAGGCTGGACCCCGGGGCCGGTTCCCTGAGCGTTCGCGGCGCGTGGGCGCGCGCCGGGCCCCGGACGCGCTCGGTCCTGCTCAGGCCCTGCCGGGCAGGTGCTCACGTGGCCCTCAGTGACAGGCGGGGAAACTGAGGCCAGGGCCGCCCGGCTGGCGCTCCCACCCTCCCCGAACCCCGGCTCGTTCGTTGTTTGGGAATTTCTGCCCTAGCGCTTCCGCTTCCTGCCGGGTTTAGAGGTGTTTCCTTCCTCGTCTGTGCCCCACCCCATCCCCAGTGTGGCGCCTCTGGGGCAGGAACAGCGTGGGCGACCTCCTGGAGTCTCCCGAGCGGGCAGGATGGGAGAGAGTAGGCACCCAAGAGTGAGTGGGGGCGGCCCAGTGAGAGCGACTGCCACCTGCAGGGCCCGGGTCGTCCCCTCCGCCCTGTGCACAGCAGGGGTCAAGGCCTTGGGGCTCGGTGGGGCAGAGCCTCCCTGGGCCTGGCTCCTTCTGAGGTCCCAGTGCCCTCCAAGTCTAAGCGCCCATAGGACAGGTCGCTTCCCTTCGCTGGGCCCCAGTTCCACCACCCACCGGTCACAGCAAAGCCCCTTTCTATGCCCGGGGTCAGTGAGGGCCGTGGGAGAAAGCCCCTTGCGAACCATGGCGTGCCATCCAGGCAGGCCCAGTGTAGCACTGCCGGCTGGGGCAAGTGGCCGATGGGGGCGGCTCTGCCTGGCATCTGTGACGTGCAGGGCGGGGAGGCGGCAGCAAGGGCCCTGGCAGCGTCCCCGAAAACCCTTAATTTTCCCGACTCTCACTATAATCAGGGCGGCACAGCAAAGCAAGCACAGTGGCAGATGCGGCTTCTTCCCGGCTGCTCAGCACATTGGTGCCGGCCGCGGGCCGGCTGTGCCTCCGTGGAGGACCCTCCCCAGCTCCTGTCTCTTATTTATAGCCTCGCCAGCTCTGTGCTCTGCTTATCCTCAGAACCTGGAGCTGTTCGCACCTGGGACGCTGAGCAAGGCGGCTGAAGGCTGCCGGCCCGGAGACCGTCTTGTGGGATGGACTTTCCATGGGCTGAGGCGGGATGGGAGACATTTCCAGGTCTGGGGGGGGAAGTGAGTCAGAAGCGGTGTGTTAGATGATTTCCCGTGCACTGGCAGGGACTCTTGGGCCCGGCGTCTGGCCCACAGCAGTCGCTGTTAGTGGAGCACCTACTACGTGCCAGGCCCAAGCTCAGCATTTTCATGCATCGTAGCCACTCTGAAGGAGCACCCCTGCTCCTGCAGGCACAGTGCCACAAATAGTTTCTCACATCCCAGGAGGTGAGGTCCAAGGGCTGAGTCAGAGCTGAACAGGTGAGGGTAGTGCAGTGTCGGAGGTGCTGCATGGGTCGGGGCCTGGGGGAAGAAGGGAGAGGGCCAGGATCGGAAGAGGCTCGGTCCTGCAGGAGTTTGGAGGTCAGGGGCATGGCCAGGGGCAGGGTGAGGTGAGTCCTCCCCTCAAAGCAGGTAAAGATTCCCAGGGACAAACCCATGGGTGGGTGACCCTGAGGCTCACTCTGTTGGGTCTGGAATTGCCCTCAGCCTCCCTTCCTGGTTCCCCCTCCTGCCCCAGGGCTGGTCACCAGCCTGGTGGAGAGGCATGGACACGAAGCTGGAGTCTTGAGTTCACGTCCCTCCTCTGCCACTGATTTACTGTGGCAAGGCCCTGCCCCTCTCAGGGCACGACACCTATCACAGTCGAGGGAACGACTTCCGCCCCAAAGCGGGCCCCGGATGGTAGCTGTTGGGAGAAGCAGACCAGAGCTGTCTCTATTGATTCAGTATTATAGGATGAATGAATGAGTGAGTAAGTGATTGAGTTCTGTACTCGCCTAGCATACTCCCCCCCGTGCACCCACCTCTGCACCAGTGGAGAAGCAATCGTGGGGTGGGCCGCAGTGTGTGGACAGACGATGACGGGAAGCATAGAGCGGGACGGATGGGACAGCGGGAGGCATGGATGGAAAGTAGAGGGGTAGGTGAGGGGGAGCAGAGATCGACGGATGTAAGTGGCAGGGTAGATGGGAATGGATGGAAGGATTGACAAGGATACAGGACTGGACGAAGAGAACAGGACGTCAGTGGATGGATGGATAAATGGACCGATAGGTAGGAAGATGCATTTCTGATGCATATGGCGACACAGAGGAATGGATGCAAGGATCTGCAATGGACGGACAGATGTCAACAGAGGGACAGGTGGATAGGGGATGGACGGATACGGGAGTACGTCAGGACAGGCAGATACAGCCACGGGAAGACGGATGGATTCTAAATGGACGAGTCCGTGCTCGCGTGCTGGGATAGGTGGACGGGTCCTTGAATGGTAAGAAGACAATGGATGTGGGAATGGATGGATGAATGCAGGAAGAGCGAATGGCTGGCTACAGGCGTCGGAGGGTGCATCGGCACACGAATGGGCACAGGTCGGTGGAGGGACGCATCTGTGGCGGGGGCAGATGGAGGCATGGGTACGGGACGCGAGTGACAATGATGGACACACGGGTGAACGGATGCGGGGACTAGAGGATAGTGGGCGGGGGAGTACGTGTCAGCAGATGACAGGTGCAGACACGGATGCACAAGTGGGCACGTGTGAACGGACGAGTGGCTCCAGGGACGGATGGGTCGAAGGCTGGGTGGAGCATCTTGATTCCCTAGATGCTGGTGTCTTGTTCACAGAGCCCCGATTCCGTGATAGCATAGCGGGAAGGCTGCAGGGCTGGAGAGAGGGCAAGGGGTCATTGGGCTTCTCCGATTATGTGTTGCGCGATGGAGTAGCTGTGTAGCCTCTTGTAAAGACAGGCGGCCAGCGGGGAGTCCTGCGGGGAACCCCTTGCCCAGGGAGACTTCCTGGGAGGCTTGGATGGCTCAAGTGCGCAGCCCTTCTGAGGAAGAAAGGCTGGGACAGAACCCAGGGTGCAAACGCTGACGGCACAGAGCGTGTGCGTGCATGCTGGGGACTCGAGACAGCGGAGGCCTGTGGCTGCCCTCTAGGGTTCTCAGGCCAGCAGGGAAATACCCAGAAGCCATGAGAGAGAACTCTCAGCCCCGCCCCCCTCCCCATCATCATCCATAAAAGAACAGTGGTAATAGAAACTTCTGCTCTGGCATGAGAGAGGTCCCAGGAAGGGGACAGCAGTCCTGCCGCTGTTTATTGCAGTACCTGGCCTATGGCAAGCCATGGCTGTTGACCAGTGACCCCTCAGAGCCCAAGTCCTCCAGGAAATGGGGCAGCAAGTCCTGGCTTGGGGGGTTGCTGTGAGAGTAAGCGAGGCAATGTTTGGAACCATTAGTGGATGTCCAGCATGCCCTACCCATCCTGCATCCCATCGTTACGACAACGGGAACCTGCCTTAGGACAAGGTCTCCCCGCTCCAGCCCAGCAGGCACCGGGGAGCTGTGCCTCTCCTCTCTCCGAGCTCGCAGAGGCCAGCTTCGCACCCGTGGGATCAGGGAGGGTCCAGGCAGTGGTGGGGGGCGGAGGGGGTGCTGGAGAGGAAACGGGTGAGTACTTGACCTATGGGGTTCCCCTCCCGGGTCTGCTGTGTCCAAGCCGTGGGACCTCGGACAAGTCACTTTGCCCAGCTGAGACTCTGCTTCTTTGAGCACGAGAGCCCACAGCCGTCCCACCTCACAGGGCTGGGCGAGGATTTGGGCCGTGACGCAGGTGCATGCCCGGCACGGAGCTTGGCACATAGTAGAGACTCAAGAAGTGGGGCTGAAATGGATGAGTCAAGGAGCAGGGGCTGTCACGCCAGGAGCTGTGAGGCTCTTTCAGGAGAAGCAGCCCGGGCTGCTGAGAGGTGAGCAGGCCCAGGCTGCAAGCTTCGGCAGCTGGCAGCCTCCTCTGGGGCCTCCGGCCCAGGCGGCAGAGAGCCAGTGGGTTGTTATGACAACGAGAACTTGTCTGATGCAGCCGGCAACTCTAGGAGAAGCTCAGAGGACCGACTGGCCAGAGCCCCTGGAACGCTCCTGTGATCACACAGACTTGGGAAACGACACATTAGAGCCCTGTGCTCATGAGTCCCGAGATCCTACTAGATGCCAGGCTCCATGCTGGAGGCACCCAGCACCTGTGTTCTCACACCGCTTCCCACCACTGCCTGAACTGGGCATCCACCTGCGTGTGACGGTTAGGGGACATGACTTGCCCAAAGTCCTGTTGCGGGGGTTGGAGAGGGATTTGACCTTGGATCTGCCGCCTCCCACTGGTGATGGTGATGGCGATGGTGATGGTGATGGGGCAGGGGCTGGTCGGCTGTTGCTGGGGGGAGGTATCCAGGTGTGAAGGGGTGGCTGTCAGGGGACTGCAGGGATCGGGGGGATGCTGTGACTTTCCTTAGAGCCGGAGATCCCTGCTCCCCCCAGTGCCCAGCCCAGAGGAAGTCCACTCTGGAACTACTTGTTGAGCACCTACTATGTGCCTAGGCCTGTGCGGAGAGTGAGGATAGCGTAGAGCTTGCATTCTAAGAGGACACAGAGAATGACTGATCACACACATACCCCTCGCAGCTGGGGGCTGTGTTATGAGAAGAGTAGGGACTACAAGAGGCTAACGCGAGGGGACCTGATCTGACCTGGGGGCTGCAAGGGGACAGGCTATTGACTGGGACCCTGACATTTAGATAGAAATTAGGTGATGAGACAAACGGGAAGAGGGGGGAGGGGGAATGATTCCGATGGTGGGAATAGCATGTGCAAAGGCCCTGAGGCCAGGTAGGGCTTAACACATTCAGGAACTTGATGGCAGTTCCAGGGGGGTATCCAGGGTAGAGACGACACCTTGGTGTCTCCAGAAAAGACGCTGGACTGTCAGGGCCTTGCAGGGCATATGAATGTGTGACATTGTCTGGCCATTGATCTGGCCTGTGTTTTAAAGTTCGTACTGGGACGTGTGTGGGACGGACCAAGCTGGACCCGCTTCTGTGGAGCGGAGCTCACGGAGCTTTTCACAGATTCAGTCATGGGTGCTGTGGAGATTCAGAGAGGTGTCCAGCTGAGTCCGGAAAAGAAGGGGTCCCTAGCACTTGATGTGAGGCACCACCAAGTGGGCAGGGGCCCCAGGTTCATAGCCATGAGTAGGCCACCAAGGAGAGTCAAGGCCATGCTCTAAGCGAGGCCACAAGCTGGCCCACCGAAGGCCTGGGGCTGCCACCCCCCCGCGAGCCTTCCTCTGACTCATGTGGGTGCGTCCCGGGAAGAAATCCTGCCTCCTGGCTTCCTGAGATGCCAGAAGCAGGCGTATTTCCCTCCACACAAAGGAGGAAGTGCCCAGGCCTGGCTCTGGCCTTTCTGGGTTGATCTCCCCCCACTGTACTCCCCATTTAACTACACCCCGGGTCCCCGTGTGCCACTATCCCTCGCCTTATCCCCTGTGTATCATTGAGGGATTGCCCACAGCTGCTAGTGACAGAGGCTGGAAGTAACCATAGCTTAAATAAGACCGGGGTTATTTCTCTCAAGTTACAGCACCAGAGGCAGGTGGTCCAGGGCTGGCGCGATGACTCAGTGGTCATCAGGAACCCAGGTTCCTTTTGTCTTTCTGCTCCCCCACCCTTTGTGTATGGCTTCTGCCACAAGCTTGCCTCATGGTGCAACATAGCTGCAACGGCTCCTCCCATCACTTCCATGTTCCGGTTAAGAAGCAGGAGGGTGGGGAATGGGAGCAAAAGAAGCCCGTGCGAGCTGTCTGACCCTCACCCAATAACTTCTGTTTGTATCTCCTTGGCTACCCCTGGCTGCAAAGGAGCCTGAGAAATGCAGTCTTTGAGCTGAGTATCTTGCCTCCCGGAATAAAACGAGTTCCTTACTCAGGACGAATGGGGGAACAGTGGGCAGCCAGCAGTGTCCATCATACCCTCCCAATTTGCCGGATCCATGGCGTTCCAATTCCCCCTTCTTCGGGCCCTGTGCTCAGTCTCATGGCCACTGTCAGGGTCGTCGCTGTGCCGCCTGCCTCTCCACACCCATGCGCCCGGCGCCACGCCTGGCAGAGGAGATGAGGAGATGTTGTGGGGCCCGGCCCAGCCCCCTCCCCACACACAGCAGGTGCTCAGCCAGTGCAGGCTGCCTCCCCAGGCAAAAACAGAGCTCAGGACGTGACCTTCTCTGTGGCACTCACTGGGCCCTGAAGCCCAGCTCCCACTTAGTGAGAATCAATTTAGGGGGTGGGAGCCCCCCCCCCCCCCCGTGACATCCCTGGATCGATGGGCAGGCGGGCATTGAGCTGATCGCTCTGGCCAATGGGAGATGGGCGGCCGTGACCCCCTCCCAAAAGAGGGCGTGGGGATCCCAGCCCCGTGGGAGGAGAGAAGTGGGGCTAGTGAGGTACTTGGAGAGGCTTGACCTTGGACTGACCACGGAGGATGCTCTCGGGGGCCAGCTCCCAGGCCCAGGGCCCTGACCCCAGCAGCCCCGGGCAGGATGGCCGCAGCTCCCTCTTGGAGCCCGGGGCCAAAGCCACCGGGAAGGAAGCCTGCAGAGGGGACCTTCGAGGCCGCAAGCCAAGTCCCGCTCTGGGCCGGAGCCGCGAGGGCCAGACGCGTTGCCCTGGCCGGGCGGGCCGGCTGGGCCAGGAGGGCACGCAGGCGTCGCCTGCCCTGCTGTCCACCCCAGAGCCCCCAGGCGCGGGCAGCAAGGCCGCCGGGGGCCCCCTGGCCCGGCTGGGCCGCCGCCGGGAGGCCCGGCTGGCCTTCTCCAGGTTCCTGGATGAGGTCGCCGTGCGAGTGCTGGACCCCGGGACCCTGGAGGCCTTCCGGGGGCCCGGAGGCCGCAGCCCGGAGCCCTCCCCGGGGGAGCGAGACCCGGGCCCAGCCCAGGAGCCCCTCCCCGGAGCTGCGGCCCCGGAGAAGACCCCGGCCCTGAGCCCTCCGCTTTCCCCAGAGGCGGCCAGCAGGGCGGGGGCCGGCCGGGCCGCGGAGACCGGTGGGTCTCGAGCGGGCGGCAGCAAGTGTGGAGGCCCAGCCGCCTCCCCCCGGAGGCCTCCAAGCCGGGTGAGTCTCAGCCTCAGCGCCCCCCGCCCGCGGGCGGCCTGGCAGAGGTCTGCTGCGGTCCCCTCCCTCCTTGCTCCATGTGCCTTCTCCCCGGGAGTCCCCGCTGACCCCTTCCAGCTCCCTCATCAGGCCGCTTTCATAAGATCTGTAACAGGCAAGACCTTAAGAACCCAGCGAATGGGTCTCTACGGTGAAATTTCTGGCTTCGGGGCAGGCAGAAGAGTTGGGAACTGAGTGCGCGTGCGGCACGGTATTAATATCAGCCCCCCATGGGCAGAGCCCTCTGTGTCTTACCACGGGATTTCGTGATTATCCCTTTGCACGTTTGAACCTCAGACACCTCCATGCAAGAATATGTCACCATCCTGTCGGAAAGGTAGACGGGTCTGTGTCTTTCACTAATTCCCCATTAAATTTTTTTTTAATGTTTTTACTTATTTTTGAGAGAGAGAGACAGAACACAAGCAGGGGAGAGGCAGAGAGAGAGGGAGACACAGAATCCGAAGCAGCCTCCAGACTCTGAGCTGTCAGCCCAGAGCCCGACGCGGGGCTCGAACTCACGGACCGCGAGATCGTGACCTGAGCCGAAGTCGGACGCTCAACCGACCGAGCTAAGGCGCCCCCTCAATTCCCCATTTTATAGGTCACGTGGGGAGTCTGGGCTAGGACCGAGGTCTTCAAATCTAAATGCAGGTGTCCTTCTCAGCACCTGGCACCGCCCTGCAGACACTCAGGACACCCTGGCCTCACAGACGGGCGGAAAGATGTGAGACCCACTTAGCTGACCCGGGGGACCGATCAGAGCAGTGCCCGTGCACTTGCACGCCCACCTTGGTGCCGACCTCTGTCCCCCAAACCGTCCGTGTCCCCTGGGGCCAGAGGGGCTTTTATGGGCTCTTGAGGACACGGCCCCATCCTGACTTCTCCGGGCACAGGACCCAAGTGGGGGCCGCAGGGCCAGATTGGCAGAGCTCGCAGCCAGGCCCGTCCTAGGATGGCGTCTCTACAGGGAGAGGTTCCTTTAAAAACAAAATTCTGCGTGTTCTAACTCTTGATCCCAGGCCTCGGTGCACCCCCAGGAGGTTGGTGCCGTCATTAGGCTCCCCGCATCCAGAAGAGGAAACTGAGTCTCAGAGAGGCCACGCGGAGGAGTCAGGGTTGGGGCGCAGGCAGTCTTAGCCTCCCCCTCTGCCCCCCTGCTCTTTGGCGTTTCTTGCCCCCCAGCCACCTGCCTTTTCCTCCCGGGGAGGGCCGGGAGCAGTGAGGCCACTAGTGAGTCCTGGGCATTTGCAGCCCTCCGGCCCTTGCCTTGGGGCCAGCTGCACCAGCTCAAGGATCCACGGGCTGCTGGTGACCTGGACAGGTCACCCGCCCTCACCCCTCCGGGCCTTGGCTTCCCCAGCCATGAAAAGGCAGGAATGATCACGATTTTTTTTTTTGCCTTGTCACAGGGAAAGCATCCAACAGGTACCTGACAAGCATCGGGACCCCCACCTCCTCCACAAGGGCCTGGCAATCTGGGACCCCTGCCTCTGCGCCACTCTGAGCCCTGCACACGGCGCAGCCCTCACTCTGGGGACACTGGGCCCCGGGGGAGCTCCGTGATGCCCAGGCCTCTGGAGGGTTCTGTCTCAAGGCTCTTCACACACGCCTCCCAGGACCGCCTGGTGGCACAGGGCTGTGGGGACCTGTCGGGGCCCAGCAGTGGGTGCCAGGAGGCAGGGCTCCATCCTGAGGCCCTGCCGAGGTTCCTTCCCAAGGGAGGGGGAGGGCGGTATCGGCCCTCCCCACCCTCACCCCCAGGGCCATATCGCGTGGTGAGCACCCGTTCTGGAACCCCGAACCCCTCAGCTCCAGCCTCACATCAAGTACTCAGAATAGGCGGGTCAGAGAGGTACCGGGATCAGCCTGTTTCACAGACCAGGAGCAGGCTCAGAGAATGGAGCCGAGTTCTCCGGGTCCTCACGGGCGTGTGGGGGCGGGAGGATCAGAGGTCATGGGCGCGGGTGCCTGGCACAGAGTAGGAGTTCAGTCACTGGCGTGATGATGGTGACGAAGGTCGTGATGGCGGTTCCTCTGCTGTGTGTCTCCTGCCCTCCCAGCCTGGACAGGACTGTGTCCCCAGAACTGTTGCCAGGGTGGGGGTGGGGGGGGCTCCAGTCATTAACCTGAAATCCCTCTTTTGAGGCCAATGCCCGGAGGTTTCACCATTAACACCTTCAGGGAGGGAGCTATAAACCAGGGGAGGGCCTTGGATTTTAGTCCTGCCTCTGTCCCGTCTGGTGAGTGGCCGTGGGTGACCCTGCTGCTCCCCTTCTTCGTCTAGCAAGCAAGGAGCTCCTGCGGAAGGTCTCTGAGACCTCCTCTTCTCACTGTCCCCGGGCCCGAGTGACGGTATGAGTGACTTAAGCCAGCCATTGTCTGTGGTCAGAAGACCAGAGTGGGAGGGCCAGAGTCAGGGTCAGGGTCAGGGTCATGGAAGGAGAGGCAGGCTGGGGCTCTGAAGAAGCCCAGGTGGGGTTGTAACCAGACCCCTGCTACCAGGCCTGGGAGTCCCCAGATCCTGTCCCAGGGGCTTTCCCACTGAGCGACCCAGACAAGTCATTCCAGACTCCGGGCCTCAGTCTCCCCAAGTTAAGCTGCCGGGTCCGTTAGGTGTGGATGGCGCCTCTCCCCAGCGGGGGAGCCCCCCGAGGTGCCTCTTGGGGGTGGGGGGAGCTGCTTCCTAGCTCCCCAACTGTTGCCACGTGGGAATGTGGGCCGGAGTTGCCAGATCTTGCAAATTTTCAGTAGAAGCCAAAAATATGGAATTTAAAATGTAAACTCTCCCAATTTTTAAATGTTGGCTCAAATGTTTTTTAAAAAATTTTTAAAACCTCTTGCAGGCCAAATACAACATGCTGGTAAGCCAGATTTAGCTCTGGAGGCCAGCTTGCAGCCGCACACGGCTGGGAACCCGAGGCCCTGCCTGAGGCGACACGGAGCCCAGCCGAAGGAAGGCGGGCCGGGGTGGGAGGTAGGGCGGGGCGGCCCTCCGTCCAGCACCAGGGACAGGGACGCTCCCGGCCCCATCTGGGGACAGCAGCACCAAGCCAGGGTCCGAGTTCCCCTCCCCAACCTGCTGGGTGACCTCTGGCAAGCGCCCACCCCTCTCCACCCCATCAGGTGAGGACAGGACAGCACGCGGCTCACCTTGGTCCTGCGCCTAAGGTGACCTGCTGCGTCCCCAGCACAGGCCAGCCCTGAGTGGGATGCTGAGGGACCCGGTCTGTGAGCGCTGTCCCCCCCCGCCCCCCCCCCCGCCCGACGGCTCCTGGAACCCCCACCCTCATCCTACCTCCCTCTGCTCCTCGGTGTCCTTGGCCGCCTCTCCAGTGCTGCCTCCTCGCCGGCCGCTCCCCCCCGCCAGGACCTGGGCCCTCCATGTTCCCCCCCACCCCTTCCACCTGCTCAGGCCCTCTGGGCACCTCTCCCACCTCCACCCGCTCCCCACGGGCCTGGATTTGGGCCGGTGGCGCCTCCAGCTGGGCTCCTGGAGCCCTGCACTTGCCCTTCTGTGCCCCCTCCTCCCGGCAGCCCCTCGGACAGTCCCCTGTTGGCCCAGCGGGGCTTCCCAGCGGCTCGTCCTGACTATGGCCCGCGAGACCCCCTCCCCCTGCTCCCACTGCTGACCAGATGCTTCCAGACTCACCAGGCGCCCCGCGCCCAGGGCCTGCTGCTCCCACCGGCTCCCCAGTCCTGGCTCACAATTCACCTTGACCTCCCTCAGCCTTCCCTCCTCAGCGGACTTGTCCCATCAGACACTGGGCCAGCAGGGGCGCTGTGCTGACCTCCGGAGCCATCTGCCTCCGGCCCGCAAATATCAGAACATCAGCACCTAGAGGACACAGAACCCCCCTCTGGTTTGTTCTCTGCTGAGTCCACTAGAACAGGGCACACGGTGAATGTTTGTTGAATGAATGCAAGAAGTCAAGAAGGGGTGTAAAGCATCTTAGAAGGCCGTCCGCCCCAAATGATTAAATTAAATTAAAAGGCTCTTGGGCGCCTGGGTGGCGCAGTCGGTTAAGTGTCCGACTTCAGCCAGGTCACGATTTTGCGGTCCGTGAGTTCGAGCCCCGCGTCGGGCTCTGGGCTGATGGCTCAGAGCCTGGAGCCTGTTTCCGATTCTGTGTCTCCCTCTCTTCTGCCCCTCCCCCGTTCATGCTCTGTCCCAAAAATAAATAAATGTTGAAAAAAAAAATTTAAAGGCTCTCCAGAGGAGCCCCATCCCCAAGACAATCCCCTATACCTGGCTACCTGGTCGCTCACAGTGCCCTTCGAAATTTTTCCATCCTCCCTGGATAAGGGATTGAGCTCAGAGAATTCGAGAGACTTGTCAGAGGTCATGCAGCTGCATAGGGGGCCCAAGTCTTCATCCGTGGGAGGTGGGTGACCCCTGTCTTTGTCACACCCGGGGTTTGTGCCCCCCACGCCAGGCCTTATCCCTCTGGCCTCCACATTCTTCAGCTTGTTTCCTCCCCTGCAGGTGAAGTCGGGGAGCAAGATAAAGGGGAAATTGAGGAAGCCAGAGCCCCGAGTGGGTTTAAGGAGGCCCCGGGGTTGGAGCACTAGTGTCAGGGTCCGAGAGGCCAGCTCCCGGCCCCAGGCAAGGGCAGGGACCGGCCCAGGGTCACAGGAGGAGTCGGAGGCAGAGCTGGCCTCTGGGGCCAGAACCCAGGCTCCGTGTGTCCCAGGCCTGGCTCTCAGCACCAAGCGGACCTGTCCCCAGACAGGGACTCACTTTCCTTCTCTGTAGTTTCGGGAACAGAGGATTTGGAGGGGGGCTTGGAGAAGGAGGACCCACACCCTCAGAGGGACGCCTGGGGCAGGACCCTGTGCCGCCGTGTCTTTGGGCTCGGGTGCTGCCCAGCTTGGGGGTGGCGAGGAATGGTGGGGGCCAGGAGAGCAGGAAGGAACGCAGGCTGTGTGGCAGGTCCGTCTGGCTGGGGATTAAGAGCAAATGCACTGGTTCGGGCATCACCGCTTGTCATTAGAGGCCCTGCCGTAGGGGTGTTGGTGGGGCAGGGGCAGGGCAGGCAAGTGACCGAGGAGGAGGGGTCCAAAGAGACCGGTGTGATGAGAGGGTCTTTGGTGGGTAAGGGGCTACTTCAGATGGGTGGTCAGAGAAAGAAGATCTGGGGCAGAGCATTCCAGGAGGAGGAAAGAAGTGCAAAGGCCCTGAGGCAGGAGCCAGCTGGGTGAGCTTGCTGATCAGTGTGGTCTGCATGTGCCAAGTACGAGACAGATCAGGGGGCTGAGGTCAGAGGCAGACTTGCCTTCCTCCCTCGCCTCCCGAGAGTCCCTACTGTGCGCCAGGCACCTTGCCGAGGCGCCGCTGGGAGGGTGGCGGCTGTGGAAGGAACCACACGCAAGCGGCAGGGCTTTGTCTCTTGGACCCTCTGTTCCTGCATTTGTAAAGGGGGGTCTGTGAGCCCTCCTCGCGAAGCCACTTTGAGGATTAAATGGGATTGATTTCTGCAACGGGGCTGAAGGCCGCACTGGCAGCGACAGGCCGGCTACAGGATGGACGGGCCCGTTTCTGCCCCGGGTGGCCCTCCGGAAGCTCAGAGTTGTGCAGGGCGTAAGGGAAGGTCGCAGGGGCAGGAGGAGGTGGCGGTCGGCAGGCGGCTCAGAGTGGGGCTCAGGGTGTGGGGGGAGGGGCTTTCTAGGCCAGTGGGGCAGACCCGCCTGCCCGGGGAAGAGCCCAGAGAGCAGCTGGGCTGGGGCAAGGACCCGTGGCCGACAAGCTGGGCTCATGTGACGTTTTGGGGAAATGAAGGCGGCTGCGGGACCAGACCACCCGGAGGGGACAAGGGGAGAGTTTCGGGCAGACAGTGACAAGGTCACAGCGTGCTGCAGCACAAGAGACATGGGGCCCTGAGTGCGGGAGGGCCCAGGGAAGAGCACTGGAGGGGCCAGAGGGGCCCTGGGGGTGTCTCACACTGGGGACCCTGGACCTCCCACAGTCTCCCCATACTCATGGTCCCCAACCATCCCTGCCCTCCTCCTAGAACGGAAGGACCCAGGCAGTGGCTTCCGTTCTCCAGCCAAGCCCCCAGGCAGGCCTCGGCTAACTTTGGGCGACTCTGAACAAGCCGTTTCGTGCTCTGGCCTTGCTTTTCTGATCTCTAAAATGGGCACGTCGGGAACATCCCCAGATCTCGTGGTGACGAACTGCAGAGTCACGACGTGGACATGGGACTTCTGGCCTCAATACCAGGACCATTGCCAAGGCACAGGGCCTCCCCACAGGGCCAGCCCGGCCGCTCCCCCTGCTCCCTAACCACATACAGCTGTGACCACGCATCACATGTGCATTCAAAGCTTTGTGCAAGCTCCCAACCCCCGGGGGAGGTGCCAGGCTAGCCCTGGGACACAACTGGGAAAGGCCCTGCCCCAGGGAGCACACATCTGGTATGGAGGCCTGAACCAAACAACTCCACCGGGTCTCCACGGAGGGCTGCCTGGAGGAGGCAACCTTTAAGGGTGAGGGCACACGCACTGGGTCTGGAGAGAATTTGAGACATCGTGGAAGGGTCAGGGCCAGGCTTCAGCGTCTGGAATAGCGGAGTGAAGGAAGGGGCTGCCCGGGTAGGTGCCAGGCTACACCCCATCTCTTCCTCTGCCAGCCTGCCCCCTGCCACCAGGGCGACTCAGCAGCCTCTCCTGAGTGTCCCTTCCTGGGAAATTCCCAGACAGACCTTTTAGAAGAGCTGAAACATTCCATATAAATAATTAATGCTAGATTTTTAAAATTAAATTTTAATGCATTCTTATTAATTTGAGACAAACTCCCAGGCAGGTCATTGACTGTGAGTGATTGAGGCAGCCAGAGACATGTGAGGAACTGTCCCTAGCCCTTGGGGGGAGAAGACCTCTCTGTGTGAGGGCTGGTTTCCAGGCCTGGCCGGGCTCATCTCTGGGCTTTGCTTTCCCCTGTCTGTGAAATGGGAGTGACTGCTCGCCCAGCAGGCAGGGCCACCCTGAGGAGGAAACGGCCAGTGCCATGAACGTGGAAGGCGCGTGCGGGCCGTGGGGGTGGGAGCGCCTCGATCATCTTTGCCATTCTGCCGAGGGGGGCACTCCCAGGACAGGGGGCGGGGGATCACTTCTCAACCATTAGCCCCCAGAGGGCAGGGCTCCCCTCATTGGCTGCCCCCTCCCACCACTAGAACTTGGCCCGGAGCTAATGAATGTGGGGAACAGCGTCGGTGGATGCAGGAACGCGTGGACTTTTTGGGTTGGGTATGAACCTGGTTGGGGCTGACCCTGAGAAAGCCCGGCTCCTCCCACCCCTGCGCGGGCCCTGTGGAGGCCAGGCCTGCTGGGTGCTGGGGGTGCCCTGGCGAAGGGACGGGACGCCTGCCTGGAACTCACTGCCAGAGGGAGGAGGCAGGGAAAGGCTGGTGTAGGAGCTAGGCATGCAGTGTCCGTGTTTATTGAGCGCCTGCTGTATGCCGGGATCTAGTGTGCTGAGCGCGGTGATGGGGACCTGGGAAAGGTGGGCCTGGGGCAGACAGGGGGCTTCGCGAGAGCCACTGGCCCGGCGGCCAATTCTCTTTGTCTTAGGGGACGAGGGTATTCAGAGGGGGGTCTGGGCTCGTGGTCTCCGACAACTTTTCGAGTGAGGATTGTGTCTGGCGGCCAATCCGGGGCCCTCGCGGATCCTTTTCTTCTAAAATTCCTTCCCCCGCCCAGCCCCTCCGCAGCCCGCGGGTGCTGAAGGGCAGCAGAGCGCTCCGTCCGCCTCCCCCTGCCCCCAACCCCGGCTCGCAGGTGAGGAAACAGGCCGGCGGAGTCCCGGGAGGGCCTGCCCGAGCACCCGGGGAGCCGGCGGCCGAGCCTGGCCGAGGCCCCCCGGGCCGGGCCTCCTAGCTCGGCGCAGTCGGCCGGGCTGCGCCCTCGCCCGGCGGGGCGGTGGGGGAGGCGGCGTGGGGCCCGGACCGGAGCGGAGCGCGCTCCCGGCGGACGCGGCGGCGGCGCCCGGAGCGAGGGGCCGGGATGGGCAGTCATCAGTCTTCCCAGGTGTGTCGCGTGGTCCCTGGGCTCAGCCCCGCGCCCCCCTTTACTGCCGGCCGTGGCGCGGAAAGACGGGGGAAAGCCCCCGGGAGCGGCCTCTCCCGGGCGATGGAGAGCCCGCCCCGCGCCCCCCGCTCCGCGCAGGAAGTGCGATCCCGCCCGGGCCGCTCGCGGTCCCCGTCGCTCGCCGGCGCCCGCAGGGTTAACGGCGGCGGGAGGGTCTCCCCGCCCGGCGCACAGAGGGGCTGCCCGGCTGCTCGGGGCTAGGCAGGGAGGGTCTCCGAGCCGCGCGCGGGCGGGTCTGCGCAAGCCCGGCAGGGAGCCCCGCCGGCGAGCCGGACGCGCAGGGGTTAATCCCTCGGGCCCGGGAGGGGCGAGCCAGGCCCGGAACCCCAGAACCTGAGGGCAGCGGGGTCTCTGACTGAGGAGTCCGAGGTCCCAAATGCCATCGCCCTCGGATCGTGTGAGTGTCGGGTTCTGCAACCCCGTATGGCTCCCAGTTCCCGGATTCGAACATTCTCCGACTCGGAGATTCTGCGATTGCGGGCTCGGCTTCCTCCGGGAGGGAGCGCGGGGCTGCAAGGGTTAACGGGCGGGGCGGGGGGTGCGGGCGGGGGGGTGGGGGGGGACGGTAAGCAGCGGGGGCCGCGGCCACGGGAGAGTTAACGCGGCCGGGCCGGGCCCCCCTTCTCCGGGCGAGCCCGGGATCGCCCCGGGCCAGCCCCTTCTTTCCCCCCGGGGGGGGCGTAACTCGGTGGCGGGGAGCGCGGCGGCCCGGGCGGGCTCACCTGTTACTCGGCCGCGGCCCGGCGCACCACCCCCCCCCCCGAGTCTCGGGGACCGGGGACGGGGGCTGGGGGCGCGCGGGCCGGGATCTGCCGCCGAGCGAGCGGCGCGGGGTGACCCGCCGCCGCGCCCGCCCGGTGCCCGCTGTGCCCGGCGCCGCCCGGCGCGGCCGCGGAGCGCACGCCTCCTGCCTGCTGACCCTCTCGTTTGGTTTCTCGCAGGCCTCTGCCGCAGACATGGAGAAACTCAGGTGAGTGCAGCGTCCTCCGAGCCGCGGCTCGCGCGGGGCCGGGTCGGGGTGGGGGCGCCCGGGAGGGCAGGGGGAGGGCTCCGCCCGGGCCGCCCCGGCGGGCCGGGTGTGCGGTGTGCGGTGCGGGACTGCGCGCGGCGACACGACGGGGAGCCCCTCGCGGGGGGCTCCTCCGCCCGGCCGGGGCCGCCGCGGCTGGGGGGGGGGGGCGGTGCGCCGCGAGGACCTGCGCGCGCGCGCGCGCCCCCCCCCCCTCCCGGCCCGTGCCCCGCCCTGGACTCCCGGCTGTGCCCCCCCACCCCTCCCCCACTCCACCCCGCGGGACCCTCCGGGTTTCCGCTCCTGCGGGTCGCGCCGGGTCCCCGCGCCGGCTGGTCCGCCACCCCCCCACCCCCCCCCCAACCCCCCGGCTGACAGTTGCCTGGTTCTGAGCTTTTAAGTTTCCGCCTGGTGGGGGCGGGGGTGGGGGATGGAGTCCTCGCGGCCGGCCGGGCGAGGCAGGCGCGTCTTGGAGCCATTTTGGGGGAATCCCGCGAGTCTGGGGAGCGTCCCCCGCGGCCTCCCTCGGGGTGCTCAACTTTGAGCCGCCGCGGACTCCACCGGGCTCCCTCCGCGGCAGGCCCGGGGAATCAGCCGATTTGAATATTCACGACTTCCTCCGCGACTTCCCTTGGCCACCCTGACCCCCACTTTGGGAACACCCCTCCTGTGTTTTCCTTCCGGAGTCTGAGCCGAGGCGTCGTGTGGGCAGCAGGCCCGGCTCTGGCTGCTGGGTTTCGGCACCGGCTCCAAAGTCCCGAGGGTCTCGCGACCCCTCCCCTTCCCCCTCCTCCCAAGGCCAGAATCGGGCATCCACGGGGAACGCTCCTTGCGGCCGGGACACCCATCCCCTGAGGGTCAGGGACCTGCCAGCCCAGGCTTGTTCCAGAACATGGCCCTGGGTCTAGGGCAAGGAGACCCGGGGCCTTCCCAGCTGACCCTTAATGCTGTGGGTGAGTTCTTCCGTGAGTGCCCCGGGGGTCTCACACGGTGGCCCGGGACTGGCTGTTCAGAGCGGGGCCATCTCCTGGCCACTGAGCTGGAGCACAGCCCTCTCCTGTGAGTCCCATGGGGCAAGGACCCACTTGTCCTGGGCTGGGAGGAGGGGTCCAATCTCTCAGGTCCTAGGAGCTCAGACCCAAAATCTGACGTGCAGCCAGGCCCCCCTTGTCATGGCCAAGGTCCAGGGGGGGCTGGAGAGGCCCAAGGGGCAAGCAAACCTGGCTGTGGCCACACAGATACCCCACACTGGCCGTCGTCTCACCAGTGTCCCCACCCGGGAAGGGTTCCTGGGAAGAAGGGGCTACTGCTTTGCCCAGCTGAGACTTGAGAAGAAGGTAGCCTTCGTGGGGGTCTTCGTAGCAAGACCAGCTGGCAGGGGCGGGGGGGGGGAGGGTCCCTTCCGTGGTTCTCTTTCTCTCCCCCTCCGTGCCCAGCCAAGGTTCTTGAGCACCCACCCCTGTGTGCTGGGCAGTGGGGACAGAGACATGGCCCAGCCGGGTTGGGGACGCAGGTGGGCAGGTGAGTCAAGTGGACAGGTGAGCCACCTGGGCAGTGGTGCCTGACACGCTAAGGGCATCAGGCATGGCTTTGCCAGATGGGCCGAGGGCTTCCCCGGGCTGAGTCCCAAAGGCCAGTGGCAGTTGCCAGGGCCTGGGCCACTGGGCTGCTCTGGGCCACTCGGGCTTTGAGCAGAGGCGGACTTTTTGGAGCTCGTGAGAATGGGGGTCCCGTGGGGCCAGGACCCAGCATAGCATCCCAGAACCGGGGAGGGTTCTACCCCCTTTCTTCTTCTCACCCCATTAGTGTTCTCAGAGCTGCCTCAAGGGCCTTTCCAGATCCTTCCTTCCCAGCAGGTGCAGGGGCTGCCCCCGTGCGGTTCTGTCCTGCAGGTAGTGCCGGGCGTCTAGGACCAAGAGGCCCAGAGGGATGTAGGGGAAGTTGGTCAGCAGGAGTGGTAGGTCCTGGGGTCTGGAGCCTCTCAGATCCAAGTCTCCGGCCTCAGTTTTCCCATCTGTGAAGTGGATGTCCTAATCACCCCCACCTCGCAGGGCTGTTGGGAGAATGATGTGCCCCACCTGAGACGTGACCCACAGGCCGGGTGGAGGTTCATCGTGGGGCATCCAGGCGGGAGAAGATGCATGGTGGTCCAACTGAAGGGGTCTTGGGGTGTCCAGAGGAATGGCCCCATGGCCCAGCCCTGTGTGCCACCCGTCCCCCGCCCCCACGCCCCTAGAGGGCAGTTTCTGTACATTGCAGGCCGGGCCTGGGGAGCCGAACTGAGCTCCTAGACGGCAGGCGCTTTGCCCCGTCCAGCGCACCCCTATCCTGGTGCCTGGGACCAAGCCTGGCTCGTGGCGGGGGGGGGGGGGGGTCCAGGAAATATGTGACGAGTGGGCAAAAGGACGGTGTCCGTTTGACCCTCAGTGGCTCCCTTTGTGGACAGGTGCACAGCCGGGCTCGCCTCGCCCCAGCCCCTCTGCTGACTCCCCCTGCTCACCACCCATCATGCTGAAGTCTCCCCTCCCAGGCCCAAACAGTCACACGCTCCTGCCCTTGCCTGTGCTGTTCTCTCTGCCTAGAATGAACTTTCACTGGCCTTCTTGTCCACATGACAGACTCTTTCTTCTCCCTGTCACCTTCCCTCTGGGGCTTTTGTGACGCTTTTGCCCCTCATCCCTGGGGGGGGGGGGGAGTCATTCCCCTTCTGTGTACCAAGTCCTGCACTGGGGGCTGAGACCGAGTAAGACCCAGGGCCACCGTCCGGAGCAGGCAAGGACACAGCCCCATCAGCAGATCCTCCCAAGGATGCCAGGCCAGGGTCACTGACTTGGGATATCAGGGAGGGCTTCCTGGAAGCGGGGACGCTTGAGCCAAGGCTCAAAGAATGAATAGGAATTTGCAAGGAGGATAGACCAGTCAGGCCTTCCAAGAGGCGCAAAGGCCACAGAGGCCCGAGGAAGCGAGGATGTGTCCGGGCAAACAGGCGAGGGGAGGGGAATGCGGGCCGATGGAGCGTCCTCCAGCGTGTCCCGGACGGGAGCCCCTTCCGGCAGAGCCTGGCTCTGACCCCTCGACCTTTCCAGCCCCAGCGCCTGCAGGGCCTGGCCCACCGCAGTGCTCCCCCAGGTCTGGCCACCTCTAATCCGGCCTCGCGTGTGCCCTGCCCTCGCTCACTTAGCTTCCCTGCCTCTGACTGCTTGAGCGACTCTTCTGGGGACACTCAACTATTTGTGGATATTAGCGAGGCCAGCCTGGCCGGCGGTGTGCAGAGCACAGCTGCTAATCCTCAAATTAATCGGCTCCTTTGCTTCCCTCCGCACAGGGTCCCCTCTGCCTTCACTCCTGCGGCGGCCACTTTGTCTGCCGCAGGCCTCTGGGCAAGCCCTCTCCTCTGCGTGGGCTCCCGTCCCCTCTGTCGTGGAGGAAAGTGGGTCAGCCGCCACAGGGCACCTGGGATGGAGAAGGTTCTCAGGAAGCCAGAGTTCTTCCCGTTATGCGTCCACCAACCCCCCGCCCCCGCCCCCGCTGGACTGTTTCGAAGTTGTGAACCCTGATGAGCGTGTAGAAAAAGTGATACAGATCTCTGCGGTTTGGAGATTAAGTTTAGGACGACCACCACCCAGGTCAAGAACAGGAAGGCTGCCAGCCCTCGAGGGGCGCCCCGAGACCCCTCCCCCATCACGGCTTCCCCCCCCCCCCACCTTCCCCCGAGGTCCCCAGGCCCCTGGCTTTTGTGATAAGCGGCTCTTTGTTTCCTTCGTGATTTGGCCACCTAAGAGCATCCCCGACTGACATCGTTTTGTTCTGCCGGGTGGAGACCCTCACGCACATGGAGGCTTTCAGCCTGTGCCTTGCAGGCTGGCCTCGTTTCGCCCCAACGTCGCGTTTGCGGGGGGGGGGGGGGGGGGGGGAGTGGCCGCGGCTGGCTGTCTCGGGTCGCGGCATTTGTGCGTGAAGCCGCTGCGGTCTGTTCATTGGCCGAGAGCACTGTGGCGTGAGCTGCTGCGGACAGTCCGGTCCAGGTGTGCTAGGGACCGTGTGTGCATGGGGCGGGCGGGGGGGGGGGGGGGGGCACGCCCCGGAGCCGAGCCGCCGGAGACACAGGGCGCGCGCACGTGGTCGGGGAGAAGTCAAGGCCACACGGTGCGCGGCGCCTTCTGGTCACTGCCCGCCCTACGCGGGAGGCCCTGCGTCACCACGGCGTCTTGGGGTGGCGCCGATCACACCTCCCCGGATCGCTGCTCGCTGGGGTTTCCTCTTCCGTAAGTTGTGCGCGTGTCTTCCCGTCAGAGTGTCTTACGGGGTTTGTGGGTGTCCAGCCGGCCCTTGCGGATCACGCGTGTGCAGATCACTTCCCTGCGGCCGCTCGCTTCCCGCCGGGTAGAAGGGGCCTCCGATGAACGCGAGTTCCTGCTTTTAATTCTGTTGGCGTTACGTTTTGGTTACAGCTTTTTGCACGGGGACACCCCCGTGTGCAGGCCTACACTCATTGATCCCCTCGTGTGACTTGTACTCGTTGTGGCTCTGCCCGTGCCAGACAGGGTGCTCGGCGCTGGGGATCCTCTGGGGAAACACCAGCCTGACACCCTGGAGATAGTCAGACGTCAGGTCGTGTCCGAACGTCAAACCACACCGACCTCCTCTCCCATGACTCTCCCCTCGCTGGTTTCCCTTGCAGCTACCTGGCCTCCTTGTTGTTCCTCAAACACGTCAGACAGGCTCCTGCCCCGGGGCCTTTGCACAGGCCGTTCCTGTCTACCTGGAATGTCCTTCCCCAGATATCCACAGACTCCTGCCTCCCTTTCTTTCACATCTTCTTCAAATGTCACTGCGGTGGGGGCGGGGACGGCTTTCCTGACCACTCACTCCATGTATAATTTTAACCCCCCACCCTGCCCCTTCTCTGCTTTGATGTTCCCTGCCACCCTGCCCGCCCCCTGACTAGCACTTTGCTTTATCTCCTTATCTTGTTTATGATCTGTCTGCCCCCCCCCCCGCCCCCTGCCCAGAATGGCAGTCCACTGCTGACCCCCAGGGCTTAGGGGTGACATGTAGTAGGTACTCAGTAAATGCTTTTGAATGAGACTGTGCTGTGGCAAGCAGGGAGGAGTGGGGCAGCCAGCCATTCGCCACTCACGGTGCCCTAGAAGGGGGCCACTCCCCTTGGCACCCCAGGAAGAGCACTGGGGAGCACTTGTGCCCAGCCCTCAGGGAGTAGTGTTTTTAATTTTTTTTTTTTTTGAGAGACAGAGAGAGACAGAACATGAGCAGGGGGAGGGGCAGAGAGAGAGGGAGACACAGAATCCGAAGCAGGCTCCAGGCTCTGAGCTGTGAGCACAGAGCCCCACGTGGGGCTTGAACCCACGAGCCGGGAGATCGTGACCTGAGCCAAAGTCAGCTGCCCAACCGACTGAGCCACCCAGGCGCCCCAGGGAGTGTTGTTGTTGTTGTTGTTGAATTTTTAAAAATTTTAAAATTTATTTTAAAGTTTATTTATTTATTTTGAGAGAGAGAGAAGAGAGAGCGCACAAGCTGGGGAGGGCCGGAGAGAAGGAGAGACAGAAGTCCAAGCAGGCTCTGTGCTGTCAGCACGGAGCCTGATGCAGGGCTCGAACTCACCGAACCATGAGATGGGGACCTGAGCCGAGATCAAGGGTCGGATATTTCACCGACCGTGCCACCCAGGCTGTGAGAGCCTCTGATGGAGGAGATGGTCGGCGGGGGTGGGGGGGGCCTTGCTCAGAGAGGAAGCCACTCGACTGAAATGAGTGGGTGCAGACAGACGGGGCTCCTGGCCGGGGGACCAGCATGGGCAAAAGCCTGGGGGCAGGTGCGAGAGTGGCTCGTGGAGGCAGGCGCGAAGGTGGGGCACCTTCCTCGCGCGGGGGCTGAGCTCTGACCTTCCTGGTGTGTTCGGCCTCCCTCCCTCCCAGCCGTGAGGAACCACAGAGCTGGAGGGCTCTGGGGAAACGGAGGCCAGAGGCAGAAAGGGACTCGTCTGGGTCTCTGGGGCCGGGAAGACCACAGCCTCCCCCAGCATCCAGACAGGGCCCGGTGGGAGGAGTCCCGTCTGTGTTTGGACCAAACGGTGCAGCCCCCCCTCTGTGCCCCCGCCACACGTGTCCGCTCAGACAAGCAGGCTTCCTACCTCCCTTCCGGTGCCCTCTCCTCTGGGCCACACCAGCACCCTTCTTGAAGCCCAGAGCTGTGGACGCATCGCCGACAGCTCCAGGCTCCCACCGGTCCCCCCAGAAGACCCAAACTCCGGTGTGGCACCCGGGCCCCCTTGGCACAGCTGGGCACTGCTGGGTGCCCCCCTGCTGGTCACTTGGTGGTGGCCTGTCCTGTCTCCCTCCACGTCCCCCTCAGGGACCCTTTCTCTCACCTGGGAGGCCCCACTGCCTTGGCCCTGTAGGTTGTCACCGTTGATCTCATTTGCTCATCGATCGCACGCTTGACAAATATTTATTGAGCACCCACTGTTTGCTGGAGGCTGTTGTAGGCACTGGGGATACAGCAGTGACCGAAAAAACTCCTCTCGTTAGGGGAGACAGAAAGCTTGTCAAAATAAACCTCACAGTGACCAGTGCTATGGGGTCCAACCCCCCCCCCCCCGCCAGGAACAGAAGGGCAGTGAGTGTGCTGGGGGTGTGGGGGGTGGCAGCACGGCCTGGGAAGGGCTTCCGGGAAAGGGACACCGGGGTGAAGGCCTGCGTGGGTGAAGGGCCACCACGTGCCCGTTTGGGAGAAAGAGCTCCGGGCAGAGGGAGAGCAGGTGGGAAGGTGCCGAGGAGGGAGCTGACCCGCGGCCAGAGTGGCCGAGCACGGTGACGAGGAGGCTGGGGAGGCGAGGGGGACAGACGGGGACTCGGGGTGCGTGGGGGGCTGCGGAGGGCTTGCGAGCGGAGCCACGGTGTGGCCGGGTTTAGTGTGGAGCAAGCGGCAGGGCTGGGACGCCAGGGCGGGGGCAGGGCGGGGACCGGGAGAGTTGTGATGGCGGCCGGGAGGGGGCAGGGGCTGCGGAGGCGGGCAGAGGATTCTGGTGTATTCGGGAGGAGAGCGGACGGGGTCTCCCGATGGGTCGGAGGAGGGGTGCGAGGGAAGGGGGGCATCCAGGACCACTCCCGCCTGCTGGGCCCGAGCAAAGGTTGCAGCTGCTGTCACCGGAGACGGGGCCAGCCGCGGGGGGGAGAGCAGGTTCGGGGACGCACAGGCTGCTGTCACCCGTGGGCCTGGGGCGCCCCTGCGCTTTGGGGCTGTCCTGCTTTGGGTGCTTCCTGGAGGGCGTCGCTGTTCTCTGGGCAGGGTGGGCATGCGGTGGGTGCTACTGGGGTTGGAAGGGTGACTGGCATTGTGGTCTGGAGCCTGCCAGCTCTTGAAGAGGTTTCCCGGAGACTGGCCACCTGCTGGAACCGACTCGACGCCTCCAGGATTACTGTTGGGTTTTCTTGTCCCTTCCCTCCACAACCCCTACCGTCCACCTCTTGTCTCCTGCACCCCACCCAGCAGGCCTAGTCCCTCCCTAAGTGGGGTCCTCCAAGGCTCTCTGCCGCACTTCTAAACCTGACCCTAGTGGAGGAAGACTTATGGGCTAATTCTTACTATGATGTGAATGACTGCCTTGCTTTGCTTTCTCCCTTTGGGATTCAGGGTGCTACAAAGAGACCCTCCACGCAGACTATTCTCTCTTGTCCTGCCCTGCCCTTCTAAGTCTCCTGTCCTCACAGCACATCTGAGTCCCTGCTCCTCTGGAAGGCCTCCCTGATGAAGTATGATTAAGAAGGTAGACTCACCTGGGCTTGAATCCCAGCTCTTTCACTTACTGGCTGTGTGGCCTTAGACAGGTTTCTGAACCTCTCCGGTCCTCAGTGTGTGCGTCTGTAAAGTGGGCACAATGAGAATAGCACCTACGTTAGAAGGTTGTTTTGAGGCTGAGATTGTTACCCTGGATCTCGGCACACGGTTAACGGTCTGGCTGTTAACTGCCTGCCCGTGCCTTAGCTGGCGGTCTCAGCTGTCCTGTTTCACCAGCCTTCAAACCGGTGACATCATTCCCACTGTGGAGAAGAGGACCCGGCCGAGGGGAGCAGGGGAGGTGGCCGGCAGCCCTAGATTGAGTCAGGATCATGAGAGAATTTCAGAGTCGGGAGCAGGGGAGGGTGAGGGCTGGGGCTGCAGTGATGTCTGGAGGGGCCGCCCCCGAGAGGGGAGGCCATCCTGGGAGGGGTCCACTCCTGGCTCCCGTGCTTACCGGCCATTACTAGAGGGGTGCCCTTGAAAGAGGCCTTTGTCCCCAGGCCCCGATTGCTTTGTACGTTGGGCACCCCCACCCCCCACACACCCCCAGGGAGGTGCGGATTGAGCGAGAAAAGGCCAGTAGCATGCAGTAGGTGTCTCTGGGTGATTGCGTGACCGCGCGGGGGGGGCGGGATTTCAGGGAGAAGTTTCTAGGAGGAGGTCACCGCGGTCACAGTGCCCCTTTGAGTTTTGATTCCAGATGGGGAAACTGCAGCCCAGAAAGGTGGCCTCCTCCTGGCCCAGTGGCTGAAGTGCGCCGTCCTGGCCCCAGCCCTTCGCTTCCAGACTGGGTTTGGCCCGTGGCACCGTCTCATGTGGGTGTGGGGAGGCGCGGGGGCAGGTGGGGAGGTGAGAGTGGGGCGGGGTGGCCTGGCGGAGTTAGGGGGGCGGGGAAGGGGTGCAGGGTTAGGGCCGGCCGCCCACAACCCCCGATCTGGGCCACCGAGAAGCTTCCTGCAGCCCTGATTGCCTTCTTGGGGCCCAGAAAACAGGCCCTCCCGGCGATCCGATCGCTGTGTCCCCGTGTCTGCTGTGGCGACCCAGCCGGTGGGGCGGTCAAATCAGCGCAGCCAGCGTGGGTTTCTTGGGGGGCGGCCACGAACCTGGTCATCGAAGTGCTGAGGGGTGGCGCCTTCTCACCTGGGCCCCGGGGCGGGGTGCCGGGTGCCGGGAGGTCAATTTGGGAGCCCTTCATCGGCTCTGGGGCCGACCCCATGGTCATTCGGTCCACCCGTCTCTCTAGGAAGGCCCCTGAACACTGACTCCGGGTGGAGGGTGGGTGTGGCCTTGGGGCAGGGGAGGGGTCCAGGGCTAAGGCGTGAATGGCCCCGTCTTCCAGGTCTCCCAGTCTAGACGGGGAGACCGACAGAAGAGTGGACGACCAACAGTGCCCAGCTGGGTGTTAGGAAAGACCCAGAAGGCTTCTAGAGCCTTCTAGACCCACCCCTCCTGGGACAGCCTCCTCAGGGCTCCGCTTGCTGGCTCACCCGCCGGAGGGACATCCCCAGGCCCAAGCCGTCCTGCTCTGAAGTGCCTCCGGGGCTCCTGTGCCCTGAGGGAAGGGACCGGACACTTGGCCTGCAGGTAGGGCAGTGGGCCTTCTGCCCGCTTGTCCCCGGCCACCCCCTAGTCTGTCCTTGCCCCCCGGGCTTGGGCTCCGGCCAGCCCACCTCCAGAATGTACCTCCCCCCCCCCACCCCCACCCGGCTGTTGTCACCTCCGGACCTTTGAGACAGAGGCACTTGCGGGAGGCAGAGGGGTCCGCCAGGCCTCCGGCTGCCCGGCGCTCAGGTCACGTGAGGACTGCGAAGGGACAGGCGGGAGCCAGGTGGGCGTTGGTCCGGGCAGGTGGCGAGTGAGGACGCACAGCATCCCCAGGGAGCAGAGGAGGGGGAGGTACCTGGAGGGTCAAGAGAGGGTCGTTCTCAGCGTGGGAAACGTAACTCGTAACTCTCGGGGGCTCCGGAGAGAATGATCTGCAAGAGAGGGGGGAGGTGGCTGCTCGGGAGCCACGCCTGGAGTGGGCGGAGGGCTGCCTGGCGGGGTGTCTGGAGTAACAGGCGGGCAGCGCCGGGTGTCCGGGCAGATGCTGGTAGGTGGGCACGCCTGGTAGTGACATCTGGGGAAGTCCCCTTGGGGCGGCTCTGTTTCCTCCGCGGAGAAGGAAGCAGGGCGTCGGCTGCGAGTGGGGCTGGGGGCAGGGAGGTGCGGGGCGGGTGAGCAGAGAGGAGAGGGGTGAAGCCTTGTCCCAGGTGGGTGGGGAAGGGGGCGAACAGGGACCGTGACGACACCCGGGTCATTCTGTGGACCGAACAGAGAGCGAGGCTGGTCACCCAGCTGTGTGATTTCCTGCTGTCCATGGGGGAGGGGGGCCCGACCCGGTTGGGGTTTGGCCCTCGCGCTCGGGGAGGGGACGTGGAGGGTGGCGCGCGGGGACGAAGTGGGCGAGGGGCTGCGGGAAGCGGGGAGTGGGTGGAGGGGGGGCGTCCCGGTGGTGAGCTGCGTGTCGGCAAGTGGGGTGTCCTGGTGGGTGTGGGAGCTGGGCCGGGGCCTCCCTCCCTGAGCCTGGAGCTCAGGCCTCCCACAGTGTCACCCCACCCCCCACCATTGTCACAGCTAGGGTTGGTTGTGCACTTCCGCGTGCCGGCCGCGTTCCCCGCCACCGACAGTCCCCTGTCCCAGCCTGCCTCGCCTCCCGAGTCCCGCTGCCCTCTGTCCGCTGCCTCTCCATAGGCCCCCGTGGCTGGAAGGGGCCGACGGAGCCCCACACTGGGCATCGGGAGGCCTGGATTTGGCCTACCGTGTGACACTTCCGGTCAGGTGGCCACTCCGGGCCGGGTGCTTTGTTTACAACCCAGGTCTGACGAGGACCAGTGTGGACGGCAGTGGCCATGATGTGCACAGAGTGGGGACTGAGCTGAGGACTGCTAGCCAGCCCTACACAGGCTCCCAGAGCCCTGCTGTTTATCTCTGTTCCTCTTTGGGGGCCAGAGGCCTCAGGCTTTCTCCCAGTGGGCCTTTCCAGAAAGGGCTCTGTCCCGAGACACGGGCACCCCCAGCACATGGCCGTCAGGCCTTGCGTTGCACCTGCCCTGCACCAGCTCTGGGACCCTGAGGAGGAGGGGCAGACACAGCCCCGGGACCCCCACAGCACCCCCTGCCCCGTGAGGCTGACAACAGGATAGTGAAGAGGGCTTCTGACCCGGTGTCCAAGAGGCCTTCCTGGAGGAGGTGAATAGACTGAACCAAACAGCGGGGAGAGGATGTGCTAGGCAGGAAGGGCAGCGTACGCAAAGGCTCAGGGGTGACCCTGAAGCTGCTCCGTGCACTCGCCCGGGTCACCCCGCCGTGCCCCAGCCCTGGGCACACCTGGGTCTGCCCAGCCGCGTGGGTTCACCAGGCCGCACTGCCAGCTCCCGGCACGTGGCTCTGCCTTGGCAGAGAGGGCGGGAGGCGGGAGCAGCGCTGCGGCCACCTGATAAGGTGAGGAGGAACGAAGCGTTCCTGCCGTGTCTCCGACTCCGGGCAGGAGAGGGCATTGGAACAGCCATGTCACCAGGGCCCACGGGGAAGCAGGGAGGATGGCTGGTTCCACTAGACGACCTCCGTCAAGGGGCCGCCGACAGAGGGTAAGACCGGGCAGGTGTTGAGTTCCAGGAGTCTCTATGCCTCCCGGCTTGAGCTGGTGACCCCTCCTGGCCGGGGGCCCCCAGCTCGGTGCTGTGACAGTCCCCTCCCCCAGAACATACGCATCGGCACACACACGCACCTGCGCATATGACCTTCCCCGGGACTTTTGCACAACAGCTTGGTGGCCGTGGTGACAGCCTGGCCTAAGGTCCCCATCTCCATGCACGTGGTGCTGCTGGTGTCCTTGCTGCAGGGGTCGGCTGAGGGCCCTGCTGGGCGGTCACAGAGTCACAGAGCAGTCCCGGCCAGTGCCTGAGCTCTTTTCCTCCGGGGAGAGACTCAAGGACCCCAGGGGAAGCTAGATGGCCCCGCCCCACGGGGCTCCAGGCCCACCCACCTCCCTTGGCCCCGCTCAGGTCGCCTCGCCTCTTGGCCTCCAACTCCTGCCTCCCTCAGGCCGGCCACGGTCGGCCCTCACGGGCCCTGATGGGGGGACGGCTGCATCCAGTCATGACCACACTGTAGCAGAGGTGGTTCGATGGAAAATATAAAGTTCTGCAGTTTGCATTAAAATCTGTCATCTCAACACTGGGGAAAGAACAGTTGACCTGGCATTGAACCCCAGCAGGGCTGTGTGACCTCAGAGGTACCCCGTGCCTTGATTTTCATGAATCTCAGTTTCCCCGTCTGTGAAATGGGCATAGTGTACACCTCCCTTACAGTCTGTGGGGTGGCCTGGGACTAGATGCATGCACCTGGGGCAGGGCGGGCCCCCAGGAGGCTCTGGGGGTGCTGGCTGATCCGGCCAGGGTGGGCTCCCCCTAGGACGGGGGAGGGTGGAGTTGGCAAGGCGACCATCGAGGTCAAGAGGAAGAAAGGCTCTTCTGTGACAGGCAGAAAAGTGGTGGCCGCTGAACACGGCACGGGCTGGGGCACATGAGGGTCTCCGAGGTGGGAGAGGGGACACGGGGTCCCGTAGGGATCATCTCTGGCTTCTCCCGTGGAAGGCGCATGCACAAAGCCTCCTTCGGGGACTCGCCCCGGTGTCCACGTGGGACACCCACATCCCGCGGGTCCCAAGGAGCCGCCCCGGAGTCCGTGCAGGACATCCCGAGTTTCACACGGGGGGCCCAAGGAGCCGACGGGAGGCCTCTCTGGGAAAGGGCGAGCAAGGGAGGCTAGTCCCACAGAATAGCAGACAGGTACCCAGGTCGCTGCCCCCTTGGGAACCAGGCAGAGCAGGGAGGGCAGGCTGTCCCGGGGTGCAGGGGCCTGAGGCAGAGGAGGGGTGGGCCTGGAAAGAGCTGGGAGAGAATGTCTCTGGCCGAGGGACCAGCAAGGACCAAGGCCCTGAGGCAGGCAGGGAGGGCTTAGGCCGATGCTTGGCCAAGGTGAGCCAGGGGCCGGGCAGTGGTGACTCGGGGGGCGCGGGGCCGGGACTTGGGGCGCACGATCATGGGGGAGTTTGACCAGAGGCGGCACGTGGTGTAGCCAGGTCTCCTGATGAGCCATCTGGCTGCTGGGGGGAGGTGGGAACGCAGGGGGCACGGGCGGAGCGGGAGCCCCAGGCACCACCGCTCGGTGACACGCAGGAAGCCGACTCAGCCTCTGTGACGCCCGAGACGGGCGCTTGGCCACGACCGATCCCTGCCCCGGGGCCAGCTGGGGCGGCCGGGGTGTCGGGGTCCCCGCCACCAGGCCCCGGGTATGGAGGAGTTAAACCAGAGCGGGAGGGAGTCAGCGCGATCCTGGCAGAGGGGACACGGGGACAAAGTCACCAAGATGAGAAGCTGCCTACAGCATGTGAACTGCTTGGTGCTGCTGGAGCGTGACTGCTGGGTGGGGCCTGAGCTCTCCGAGCCCAGAAGACAGGCTGTCCTGGTGGGGGGGAAGGGCGTGCCGCGGGGACACGGGGACCCAAAGGCTCATGGCATCCGGGAGCTGGCAAGGCCGTGACTCACGCAGCCGAGGCGCATCCTCCATCAACCTCCCGCCCGGCCCCACCTCCCCACCATAGGCCTCGGCCCACCAGGGACGGGTGTCACCGGCCCACCACGGCGCACCTGACCGCGTAACCTGGTCAGCGCCGTGGAGCAGGGAGGGGTTTTCTCCTGGCACCCCAGGGCTCCCGGAGCTCTTGTGCCCCTCCCCCCATGCCCAGCGCGGCCCACGGTGCCATAGACATCAAGGGGAACAGAGAGGGCAAAGAGCCCGGGCCGGGGCCCCAGGCGGCCCTGAGTGATAGAGGAGGGGCAGTCTGAGCCTGACGGGGACGGGCGAGGAAAGACAGGGAAGCTTCGTGGAGAAGGAACCAAGAAAGGCTTCCCAGCAGAGGCGGCATTTGAACAGAGCCCCACAAGAAAATGAAGGGGATCTGGGGACTCAGGGAAGGGAAGCAAGGATGTTCCCGGGGACAGCTGCCGGGACTGTAGGTGTGAGGGTGGCCACATCTGGGGGAATCAGACAGGAATGGAGAGGAGGAAGGGCCTGGTGTGCGGGGCTCAGGCGTGGCCAGGCACGGCCCTGGCCCCCTTCCTCCCCCTCCCTCCACCCTGGACCAGGTCAGAGGCCGACACGGGTGCCCGCAGCCATCCGCATCTGTACGATGGGGGTGATGGCGGCGTCCCTCCCAGACTGACGAGGCGGGAGAAGTGCCCACGGCCCCGCAAAGCTGGCCCAGCCACCCTTCGCCACCAGCTCCCCGAGCCAGCCGCTCCCTGGGAGAGCAGGCAGCCATCGCTAACGTCCTGCCCTTCCCAGCTGCCCCCGCCCAGGGTCCAGGTTGCCCCCCAGGCCCATCTCGTCTTGAGAGACACACAGGGGCAGGGGCGGCTGTTCCCTGCGTGAGGACACCCGCAGCCCTGAGGGGAGCCCAGGATCGGCAAGGCAGGTCAGCTCCAGCAGCCGGGGCCAACTCTCTGTCCGTCTGTCGGCCCGGCGGTCACCAGGCCCTTCTGCCAGAGAGGCTGGGAAGGTGGCCTCGTGTGCCCAGCTAGGGGTGACACCGTGTCTGGTCATCCCTGGGGCCGAGGCTCTGCCGTGCGGGCTCCCGCCGGGGGCAGTCACTGGCCCTGTTGACAGCCGGCGGCCGGCCAGGAGAGCCGAGTGGGAGACAGCTAATGGCCTCTTCCGCCGTCTCTCCTTGGCAGGCCCGTGGGCAGGGACGGCCATCCTGCCGCAGGCCCGGCGCCCCGCTCCCCACTGCTGTTCTTTCGCACGGGTGCCCAGGACGGGTGGCGGCCCCAGGAGAGGCCAGCGAGGGCTGTTTATCTCACCCACGGCCTAGACTGGCTGTGCCGTCTTGGGAGACCTGCTTAGCCTCTCTGGACTCCCATTTTCCCAACCGCAGACCGGCGGTTTCTGGATGCTCCCCGGGGCGCTGGCCCGTCCTGCCCTGCTCTGCTCACTCAGCAGCATGGGGGTCGTTGGCAAAGGGCAGAGGCTGGGGCTGGAATTTCAGGGTCCCGTCCACCCAGAGACCAAGCCAGTGCCCTGCCCGCCGCCCCTCCTCCGCAGCTCAGGAGACGGGGCCAAGGGCAGCCCATCTTACAGATGAGGAAACGGGGGCTCACGGAAGCGGTGACCGGTGCGCAGAGCACAGCCCAGGGCCGCGAGCTTCCCCCCACGCGTCCACCTCAGCCCGTCAAGTCAGCGCTTAAAACCTTTTTTTTGGGGGGGGGGCGGTTTGCAAAATTTTATCCTTAGTAAATTCTTTTCTGCTTTTTCATCCTCACCATAGGAAAGGTGACAAATCTGGGAAAATATAGAAGAAAATTTTCAAATTACCCAGAATCCCACCACCCACCTGTAACACCGTTAACATGTCTTTCCCTACCTTGCTTTCTGTGGATATCGGTATACAGATTTTTTAAAATGGGATTATACCACGCATTCTCTTAACCCCCGTGTCTCTAAGCATTTTTTTGGGGCCTGATTTCTGGGGCTGCTTCCTATGATCAGATGTCCGCTTTGGCTCTGGGGCCCGCAAGGCCACCAGGGCGTCCCTGGAGAGACTGCACTGGGGGGAGGCTCCCAAGCAGCCTTGGCGGGGGCTCTGATGACTCTCCAGTGGCCCCCAGCCGGGTGCTACCCCAGCAGGGCCAGGCAGACCTGGGTCCCCCCCCTCACACCCACCCCGCGGATTCTGTTCCCCGCCAGTCCCCCCACTGCCAGATCCAGACAGGCCACGGGCAGAGTGGGGTGACAAGGGGTCCCAGGGAGGGTGAGGTGGGCCCTGCCCTGGACCCCTAACTTCTGCCGGGTCCCTCAGCCTCTGAGATGCGCCTCCCCTGTCCACACACGAGCCCATCGCAGTGTCCCAGCAGCGACGGGCATCACACTGTCCCTCCCCTGTGCTTGCCTCCTAGGGTCTCCAACCACTGGGTCCTGCCAGACGGGAGCCCAGAGCGGTAGGGCCCCTGCCCCCCCACGACTCTCCTCTGAAGCTGAGACCTTGAGGCAGGCTTGCAGACGGGGACCCTGCCACTGGCGGCACACGGTGCCACCGCCGAGCTCAGGCAGCCCAGGGGCCGGCAGTTACGCGGCCTGGGCGCCCCCACGCTGGTTCCCGCACCCCCGCCCTGACACCTTGCTGCCAATAAGGAGCGTTCCTGTCCGGCGTGGGCGGGGGCGGGCTCCACATCTCTCTGTGTCTGTGCCCACGGTGGGCCTGGCGTGGCCCCCGCCCCCGCGCTGAGCGGCTCTGTCCTCTTCGCCTACAGGCTGCGCAGCCCCTGGGTGCCCTCGTGCCTCGGGCAGCCCCGCATCCTGCAGGGCCGACTGGCCAGGTCCTCGCCCTCGCTCTGGGACAGGTAACATACCTGTTGTCTCCCCGGTTCCTTGGTGTCTCCGCGTCTGTCCCCAGACGTCCCTCCCGTGTCTGCGTCCACCCGCCCGAGACAGAAGGGGAACGCGCACATCCTCACCACACCATCCCGTGCCACCCATCTCAGAGGCGAGGCCCTCGACGCCCCCCATCCCACACCCCCTGCCCCAGCCAAGGGCTCTGTCCTTGGGCTCAAGTCTCCCCCGAGGGTCCAGGAGGGCTCCTGGTGGAAGGCAGGCCGGACTGCGCCGCAGAGGAGGCCTGCCCCGAGCACCCCCGTCATTCCTCCCGGAGAGGCCAGAAAGCACTCCCAGGGGCTCCCCGTGGGCCAGGAGGAAGCAGGAACCCCCCACTTAGCCACCCACACCCCCACGTTTTGATTTAATTCACCAACTTGCAGGTCAAAGCGAGGGGGCCTCGCCAGGCTCCAGTCTGAGTAGGGTTTCCTGAGCTCCCAACCTGGGAGGGGTGGCCCTTCCCCGGGGGGCATGGCACTGGCTGGTCTGATCACAAAGGACTTCCACACCCTCCCCGTGCACCTGCTACGGGGCTGCTTCCAGATGCCAGGGCCCCCTAAGCCAGCTTCGTGCTCAGGGGGAAGCAGGGGCTACTGAACCCCGGGGCCCCGAGCAACCCCCCAGATTCCCAGTAGCCTGGAACCCGTGCACCCACATGGTACTCGCTTCTGGCATCTGATGACCCGGGGTAGCGCACGGACCACAGGGACAGCCCGAGCGCCCCCTGGGTGGGTGCACACATCCCTGTTTTACAGCCACGGAGACCGAGGCGGAGGGCAGGCAGGGCTCGGGCCAGTGTCCCGGGAGGGGAAGGCAGTGGTACCACCCAGGTGGCCGCAGACCCGGGACGCCCGGCCCGGCACCTTTCTGGACCAGGCTGAGGAGGGGACATGTCCAAAGCTTCTGAGTAGCTGATCACCGGGACTTGGGTGACCAGCTGTGAGGGGCAAGGGGCAAGGAGGGGTCACTGTGGCTTCTCAGAGTCTGACTGGGGACTGAGGGTGGCTATGCCCTTCTTGGGGGTGGGGAACACGGAGGGCAGGGAGGGTCAGCATTGAACGCACTGTGCGTGAGGTGGGCCACGGGGCGGAGAGGCCGGTGGACGGCTGGATGCGGGGGGCAGGGGAGCCCCCCGTGTGGCCTGGCAGGGAGGAAATTCAGCCTGAGAGGTGCAGGGAGGGGCTGGGTGCCGACCAAGGCCCTGACCGTCAGCCCGGGCAAAGCCAAGTTGTCTGCAGACTCAACAGAGCCAGAGCGGCAGAGATGGGGGGAGGCGTGGTGGCTCCGGTGGTGGGTCTGGGCGTCTGCTGTGACTTCGGGGTCAGAGGTGTGTCCAGGGGCAAGGAGGGGCGGGAACCAGGGGCCGGGGCGCTGGGGGACCCGGGCTTGGCCAGGGTAGGGCTCAGGGACGGGTGAGGGTCAGTGGGACAGAGCCGCCCCAGCATGTCCGGAAGGCCAGCGGGGGCCAAGGGGGAGGCGAGGCTCGAGCAGGCCAGCTCGGTGAAGGGCTTGTCTCGTCAGGGGGAGGCCTTGGGCGGGGACCCACGTCACAGCCCTGTCATGCGCTCGCCTCGTCGAGGAACCTGTTCCGTGTTCACTGTGTGCCTCCCTCCAGACCGTAGGCTCTGCGGGGTGGGGCCGTTTGTCCTACTCGCTGCTTCGAGGGGCCAGGAGCAGGGCGGGGCAGGGCCGGAGGGGGAAGGAAAGAGGGTCTGGTAGGGGTGCACGTGTGGCTGGGTCACATCAGGAGTGGGCAGTCTGCGTGACGGCAGGGTTCGTGCTGTGGTGGCAGGTGGGTGGCCACGGCGAGGGAGGGACGGTCACTGGCTCTGGGTGGCGGACAGGTGGCCACTGAGGTGGACACGAGTGGATGGCGATGCTCCCACCTCTTCCTGAGGGTGCAGACCCCACCTGTACCCTGTGACAGAGGGCTGTGGGCAGATCGGCAGTCCCCCCGCAGGACAGCTGATTTCAGGGGCTACTGCCCCACCCCCTCCCCGGACACTGTGCCTGCAGGGGGCCCGGATGACATGGGAGAGTCCCCAGAGAGCCCGCCACCCCACTGGGGAGAAAGGCTGGGGCAGGGGTTGAGGACAATCTGGGATCTGTAGCTGCAGGGTGCTCGGGGTGGTGCAGGCAGGCATGCTGCCTGGAGGAGGTGGCTAGACTTGCGTGGGCAGCCGCGGGCACTGTGCCTAGGGCTCTCTCCTTGACTGACCGTCTGCAGCCTCCCTAGAGATTGACCCCTGTGAGGGCCTGCCCCACCCTCCACTGAGGTTCTCAACACATAGGCAACTCTTTATTTTTATTTATTTAAAGAATTCGACCTGGGCAGGGATCCAGGAACGTTTCATCAAGATTTGCTGGGCGTGCGCCTGTGGTAACATGAATGGCTTCGTACACGGGGCCCCGAGGCTGAAGGAGGAAGCCTCCTGCCTGCCCCCAGTTCCCCTCACTCCGATGTGGGTCTCAGAGGTCGGGAGAACACAGGCTCTTGCCCGAGGTTCCACCACACACCCGGGCAGGGTCAGAGTTCCCAAGCCCGGGCACAGTCCAGGTTTCCAGGGTGACGTCTGGGGACTCCCTCCCAGGCCTGCGCAGCGGCCTGGAGCGGGCACTGCTCTTCCCGGGCAAACCGTGGGCCCGCTCGGCACCCGCCTCAGACCTGGGCACCTCTCTGGGCAGAATTTAAGATAGGGGCAGTCCCCTCTTTCCAGGGGGCAGCTGAGGCCTGAACGGAAGGATAGCGGGCAGCCTGAGGGGCAGGGACCAGCAGCAAGTCTGTGTGCCCGCAGACCCCCGCCCGTGCCGTGATGCCAGGCGGGCCTGCCCCTCTACGGGCTGCACCGCCCCGGGCTTCCTTGTCACTGAAGTCCAAGGGGGTGACAGGGGAAAGCGCACGCCCAGAGCACTGAACAGCGCTGGGGTCCCAGCTCGGCCGGTGGGGGACTCCCAGCAGAACGCACCCCGCCCCCCGCAGCCCCTTTGCCTGCAGGAAAGCAGCCCTCTTGGCCCCACTATTAGCGCTGAGGCCTTTTCCCCAGCTGCCCGCATCCGTGTGCCCAGCCTGTAAAGGGAAGCGTGCACCAGGTCGGCGTGTGTTCAGGAGTACCTACCGGCTCTGGAGCTGGGAGGCTGCCCACAGGAGGGTGTGGCCCCTGCCCCCGTGGAGCTCACGGCCACGCCCCAGACTTCCCCCTCCTGCCTTTCGCCCAACTGTAGAGTGGACGGCGTGCGGTCCGTGGGCGATCCTCCCGCGTCTCCGTTTCCTGGGGCTGGGGGCTCAGCGTCCTGGGGGAGCCCGCGAAGTCTGTGGAGAAAACAGAGCCTCAAGAGCTGGGGCCGAGGCTCTGGGAGGCTTCCCGGAGGAAGGGGGACCTGGGGCAGGCCAGGGCTTTGCAGACTGTCCGCCGCCGTGTGCAGCTAGCTGGCCACTGTGGCGGAGGCTGCCTGGGCACGGGGCTCACGGCCCCATCCTCTCCCAGGCCTAGAGGTCACACAGCCAATTTGGGGTAGGGAGGCCCGGTCTACGGGGTGGCACTTCCGCCGCGGGACCTCAGAGCTTCCCCACCCGGCGCTGTGGAGGCGCAGAAGCGGGGTGAGGGGGAGAGACCTTGCAAGCTGTACCGTCCAGGGGTCTGCTCGGAGTCAGAGAGCCTCGGGGGCCCGATGAGCGCTCCTCAAACCAGGGTCCTTTAGCCGCCGCAAACACTCTCCAGGTTCGGGGGCCTGCGTCTCTCCTCCAGGGTGACTGCGCCGGGGATTTACTTACTTGCGGCCGAGGGCCAGAGCGCGTCTCTGGCCCCCGAGGGGCCGCCTGCCGCCCGGGGAAGGGGCCGAGGCGTGCACGCGCGCGTGCGCGCGCACTCGCGTGCACTCGCGAGTGTTAAGCGGCCGGGCGCGCACGGTGCGCCCCCACGGCGCCGCGGCTGGCCCGCTCGGGCTCCGTTTCCCGCGCTCAGCGCCGCGGCCCGGCCCGCCGCCGCGTGTCGTTGCAGCGCGCTGCAGGAGCAGAAGGGCGAGCTGCGCAAGCGGCTGTCCTACACCACGCACAAGCTCGAGAAGCTCGAGACCGAGTTCGACTCCACGCGCCACTACCTGGAGATCGAGCTGCGGCGCGCGCAGGAGGAGCTCGAGAAGGTCACGGAGAAGCTGCGCAGGTACGGGGGGCGGGGCCGGGCGCGCGGGGCGGGGCCCCGGGATCCGCCGCCAGAGGAGCCCCGCCCCCTCCTGAGCTGTCGACCCCGTTCGCAGATGTGGAGGCCGAGGCTCAGTCCCGCTTCGTGCCCAGCGCAGCCGAGTCAGGCAGGACGTGACCCTGGGTCTAGCTACTGCCAGGACGGGCCCTTCCCAGGCGCCCCTTCATCTTCTGTTCATTCCTTCTCATGTGTTCTCGGTGGGGCAGCAGCATGGCACACGCAGCCATCTCCAGACCCCTCCTGGCCCACCGGGGCCCTGGGCCACCATCCCCTGGGTCTCTGACAGGAAAAGGACGTGAACCAGTGTTTAGGGACCGTTGCGTTGAGTGGCAGTAGGGAACACACAGAGCCCCTGATTCCCACCCAGCAGCGGCTTCTGCCCTCCCCGTCCTCCAGGGGGAGCCGTGTTTTAGCCACCGTGTGTCTCTAGCGCTCCGTCTAGGGCCCATGGAGTGGCCAGCCGTCAGCCTCTTCCCTGCTAACCTGCTGTTGAATGTAAATCCCTTAGCCAGGCTTGCAAGAATCGTGTTTAAATGTGAGTACTGGCTCCGAGCAAGGACCGGACAAAGTCACTTGTGAGTACAGGCCTTCCCTTCTCATCTGCAGGGGGTCCTTGACCCTGGCCCAGGAAAGGCCTCTACAAGCTAGCTCTAATCAGATGCCTTTTGCTGCGTGGAGAGGAGCGAGTAGCCCAGGGTGGGACCAGTGGGTGGGCTCCGGGGGCCCGCGTCCAGCCCGGCCCTGCTCAGCAGGCTGTGTGGCTGTAAGGGGGTCACGGGAGAGTCAGGCCTGGCACCGCGGTGACCCCACTGTCTCCTGTTCCAGGATTCAGAGCAATTACATGGCGCTGCAGCGGATCAACCAGGAGCTAGAGGACAAGCTGTACCGCATGGTGAGGCCGCCACCCCCGCACTCCCATCCTGGAGCCCTGGTGGTGTGCCCACCGGCCTAGCTGCCTGTGCCCTTGCGTGTGCGGGAGCTGGGTCACAGGCCTGGTTTCCTGGCCTGCCCCTCCCCACCGCGGGGGCTGGGTCGGTCGCGCCCCTCTCTGCAGTGAATGGGGGCGGACGGGGGGGAGGTGCTCTCAGGACTAACAAGTCACGGGCTTCCCAGCTGCCCCCTGAGCCTTCACGGCACATTGCAAGTACCCGACCCGGAGGTGTGAGTAGGGCTGTGGGACGGAGGACGTGCGCCGTGGATGTTGACCCTGCTTTAAGGGTCAGCCCGGAGGCCCAGACCTGGGGGAGCAGAAGGATGTTGGAGCCCGACTGTACCCTCATGGGGACGCCCCGTCTTCCTGTGAGGAATAAATGAGACAGTGCCCGGCCCCAGCACGGGCAGAGACCCTCCTGGAAACACTCACAGCCACCGCAGGCAGCCCCCCGAAGTGCTGCAGCTTCTGTATGTTGATCTGGCTGTCGAGATCCGTTAGGAGCTGGGACGGTGGTGGAGGCCTCCGGGTCTGGTGGGGCCGGCGTCAGGGAGGGGCCAGCCCGGTTCTGGCATCTCCCCTCCCTCAGATAGAGGCTTCCTCTCTTTCTAGTCTGGTCGCGAGCTCGTTTTCATTCTGAAAGTCACAAATGGGTGTTGAGCACCTGCCTGTCGTAGACTGCTGGCAGAGTGGAGACGGGCAGACCTGGAGGCTGGGCCAGCTCTCCTCGGGGCCCTGGACGAGGGCCCTTGCCCTTCTGAGCCTCAGTTGGAGGCTGAAACTGGATGGGTTCGAGGAGGGGAGGGCAGGGACGGGGACCAGGCTCTGTGCAGAGCGCAAGCCATCCTCCCCACGGGCTCCTGGGAAGCAGGGCGTTGCTGTCCCCTTGGCGGGATGAGCGAGAGACCCAGGGAGGCAGTGACTTGCCCGGGGCCGTCTGGCTTGTCGGTGAGGCAGTGCAGGTGGACTTGAACCTGCTGCTCTGTGTTCTTACCCCCACCTTCCTTGGCCTTGCAAACACCTCATCATTACTTACTGCAAGAGGGCACCCGAGAGGTCTAGGGGCTTGAGGCTCAGGCCTTGGCTGGCCACCGACCGGCTCCTTCCCCCACCCTCCGCTCGCCCCAGGGCCAGCACTATGAGGAAGAGAAGCGAGCGCTGAGCCACGAGATTGTTGCCCTCAACAGCCACCTGCTGGAGGCCAAGGTGACCATCGACAAGCTGTCGGAGGACAATGTGAGTGTCGGGCCGCTGTGACTCTGGGGGCCCAGGCCCCGGTGCTGTGGCCTCCAGGCTTGAGGGGCTGGCGCAGGGGCGGTGGGAGTGCCTGGGCAGTGGGGGAAGGACGGGCTGCCTCGCCAGACGCCCACTGCCTGGAGGGTATCCAGGAAGACCCTCCTCCGCGGGAAGGAAACAGGGCTTGTGGTAGCGACCCCTGCGCCGTAGTATCCCATTCGAGGCGGCGCTGCCTGACCCCAAGTTTGGGGCATGCTCACTTAGGACTCCTGCCCCGGCCGGCCCCAGTGGGCATCAGAGCCATGTGGCCGCCCTGATTGCACGGGCCCCGTGGGATGGGCCCAGCCATGCTCCAGGGACGCGTGACAGCTGACCACACATTCCCTGATGAGTGTCTGCTTCTTGCCAGGCCCTCCTAGGCTCCGAGAATATGGTGCGAATGACACGGGCCAAAAAAACTCCCTGCCCGCATGGAGTTTACCCCTGAGTGGGGAAGGCAGAAAATAAGACGGATACGCAAACCGTGCGGTTGGTAAAAGTGCTAAATGCCGCAGAGAAAAGTCACGTAGGTGACAGTGCTAGGGAGTCAGGGTGCTTCTGGAAGGGGCTGCTACGTCAACACCTGAAAAAGGCCAGAGAGCGGGCCACGGGCACCTGGCAGGAAGAACCGGAGTGGCAGAGGTGGGCCCGCAGGAACAGTAGATGGGGCCCCCGGACACAGGGAGGGGCCCAGGGTCCAAGGTCAGAGAGTGAACAGGAGGCCACAGTGTGTAGGCTCCTCTAGGAGTCTGGGTTTTATTCTGAATGAAGTAGGGAGCCACTGAAGGTTCTTGAGCAGGGGATGGAGGAGGCCCTGGACGGCTGAAGGGCCTGCCCGAGAGGCAGCCAGATGGCGGGGTCTGGAGTTTAGGGCAGAGATCAGCATATGCCTGCGGTTCAAAGCCACAGGTGGGGTGAGATCGTCCAGGAGTGCAGGCAGATGAGGAGAGTGGAGGCCCAGCGGCCCAGCACAGTGATGCGGAGGCAGCTCTGGCCGGCCGGGCAGCGCTCACAGCCCTCTGAGGCCAGGGACCTCAGCTGTCAGCCAACTGTGCCCCTCAAGGAGACGTTGAGGAGTCTGGGGACCCAGGTCCTCTCCACTTTGCGGGCCAAGTTGGGGACGCAAGCCTCGGCACAGAAGGTGGAGGCGGGGGAACCTCCAGGAACGGGGTGGGGGTTGGGCGGCTTGTCTGAGCGGCAGGGCACCTGGTCCCGGCTGAGCGGAGACTGTGGGAGCCGGCGGATCTGAGGGCCCGTTGGTGGACCCCAGACCCCTCACCGTCGGAGCCCTCCCTGCGGAGGGTCCCCGGGTGGGGGCGGCAGCGAGAGACCCAACCACAGGCACATGCAACAGAGATTTACCAAAGATGAAACCGAATCCCCTCGAGTCCTACTGTTTGCATCTGTTTTCAGCTCAGGAGGCTGAGCCGGTCCCTGCCCGGACCCTGGGTCGCACAGGCCCTCTGCCCCAGCATGCCCTGACCCTCGCCTGGCCCTGCAGCCACCCCTGGAAGCAGGCCACACTTTAAGGATGGGGGTGGGTGGGGCGTAGAGCAAGTCTGACACATGGGGAGCCAGGGGCCGCAGGCGCATTCCTTATCATTCCACGCTGGCACTCTCCACGCGGTGGGGGAACAGGGAGCCCCCCTGAGAGCTCAGGGGCCAATGGAGGCCCTTCCTCCACCACTGCCCCTGCCCCACCCCTTGTGGGAGGCTCCCATCCGGGGCAGCGGCAGCTCCAGGTCAGAACCGAGGCCCCCATTCTGCAGGCGAGGGCGTGAGTCCCAGAGAGGGTTCCCGTCCTGACAGCTGCCCAGCCGGCCCCCCCCCCCCCAACCTGGTCTCCGTGTTGGCCGCCGGGCGCCGGGCGGCAGGGAGCTCGGCAAGGGGCGAACCTGCACCGAACGCCTTCTCTTGTCTTGTAGGAGCTCTATAGGAAGGACTGCAATCTAGCGGCCCAGCTGCTGCAGTGCAGCCAGACGTACGGCAGGGTCCATAAGGTGTCCGAGGTAACGTGAGCCCCGCCCCAGCTAGGCCACCCCCGCGCCCAGGACTGCTCCGGGCTCCTTTCCTACAGGTCCCACCCCAAGGCCACTTCTCGCCCTTGATGAGGGCAGGCGCCGGGCGAGCCTGAGCTCCCCCGTCCCTCCTCACCCCTGCAGGCATCCTGGCCTTTCTGGATCCGGAGGAGGGGCGGGCTGCCCGCCCGCCCCCAGTCGGGACAGCCTGCCCGTTCCCGTTGCTTTCCTCTGGGGGCTGCTCATTGTCCCTGCTCCAAGACCCCTGTCTGCTGAGCGCTGATGGGGGCAGAGGGGCCCTGTGGGAGCCTCACAGAAACCCCGTGGTTCGGTTTGGGCACAATTCCAGTGCCCACTTGCAGAGGCGAGAAAGCTGGCTTCACAGTGCAGTGACTCAGCCGAGGCCACGGGGCTCCCTGATGCCCCAAGCCCAGTTGGCCCGTGGCCCCTCACCCCTGCCAGGCCGCCCCCACCTCCGCACGCTGCCCTCACCCAGGCCTCGGTCCATGTCCCCTCCTCCCTGGGCCTGGGCCATGCCTCAGACACTCACAAAATAGATCAAACAGTAGCAGGACGTCCCTACACGGCACCAGGTGCTCGTGCAGAAACCGCTGGGCACCTGGCCCTGGCCCTCAATCTGTGTTGCATCTGTTTCTGAGTCTGGCAGAGGCCTCATGACCCGGCAGGGGTGCCCCCGGCACACCTTGGGGCTGGGAGAGCCAGCCCCTCAGTGGAAGGAGATGAGGGGGGCTGTAGCCCCGAGAAGGGCCCGCGTCAGACCCTGGGTCTGCCCTCCAGGCGCGCTGGAGCCCAGTTCGTGTGGCCTGGGCAAGTGGAGGGGGGTGCTCCTTGGGCGAGGCTCAGGAGCTTGTGAAATGCAGAGTCCTGGGCCCTGGCTCTAGCCGGGGTAATTTGAGAGGCCCTGGGCGGGTCCCTCTTGGTCTGCACGTCTGTTGCTCAGGGTCACGGCTGCAGGTGCCGGGCTGACTGCCCACCCCCCCCCCATCCCCGCCCTCCCCTCCTCCCCCCTGACCCGTTCCAGCTGCCCTCCGACTTCCAGGAACGTGTCAGCCTGCACCTGGAGAAGCACGGCTGCGGCCTGCCCTCCCCACTCTGCCACCCCGCCTACGCCGACAGCGTCCCCACCTGCGTCATCGCCAAGGTGCTGGAGAAGCCCGACCCCGCCAGCCTGTCCTCCCGCCTGTCTGACGCCTCGGCCCGCGACCTGCCCTTCCGGGATGGCGGGGAGAAGCCGGGCCCGCGGCCCCCCTACAAGGGGGACATCTACTGCAGTGACACGGCCCTCTACTGCCCCGAGGAGCGGCGGCGCACCCGGCGGCCCAGCGTGGACGCGCCCGTGACCGACGTGGGCTTCCTGCGGGCCCAGAACTCCACCGACAGCGCGGCCGAGGAGGAGGAGGAGGCCGAGGCGGCCGCCTTCCCCGCGGGCTTCCGGCACGAGGCCTTCCCGGGCTACGCGGGCTCGCTGCCCACGTCCAGCTCCTACTCCAGCTTCAGCGCCACGTCGGAGGAGAAGGAGCACGCCCAGGCCAGCACGCTCACCGCCTCGCAGCAGGCCATCTACCTGAACAGCCGCGACGAGCTCTTCGACCGCAAGCCGCCGGCCGCCGCCTACGAGGGCAGCCCGCGCTTCGCCAAGGCCACGGCCAGCGTGGCAGCGCCACTGGAGGCCGAGGTGGCCCCGGGGTTTGCGCGGACCATGTCGCCGTACCCCGCCGAGTCCTTCCGCTTCCCGGCCTCCCCGGGCCCCCAGCAGGCCCTGATGCCCCCAAACCTGTGGAGCCTGCGGGCCAAGCCGGGGACGGCCCGGCTCCCCGGGGAGGACGCGCGGGGCCAGTGGCGGCCCCTGAGCGTGGAGGACATCGGTGCCTACTCCTACCCGGCCACCGCCGCCGGCCGCGCCTCGCCCTGCAGCTTCTCTGAACGCTACTACGGCAGTGGGGGCAGCCCGGGCAAGAAGGCCGAGGGCCGCGCCAGCCCCCTCTATGCCACCTACAAGGCCGACAGCTTCTCGGAGGGTGACGACCTCTCCCAGGGCCACCTGGCGGAGCCCCGCTTCCTCCGGGCCGGCGGCGACCTGAGCCTGAGCCCGGGCCGCGCGGCCGACCCGCTGCCCGGCTATGCGCCCAGCCAGGGGGATGCGGAGAGGCTCGGGGTGCAGCTGTGCGGGGCGGGCGGCAGTCCCGAGCCCGAGCACAGCCCCCACAGTTCCAGGGACTCCTTGGAGCCCAGCTCCATGGAGGCCTCCCCGGAGATGCACCCCGCCGCCCGCCTCAGCCCCCAGCCGGCCTTCCCGCGGACTGGTGGCTCGGGGCTCAGCCGCAAGGACAGCCTCACGAAAGCCCAGCTCTATGGAACCTTGCTCAACTGAGTGCCTGCCTGCAGGCCGCGGCCAGGGGGCCCCCGCCCACCCCCCCCCCCCCCCCCCGCCTCTCCACCCCCGGGCCCCGAGGGCACAGCTCGCCTCCCCCCCTAGACACCCGTCCTCCCCAGTCCCTGCCAACCGGGACCCTCTCTTCCACCCGACCCAGTTGAGCCTGAGCGGAGGACCCCTCCCCCACCATCCTGTCCACCCCAGCCCCACCACGGTGGAACGTTTTTCACACACCAACATCCTTCCCCACCTGAGATGAGCATCCCCCCCTTTTATAAAGTGAAACTATTTTTATAGAGAAAAAGGGTCTTTCTTAACGCACTTGGCCTCCAGCTCCCTGGACGGCAGCCTTGGCGTTTTCAACACAAAGCTCCTTTATTTTTCGGGGGAGGACAGCGGGGCCTGCCCCTGGGAGGGGAAGGACGGTGTCCTGTGGAGACACCCCAGCGAGCCAGTGACAGGGGAGCCCGTAGCTCTGTCCGCGAAGAGGGGAGGTGGACCGGGTGGGGGGGATGTGAAATGTTTCTAAACTGTTTTCGCCGTGTGACCGACACACCGCCCCAGCTCTCCTGTGGTCCGTAGTCCCGAGTGGGGCCGGTGCTCGTCCCCCAGCGTCCCGCTCCCCGGCACCACCTCGCTCTACCTCAGACGTAATGAGGCCCTCGGACTCCCAGTTTCTGTGGCTTGCTCTCCCGTTGTCTGCGATGCATGCCCTGTCTCGGTTAGTACTGTACTTTCGTTCATTAATAAAAGACATCAGTGGAAAGAACGTGGCTTCAGGTGGTTTATTCTGCTGCCTTTTGACCACAGGGACGCGTGACCCTGGGTGCCCCTTGCCTTGTCCCCACCCGCCCCAGAGTCCTGTGCAGCACCTGGGTGCTCCTACTGTCTCAGCCCGCTGGGCGCTCTTATGGCCCGTTCTCGGACGTCCCTGTCCACTCTCCCACATATTTCTGCCCCCTTGTCCTTTCTTGCATCTCAGACTTGGCTTCTGCCGGGAGCTTCCTGCCTGGGGACTTCCCTTGGCACAGCTCTGCGAGGGACAGGATCGCTTGCTCTTTTCTGTTTCGCCCCATTTTGAAGGGTGTTCTCACAGGGGAGGGAGGTAGCCGGGGTCTCTTTTCCCAGCATGTGGTGATGGAGATGCCTTGCCCCCGGCCTCCTGTGGGTGTGGGTGTGGGGACGCCCATCAGCCGGTCCGCCCGTGGGGAGCTGCTCATTGACGGTACTCCGTCCTCCTGCTCTCTGGCCGCTTAAGATCTTCCTTTTGGTTTTCCGCAGCTCCCCCCGAGGTGTATCTGGTCGCGGATTTACCCTTCTTGGGAATTCACCTGGAGTCTTGTATCCGTGGGATGGTTCTGGAAAATTCTCAACTTTTGTGTAAATTTTGTTTCCTCGCTCTTCCGGGGACTGCCTTAGACCCCTGGAAGTCCCTCTCACTGCACGCTTCATGTGTGCTGCCCTCTCTCCTGTGGGTCCTGCTTCTGGGCCCCCCCCCCCCACCCCGAGCTCAGCCCGCGGGGCTTGTGTTCCATTTCACTAACTTCTCTCTCCATCGTCCATGTGGCCGCCAAACACAGCCACTGAGTTTTGAGTGTTCGTCCTTTTTCTATTCCTAGATGTTCTGTTTGCTTGTTTTACAAATCTCCACTGCTGCTTCAATAGTTTCCTATTCCCTGGAGATTATTTTCTAGCTCGCCTTTTATTTCCTTAAACATGTGGGCATCGCTGGTTCAGACTGGGTCTGGCACTCCGTCGTGTGTTTTCTCTCGATTCCTGCCCTTGCCGCCTCATTTCCTCACAAGCCTGGTGACCTCAGACGCACGCTCCTCGACGTCCTTGAGAATCTACTTGTGGGGTTCTGCAAGGCCTAGGGTGGAGGCCGCTCCTCACGGGGCTTTATGTCTGCCTTTTCCAAGGGCGGGGGCCCTCCCCCTGGAGACCAGCCGGGTCCGGGTGCAGGCTTTGAAGTTCCCTGGCTCACCCAGCTCCGTGTAAATCGGGGGTGGGTCTGCCTCTTGCCAGGCGACCCCAGGAGCGTGGGCATCAACGGTGGCTCCCAGCATCCCTGCATTTGACCTGCCTCTGCGGGAAAGCCCAGGGCCAGCCCAACTGTCCTCCCCAGGAGATGTGCCCCAAGAAGCAGTCTCCTCGAGCCGGGGAGCCTGTGAGAGGCTCAGGGGTCAGCTCCCCTCCGGGGTCCGGTTTCCTTGTGCGCAGATAGGAGACGACCCTGAACGGGCTGGGGGCAACAGGGAGGGTGCAGGGAGAAACACGAGGCCCCTGGCACCCAGCGGCCACTCAGGGGTGTTCCCAGAGGGGATCCCGAGCCTGGTCGGCCCCCATGCCTCTTTCTCGCCTCGGTATTCCCACCTCTAAGTGCTACGAGCCCGCCTGGCTCCAGCTCCTCAGGGTCTTGGCCCTGGTATCAGGGCTGGGGATCCCTGGGCCAAGGGCCTTCTCAGAGTCGGTGCTTTAGCCCCCACACCTTCACCTCGGAGCCCGCAGCCCCCTGTAGGTGACCTCCAGATCTCACAGAGCTGTCCTGCCATGGCCTCCAAAGCCAGCCACAGCCAGGGCTCCAAGGAGGCCTTGTTCCCAGGGGGCCCTGCTCAGGGCTGGGTGAGGACAGTGACTTCTTTGGCCTCAGAGCCAGGAAGCCTGCAGGGGTAGGCTGACCAGGCCACACAGAGTGGGGGTGGGGTATCTAGAACTCCATCACATGACTCTGAGCAGCAGGGTCAGGCTGACACCATGAGGCCAGCATGGGATGCTATGTAAAGCAGTCCCAAACCAGTTTTGTGGGGCTGAGGTGGGAAAACGTGGTTTCCCTCCAAGCCCCCCCAGATCAAAACCAGCTCATCAGGACGCTGGGACTTACCACTGGCTCTGGCCAGTGACTCTCTCAGAACCTGCTGGGTGGGGACTTGGTGCTTCCCTCCTCCTCCTGATGATGGGGCCAGCCGGCCAGCCCTGTGCTGGCCACAGGGACCTTGCTCTGCCCACAGGGGTCAGAGGCTGGGGGGGAGGCAGACGGCATGACACTAGGCTCAAGGCTTCAAGAGCACAGGGCCATCCAGAGAGGCGAAGGTCCCTACAGCTCTGGAAGGAAGAAAGCAAGCAGTCAGGAGGAGGCTCAGGCTGGGTGCTGAAGGATGAACAGGAGTCCATCAGGCATTTCAGGCAAAGGGAACAGACTTGTGATAGCTGGGGGGGTCCAGAAACGGCTCAGGGCCTCCATGCACCTCCCTGAGGGCTCAGCCTGGGGACCACCAGTTTCCCTCCAGATGTCCTCGGACAGATGTTCTGCTAGATGGGGACTTCGGGCTGTGATGCGGCCTCGCCCTCTACTTCCTTAGTCCCAAGTACCCAGGCAGCGAGCCAGGCCATGGTGCGGGGCTCCGTCCTCCACCAGTCACCCTCCCCCTCCACTCGGAATCCCACCCCGTCCTCAGCGAGGCCCCCACCTGTGCACCCACCCCACCCTCCTACCAATCCCAGCACACTGCTCCACCTGTAACCAGGGCAGCACAGGGGGGGCTCTGCCACTCACTGGCCATGTGCCCTTGGGCCACTTTCCCCTTCTGGAGCCTAGGGACACTGATGAGACTCCCAGGGGTCCTCGTGACAGTTGGCTGTCCCCGTGCACAGGGAGGCACAGGCTAAGCTGGCGGTGGGCTCCACGAGAGGGACGGGGCACAGACTTCAGACTGTCCTCTGAGCATCAGTTTTCTCAGCCGGACAGCAGGGTCAGGCCACCTGGCGGGGGGGGGGGGGGGCTTGGAGCGTCCACTCCACTGGACAAAGTCACGGCCACGCCTGGCAGCACACTCAGCCACGGGCTGGCACCCCAAGATGAAACCGTTCTCCCACGGAGGCTTCAGATCTGCAGCTCAGATTTGTAGGTGAGGGTAAAGGTAGGCACGGAGCCCGGGAAGGTGGGTGGAGGGGACAGCCCACACTGCTTTCTCATTCCCGCTCCACATTTTCTAAATTTAGCCGCTCCCTTATTTTAAAGTTGCAAGTGATGAACTCCCCAACACCTTGCACAGGATCGGAGTGAGCCTTTAAGGGTGCGCTTTGGAAGAAAGCATTAGGAAAAAGACAGATGAAGGCACGGAGTACACTTGCCATTGTTCCCAATAAAAGAACCTACAAAAGGGAGGGGCTGGCAGCCAGCTGGCACCCCCAGGGTGCGGAGTGGAGGAATCGGGTCCACAGAGGAGAGCACCAAGAAACAGCCCTCGTGGGGAGCCCTGGATGAGCCCCTGCTCCAGGGGGATCAGAGCTTCGGCTGGCTCAAGGTGAGCAGCATAGAAAAGAAACCGACTTCTCAGACAGAGACGCGGGTGGTGTTTGCCCCAAGGGAAGTTGAGAGCGTAGTGATCTACAAGCCCTTTCCTCTGCATTTTCTCCCCTGTTTGTTCCTACAGGCCCACTTTACAGATGAGGAAACTGAGGCTCCGAGAAGCAGAGCGCCTACCAACATCCCAAGCAGAAGAGTGATGGGCTTGGGGCCCGAGTCGGTCTCCCGGCCCTAAACCCCACGGGGCCGCGGGCAGCCAGGGTGTGTGCTCAGCACACGAGAGGGGCCGGGCAGCTGCTGGACAGAGAGGTCATCCTACGGCCACACCAGCACTCACACCAAAGCCTGATTTAATATAGTCTGTAAACAACGCTCACATTTAAAAAGCGGTACAGGTGCCTGGATAGCTCAGTTAAGCGTCCCACTCTTGGTTTCGGCTCAGGTCATGATCTCATCGTCATGAGTTTGAGCCCCGTGTCAGGTTCTGTGCTGGTATCGTGGAGCCTGCTTGGGATTCTCTTCCTTCTTCTCTCTGCCCCTCCCCTGCTCTCTCTCTCTCAACATAAACAAACATCAAAAAAAAAAAAAAAAGTGGTAATAATAACATATCCCAGTGGGGAAAGCAATCAGAAAACTATGTGCTGAACTTCTCACTCAGAAGATACTCCACACAAGGAAGGCAGAGAAGCGCCCAGTTCAGGCTGCGCTGGGAAGCAGGACATCTGGGCTCCAGGATCCGGGGCTGGACCGTGGGCAGTGGGGGTGGCACAGGCAGAGGAGAGGCGCTCTGGCAAAGCCAGGCCCCCCCTGCACCGCAGACAAGTATAGCCTTGCCTCGTGGCCTGCGTCCGGATTCATTCACACACCACTCGCTCATTTGACAGGTGCATGCAGAGGACGGCCTGTTCAGGCTGGATCTGGGGAGACACACCCTGAGGAACTCGCCTGCAGTGGTCCCGCCACTCTCCCCTCCAGCCTGTAATGAGAGCTACGCCTGGCCAAGGACCCCTGGTCCCGGTGGGCGTGTGACAGCCAACCAGAGTCCTTCCCTGACCCTTGTCAAGTGGGAACAGAGGCAGGAGGCAGCCTCTTGCTGGGGGCTTCTGCCAGGAGAGGGAACCGGGCCCAGGCCGAGGCCCAGAGGGCTGGACCCAGCGGTCCTTGGCCTGCCGTGACGAGGTCTGAGAATGGGGCCAAACTGCACCCTCTGGTCTAAACTGGCTCCACTCCTGCGTCAAGTGGTGGACGGATACTAATATTAATATTATTACCGATACTAAGACTCCCTGCTGCCATTTCCTGAGTGCCTCCTGCATACAGGCCCCACCAAGAGCTATCCAGACCCGGCCTCATTAATCCTCACAAGCTGGGTACTACCAATTCTCATTTCATAGAAGGGGAAACTGAGGCACCGGGTGGCTCAGCACTTTCTGCAGCCACACAACAAAAGGTGATGACAGGGTTTAAGTCTACATCCGTCTGACCCCAAAGCCTGTGTCCTGCCAACAGGCCACACCTGCAGTCATTTATAGAATGCCCACTGTGGACCGGGGCCAGGTGCGCAGCAGGGAGCAGGCAGCGAACCCCGTGAAGTTTACATTCCACTGCACGTACCCGTGTTGTGGGGAAGGGGGGACGACAGCAGACAGAGCTAAGCACTCTGGGGAAAGGACCGAGAATGACTGGAGCATGTTAGACACAGAGATCAGGGGAGGCTCCCTGAAGGCCCACAGCAGGAGAAAGGCAGGGATCCGGGGGGGCGATGGGGGAAGTAGTGACAGCAGAGGGGACAGCGGGAGCAAAGGTCCTGAGGCGCCATGCCATGAGAGCACAGTGGAGGGTGTCATTAGCCCATCAGCGATGAGAGTGATACGGGAAGGCTTCATGTCACAGAGAAAGTGACCCGAGGGCAGGCTTCTAAGATCACTGGGCTTCCCACACTGAGCAGGGGAACTTATTTAGAGGGTGGGCGGTGAGAAAGAGGGGGGGCGAGAGGCTCAGTGGGGCAGCCACATGAGGGGTGAGGGAGGACCGTCTACCACCTGCATAAGGATCTGAATGGACGTAAGATCAGCCTCCGCTCCCCCCACTGCTCTGCTCAGGCCAGGGACAGTACCCCACAGGGGGTTCCACTTCTGCAGGGGACAGGCCCTCTGAGCATGGGCTGTGATTATCTTTCTTTTCACCAGATCAGCCATTCCTGAGCCTAAAAAGAGAAGGCGCTTCCAACCTGAGCCTGGGGGCAGACAGTCACTGGGACCCTGCGTCCTGCATGAGCTCGGGGGTTCATTCTTCACCACCCTGAAAGATCGTGAGCTCCCCAGCTCCTGCCCCACGCTCAGCCCCAGCCTTCCCTGAATCCCAGCTCAGGCACAACAGGTGCTGTATCTGCTCAACACCCACTGCCTGCCGGGGGCTCTGCGCTGAATGTGGCGCGGGGCAGTGGGGGCAGGGAGAAGGCTAGAAAAGGAGTCGGACCTCAGGATCAGACTTACCTCAGGGCCTCTGCACTGTCCTTCCCTCCGCCTGGAAGGCCCGATTCATGGACCCCTGAGCAAGTTAGACACCTGAAATAAACCTATTTATGCACCAGCCCTCTGCAAGCTCCAGATGCCCTTCCCAATCTGCCCAGTCCCCTTCCAGGGAATGGAACCCCCAGTGTACGGACACCCACCATGGACGTGACCCCCTTGGAGCCACACAGCAAGCCTGCAGGCTGGGGGTTCCGACACCACTTTACAATGGGGGTGCTGAGGCTCAGAGAGGAGAGATGACTCACGAAGCGTCAGCTACACCGACGGCAGAGCCGGCCTAGAAGCCGGGTGCTGGAGAGGCAAAGCTGGGCACCCGTGGTTCCTACTCCCTTGGCTCCCCGCCACGGGGCTCGTCCTCAGGGCCTCTGCCCTTCCTCACTGACTCCTCTGCTGGGGATGCCCTCCTCACCAGCTCACAGTCTGCCTCTGCCGGCAAGCCTTCTGAGGCACGGGGACGCCCCTGCCCCTGCCCCGAGCTGTGATATCTGCCGGTTCCCATCGTCACCCTCAGTGGATCCTGGGGCTCTTGGAGTGGCCTGTGGGATTTGGTGCTAGGGCTCCCTTACCTGCCTAGACCCCCAGGGCGCTGGCTCTTCCTGCCGGCCTGACCCCGCAGGGCTCCTCAGGAACCTCCCTCCTTCCCTGGAGCAGTATACACCCCCTCCAGGCAGTGGGACTCTGTGGGCCATGCTTGGGGTGGGGGTGGGGGGGCCTGGGCCCCATGGCACTGATGAGGACTGCCGTGCTCCAGCACGGAGTTCCTGAAGGCAGGCCTGAGACCCAGAGCCCCCCGTGGCCCCCCACGGCCCCTGGCCCCCAGGGACTCCGTGGTCAGGATCAGCAGAGGGGGGCTGCCCCATCTCAAGCTCCCTCTGGTCTCTGTCTCAAGCCCCAGAGGGCCTGGGAGCGGGAAGGTGCCACGAAGCTGCCCGTACATATCTGTCACTGAAATACCCTAAGAGACAGCAAAACACTCATGTTTATTGAGCATCAGCAGCCACCCACCAGGTGCTTTCACCTAATGCGGTTCTCACAACCCTGAGGCAAACAGATCTCTGTCCCCATTTTACAGATGAGGAAACTGAGGCTCGGGGGGGAGGGGGGGAGGCCCCTCCTACCCAGCTCCGATCACAGAGGCGACCTCACTGGTTACTCACACCACCCCCACCCCTGGGGGACGAATGGGAGCCTGGGGCCTGGCCGGTATCCGGAAGGCTCTGCTCCAGGAGGCTCAGTGCCAGATCTTAATGTCGCCCTCCCAGGAGCAGGTGGCGAGGACAGAGGGCAGCACAGGGTGGAAGGTGGTACCGACGCAGGCCCGCGCGTGCCCTTGCAGCGTGCGCGCCCGGCTGGCAGTACGGAAGCTGTACAGCAGGACTCGGCCGTCGGCACTGCCCGTCACCAGCAGGTCACCGTCTGGGGAGCACTCGCAGCCCACTGAGTAGCCTTCTACCTGCAGAAGGCAACACGGGGTGAGCGGACCACACGGCAGCTGCTCCGCCAGGCAGCCCGTGAGGCGGGGGGGCGCCGTGCCCACTCCGTGGAGGAGCGGCCTGAGACTCGGAGCAGGGCACCCAGCACCCCCAAGGCCAAGGCCCGAGCTCCTGCCAGAAGGCCGGCGTCCCAGCGTGGATCTGGTCTCACGGAGTTTAGTGGAAGGCAGCTAGAACAGCTTCGGCATAGCTGACGGTGCCTGGCCTCGCCAACAGCCACCAGGTCCCCGGCCCCTTCCGCCCCAGTGAGGCAGGCCTCAGTGGGGAAAAGGGACAGATGCAGAAAAGGCCCCCTCCCCTGTTCTGTCCTGTGCTCCCTCCCTCACCCCCGTGACATGCCCCCATTGAGCCCACAAGTCGGGGAAAATCTTTCCTGCCCAGCCCCTGGGGACTGGGGGTAGGGCCAGATGTGGCCCAGGGCCTTTGGGGACCACCGGGCCACGTGGCACGTGGGCGCCTGCGAAACGGAAAACAGAATCCTACCAGAAGGAAGGTCTGTGCACTCCGGGGCCCCAAGTCCACCGCTGCTGTCGTCTGGAGGGGGCTCTGGGGCCGCTGCTCCGTTTTAACCCGGGGCAGAGGAACAGAGTACCTTGTGTCCTTCGTAGCGCCGCCTTCTGCTCATCCGGTAGGGCCACACGGCGGAAAAGAGGGCCAGGTAGTTGCCGTTGGTCTGTGCCAGGAACACGGGCTCCCGCGGATGCGAGGCGAGGCTGGGGCAGGTGTATCTCTCCTGAAAGACGTGAGGCCACAGGGAGGCAGGAAAAAGGCCCCAGCTGGGCCTTCTGCCTCCGCCAGACACGCCACCCAGTGCCCTGCTCCTGGAGCCTTGGGCCCCACCCCCAGGCCTGGCCTCAGAGGTCTGCACGGCTTTCCTGCGGCTGCTTAGCAAGATGCCACGAACTCGGCGGCATAAAACTACACACATTTATTCTCTTAGAGTCCGGGAGGTCAGGCGTCTGCTATGGGTCTCCCTGGGCTAACGTCAAGGTGTCAGCAGAGCCGTGTTCCTTCTGGAGGCTCTGGGGGGTAATCTGTTTTCCTGTCCTTACTGGCACCCCTTGGTTCACGGCCCTAGTGGTGGACGGAAAAATGACCCCCACACTCCCATCCACGTAGCGGATTCCCGGGACCGGTGAATGTCACCTTATATGGCAAAAGGGCGGAGGGGGTGTCTTTGCGGATATAATGAAGTCAAGCATCTTGAGGTGAGGATGTCGTCCTCTATAACCGCCCTAAGTGCACTCACGTGTGTCCTTGTAAAGGGAGGCGGACAATCACACTCACAGATACAGTGGCAGGGGTCTGAAGAGGCCAGCGTGAGGAAGAGGGGGCAGACTCCCCCCGAGCCTCCAGAAGCAGTGCGCCCTGACAAAACCTCGATTTCAGCCCAGGGAGAACGATCACAGACATCTGGCCTCCAGGACGGAGAGAGAGAACGTGTTCGTTTTGAAGCCAGCGACCGCGGTACTTTGCCACGCAGCGCCAGGAAAGGAGTCCGCACGCCCGCTCGCCCCCGCCCCACCTCCACGGTGAGCTCTCGGGGAAGCCCCAGCCCGGCCCAGGCCCCCCTCGCAGCCCACACGCACAGTAGCTGGGAAGGTGGACGGCCGGGGAGAAGACAAAGGCGTGAGCAAAGTGTTCAAAGCACAAGGCAAGGAGCTGTCACCGTCTGACGGGCTGCATCACATGGAAGCGCCCCTAGCAACTCCCTTCTCCACGGCATCTGGCCTTTGCTTTATTCCAAGTGTTGTCCTGAGGCCACACTGTCTACAGGAGCCCACCTCAGAGAGCAAAGCGGGGGCAGCTGGAACACAGCTGCAGACTCTGTGTCCCTCAGAGGCTCAGAGGCCACGCTGACCGGGGAACAAGTTCCACGGCATGCTCTGCGAGCACAGCACCTGCTCCCCACGCAGAAAGTGAGTGGGTGCGGTCTGTAGGAGGGTCAGTGGCCTGCCATGTGGCACTCCCATCCACCTCCCCTGGGTGCCTGTTCTGCACGGGCTGTTGGACGCGGAAGGCCAGAGTGGCCAGACACGCCCACGCAGCCCCCTCCCGGAGCTGGTGCTTCTCCCCGGGTTGCACCAGGACCCTGCAGTGAAGGTCTGGAGGCTGGTGTGCGCAGGGTCACTTAGAACCCTCCGAGAAGAGGAAATGCGGGGATGGGGGAAAGGTACGTATGTACGCCTAACACGTATTTTTTAATTTGGCGGGGGGAGCACCGAAGAGATCAGCTACGGCTTATTTGAAGTCTTAAAAGGTGACGGTGATCGTAATGGCGATGATGGTGATGAGGGTGGTGATGGTGACGGTGATGATGATGGTGGTGATGGTGGTGGTGATGAGGGTGGTGATGGTGACGGTGATGATGAGGACGGTGATAATGGTGGGGATGGTGACAGTGATGGTGGTGATGGTGGTGGTGGTGGTGGTGGTGGTGGTGATGATGATGATGGTGATGAATGTGATGGTGATGAGGGTGGTGATGGTGACGGTGATAATGGTGGTGATGGTGACAGTGATGGTGGTGATGGTGGTGGTGGTGGTGATGATGATGATGATGGTGATGAATGTGATGATGATGAGGGTGGTGATGGTGACGGTGATGATGATGACAGTGATGGTGGGGATGGTGACGGTGATGGTGGGGATGATAGTGGTGGTGATGGTGACGGTGATGATGATGACAGTGATGGTGGGGATGGTGACAGTGATGGTGGGGATGATAGTGGTGGTGATGAGGGTGGTGACGGTGATGGTGACGATGTTAATGACGATGGTGGCGATGGTGACAATAGGTAACGCGTTTATGGAGCACCTCCTGGGTCTGGCACTGTGCTAGATCCTTTATAAGTGTTATTTCCTTCAATTCTCAAAACCACTCTATGAGGTAAATATATTCTCATCCTCAATTTCCTAAGAGGAAAACAAGAATCAAAAAGGCTAAGTAATGGGCCCAGGGTCCCCGGCTTGTGAGTGGTGAATCCAGGACTTTAACACCAGATCTAGCCTCAGGTCGCGGCTTGAACTTCCAAGTCACAGTTCCTGCCAAAAGCACTGAACAAAGGTGGGGCGGAAACCCGTGTAGGCTGGATGGGGTGGTGGAGGGAAGGCAGGAGTGCGTGGCTTGTCTGGCTGTCCTCCATCGATCCAGACGGGGGGCCCCACCACACCCTTGCCCTGTGGGGTGGCCATGCCGGGCAAGGGACATGTAGGAGAGGTATGGAGGTGCTGTTTTCTGCACGTGTCTACCCCTACCCCAGGGATTTCAGGCACCTGGACGATCTCTAAAGAGCCTGCCTGCTGAACCATCTCCCACAGGAAGTGATCTGGGATCCCAGACAGCCTAGGGCTACTTAGACACAGCCTACAGCTGAAGCAAACTGAAGAGCAATGCCACATAAGGTTTCTCACGTGGAAAATCTGGTTGGAGATTTTGGCAGAGCTCCGGAAATCCCAGGCAATAATGGTGCGGTCAGCAGAGTCCCGGCTCGAAGCGTCCGTGCTGCTCAGAAACTCAGAGCCTTCCTGGAGGAAGAGGATGTCCAAGGTCTGCTGGATGGTTGCCTTGTAGCTTCTCACCACCTGCAAGAGATGCATCTGTCATGCTGTGGGCCCCACGAGTACAGGGCGGGCACCCACGGGGAGGGCCACCAAGAGCCCAGGCAGCAGATGGGGTTTAGCGAGGGCCGTGCCGGGCTGCTAGGAGATACCTCCCGCAGCCTGGCTTCGTGGCCCCTCCCCACAGACGGTCCTCCCTGTCACGTGCCTGCCCCACATCTACTGGCGCACGGCCACCATCCATGAGCTACCCAGGGAGGCATGATGACCTCTCAGACCACACCAGTCCCGGGGACAGCAGCTAGTGCCTGATGAAAGTGAGCTCAGGGAAGGGCCCATCGCCCAAGGGCACCTAAAGGGCATCAATGATGCCCACTGATACCAGGCCACATGTTACGAGAGTGTCTTGCTTCTTCTTCTCCTTCTTTTTCTTTTTTTTTTTAATGTTTATTTATTTTTGAGACAGAGAAAGAGCATGAGTCAGGGAGGGGCCGAGAGAGAGAGAGGGAGACACAGAAGCAGGCTCCGGGCTTTGAGCTGTCAGCACAGAGCCCGACGCGGGACTCAAACCCCCATGAATGGTGAGATCATGACCTGAGCCGAAGTTGGACGCTTAACTGACTGAGCCAACCAGGAGCCTAGCAACTGAGGGTCTTGCTTCTAAAGACGTCACATAATTCACAGCCCACAAAACCGTAGCCTATTCTCTCTGGAGTAGTAACTGTATTGCAAAAAGCCAGAGCTCTTGGAGACCGTAAGGCAGAACCACAGTACATATATTAGCTTTAAAGACACTTTTTACTTCCTAGCATCATAGCCAATAGTTCATAGCCTCCGGTCTTGTAAATCAATGCGATCGAGTACCCAGCGGTTCTGTTTTCCCCAGAGCACTTGATCACACTCACTTTCCATTCTAAAGCAACTGGTTCGGGTTGGGGGCAGGTCCCAGTATCGGGACTAACAAGTGTCTCCACTTAACAAACTCACAGACCTCACGACTTTCAATTGCAATACTCAGCAAGAGGCCAGCACAACGCGGCCTCAGGCCTTCCTGGCCGGCCTGTTTACCAGCTACCTGGGCGCCACCATGTGGCCACAGCATACACACGGTTCTCTGGTCCCTCTGCCTGCTGGCTGTGAAATAAGAAGTCTCGACAATTTTTTCTTTAAAGTGGCATTTACCACCTTCAAAGTGTCATCGTCCTCTTTCAAATGCACATAAGTCAAATCTATGTCACGTGTAGCATTCTATAAAGTCAACTTAGGCCGTTCTGAGACCCATTCTCCAGATGAGGAACACTGAGGCTCAGAGATGCAGGGATTTGCTCCAAGTCCCACCGTCAGGGGGGCGGGCTTCTCCCTGTCCCTGCTGCTTCCCTTGGGCCCACAATCCAATCTCCTACTGGCCACTTCTTACCTCCATAAATTAGGGGACAGCTTCCTGGGGGAGAGGAGGGACAAATGGCTGTTCTCTGAGCTTCTTCAGAAGCAACTCCCAGGTAAGGCGACCGCAGGGTAAGCCCCTTGAAGCCCACAAAGTGGCACGGACACAGAAAAGAGAAGGCGGCCCTGCAGACCTCTGGACACAAGGCAGAAAGGCAGCCCATGGCCACTCCCCAGCCCTGAGCCTCCCAGAGGGGAGGGAGTCTCCTTGCCCCTAGCCAGAGGGGCTCAGCAGGGGTGCTGCCAGATGCTCCTCCGCCCAGTCTGAGGCTGGGGCCCGGGGAGGGGGCCTGCGTGCCCTGCCCTCGAGATCCAATCGCGTCAGTCTGCGCAGCATCCGGATTCACAACAGCACCACCCCAAGGCCATGTTTGGAATCCACTTTGGTGGGGAAGAGAGGGGAGGGGAGGGAGTGGTGCCCCATAATCACAGCTCTGGAGCCGTCTCTTCGCCAGCTCCTCCCACCCCAGTGCCATGACAGTCACCCCTCACTCCGACACCCTCCCCACCAGCCACCCCAGGCCTCTATCTGCCGCATCCGTCCTCAACGCCCTCCTTCCCCTTTTCCCAAAGCCCTCTCCATCCCCACCATTCGGGGGAGGAGCAGCGAATCCAGAGATGGCCGGGGCAGTAAATGCCAAGAGAAGAGTACGTCCGGCCCGACTCATGTCCCTGGAAGTGGCCCGTGCACTGGGCAGCCTGTCCTCTCTGGGGGCACGGAGTGGCCCACACAGAATGGCCACCGGAGAGCACCCACAGGCGCTGGGCGGTTCCCAGCTCCCGGGCAGGGCCGTGAGCTCCTGCGGGCGGTTCTGGCCTTCTCACCGCAGCCCCCCTCCAGCCACTGCACGGTGACCCCCACAGGGACTCGGGAAACACACTGACCCAGGCAAGGACGGAGGAAGGAGAGGGCTCTCCCTGAGTGCCCAGGAAGCGGCACTGGCCCGGGGTTCCACATAAATTACCTCCTGGGGACAGCCGGAGGGTGACACGAAGGCCCGGGAGGAGCAAGGTGCCGGCCCTCGGCTTGTGCGTGCCACACCTGCCTCCCAAGACAAACTTTCCAGAAGAATGGAAACCACTGTTCTGCACATTTCCTCAGAATGGATGGAAACGGCCCAGTTCATCGGGGCGCCATAAAACTGAGTGGCCGGGAAACAAGCCGTGTGACGGGCGGTCCCTGCCAAGAACGCTGCTGTAAGTAGTAGGCTGACCTTTGAAGCGGTCGCTGCCGAACGTGATTTACTCGCCTTCACAACTGCTCCTGCCCCGGCAAAGAGCAGAGAAACCATCTGTGTGTCTAGCTGGTGGGTTTTATGGCGACCTTAATTACACTGACAGCTGGTACATCCCATCCCAGGGGCGTGGGACGGCGCCACGCAGCCCTCACCGGCAGGATCCGGAAGGGAGCCTCGCTCAGACTCTTCTGCCAACCGGGGGCCTCTGTCAGGTAAGCAGACACTGGGCTGAAGGTTTCTGGCTCTGGGGCAAGTGGCAGACGTGATCCACGCCATGGCAGATTCAGGCAAGATGAACATCACCGGACATCCCTGAAATCCCACGACTGCCTGGTCCTCCGGACAGACCCGGGAAACTCTGGGCTGACTCTGGTTCATCCAAAGCACAGATTTCCCTTCCTCGCGTCCCTGCCACTTCCCAAGTATGTGGGGCTGGGGCGCAGGCTAGGCTCGGGTCCTGGCCTTTTGGTCGTCACCACGGGAGGCCTGGACTACAGGGGCTAACCTCTGCCTCTGAGCGCTGCTGGACCTCAGAGCGACGGAAGACTGGGGTGTACTGGCCCCCTGACCCCACCCACCACTCCCCTGCACCCAAACCTGAGGAAACGCAAGGGGAGACACTGCTCTGGCTCCCGCGGGACGCCGTGCTCCCTCAGCCACCCGCCTGCCCCACAGGACCGTGTATCTGTGACACTGGGTTGCCTTTGGGCAGTGCAGGGTCTGCGGGCTGCGGACATTCCTCAGGTGTGTTGGATTAACCACCGGATTTGTGAACAAAAGGAAAGTTTGCAAAGTAGGCACACTGAGGTCTCCGGCTCCCAGCAATATCCCGGCACTTGGGGCGGAGCCAGCACACGTGAGGCCGCCGCCACTGGCCCCGTCAGGCACCATTCACAGGGTCCGCCTGTGGCCCTGGACATGGGAGACGAAGGAGACCTGACTCCCTGGGAACTCTGAGACGGTGGTGGGGGTGGGAGGCAGAAGCAGAGTGCTGTGCTCAATGCCGCATCATCGCTGGCCCCGTGGAGGCCGACAGAGGCCTCCCTCCCCAGTGAGAGGGCCCCAGGTCCCCGGAGGCCACCTCGGTGTCCAGCCCGATGGCCTATTGCTGACTCTGAGGTCCCGGGCAAACCCCACCCCTCTGCTTCAGCCTCCACACCTGTAAGTGGGGGACAACCAGGCCGCAGCCTGGGAGCAAACAAAAGCTGTGACTGTGCCCGGCTCAGGGGCCAATACGCACCAGACGCTCGCGAACCTTCTCCTCCAGGGCTGGCTAGAACCAGAGTCCCAGCATGGAGCTCTGGGTCCTTGCTTAAGTCCCTTCTCCCCACAGTTCCATTCCTTCTCCCCGAAAATGAACATCCTGGTCTCTGCAAATGCTAAGAGGTCAGGAGTCTCTGCATGAAGGCAAGCTGGAGAGGTGAGCAAAGGGCCTGTTTCTATAGCTTAAATTCACACAAGTAGCCAATCACAAGGCACAGTGTGCACCAAAAGTACCCTGCTGATAAATTCAGGAAGGACCAGAAATCTACATTTTAAAAAAATAGAAAAGAAGACATGATTAAGTTTTTCTATTCCCCCCGGGGCTGGGGGAATCGCTCCCAGTCATGACTCTGAGGCCAGAAGCAATGAGAAAAACATGGGTTAACCTGGCTACATGAAAATCATCATCATAATTTTAAGAACTATTGTACGGCATGAAAAGCAAGTAAATAAAAAAGTAAAAAAGACAATCAGGAGGAAAATTTGCAACTTGTCTCAGAGGCAAAGGTTACTGTCCCTAATACACAGGTTCCCAAAACAGATGAGAAAGACCCAGCACATCTACAAAAAAAGGCAAGAAAAGTGAACAGAGAATTCATATAAAAGGAAACGCAATTGGTCCTTTGATCTTGCTCATGATGAGACATGCAAATTCAAATCACACAGAGATACCATTTCTTACCTATCAAATTACCAAAGTCCCAGTTTGACAACACACTCCATTAGGTGGCTGTGGGGCATGAGCTAACTGCACACACTGCTGACAGAAACACAAAACGCTACAATCCCTGCGGAGAGAACTGGGGCAACGTCGAGCAAAATAACATATGCCTTGTTTCTCAGCAATGTGCATGACCCAGCAAAGCAACTCGTAGGGACGGTCCCAAAGGTACAAACCCCACAAAGGTGTAAGTACGGCGCCGCTGAAAGCAGCAATACTTCTACAAACGACGCAAATGTACGTCCACAAAGGATCGGCTGAGTAACCCTTGGCGCATCCACACTCCAGAATGCCACGGGCTGGAGACAGTGCAGCCTGTCCACCTGCCTAGCTCCGGGGCGGCCTCCAAGGCATACTGCCTGGTGCGAAGGGCAGGTGGTGGAAAACACACGCGTAAGTCAGTGGAAGAGGCGATGGGAACGTGTGTGTGTGTGTGTGTGTGTGTGTGTGTGTGTGTGTTTACATCCATTAAAAACGGCAGGAAGATAAACCAGGAACTAAATAAATGAATGAACAGAGGAAGAGAACACAATAGCAGAGACAGGAGTAGAGGTGGAACTCTTAGGGCTTCTGTAAAGGGCCAGACGGTAACTATTCTGCAGTCTGGGGCCACATACAGTCACGGCTACATTCTCTTCCGTGTGCGTGTGCGTGCGTGCATGTGCACCCACATGTGTATGTTACAGACATCTCAGAACACAGAAATGGTTCTCAGCTCCAGGACCGTATAAAAATGGCAGCAGGCCAGAACAGGCCCACCAGCTTTCCAATCCCTTCTTTAGAGCCATGTATATATTTTATACAATTATGCGACAAAATTAACTGAAAGCAGTCTCTAAAATGTGAAAGCAAAATTAAGCTGATAAAACTAACCGTGTATTGAGCTGGTAGCTTAACCACATAAATCGGATTTATTTTAGGAAACATTAAAAGCATAGTCATTTAATGGCACATCCTTAGATGAATATACATTCTGAACGGAAAATCAGTAATTTAGACATACGCTAGACATACATTATGGACAAAAAGAACCACAAGAAATATTAAACTGCCTTCAGTCACTGCACAGCTAGCATTGACATGTACCAAAAAAATTGTGCAAATGCAGATAGAAATAAAAATTTCCAGTATAAAAAAGAGAAAATATATAAAACCAAAGAAGTTAAAGAAAAATTCTATAATCCTAAATTTGAATTAGGAAAATCAGTATACACAATGATATGTTTTTTCTTTTTTTCCCTTTTCTTTCTTTTTTAAGATTTTGTTTATGTAATCTGTACACCCAACATGGCGTCTGAACTCACAACCCTAAGATTAAGAGTCGCACGCTCTACCAACTGAGCCAGCCAGGTGCCCCTGATGTACTTTTTCTTAATAACAGAAACATCTCCTAGCTCTGTCCATAGAAAGGGCCTAGAAACAAGGAGCGACCACATCACTCAGATTATGGTCTTCAAACCCAGATAAGCAAAAGTGACACGGATGACAGATGTCGGCACCACACCGGTGCCTATAACGGAGGAAAGAGTGATCACGGTTAGTAGAGACGTGGAGGACGTCGGCCTGAAAGGCACAATGTCTGAGATGAAAAATACGTTAGGTGGTGTTAATAGCAAATGAGACACTGCAAAACCATTAGTGAACTAGAAGACATAGCAACTGAAATCATTCAAAATATACCAGTGAGAAAAACAGACCGGATTTAAAGATGAAATCTAGTTTTAACCCAAAACGGAGTAAGCCCACGATGGCCTCTTACTCTCGCCCGCCAATTATAACTAAAAGCTCCGGACAAAATTCAAGAAGCAACTACCTGAAGGCTTTCAAGAGTAAGTAACAGCAAGTGGGCTGGGGAGGGAAATCAATAAGGTCCTAGGTTTGTGGGGCGTAGGGATGGGGGTGGCTCGTTTGCGGTCTCTTCACTCACTCCTGACTTTGACTAGTGGACTTACTGAAAAAAACGTAACTAGATGGTGGGCACAAACAGCAAACATTCCGATATTAATCTGTCGTTCTGGTCAAAGGAACAAGAAAATGGGCCCTGGTAAGCCAGAGAATATGGGGGACATTTTCCAATGTGTCTGTTTGCTCTCCTGCGCTGACCCAATGCCAGCCCAACGGCAGTTCTGCCGTGCACTGGGGGTGCGGTTCAAGTACCTAAAACCTAGAGAGCAAGCATCTGAATAGAAGAGCTGGGGAAAAGGGCCTTTATTATGAAAACGGTAAGGAAGATCCACATTTCTTTTTTCCTCTATTTTCTCTGGGTACTTCGTCTTGAAAGGGATCCCCGTTACAGATACTGTGACAAGACAGAAGACTAAGTCTGAGACAAAGTCATTTCTCTGGGCAGAAGGACCAGGAAAGGAGGACCCAGGAAGCCACACTGCGTGGGAGAAATTCCAAGAGGACAGAGCTGGGAATCCTCTAGTTCTTCGTGTGAACTGACATGCACCCCGGGACAATCCCTAAGCAATACATTCATGGAGTCCAATCACAGAAGCACAGCCGAAGCTCTGGGAAGCAGAATACCATATACCCACTGCCCAAGTCTGAAGCCAACCCCTTAGTGGCCCCGCATCACAAAGAGTTTGAATATTGCAAAGAAAATAGAACCACCGCCCGACAAAAGGGAGAAGGAACCTGCAAACTGAATCTGACAGGCTTGGTTGCCTGTTAAGACAAATTGCTGTTCTCATAGGCCTGTAATAGGGTCCAGGATCTTCTAATATTGAAAATGTGCGGGATATATTCCAAAATTACTTGACATATAAAGAACCAGGAAAATGTAAATAGTAAGCATGACAAAAGAGAAATGATAGACATCGGCCCTGAAGTGACCTAGATGTTGGAATCATCAGATATAATTAACGGCTATTATAATAATCCTCAATGACATAAACACAAACACTCTTGAAATGAATGGATAGATGGTGGCAACAGAGAATAGAAACTACATATTGTTTTAAATAGAAATTTTAGAACTGGAAAAAAACAAAACAAAGAATAGCTCAATAACAAAACGGGAGTGAGAAAGACTCCGTGAACTCGAAGACAGAGCAACAGAAATGATACGATCTGAAGAAAAAATTTATTGACCCTTAGGGACCTATCAAAGCCTGAGTATTTTTGTCATGGGAGTTCCTAAAGGAGAGGGGAAAGACAGCAGAACAGAGAAAATATATATACTTGTTGACTGAGAGTGCCCAAATTTGGTAAAAGGCATAAACTTAGAGTCAAGAGGCTCCACAAGCCACAAAGGAGATAAAATCAAGGAAAATCAAGCCCCACACATCACAATCAAACTACTGCAAAGTTCAAAGGACAAACCTTGAAACCCCCAGGGGAGAAAAATGAAGCATCACAGGGACAGCAGTCTGTGTCTGTTCTGACAGACTTCTGGTCAGAAACTATGGAGGCCAGAAGACCGTGGGCACAATGAAAGCACTGACAAGGAGTGTCGGCCCAGGCTGTTACAGACACAGAAATATCCTCAGAAATGAAGGTGGGATGGAGACCTTCCCAGGGGAAGAAAAACCAAGTCGATCTGTCGTCAGCAGACCTGCTCTATGTACAACAAATGCTAAAGGCAGTTTTTAGGCTAAAGAGCAATAACAGCAGAGGAAAAGTCAGAACTCCAGGGACGAAGGAAGAAACGGCATATGATTGGGTAAATACAAAACACCATTTTTCTCCAATTAAGTTCCTTGGAATATGCGTGACCACTGAAAACAAAAATTGTAAGTCCTTAAGGCAAGAAGAAAATTACACTGACTGGAATCAACATAAAAGATTGAAAAGCAATGGCAATAATAACTATGCGGGGGAAACAGGACATACTTTTCTATTATTAAAGTATTTTCAAAATAATTTGCTGTTTCCAACAAAAATAATAACAGTGTGTTGTGGGGACCGTAATTTATGTACAAAGAAAATGTCTGCCAACGATAGCACACAGATTAAGAAGGGACAAACTGGAAATCCGCATATTGTGAAATGCTTCTACAATATAAAAAGAGATTCAATACTTGACCACAGGCTGATAAGACAAAGACGTAGACTATAAACTCTAAGCAACCACTAAAAATAAACCACGACACAAATCCAAAGACTAAAAAAGCCAAAAAAACAGCAGCGCCTGGGTGACTCGGTCAGTTAGGTGTCTGACTCTTGATTTCGGCTCAGGTCATGATCTCATGGTTTGTGGGTTCAAGCCCTGCATCCGGCTTTGTGCCGACAGCGTGGAGCCTGCTTGGGATTCTCTCTCTCCTTGTCTCTCTCTGCCCCTCCCCCACACTCTTTCTCTCTCTCTCTCTCTCTCTCTCTCTCTCTCTCTCAAAAAGTAAAATAAAATAATAAATTTTTTTAAATAAAAAGGCAACAAAACACATAAGATGAAATTAACACTAAATTAATCCAAGGGAAAAGAGGGGGGTTAAAACAAAAACAAAAAAAGGAGAAAAGAGAATAGATGTAACAAAGAAAAACAATGGCAAGATGGCAAATTTAAACCCAACCATATCAATGATCGCATTTAATTAAAATAGGATAAATACACCAGTTCGAAGGAAAAGATTATTATACAGAATTAAACTAAAACATCAAGATCCAACCAAAGTGCTGCCTATAAGAAACACATTTGAAAATTTTTTTATTATGTTTCTTTGAGAGGTAGAGAGAGACAGAGCATGAGTGGGGGAGGGGCAGAGAGAGAGGGAGACACAGAATCGGAAGCAGGCTCCAGGCTCCCAGCTGTCAGCCCAGAACCCCACGCGGGGCTCGAACCCATGAACCGTGAAATCATGACCTGAGCCGAAGTCGGACACTCAACCTACTGAGCCACCCAGGCACCCCAAGAAACACGTTTTAAATATAAAGACACACATAGGTTCAAAGTAGAAAACATGGAAAAAGATGTATCATGTAGCAGTAATCAAAGTAAACCAGGAAAGCCTAGGTTAATGACAGAGTAGACTTCAGAATAAAGAATATTACCAGGGATAAAGAGAGTCTTTTCATAATGATTAAAAAGTCAATTCATCAGGAAAACATAACAATCCTCAACAGTTATTCACCTAATAACAGAGCCTCAAAATAAATGAAGGAAAACAAATAGCACTTAAAAAGGGAACTAAGACAGGGCGCCTGGGTGGCTCAGTTGGTTAAGCGTCTGACTTCGGCTCAGGTTATGATCTCACAGTTCGTGGGTTTGAGCCCCACGTCAGGCTCTGTGCTGACAGCTCGGAGCCTAGAGGCTGCTCTGGATTTCGTCTCTCTCTCTCTGCCCCTCCCCCACTCACGCTCTGTCTCTCTCAAAAATAAACATTAAGAAAAAAATTTTTTAAAAAAAGGGAAATAAGACAAATTCACTCCTCTAGTCACAAATTTCAACCAGCTGCTCTTAACTAAGGGAACAAATGGACAGAAAGATCAGAAAGGATATAGAAGCCTTGAATAACACTATTTACCAACTCAGTCTAATTGAGATGTATAGAACATTACTCCCAACAACAGCAGAATAAACATTCTTTTCAATTACACACAGAACATTTCCCAAGATAGACCACATTCTAGGACGTCAAACAAGTCTCAATAAACTTAAAAGGATTCAAACATACGATGTATGTTCTGTGCCACAACAGAGCTAAATGAAAAATCAATAAGAGATATCTGGAAAACTCCCAAGTATGTCGCATCTGAATAGCACACTCCTATGTGATCCATGGACCAAGCAGACATAAAAAAGGTAATCAGCAAGTATTTCTAACTGAATAAAAATGAAAACACAATACGGCAACAGTTGTCTAACGTGGCTGCAAAGCCCAGAGGGAAATTAACAGCCCCCCCCCCCACCCGCCCCCGCCCTTGCCGGAGGTTTTTCTTTCCAGACTTTCAGCCACCCGTGGTCGACCACGCTCTGGAGGCAAACGATCCTCCTTCTGACGAACTGTCAGAAGGTCGGCAGTGTCCTCTTCCCACAACACCGCGTGCACATCACTCGCTTTGCTTCATCTCATGGCACAGGCATTTTACCATCTCCCATTGTCACAAGAAAAAGGCTAGGTACAGAAGAAGAAGGTATTTTGAGAAGGACCACGTTCGTGTAACGCATTCTACTGTTACATTATATCGTTATAATTGTTCTATTTTATTAGTAGTTATCGTTGTCCATCTACTACTGTGCCTAATTTATAAGTGAAACCTGATCATAGGCATGGAAATACAGTATGTACTATATACAGAGTTCGGTACTATCTGTGGTTTCAGGCATCTGCTGGGGGTCTTGGAACGTACCCCCTGTGGACAAGGGGGGACTCCTTTAGCACTGAACATCTGTGTTAGAGAAAAAATAAAAGTCTCAACTTCCACGTTAAGAAACTAGAAAAAGAAGATAAAACTAAAGCCAAGGTTTAAGCAGTAGGAAGTAATTAAGATTAAAGAAATCATTGTTTTTTTCTAAAGGAAAAAAGAAACAGAAAAATCAATGAAACAAAAATCTGGTACTTTGAAAAGCTCAACAAAATTAATAAGCCTCCAGATAGCTGATCAGAGGGAATGAGAAAAAACACAATTACCAATATCAGGAATGAGAGAACTGAGGTAACGTCACTGCACATTATATATAATAACATAAGTATGATGAAAAAATTTATGCCAAAAAATCAGATAACCTCGGTGAAAGAAAAATCTTCTTGAAGGCCACAAACTACCGAAGGTCACTCAGAGAAGAAGAACACTTGGAATAACCCTATATTTATTAGACAAATCTTACTTGAGGTTTAAATCTTCCCCAAAAGAAAATTCCAGTCTCAGACGACTTCACTAGTCAATTCCAGCAAATGTTACAGAAGAAATAACAGCAACTCTAAACAAATTCTTCCAGGAAACTGGGGAGAAAGGACAGTCTCCAATTCATTCTATGAGGCCAGCATTGCCCTGATACCAAAACAAGACAAAGATATTACCAGAAAAGTACAGATCAGTATCCCTTTGAACACAGATGTGAAAATCCTGAACACACTTTAGCTGACAGAATCCCAAATTATATAAAGGGGATAATATACCATGCTCAAGGGGCACTTATCCCAAGAATGCAAGGTTATTTTTTTTTAATTTTTTTTTAACATTTTATTTATTTTTGAGACAGGGAGAGACAGAGCATGAACAGGGGAGGGTCAGAGAGAGAGGGAGACACAGAATCGGAAGCAGGCTCCGGGCTCTGAGCCATCAGCACAGAGCCCGACGCGGGGCTCGAACTCACGGACCGCGAGATCGTGACCTGGCTGAAGTCGGACGCTTAACCGACTGCGCCACCCAGGCGCCCTGCAAGGTTATTTTTAAAATCTGAAAACCTTATTGAGAAAATCCACTATATTAAGTGAGTACATAAGAACAACATATTATCCTTTCAACAGATGTGAGAAGAGCAACGGACAAAATCCAACGCTCATTCACAATAACAACTCTCAGCAAACTAGGAACAAAAGGGAAGGTCCTCAAATTCATAGGGGCATCTACAAAGCACATGGCTAACGTATGTAACTGTGAACAAGAATGAACGCTTCCCCTCTGATACTGAGAACAAGGCAAGGATTTCCACCCCCACCACCTCTAGTCAACATCCATCTAGAGGTTTAAGCCAACACAATAAGCCAGAAGGAAGGAAAGGCAAGGCAGGGAGCACGGGAGGAAGAAATGGCATCCAGATTGGAAAAGAAGAATTAAAGCTGCCTTTATTCACTGATGACATGATCACCTTTGCAGAAAATACAACAATATCTACAAAGAAGCAACTAGAACTAATAAGTGACTTAGGGTTACAGAATTCAAGGTGAATACACAAGTATCGGTGTATTTCTATATACTAACAACATACAATCAGAAACTGAAATTTTATTAACTTTTTGAAGTTTATTTATTTTGAAAGAGAGAGAAAGAGAGAGAGAGAGCGAGCAGGGAAGGGCCAGAGAGAGGGGGATAGAGGATCCAAAGCGGGCTCTGTGCTGACATCAGAGAGCTCAATGTAGGGCTCAAACTCACGAACTGTGAGATCGTGACCTGAGCCAAAGTCAGACACTTAACCAACTGAGCCATCCAGGCAGGCCAGAAACTGGAATTTTAAAATACTGCTTACAAAAGCATAAAAATATAAATGCTTAGGGATAAATCTAATAACAATGTGGAAGAGCTATACAGTGAAAACTACAAGACATTAGTGAGAGAATTAAATTAGATTTAAATAAACAGAGAAGTAGTCTACGCTCATAGACTGAAAGACTCAAAACTGTTAAGAATTCAACTCTCCTCCAACATTGATCGGTAGATCAAATACGATATCGTTCAAAGTTCAAGCAGGCCTTTTTCTGGTAGAAAATTGACAAAGTGATTGTAAAATCGAAATGTAAATGCAAAGAACCTAGACCTGTCAAAACAACTTTGAAAAAGAAAAAAAAAAATGGGAAGACTTATACTACCTGATTTCAAAACTCATTAGATTACAATGAAAATAATGAGAAGGATTAAAATAAGAAAACAATGGGGTAGTGGTGTAAGGATAGACAAAGAAAGAAACGGAAGAGAAGAGACATTACAAAAATAGATCTACACATATTTAGTCAACTCTTTTTCCACAGTTATAAAGGCATGGGTATTGTTTTCAACAAATGTTGCAGGAATACTGAATATCCACACGCGAGACAATGAACTTCTATCCATACCTCGTACCATGTACACAAAATAATATGAAATGGACCACAGACTAATATAAAGCCCCAAAGCACACAAACTCCAAAAGTAAATCCAGAAGCAAATCTTTGTGACCTTAGATTAGGCAAAGTTTGCTTAGCTATGACACCAGCAGCATGATCAGAAAAGAAAAACACTGAGAAATTAAACTATCAAAAATTTTAAAATCTGCTCTTCCAAAAAATGGGCAAAAAATCTGGACACTTCATCCAAAAAAATCTATGTATACAGATGGCAAAGAACTTCATGAAAAGATGCTGAACATCATTAGTCGTTTGGGAAATGCAAATCAAAACCACGGTGGGATGCCCTACACTCACTTCAGAATGGCTAAAGTTTAAAAGGTTGATCATAGCAAGTGTTGGCTACGATGCAGTGCAATGAGACCTTCACACAAGGTTCACAGGAGTGTAAAATAGGGCAACCATGAGGAAAACTGGAAGTTTCTTTAAAAGGTAAACGTACACCGGCATATGACCCAGTCATTCCAACCCCAGATATTTATCCAATGTCGTAGTCTGCTCAGGCTGCCATAAAAAAGTCCCAGCAGCTGGGTGGCTTAAACAACAGACATCTGTCATCTCACAGTTGTGGAGGCTGGAAGTCAAAGAGCAAGGTGTCAGCACGGTTGGTTTCTGGCAAAGTCTCTCTCCTTGGAATGAAGACTCTTACTTCTTGCTGGGTCCCCATGTGGCCTTTACTCTGTGCAGCCCAGAGAAAGCTCTGATGTCACTTCCTTTTCTTTTAAGGACACCAGTCCTACTGGATTAGGGCCTGACCTTTGTGACCTCATTTAACCTTAATTATCTCTGTAAAGGCCCTACACAGTCATATTAGGGGTTAGGGCTTCAACATGTGAAGGGGTGGGGACACGATGTAGCCCATCGCCGCAAAGAAACGATGACGTGTGTTCACACAAAGGCATGTACATGAACGTTCACCGTAACTTCATTTGTAACAACCCAAAGCTGGAAGCAACGCAACATCCATCACCAGTAAACAGATAAACGGTGGTATGTCCTTACTGTGGAGTCCTACTTATCAATAGGACGGAATAAACCAATATTTGTACACACAGTAACATGGATCAATCTAAAAATAATTATGCTGAATGGGGGAAAAAGCCACACAAAAAAGAGTACACACCGTATGACTACATTTACACAAAAATTCTAGAAAGTGGAAACTAATTTCCAATGACAGAAAACAGACCAGTGTTGCCAAAAGATACGTAATGGAGGGACAGGAAAAGAAATTACAAAGGAGCACAAAGACGTCTGAAGATGATGGATGTATTACTTCATTTGACGATAGTGATGGTTCTATGAATGTATACATATATCAAAACTTATCACGGCGCATACTTCAAATATGCAGTTTAAGTGTATGTCTATTATACTTCCAAAAAGGCATTTTCAAAAAGGGCTCACATGGAAAAACTGAAGGCAAAATAAAGACTTTTTTGATAAACAAAAACTGAAATAATTCACCACTAGGAAATCTGTACTGCAAGAAATGTTAAAGTAAGTTCTTGAAACTGAACTAATGGTACCAGATTGGTAGCCGGATTGACAGGAAAGAAAAACAATAATAAAGAAAAGAAAAGAAAAGAAAAGAAAAGAAAAGAAAAGAAAAGAAAAGAAAAGAAAAGAAAAGAAAAGAGAGAAAAGAAAAGAAAAGAAAAGAAAGGAAAAGAAAAGGAAGAGGGAGGGAGGGAAGAAGGAAGTAAGGAAGAGAAAGAAAGAAAGAAAGAAAGAAAGAAAGAAAGAAAGAAAGAAAGAAAGAAAGAAAAAGAATGAAAGAAAGAAAGAAAGAAAGAAAGAGAATGAAAGAAAGAAAGAGGGAGAGAGGACAGAGATAAAGAAAGAAAGAGAAAGAAAGGAAAAAAGAAAGACAAATGAAACTAAATAAATAAATAAATAATGAAATAATGAAATAATGAAATAATGCTAAGATCAATTTGAGGCCAGCACATTTGATAACTTAGATGAAATGGGCAAATTTCTTGAAAGAAAAAAGTTACAAAAGTGACTGAAGAAGAAACAGAATACCTGAATAGCCCTATATATACATTTAATGTTTTTCTGTAATTCAAAATCTTCCAACAAAGAAAACCCTGGGTCCAGATGTCTTCACTGGTGAATTCTATCAAACATTAGGGAAGAAATAACACCACTCCTACATAGACATTCAGGAAGTACATGACGACAGAAGATTTCTCCACTCATTTTTTTGAGGCCAATATTAATCTCACATCAAAACAAGACAGACAACACAAGAAAATAGTATAAGCCAGTAATTCTCATGAACATAGATACAAAATCCTTAACAAATTATTAGCAACTAGAATTAACCATATATTTAAAAAAAAAACAAACCATCATGACCAAGTAGGGTTTATCCCAGAAATGCAGGTTCATGCATTTCTTTTAAAAAGCAATGTAATTCAGGGGTCCCTGGATGGCTCAGTTGGTTAAGTGTCTGACTTCAGCTCAGGTCATGATCTCATGGTTCGTGGGTTCGGGCCTCGTGTTGGGCTCTATGCTGACAGCTCGGAGCCTGGAGCCTGTTTCAGATTCGGTGTCTCCCTCTCTCTCTGTTCCTCCCCCGCTCGTACTCTGTCTCTCTCTCAAAAATAAATGAAGATTTAAAACAATTTTTAAAAAATCAATGTAATTCACCACATTAAATGAATATAGGCAAAAATACAGATACGACAAAATCACTTGACAAAGTTCAACATTACTACACAATAAAAACCTTCAGAAAACTAAGACTAGAAGGTAATTCATTTATTTTTTTTAACGTTTATTTATTTTTGAGACAGAGAGACACAGCATGAACGGGGGAGGGGCAGAGAGAGAGGGAGACACAGAATCGGAAACAAGCTCCAGGCTCTGAGCCATCAGCCCAGAGCCCGACGCGGGGCTCGAACTCGCGGACCGCGATTTCGTGACCTGAGCTGAAGTCGGACGCCCAACCGACTAAGCCACCCAGGCACCCCAAGAAGGTAACTCATTTAAACTGATTTAGGATCTCTACCCCAAACCTCTGACATCATTCCTAATGGCAAAAGGACCTTATGCTTTCCCCATAAGGTCAAGAACAAGACGAGGATGATCACTCTCACCACTTTTATTCAGCGTTGTAATGGAGGTGCTAGTAATTGCAGTATAGGAAAGAAGAGAAGAGAAGAGAAGAGAAGAGAAAGAAAGAGAGAGAAAGAAAGAAAAGAGAAAGAAAGAAAGAAAGAAAGAAAGAAAGAAAGAAAGAAAGAAAAAGAAAAGAAAGGAAAAGAGAGAGAGGCAGAGAAAGAAAAGAGAAAGAAAAGGGAGACAGGGAGGGAAGGACAGAGAGAGGAAAGAAAGAAAGAAAGAAAGAAAGAAAGAAAGAAAGAAAGAAAGAAAGAAAGAGGAAAGAAGGAAAGAAGGAAGGAAGGAAGGAAGGAAGGAAGGAAGGAAAGGAAGGAAGGGAGGAAGTGCATACACACTGGAAGGAAACTGTAAAGCTGTATTACTCACAGATAATGTGATCATGTATGTGGAAATTTCTAAGTAATCTATGAAGAAGCTATGAGGACTAAGATGTGAATTCAGTAAATTCACAGGATATAAGGTTAAGAAAGTTAATAGTATTTTTATACGTTAGCAATAAACAATTGAGGGCGCCTGGGTGGCTCAGTGGGTTGAGCGTCCAACTTCGGCTCAGGTCATGATTTCACAGTTCATGGGTTCAAGCCCCACATTGGGCTTGCTGTTGTCAGTGTGGAGCCCACTTCAGATCCTCTGTCCCCCTCTCTGCCCCTCCCCCACTCACACTTTTGGTCTTTCTCAAAAATAAACATTAAAAAAGAGCAATAAACAATTGAAAAATGAAATTTAAAGTAAAATTCCATTCACAACAGTATTCAAAACTATGAAATACTGAGGAAGAAACTTAATATGGTATGTGCAACATCGAAACACGGGAAACTACAGAACACGGCTCAGAGAAAATAACGAAGACCTAAATAAACAGAGAGACGCTACGCTCATGGATCAGAGGACTCAATATTGTTAAGATGTCAATTTTCCCAAAACTGATCTAAAAATTGGGACACAATCCTAATCAACATACCAGCAGGCTTTTTCTTTTTCTTTCTTTTTTTTTTTTTGTAGCAACTTGCAAAATTGAAATGGGAACATAAAGAACCTAGAAGGGCCAGAACAATTCTGAAAAGCAAAAAGTTGGAGGGCTTGCACTTCCAAAATCCCAACACTGCTATAAAGTGACAGTAAGCAAGAGAATGTGGTCTTGGTAAAAGGACAGACACAGCAATCAGTGGGGCAGAACTGAGAACCCAGAAAGATAGCCGAACTTACACGGCCAGCTGATTATCAGTCAAAGGTCCAAAAACAGTCTACTTGGAAAGGAACGTCTTTTCAACAAATTGTGCTAAAACACCGTAGTCCACATCACAATAATACCAGAAAAAAACGTTACCTCATACCACATACAACAATGAACTTAAAAGGGACCACAGACCTAAAAGTACAAGCAAAGTGTGAAATTTTTATTTATTTTTTAAGCAATCTCTACACCCAACGTGGGACTCGAACTCATGACCCAGAGATCAAGAGTCACACACTCCACCAACTGAGCCAGCCAGGTGCCCTGAAAGTGTGAAACTTTTAGAGTTAGTAGGAGAGAAATTTTGCAACCTTAGAGGAGGCGAAAATTTCTTAGATGGAACACAGAAAACTATGGAAGGAGAGAAAATCATCCGAGAATGTACAAAGACCTAAAACTACCGCTCCTTTTCCTTTTCCTTCATCATCATCATCATCAAGTGGGCGAATGATTTGAACGGACCCTTCACAAAAGAAGATCTTCAATATTCAAACCCACGAAAAGATGCTCAACATCACTGGTCATCAGGGAAGTCAAGTTAAAACCACAACCAGATGCCATGCACGCTCACTACAATGCGGAAAATGGGAACAACTGACAAGGTAGCGAGTGAAGCTCTCCTACACTGCTAAGAGCAAACAGTTTGCCAATTTACTGTAAGTTGACACATCCACACAGCGCCCCACTTAGCAGTTATACTATTTACCAAGAGAGATGAAGATATATATCCACACAAATACTCGTTCAAGGATTATCAGCAGCTTCGTTTATTAATAGCCCCAAACTGGAAACAACCCAAACTGTCCACGAGCAGTTAACGGATAAACAAACGGATAAATCCAAATGAGAGAATACTACTTGGCAATAAAAAGGACTACCGACACATACAACCATATGGATGGCCATGCTAACTGAAAGAAGCCAGACTCAACAGAGTTCCTGCTGTAGGATTCCATTTATATAAAAATCCAGAAAGATGCAAATTGCTCTTTAGTGACAGAAAGTGGGGATAAAGTCCAGGGAGGGATTTACTGCCAAGGGGCAGGAGAGAACTTCCGGGTGACAGAAATATTCAATATCTTGACTGTGGTGGTGGCACCATGGATGTATACATCCGTCAAAACTAATAGAATTGTGCACTCTAATGCATGGCAGTTAATTATATGTCAGTGATACTTCAGTAAAGTTGATTTAGAAAAAAAAAGACACAAGAGTCAGGGGGAAGGAGTGGGGGGGGGAGATACACTCACCAAATACAGGGCAAGTACTGGAAAGATAAACACAACTGATTGAAACATACCAAATATGTTACAAATCCATGAGTTCATAATGACACTTAAAAAAAAAAAGCACAACAAACGAAAGTAATTTAATACTTCTGCAGAATGCTATGGAAAACTCATTATTTTGGAAACTTACAAATAAAGGAAAAGATAGCCTTCCTCCTGCCTTTCCTGTCCTCAGGGTAACTGAGTTTAGGGGTAAAGCTTTCCTTAGAGAAGTAGTCCAGTATTTTGCAACGTCTAATGAATGCATACATCAACGCAATGACCGTTAGTAACCACTAGGACCATCAGGTAAAAGCTAATGGGACTTACTAATGGAGGCACCAGGCCCACAACACCTGAGCCCCCTGACTAATCACAGCGTCACTAAAAGTGGTTCAACCAGACATTAAGTACCTCCTGATGGAAGTAGGCACCACTACCTACGAACTGTTCTTGCCAAAAAAAATTTAACTGAATCTGATCAAAATTTTTTTTTTAAGATTTTTTTTAACGTTTATTTACTTTTGAGAGACAGACAGAGACAGAGTGCAAGCAGAGGAGGGACAGAGAGAGAGGGAGACACAGAATCCGAAGCGGTCTCCAGGCTCCGAGCTGTCAGCACAGAGCCCCACTTGGGGCTCAAACTCACAGACCGCGAGATCATGACCTGAGCCGGAGTTGGATGCTTAACTGACTGAGCCATCCAAGTGCCCCTGATCAAATATGCCTGAAAAAAAGGAAAACATCCCTGAATGTTATCAAGTCTCTGTCTAGATCCTTGCTTTAAAAAAAAAAAAAAAAAAAAAAAAGCAAGCCCTGGACCAGCACCATCTAATAGACCTGGGAGTTTATTAGAAATGTCTCTTCTCTGGCCCTACTCCAGCCCCACTGATTCAGACTAAAAGCAGAGCAGAAGCACCGCGATTACCCTGTGTACATCACCATGCAAGTTGCACCGCTGCAACCGTAACCATCAGTTTGTGAGACATACAGGGAACAGAGGAATGTGATAAATGACACCACAGGGGATGCAATAAGGAAAAGGGACAACCAACCAACTTCCTCCCCTGTAAATAAGTTACAAGGAAAACAGAAAAGGAAACTCCTACATTAAACAAGACTCGAGAGCTTTATCAACCAAACGTTCAGATCCTGATTTAAACAATGCGACTGTGTCAAAATGTTTACAATTATGAGGCAATCAGGGAAATCTGAATATGGATTGGATATTTGCCTATATTAAGGGATTACTGCTAAATTGTTAGAGGGGACAATGCTATTATAATACTTCTTTTGAAGTCTTTACCTCTTAAACAAAAGTATGCACAAATGAAATGATAGCGTTTCTGGGATATGCTTCAAAATTACCCAGCAGTGAGAGCTGGAGGGAAGAGACTGCTGGGAAAATGGGTATGATTATAGATTAAAGCTTGGCTGTAAATGTATAATTATTGAAACAGGGTGCTGGTTGCATGGAGATTCATCAAGAGTCTCTCCACTTTGGTATATATTTAAATGTTTCAGTAATACAAGGTCCTTTTGCAGTGCTCTGTGGGGAGGAGAGAGCTCCACTAAAAGTAGCGCTTATTAGAGCCAGCCAGGCCTGAAGTACGCAGAGTGGGGACCTGCTGAAATCAAGCGGTAGGTACGGAACAGACACAATTAAAGTTGAATTACGGTTACAGCCACACGCCTCTGTCCTGTTCTGTCCAGAACCCTGTCCCACGCTGCTAACAGGACCCCAGTGGTCTTCAGAGGCTCGGGCTGAGTTGTCCAGGCTGGAGGCAACGCGTTGGGTAATGAGACTCTGGAGCTTGGCAATTCTCCTACCTAGGTGCCAGTGGTTTCTATAGAAACCACCAGAGAATGATATTTCAGAGAGCACAAAGCGTCTCCACTGGCCTCTACAGGCTTTGTTCACACTTACCCATCAGCATCTGAGATCCAGCCTATCAAAGCAGGCCTCATGGCTCACTTTTAAAATAGGTACAGCTCATTATGAAGCACCTGCTCTCAAACGTTTCCAAGGAAACAGAGGCCCCAAGATGCCCCTCTCTAAATTCATTAGCATTTAGCACGCCTTAATGAGGCTTAAAGATGGCGTGCTTTAATAAGCATGCGCTGAGGGAGGACACCTTTCCCTGTTACACTTAGGGATGACTCATGAGCTGGCTCAAGCTCCCAGAGGGCCAGCCTAGGCTCCAAGCCTTCCTGGAAGGCAGCATCGGGAGGACTAGGCCTCTGCATGGCTGGGAAGGGCTCCCTGTCTCTAGCGCCTCCCTTGGGGTGTTCAGGTCTGGGCCACGACTTGAAAATGGCCAGGATTAGGGCACCTGGGTAGCTCAGTCGGTTGAGTGCCTGACTTTGGCTCAGGTCGTGATCTCACGGTTCATGAGTTCCGGCCCCACGTCGGGCTCTGTGCTGACAGCTCGGAGCCTGGAGCCTGCTTCCGATTCTGTGTCTCCCTCTCTCTCTGCCCCTCCCCGCTCATGCTCTCTCTCTGTCTCTCTCTGTCTCTCTCAAAAATAAATAAAACATTAAAAAAAAAGAAAAGAGAAGAGAAGAGAGGAGAGGAGAGGAGAGGAGAGGAGAGGAGAGGAGAGGAGAGGAGAGAAAAAAAGGAAATGGCCAGGATGAAAGCCCTGCATTGACAGGCTAACCTTGTTTCCTACCCCTCCACTGCCATGCGCTCGCTCTCTCTCTCTCTCTCTCTCTCATACTCTCTCATTCACACACCTTCAGCCACACCGACTCCTTACCATTCGCTCATCTGTCAAGCCCTTTCATGCCTTTGCGTATTCTTTATGCCTAAAATGCCCTACGTTGATTTTACTGTCTAGAAAGCTCCTATGTATCCTTTATTTATTTTTTTTTTAACGTTTATTTATTTTTGAGACAGAGAGAGACAGAGCATGAATGGGGGAGGGTCAGAGAGAGAGAGAGAGGCACAGAATCTGAAGGAGGCTCCAGGCTCCGAGCTGTCAGCACAGAGCCCGACGCGGGGCTCGAACTCACGGACTGCGAGATCATGACCCGAGCCGAAGTCGGCCGCTTAACCGAATGAGCCACCCAGGCGCCCCTCCTATGTATCCTTTAAAACCTTCTGCCAACCAAGCCTCCCAAGGAGATGCATGAGCTCCTTCCGGGGGCCTTCCATCACCCCTGCACAGCAGCCCTCATCACACCACATCCTAAGTGCCCAAGAGTGTCTGTCTCCTCCTCAGGGCTCAGGGCAGGGATAAGCCTCATCTCCTGAATCCCATGGCCCCTTGTCACCCAGCAGGTATTCAGTAGGTGTCTGAAGGATCCCCTGAACTCAATCTAAACCAAGCAGCTTGAGGACACTGACGGCAGTCAGCAGGTGAGGAGCAGTGAGTTGTCTCCAGGCCGCTGGCACCCCCCCCGACCCCAAAAGAGGGAGCTGGCACTCACCACATGGGGCCTCAGCCGAGCCTTTCCCAGGTAAACCCTGGCTAGGGGGCAGGGTGGGGAGGGGGGCCCCATACAGACCGCATCACAAAGCTCAGCCCCTTCCTGACTGATGGGGAAACTGAGGCCCAGATCATGACAGCACCACATGCAGGGGACTCACAAGGGCCATCAGGCCTTTTCCCCAAAGTAGTGGGTGAAGGGTGGAGGGGAGGTCTGTGAGACCGGCCTTCAGAAAACTCGGAGAGGAGGAAGGCACCATCTGTTCAAAGCTGTGCGGGAGGGTGAGGGCGAGGACCAGCGCGGCAAGCGGGGGCCTCTCCCTGAAACTCCTAGAACTACCTGGAGGTCCTGCCTGAGGCACCTTACTGGGTCCAAGCTGAGGCGGAACACATACCCACGGGCAGCCTTCCTAGGTGTGACCCCACAGCGCAGCCCGAATCGCTGAGCAAGTTAGGGGGAGGCAGCTCCTGGGCCTCAGGCCTGGGGGGAGGGTGCTCTGAAGGGGACACCTGGAGAGAAGCAGCCACTGTGTCTTCCTCTCCAGGAGCCCCACCGACCACCCCTGGACAGGTCCTCCGTCTCTGGGGGTGTCTGCTGGCCAGGTTTTTGGGGAATCACAGGCAGCCCCTGGGACAGCTGCTAGGGCGCCCGGGGCTGGGGTTCCCACCACGGCAACTCCCAAGGTCCTGCTTTCAGTCCTTCCCCCGTGCTCTGAGCACCCGCACTCATGAGGCAATAATTAATTCATTTCTCTCTTTTAAAAATTAATCAAAGACGAAGGGGAATGTATATCTGAGGAGTCTCCGATCAGCCTGAGAGGGCCCGTGTTCCCACACCGGGCTAGAACATCCTCGGCCAAAAGCACAGCCACGCCACGCTGCGGTCATGCGCACTGCCGGGCTAGGGCAGGGGCGGCCCCCACTCGGCCTTCAGCACCGCCGAGCACAGCTCGTGAACGCCAGCTCTCACCGCCTCGTGGGGGGCACAGCCCTGTGCTGGTCATCATCTGACCATTAAGTGAACACATACTGCGCGCCATGCAGCTTACCAGGTGCTTGACACGTGACCTCACTTCGTCCTCACGGCAAGGGGTTTGGGATCAGCGGCGCTGACGTGCCGACAAAGACACCCAGGCTCAGAGAAGTAAAGCGGCCTCCTGGTGATCACACAGCTGAGTGGGGGCAGGGCCAGCACGACACCCCATCTGCCGGCCACACGGGGGCCCGGCCCCTCCCTACCGCACAACCACAGGCTGCCCCACCAGAGGCAGAGAGTAGCTGCTCAATTAGTGTTTGCTGAATCCGAAACGGATCTGAACATACCCACAGAGAAGCCGTCACATTGGAGACTGTGAAATTTTAAATTACGGATACAGAACACTCGGGAAAGGAAGAAAAGCAGAAAGAGACAATTACATATGTATCCACGTTGCTGATCCTCTCAAGTGAAAAATTGGTTTTCCTCACTTTACAATGGAGCCACGAATTAAATCGGGTTCTAACGATGCAGCCACCACCAAGGGTAGCCCAGCCCTGCAGAGTCTGGGCCCCTGGGCCCATGGCCTATGAGCACCTCCTCCAGACATCCCCAACACTCAAGAAGCAAGGGAGGGTGGTGCGTGGGTGGCTCAGTCAGTTAAGCCTCCAGCTTTGGCTCGGGTCACGATCTCGCGGTTCACGAGTTTGAGCCCCGTGTTGGGCTCTGCACTGACAGCTCGGAGCCTGGAGCCTGCTTCAGATTCCGTGTCTCCCTTTCTTTCTGCCCCTCCCCTGCTTGCTTGCTCTCTCGCTCTCGCTCTCTCTCAAAAATAAATATTTAGGAAAAAAAAGGCGAGGAGGGGCAGTAGAGAGAGGCTCAGGCCTACTCTGGACAAGTGATGGACGGTGTGGAGATCCCCCACCTAGCCTCTAACACCAGATCATGCCCTGGCGACCCTAACCAGGGGACTGAGGGGAGGGGGTCTACATCTCTGACGAGGCATGGGAACCAAGAGAGGCCACTTCGCAGCACACTGGCCTGGGGCTGGGTTACAGAGAATGCCCCGTGCCCAACACACCTCCGTCTGACCATCACCTCTCCCCCTCTTCTCACCCTCCAAGGCCAGGATGGTCCTCACCCAGACAGGCCTCTGGAAGGAGCAGAAGAGATGAGCTGGCCTACCTCCCAGGCAGCCAGTCCCTGGCACGAGAGGAGGAGGAGGGGAAGGGCAGGGCCTCCTCTTGGGTGCAGGCAGGCCTGGGAACACACAGAACCAGAGCAGGGTAGACAGGAGAGTGAGCAAGCCACCCGCTCTCTGCTGGCACCTTCTGGGTCCCCACACCCATGAGCATACTTGGAGACCGGCAGGAGCTGACCCATCTGATCAGGACCCTCAGTGAACACAGAAGTGGTGAGGGGGAAGCCCAGAGCCGTGGCATCTGCCCAGAGGACGGCAGACGAGTCTCAGGGATCCTCTGGGCGGAGCCAGGGCCTGGGCAGCACTAGGGGGAGGGGGAGGGGGAGGGGGAGGGGGAGAGCACTGGGCCCAGAGCCAGAGCCCAGGACCTGCCACCGGGGTACTCTGGGCAGGCCACTACTTGCCTTTAGCTCTCACCTAGGGACAGGCATCCCTGCTGCCTGCCTGTGTTGTTAACAGGGCCACACACTCTGCTTCACCCTACTGTGCAAAGTCCCTGTGGCCCACAAACCAAATAGCTGCACTTAGTGGGAGTGGATGAGAGAGCCCTGTACTGACAGCTATCTGACACCTGGGGCCCAGCAATCTCCTCCTATAAGGAAAGCCACCTTCTCTGAGAAGCCCCTCCTGGTCTGCCCTCAGAACCACCCACCTGACCCCCAGTGGGGACCCCATTTCCCAGTGATGGTAGTCCATGAGAACGTAGGCCCCTGATTTGAGGCCTGAGGCTCGGGTGACTGGCTGGTCTCAAGGGCTGAGGAGGGCAAACCAGAGCACAATGGACTGTGTCCCCTGAGACCAGGTCCACAGCCCAGACAGGGGCCCCAGAAAGGAGCAGGCCTCACTGTCCTGGCCCTCGAGCCCACTTCCTTCTGTCTCATGAGGTAGCAGCCCCTCCTCTAGCAGGCCCTGCTCCCTCAGCCATCCCACTTTCTCCCTCCAACCCTCTGCGTCGGCTCATTGGCTCTGCCCCAGGATGCAGGTAAGTATGCCTAGGCCTCACTGATGCTAAAAACAGGCAAACTAAGGCACCAACCCCGTTGTTCAGGGTGAACAGGTAATCCTCCCTGGAAGGGAGTGGGCAGTGGTACCCAGGACCTAAAACCATGCATACCCCTTGATCAATTCCGCATCTAGGGATTTACACACAGAGATGCCTTAGGGTTGTAATAAAGGAAACACTGGAAATATGATAAATACCCAATTACGGAAGATTGGTTAAATACATTCTAGTATACTGGCTAATTATTAAAAATTATAGCATCCAAAAACTTTTCAACAATGCAGAGAACGCTAATGATATCATATTAGGTTGGGAGAAAATTACATAAAAATGTAAATACACGCATAAAAAAACTGGAAGAAAGGAGACCAGCTGTCAGTGGTGGCTGCGGCCGAGTTGGAATCGAGTGAGCTACCTTCCCTGTTAACAGTTTTCCATTTTCCAAGGAGGCTACAAAGAGCACGTCGCTTTTGCAATCGAACAGGTGTCTAGAGAATGAGGCCCCCTCCCGCTCTTGAGCGGGGGGTGCACTCGTGTCCCCAGGTCACAAGACCCTCCAGCAGCTGGGACGGCCCCTCCCCCGCCTCCCGCAGCTCAGGACGCAGCTCTCTGCCCGACGTCTCTGCCTGACTGCTCCTTCACAGATTCCTCTCCTCCTCCTTCTTCAGAAATAATTTACCTACTTTTTTTACTAAGAGTTCAGACCAACCCATAGCAAACAAGTCATACGGTCCGGGAAGGCGTGAAGTCCTCCCCCCCCCCCCCCACCACTCCCGCGCCAGTGCCGGGAGCCGGGGGCTGCGGGGAGGGCTTGGGGCAGGCCCGGTGCTGGGACCAAGGCTACTGAGGGAGACGGGCCGGGCTGTGCAGAGCCACCGGCACCTGGGCGGGAGGCTTGGGCCTGCCCTGTAGGGTCAGCAAGAGCTCCAAGTAGAAGGAGAACGCGCCCGGATCTGCGTTTCCAGAAGATGCCACCTGCTGCAGGGTAGAAGACAGAAGAGGGGGGCAGTGAGTGGCACTGGTGGCACCAGGAGACAGGGTGAGGAGCAGTCCTGGGGCGAGGCCGTGGGGACGGAGAGGGAGCGGATTTCGTCAGGCTGGGCAGCAGAGGGGAAGGGGCGGGGCCACCCCTGGCCCGTGGGGCACCCTGGTGCGTATTAGAAAAAGACACCCCTTGGGTGGAGACCACCCCGCGCCCAGGGCATGGCTTGGCCAGCAGAGCTTAGGCTGGATTCCAGCCCCAGCGCCCCCTCCGCCAGGAGGCCGTGTACAGTGAACAACGTGCACAACTTCACATGTTGGCCCCAGAAGAGGAAAGCGCAGGGTATCGAGGTGGTGGGGGGAGGGCAATCCTAAAGCTGCCACTGAGGTTTCTGGCTTGGTCTAGAAAGCTGGGAGGATGGCGGGGCCGACAGCCGGGCGCGAGGTGTTTCCTGTAGCTTCTCCGAGTCCTGTAAACTAAGAAGTCCTAGGCGTGGCAGGTACTTGGCTAACGTTCAATGAATAAATGAATGAGGTGAGACAGATAATCAGACCTTTTAAAGAGAAGGTTTACATCAAAGACTATAATTAAACACTGGGAAATTTGTTTGACGTAACAAGGGCACACAGAGGGTGAGACGAGACGTCCACCCTTCATTTCCTCTCTGAACACAACATAATGAGTGGACCACTCGGCACAGCCTAATCACGGGACGCACGGCGGCTCCTCTCAGCACATCCTACCTCCCTTCTCAGCCTGCGCGCCAGACCCGCTAACAAGCACCGGGCGGTCTTCCTTCAGGGTAGTCAGGCGTGGCTGCGGCTGCCAGGACAGTCTGCCCACCGACAGGGCACAGAGGAGACCCGTGTGCTTAAAACAGCATGGCCATCGACACCACCTTGTACCCTCCGGCCTATTTGTCAGGGCATTGATTTGGGTCATAAAAACCTTCCTAGAGCCATAAAATCTCTGCAGAGTTCAGCCACAGATTCACAGTAACTTACTCAAGAAATCCTGCCTGAGCCACTGGCCCTGTGCCAACTCACAGGAGGTCTGGGGGTGCCACACTGGACAAGACCGTCATGTCCCCCAGCTCTCACGTGGCTCACGTCCCAGTCGGGGGACGACAGCAAGGGAGGGAGGGGCCGTCCAATCCACTGGGGTTCGAGAGAAGCTCCTGGAGAGGAGGCACTGTGGTGGTTGCAGGACAGGTGGCACCCAGCCAGGGAAAGAGGGGAAATTCAAGGCCAAGAGAAAAATATGCTCAAAATCTATGCGGGGGCCACGCGGGAGAGTAAGCCCACTCTCCAGTGTGTTTCCCCACTGATTACAACTACAACTCCGCACAAAATGCAAAAAGCAACTCCCTGAAGACAAAGTAAACAAAAGCACATACTGGGAGAGGGGTAAGAACTTGAAGTGACGGGCACAGAGGCAAGCTGCCATTTTCTGTCTCTTTTTCTTATTTTCTCTAACAGCTCTGACCTGAGAGCAGGCCCCCGGTGGAGCCCTGCTGGCAGCTTCAAAACACGAAAAAGAGAAAAAGAAAAATGATAGAACCAAAAGGAGAAATACACGAATCCACAGTACGGTTAGGGACTTCAGCGCTCCTCTGTCAATAATTGAAACAACAAAGAGACAAAAACCCAGCAAGGATAGAAGAAGTTGTCGAACAACACCATCAACTAACTTGACCAAACTGTCATTTACAGAACACTCCACCTGATAACAGCAAAATACACATTCTTCCTGGGCAGGCGCTGAACAAAACAGACCATATCCTGGGCCATAAAACTAACCTTAACAAATTTAAAAGGACTGAATTCAGGGGCGCCCGCGCAGCTCAGTAGGGTAAGCGTCCGACTTCAGCTCAGGTCATGATCTCATGGTTCGTGGGTTCGAGGCCCACATCGGGCACTGTGCCGACAGTGTGGAGCCTGCTTGGAACGCTCTCTCCCCCTCCCTCTCTCTGCTCCTTCCCCACTGTCTCTCCCTCTCCCAAAGTAAATAAAAAGTTTAAAAATACATAAATAAAAGGACTGAATTCATACCAAGTATGTTTTCTGACTATAACACAATTAAACTAAACATTCATACTAGAAACGGATCTGGAAAATCTGTACATGTTCAGAAACTAAACAATATACTTGTAAATATCGCACAGGTCAAAGAGGAAGTAAAAATAAAATTAGAAAATATTTTGAATTGAATGAAAATTAAATACCGCATATCAAAATTTGTGGGATGCATGCTTAGAGGGAAACGTACAGCATGAAAATGCTTATCTTAAGAAAAACTTCCTATCAATCATCTAACTTCCCACCTTAGGAAATTAGAGAAAGAGCATATTAAACCCAAAGCAAGCAGAAGACAAAAAAAAATAAAAGCAGAAACTAAGCTGAAAACAGAAAAAACACAGAAAATCAATTATTTGGGGGCACCTGGGTGGCTCAGTTGGTCAAGTGTCTGACTCTTGATTCTTGATTTCGGCTCAGGTCACAATCTCATGGTTTGTGGGTTCGAGCCCCATGTCGGGCTTTGCACTGACAGCATGCAACCTGCTTAGGATTCTCTCTCTCTCTCTCTCTCTCTCTCTCTCTCTCTCTCCTTCTCTCTCTGCCCCTCCCCCCCCAAATAAATAAACAAAAAAAAAATCAACGTTTTGTTGAAATGATCAATGAATCTTTAGTCACACTGACTAAGAAAAAAAGAAACACAAGAAAACATAAAGACCAATATTAGGAACGAAAGTAGAAGACAGAATCTAATAATAAAAGACAGAACCTGAAAGGTAATAAAGGTGCAACCACTCTGGAAACCATCTGGCAGCTTCCTGCATGGTTACCTGTAAGAATACCCCGTGACTCAGCCATCCATCTCAGTCCTAGGTAGGACCCGAGAGACACGAAAACAGACGTTCACACAAAGACTTGTAAATGGACGTTTGTGACGGTATTCGTGGTGGCCAAAAGACAGCAACCACACAAATGTCCACCGTCTTGCGAACAGGCCAACAGAGCACGGCGACCCATACGATGGGAACAGTATCCAGCCCATAAAGGCAGAAAGAAGCTCCGACTCGTGCTACCACGTGGTTGGCCCCTGAGAACACGATGCTAAATGAAAGAAGCCGGCCACAAAAGGCCATACGGTGTGCAGTTCTGTTTACATAAAATTCCCGGGATGGGCAGATCCACACAGAAAGCTGGGCTGGGGGTACGGGACAGGGAGGACACGGGGGGGGGGGGTGAGCGGTGACCTCTAAAAGCACAGGGTTTCTTTCTGAGGTGATGAAAGCATTCTAATCTGACTGTGGGTGGTGGCTGTAGAATTCCATGAATACACTAAAAACTAATGAACCGTATACTTTACGTGAGTGGGTTGTATGGTGTGTGGACTAGACCTCAGAAAAGCTGTTGCCCCCAAAATGTAATAAGTATTTAAAGTATATTAAGGCAGAAATAATTAGAGCATCAAACCCGTGATTTTTTTGGATACTCTTAGTGATGGCAAGCTAAAATACGTTTTCAAGTAAAAAAATGTGAACCAATTTCAATAAAAGTATTCAAATTTTAAAAACCTCGACAAGAGGTGTTCTGTGTAACACAGATTATGTTAGTGGCAAAATGCATTATAAAGGACTCATAAATTAGAATTACATAAACGTTACATTTACACAATCAGTACAGGTTCAGAATCGGCTTTGTATTTTCTGATACACCCTACTGCATTTTGAAGGGCAGAAGTCATCAAGGGGGAGTCAGAAGTCTCAGGACCCCCCTCTGGAGTACTGCGGGTCTCCTGGGGTCACACATCGCTTCAGCTGGCAGTTCACACGTCGGGTTTGAAAGAGGAGTCCAACTGTCCGCCCCCAGAAAGTGGTGTGGAGGGAAGCAAAAGAGAGGGGGCAGGCTGGGCAGCAGGTGTCTGGGGTTCCGAATTCTGGGAACCACTTCCTCAGCTCTACGCAAGATTCTGGAGGACCCAGGGGACACACAGGAACCCGCATCCCCCCCTCCCCCCCCCACCAACCCCAGCTGCCTATGGAGGCAGCCAGTGAAGCAGATCGATCCGTCAAACATCCAAGAAACGCGTGTCCTCAGTGGGGGTTTCCGCCCGGGCCCGGAGCTCCTGGAGGGCAAGGACTAACTGGATTTTGTCACACCACGTGCCTGGTCTCCTGGGGGCTCATAACATTTTTATGACATCAATAAATGAAATGTGCAATGGTGGGAGGGAGGACTTAAAACAAGCCCTGGGTTCAGGTCCGCGGCCCCACAGCAGCTGCCGGCCCCTGTGCCCAGAGCTACGTCCTTCAGAACAGCTTCCTCGCCTCCACCGTGGGGGCGGAAGGCTGCGCTCACAGACGTGCTGGGGCCGTGTGTTCAGGCCTGAGGCTTCAGGGCCCACCACAGCCCTGACACCAGGCACAGAGCTGCGTGCGGCAGGGCTGAGTGAGCATCCGAACAAAGCGCACAGCACTCACTGACAGAGTGTTTTATTCGTACACAAGACTCGAGTTTCATTCACGCTGTGAACAGGAAGCCCTGCAAGGATGTGGGAGTCAAGCCGCCGAGCTCAAGGTCTTACCCCACTACCGACGGGCTATGCGCTATCGTGTGCTGGACTGAACCTTCCTGAACCCTGGTGCCCTACCAGTGGGATGCGGGGCAGCTGCCCCGGATTGCTGTGCACCAGGTGAGCTCAGAACAGAGGTCGGCAGGTGGCAGTGCCAACTGGCTGGCAGTGGCCTCAGAGCACCCGGGCCCCACCCCCACTCAACAGGCAGGGCCACAGGAGTCCAGAAAAGCGGCCGGGAGCCAACCAAAGTCACAAGGAAGGCAGTGGCCATGCACCAGGCTCTCCGGGCCCTTCCCCATCCCCCACCACCCCCTCCGCCCCCACCCGGCCTCTGTTAGTCTCCTACTCTTATCTGCACACAGAGGTAGGTTTGAGGCAAAACTCAGAACTGTAGAAAGTACAAAGCGTCCAAATAAAAAGTCTTTTTAATATAAAGCTGATGAAAGAGACAAATGGAGAGTAATCAAAACCTCATTAGGGCAAATAAGCAACCTGCCTGCAACACCACGGAAACTGATGGCATGGAGTCCTTCAGGCAGCTGCCGCACGGGAGTCCACGTTTTGGGACGAAACCCTACAACACCACTCAGGATGTTCACCCAGGCGCCCAAATTGTGGCCCCAGGGCTGTGGTTCACAGGGCCGGACACCGGGCAATGGTGCTCGCGGGTGCCCTCAAGGTGCTTCCGGCCAGCCCAGGTCAAGAGCCACCGGCTGCCCTGCCGGCTCATGGCATTGCCACGCAGGGGAAGGACGCCACGGGTAGGAGCTCAGGTGACCACATTAACCAATGGTGGCTCAGCTTCTGCTCCTCGGATGGGCTCACGACGTGGGGGTTTAAAACCTGCTCTTGGGCAGGGCGGCCAGTCATTGATGCAGCAGCCCCGCTAGGGCCTGCTGCATGCTTAGCACTTCGGTAGGTGTGGGAGCAGGGCAGCAAATGAGGCGAAACTGCTGTCCCAGGGTGTTTTCCATTCTGCTGGGAAATCACACACACACACACACACACACACACACACACACACACACACACGAGTCAGAGGCTGTGGTAGGAGACCGAGGGGAGAGTCCAAGCAGGCGGGAGGGAGAGCCGGCAGCCTCCCGGACTGCCACCTGTGTGTCAGGACACACACCGGCAGAGGGGCTAGGACAAAGCTCCAGAAAGAGGTCAAGAAACTAACACAAGATCTGGAAATCAAGATGGCCCTTTACAAGCTTTAAAAAAGAGGAAGAAAAAGAAAAACATGAAATATTGATGACTCGTGCCAAACGAACACTAGAGCAAACGTGAGCTGGCCTGTCAGAGCCACGTTATCATGAAAATTTATCCCAGGGTGGGGGTTGGGGGGTGGGGGTGGCGGTCGGTGTTCTGGAGGCCCAAACAGGGGTCTAAATGCATCTGCAACTCTCTTTCTTGGGAGCCACGCAGAGCCCCAGCTCTGCCGACAGAGGGAAGAGGAACCAGGGCCGAAGCCAAGCGCCCAGCTCGGGAGCCATGTGTCCTAGATTTGCCAGAGCTGCTCCAATTTCCAGTGCCCGATCCTGCTCAACCGAGAGGGAATTTGCTGATGCTGAGGTTCCATAATTTAAGCTTGCAAAAAGGGTGACTGACTAAATATGCATTATGATTTTTAAGTCTCTGTAGTTTTTCTTACAAATTTGATTCATGATACAAGGGTGAATTTTATTACCTATGCTAATTTGGCCCAAACTACACAGTCACCTTAAAGTGAACTTTAACTACAAAGTAACTACCTTGAGAATTTCCCACAGTGCTGGTGGGCCCTGGAGAGCTGGGACCACATCTTAGATCACTGTGGCTCTATAGCCCCCAGTCCATGCTGTGCTCAGAGCCAGGGAGCTGTGAGGCTAGCTACTGTCATCTACCAAACACCAGGGAGCATAAGAGCTCGGAGCCGGCCAACCGCTGTGTTGTCAGGACCATAACAGCGCACCTCCTCTGATGCGAGATGGCCCAAGCCCTCTGCCTCTGGCTTCACTTCACTTCCTGACTAGTCAGTTGCAGCTGAATTGCAGCTAGGGAGAGATCCCAGGGCAGCCACTGCCCTGCAGCTGGGAGTGAGTGAGTGCTGCTTCAGGACTCCATCATGATCAGAGGGACATGGTTACCCCATGAGCACCTGCCTGATCCCAAGTCCTGTTGCGAGATGCTGAGGCACAGACGTGATTCACCTCGGGCCCCCACCGGCAGCGGTAAATAAACACCTGTTTAGCTGAGAGAACTCACAGTCAAGTAAGAAGATAAAGAGCTATCAGTGAAACAGGTCACAGACAGTGCAGGCCAATCAAGAATGAAAGCCACGGGAGCTCAAAGACAGAAGCAAGTAACCTCTACATTCAGAGGCCCTTTGGGCCCTGGCTTCTCAAAGTGTGGTCCATGGACCATTTGCCTCTGCATCTCCTGGGAGCTTGTTAAAAATGCCAGATCTTATCAGCAATAGACTGAACGTGTCCCCCCAACTCTATATGCTGAAGCCCTATTCCTCAATATGATGGTATTGGGTGGTGAGGCCTTGGAAGACGATATGGTTTAGATGAGGTCGTGAGGGTGCAGCCCCCACGATGGGACTGGTGTCCTTCTAAGGGAATGAAAAGACCGGAGCTCTCTCTCTCTCCATCATATAAGGACACAGCAAGAAAGGAGCACTCTGCAAAGCCAGGAGGAGAGCCCCCATCAGAACCTGACCATGCTGGTACCCTGGTCTTGGGCTCCAAGCCTCAGAACTGTGCACATTAAATGTCTGTTTTTGAAGCCCCTCAGTCTGTAGTATTTTGTTCTAGCAGCCCAAACAGACTGAGATATCATCCTTACCAAAGACCTGCTGATACAGAATCTGCATCCTAATAAGAGCCCCAGGTGCTCTCTGGCACATGGGCAGCGTGCAAAGCCCTGCTTTACGGATGACCTTGTCTTGCCCCTTGACCAACAGGGAAACCATGACTGAGAGAGACTGTAGTCTGAGGGGTTTGCCCACAATCGCCCAGATGAGCAGGTGGTACGGGGAGGCTGAGAGCCCAGGCCTCCTGTAGCTCAGGCCAGTAGTACTAGAAGCTGGGAGGGGCTTCTGGAGAGAGGGACCCTAGAGTGATATGAAGGCCAGCCCACAGGCATCCTGGACTCCAGGCCACACCCATGTTCAAGCACACTGCCGGGAGAAAGAAGTCAGAGAATTTTGCTGGTGGTGTTATGCCAGCTTGAGTACGCGCACTCGGTCGACTCACATGGAACACAGCCCGCTGACCTGCTGGAAATGAAGTCAAGAACTTTGCAGTGATGAGAGATGTGCTCCAATCATCAAACCCAAGGAAGAGAGAGACGGGCCAAGAAAAGAAGAGAGGGAAGCTAAACAGCCCATTTGCTCTAATGAATTGGGCTGTGGCCCCAAGAAGTCCAGAATCCCAACCTTCATCATCTGGCTCAGCCTAAGGGTCATAAAATTGTATGACTGGAAAGTAGCTTAAAAGCTATCCGTTCCAACCACTCTTCAGACTCGGTTCTCTCAGACCGTGGCGAGAAGCTGTCTGGCCCTGCAGTCACGCTCCAGGGGTGGGCTCACTAGCCCAGCACAGCATGCCTCAGCTCTGTCCTTGGAAACCTACCCCTTACCTTTTAAATGCTGATTCACTTTGATCCAGCGATTTGAGTTCTGGGACCCAAGCTTAAGCAAATAAACCTCAAATATGGAAAACACTAGATGCACAAATATATGTCTTACAGTGGAATGTATAATAAAGTAGACCTGGATGGTCTGTTCGGAGATTATCATTAACAGAGAGAAACTGCTCGCACACCTTGACAGAAGAACAGCTCTCTGGAAAAGATATTGTGTGAGCACAAGGTTTCTGCAAGGATGCCCATAATAGAGGGAAGTACAGAAGCACCCACCTTGTCAGCCAGATCAGGATGGATCTCAACAATCAATAGGGTGACAGATGTCACAGCCAGACCTATCCATAGCAGGGGTTAGCCAGGTCGTAAATATTTTTGGTTTTGCAGCCCATGTGGTCTCTGTTGCAACTACTCAATTCTGCCACTGTAGTGTGAAAGCGGCTGCAGATGATACATAAATGAGTGCATGGCTGTGTTCCAATAAAACTTTACAAAAACAGACAGCAAGCCAGATTTAGCCCTGGGCTGTAGTTTGCTCACCCCGATCTCTACCTTCACATCTATTAATTTTAAATGGCAGGGGGAAAAAAAAAAGGGAACTATCCTCACTATCCAACCTAGGGAAATGGTTTTTTGAAAACGACCCATTGGATCCATATTTATTGAGTGCCTGTTTATGTCAGACTCTGCTCTGAACACCAGGCAGAAGGCAAGAAGCAAGTCAGGTAAGCACGCTGCATCAAAGGGATGTACTGAAAATTCTACAAGAGTCTGTGATAACAAGGAAAACCCTGACAGTGCTATGTAAAAAACAAAATATGAAATTGTGTATAAAAATCAGACCAACATTTTAAGAACACACACACACACACACACACACACAGGGAAAAAGAACAACAGAAGAAAAATACTAAAATGTTACTAATGTTTCCTTCAGCTGGCTAGACTACCCCTTCTCTTTATTTCCCTCTACTTTCCGATTTTTTCATATGATTGCATATTACTTTTACAAGAAAACAGTTCCTCCTGCTGTATTTAAAAGGGGAAGCTGGTCTTGATTGTAAGCTAAGCTCTCTGTCCCTCCTGCCTGCACCTGCAGTTTCCACCACTGTCCCTGAAGGTGATTTAAAACAAAAACAAAACAGCCAAGCTGCTCAGCCCCACATGTTCATCTACACAGGAGCGAGCTGGAGAGTTCAGCACCAGGGACAGCGCCACACACCGCAGGCAGCTCAGAGGGGTGAAAAGGGAGCCACCCCAGGTGGGAGCCAGGAGGGCAAGGAGGCTGTGCCTTTCTTCTCTGGCCCTCCGACTACTCCCACTTGAGACACTCAGGCAACACCTGTCAGAGGAAACGTAACTGAAGCAAGAGAGCTGTCCCTGAGCCTGGCTGATGCAAAATGGAACTAGCCCTGTGACCCAGAGGGAGAGGAGAGGCAGTCGGATTGCTAGTAAAGGGGAAGTAAAAACAAACATTGTGCAGATCCCTTTCCCAACATTATTAGCTTGGGAGACACTCGCAAATATGCCAATACCAGTCACAGCAACATCTGCTTCTAATTGCTTCTCCCCCAGCATTTTCAGAGCCTGTCAGATGGCGTCTGCCCTAGGAGAAAATCCAATATTTTTAACAAACTCTTAAATCAGATGGCGTCCTTGGTGAGTAATCTCTTACGTGTTTGGTCTTTGAGGCTAAAAACAGTAAGCACACCTTTAAGGGACGCGGCCGTCAGCAGGGCTGGGTAATCGAAGGCCCCACTTCAAACAGCATGACTAAGAGTTTCCAACACATGCAGCCCAAATACAAGTGTTCTAGTGGGTTTTTTTTTTAATTCCACTGTGTCCACGTCTTTATGTGTAATTTTTCTCTCTTTTCCAAATATTTTTGTAAAAAGAAGTTTCTTTGTAAAAGAAAAATGTGTGATTTTTTTTTTTAAAGAGCACATCTCTCTGTGCTTTAATTTTCCCACTTGTGAAGTACTTTAAGCAAGACACCTATGGATAAAACTTCACATTTTCTTTAAAGAAACTGCCTGTGTTCTTAGGTTCGCAAAATGCCAGCAGCCCCTTCCAACAGCCTGTTGGGAAAGTGTCTTCCTGCAGTGGCCAACCTGACCTTCAAATCTGGGAAATCCAAGGTGGGGCGGGAGGCAGTCCCGGAGGGAAAGCCTTTAGGTAGAACCTTTTAGCATTGCAGCAGCCTTGAGCCCTTCAGGGTGGGACCACTGAACCCCTGAATCCTAAATGCAGGAGGGCAAACTGACATTCCATACCTTCTCCTTTCAAAGTTAAGTTTAACATGGGTTTTATTATAAACTACCCTGTAGGACTCAAGTGGCCGTGTGCCTCCTTCAGACCAGAGTAGTGCTTCTCAGACCTTGAAAACAAGTCAGCCTAAAATCACGGCGCACCCCCAGAGGCAATCGGGCCACGGCTCTTCCTCACTACTCTCCCACAAACCCATTCTCAGGCCTGGCTTCTCACTGCTAACCCAAACCAGGACTCACAGCATTGAAAGCCTCTTTGCCTGGGGCCAGTACCCTTGCCTGGAGCCCATGCCCCACCAGGTCAAGCCAGTCCCTGGTCCCTGCACACATTTCACACTTCTACCTTCTATACATACACATTCTGCATGACTGCCTTCCTCCCTCATTCCTTCACTCGGTCATCCGAGGCTTGCTCAGTGTCTACTACGTGCCAGGCACTGTTCTAAGGGCTACAAGTCAACAGCAAACAAAGTAGACAGAAAATCCCTACCCTGGAGGGGCGCCTGGGTGGCTCAGTCGGTTGGGTGTCTGACTTTGGCTCGGGTCATGGTCTTGCGGTCCGTGAGTTTGAGCCCTGCATCAGGCTCTGTGCTGACAGCTCGGAGTCTGGAGCCTGCTTCAGATTCTGTGTCTCCCTCTCTCTGCCTCTTTCTCTCTCCCAAAAATAAACATTAAAAAAAAGTTTTTTTAAAGAAAAAAAAAAATCCCTCCCTGGAGAAACTTACGTTCAAGTGAAGGCAGACAGGCAAGCAGATAAACATGTAAAATCCACAGTACACCGGGTGATGATACATAGTAGGGAGAACAGTGAGGGGGCAAAGGGGACGAGTGAATGCCAGAGGGTGACCGTCACGGTGATCAGAGAAGGCCTCACAGGAGAGGTGGCATTTGAACAGAACCAAGCAGAGAGAGGGAGCCTCTACAGAGAAAACGGGGAGAAGAGCATTCCAGGAAGGAGAAGCAGGTGCAAAGCCTCTAGGAAAGGCAAGGAGGCCAGTGGGGCTGGAGGTGATGAGAAGGGGGAAGGGAAGCTCATGTAGGTATTGAAGGCCACTGTGGGGACACTGGCCTTTACCCATGAGTGAGATCAGAGCCTGGAGTGTTCTGACCAGGGGAGAGGCACATCAGACTTACACTGTGACAGACACTCTGGCTGCCATGTTGAGAACAAACTATAAGGAGTGGGGAAAGAGCTACATAGGAAACTACTGCAATTATCCCAGTAAGAGTCAACGGCAGCTCAAGCCAGTCACCACAGGATGTGCTCGTGACTTGGATGTGGGGGAGACAGGAAGAGCAGAGACAGGCACGGTTCTGACAGTTCCGACCCGCATCCCTGGAAGGGTGGAGCTGCCACTTATTAAGTGGGTGAGGGCAACGGAAGCAGCAGCTTGGTGAGCAGCGGGGTGGAAACTCCTCTGTGGGACTGATCGCCACCAGCCATTTAGCCCCAGAAGGCACGTGATCTCCAAGAAGCCTTCCTCACATCAAGCAGAAAGCCCTCGCCCTCTGAATGGTTGCTCGTCCCTCCCTTACTCCCCCACCCATCTCTCTCTCTCCCCCTCACACACACACACACACACACACGTGCACACATACGCACACACACAGACATACATACAGTAGTGCTCCACACCACTTATCTGCAACCGCACATCATTCCCTTGAGTAACCCAAAGGCTAATTCCTTTTCTATCATCTGGAAACATCTGCACACAGTAGGTACTCAATAAATGTTTTCAGAGCTGCACCTCTGATGTTTCAATACTCTAACAACCCAAGAACGTTCTTTCAGAACACATACACATCACGCTGAGCACCGATGAAACATCAGGTGGTAATTACCCCGTCTCCAGGGTCCTGCACCTAGATGCTGGCCCACCCCCGGTCAGTCACATCGCCGTGGCAAGCTCTCCTGTGGAGAGGCCACGGGAGGAAGACGGGCATCACCTTGCCGGTCCTTATATCCCAAGCTTTGACTTCGGGGTTGAAGCCTCCACACACAAAAAGGCTGTGGTCTTTCGGGTGAAATTTCAAAGTAGTGATTCTAAAGTCACTCTGACCGCTGAAGAGCTGGGTTCCTACAACACAAAGAAGAGAAGAGAGCATTAAAAAATACTCGGACCACAAGATAAATATCTTAAAACTAAGATGCCATCTGACATAGAGCTCTGGGCCCAAGGGCCCACGAGACTTTCTGGAAGCACAACAGACGTCATGGCACTTGAATCTCACTCTCTGACCAGCCCCGTCCCTGACTGGCCGAACTGCCCCCCAGGGCTGACCCAACAGCCGGACCCATGAACATCCCCTTTCCTGGGTTCCATCGACACTGCCTATCAACTCATTTAAACCACACAACCACTCAAAACCTGCTCTACGACTGAAGAAAAACCAAGGCTCAGGGAGCTTAAGTAACATTGTCAAAGCTGCACAGTTAATAGAGAGTATTTACCCAGGAGTCTAAAAAGAAAAAGCAAGATGCTCCAAAGTGATCTTTGTGGGATCAGCCATCTTTCAACCATGACCTTACATTCATGACCACGGATGATTTGCTACAGGGAGTGGCTGGTAATGGTAGCATGATACTCGGGGCAACAAGTGACAGCATGACCCCACAGGGCCCGGGCGCCAGCATGGACAGGCAGTGTGGCCCACTGGGGTCTCACTGACTCTGCAGGACTCAAGACGGTCCTTGTCCTCTGCATATCTGTCATGAAACCGCTGTCGAGCGCTCACGTGCACTGTGAAAACATTTGTGTGTACACACACACACACGTGGTGGGGAAAATGTCGGTTTCGCCACTGTGAGCTTTCAGACGTCAGCGACATAAACAGGCTGAACTCAGGGCATGTGGGGAGCCGATCTCCGACCCTGAGCCCAGGTCTGTTGGGTTCCAAAAGCCAGCACTCGCTCCTCTATGTTGTGCCACATTATGCCCCAGGGCACTGGCTGTAGTTCTCGTGTGCTCCGTTCAACCCCACTGAAAATGCAGCCAGAAACCAGACCGGCCTTGGGAACCGTTCTTACCACGGGACACGTTCCCAGGGACCAGGCCATCTCACGGGCATGGCACCTGCTATGCAACACCCACCAAGAGCGTGAAGGTGGTTTCCCTCAGAGATGTCAGCAATGGCTCCCACTGCCCAGGAGGGACAACCTTGACTGCCCCTGGCCCACAGAAACTCCTCCACTGGACTGAGGCCATGGGCAGTTAGGGGCACGTGAAGCTGGTGGCCGTGGAGACCAACGTGATGCCAAGATCTCCAGCATCATTTCCTCTCACGGGAACCCAGAGGCCATGTTTGCTCATCCATTTCAGAAAGCACTTCCAGAAGGCTGCCCTGCTTTGTGTTCAGGACCCCCCCACACAGCATTCTACCAGCTCACCAGGTAAGGAAATGAAAGTTCATTGACTGGTAGTCTTGAGTTACAGCAGGAGCCTTCATAAACCCAATTTGCCTAGATCCATGGTCTCTGCACTCGTCTGACAGCAACATCCAACAAGGGACAGCCCTTCAGCACGTACCACGGGGACACGTGTTTGCTTGTAAGTTACATACCGCGCTACCGTGCGAATAAATTGTATGCATTAAGATACCAAAAATAAACTATTTTAAAGGAGAGACAAGGACACAATAACCAATATTTTAAAATATGAGCACTGGGTGTTGTATGGAAACCAATTTGACAATAAATTGTATTTTAAAAAATAATAAAATATATTTTAATGTGCCATTTTCTAAGAGTGTCAACAAACCTCTGTGAAATCATTAAATCAAACGAGTTTTTAGTGAGAGCTACCAAATTGACACTGCTTCCATTTTTTTTCAAAGGTAAGAAAACTGTCTGTGGCTCAATGATTTGAAAGTAGCCCAGTTAGGGCGCCAGTCCGTTCTCTGAGGTCATCAGAGCTAACAAAGACTCTTCCCAGAGATGCACAGACCCGGCTGGAAGATGCTTACCACTGGCGACAAAGGAGACACCGTCCGCTTCTGTCCATCCCTGATACAAAGGATTTTGTGAACGTGTTATGAGTGAGGCCCCAGTTCCCCTCAGGTCAGAAAAACGCTCCTGCAACTCATCACAGGGTATTACTGCATTCTCATATTTTTAATAGCCCAATTCAAAATCCATTGACATTGTCATCTCAAGGATTTTGAAGCAGGTTAGAAAAACTGCTCCCAAGTTAAGGGTGCAGATATTAGTGTTTTTAATAGGTGACACATTCACATAGTTTTTGGTTAACAAATTATAAGATGGTGGAAACAAAAACATTTCTTTTCAAAATGATCTTTCCACAGTACAAACTTTTGGGAAAGCTCTTCATTAAAGTGTCACCTTTCCCTTGATGAAGGGTTATGTTGATTTTTTTCCAGTATCTTCCAGGGGCCTACAGTTAGCAGTCATTTGTCATCAGGGAAAACTTTGGAAACACCTGAGGTTTTGTAAATGGAGCCTCTATGCTTCTTGAAGTTCAACAAGCCCCTTAACTATTCCACTCAAACGGGCAGTGCACAAAGTCTTTCACGGTCATCCTGTGTCACTATGATGTGAAGAGGGGCCACTGTGGGTCCTGTCATCCGTAATGGTGAAGGGCCTATAAATAATAGCCTAGCGGTCCAGCCCAAGGGGGCAGTTAAGGCAAATGTGGGTCTCTGCCTGGTGGAATGTCGAAAAGCCATTCAAAACTGGAATCACAAACCGTGCTCTTTGGCAAGACAGACAATGCCTGATACCTGTTCTTGGATCACAAAAGTATTAAGTAGGGATTGATACGGGCAGAGGCTGGGAAGAGATTCACCGACTTGAAGTGGTTTGTTCTAGGGGTTGTAAGATCATTTTTTAAGTTACACCAATATCGTTGTCATGATGTTGTGTGTGTGGGGGGGGCTTTTTCTTAATAAAGAATCCTTCTAACCAGGCATCAGAGAGGAGCAGACTTACAGGAGTCTGGGTCCTACGTGTCTCGTTAGGTCAACAGACAAGCAACTGTCTCAAGCAAAAACTCACATCCTGGGGAATTAACCTGAGTGGAAACCCGATATTCCTTGAGCTTCCTCTTCTTTCCTGAAACCCATCAAGCTATAGTTGGTGGTCAGAGACCACCCATGCTATGCCCGATTAGAGATGCCCCCTCCTAGGGAGGATGGAGGTCTCCCCACGGCCGGGACTCGGAATGGCACTTACAGAGACCTGCTGGGACAGGCCTGGGAACTGCGGCTCAGGCCTCAGGGCACGTGCCCCAGCCAGGTAGCCAGTGGACCCATATGGGGGATGAAGAAAGGGACCACCATCATGTCCCCTCAATGGAAAAGGAGCACACAGATGCCACTGTGGCCCCCACGCTGCTGCAAAGGCCCCGGCCAGAAATCTCCTCCTGGCACAGGCAACAGTACCTACTGTGGCCCTCCTGCTCGCTCAGAGTCACTGCTAGTCCTTAAGCCCAAAAGGAAAAATAAACGGTCTGCCTGGAGAAAAATTTTCCCTGTTTCTTGGACCATGGCATATAACCATATGCTTATTTCAGAAACAGCAGTGAATTAGGCATGTTTTTTCAAAAAGTGCAGTGATACAGTCTTGCCAACAATGAGGAAAAGGTGGGAGGAAAAGCAAAAGCTGAGTTGCTAAAAGAGGAGGACTGAGCTTTTTCTGCTAAAAAAAAAAAAAAAAATGCATGTATTTCTGCATGTTATTCTTCAACCTTCCAAAGAGACTGGGACGAGCCTTCGAGTCTCGTAAGTACTCCAATGTTCCCGTTACAACACAAGTGATGCTTTCTATCTTTTCTCCTACTTTTTGTTTATGAGAACTAGGCCTTTCTGTATCTGCTAAAAGGGTCCAAAACTCAAAGATTTTAGAGTCTTTGATAAGCTTCCAGATAGCTCACGGGAAACACAAAGGGGGAGATTCCACCGGGGAAGGAGGTCTAGCACAAGGCTGTGGCTCAGAAGTCGGGGGCCCCAGCCGTCCCTGCTCGGCACCGTGCTCGGCGCAGGAGGTGGTGCAGCAGAGGGGCTGAGAGTCGCCCAGACCCAGGCCCCACCCCAGGAGAGGGACCTGCCCAAGTCTGTGAACGGCAGGCTGTCCGGGGACCACAGGCGAGAGACGTGCATCCATAATGCGTAGAGTGCTCTGGAGGGCGTGGCAGACACAGCAAACAACAAAAGGGAGCTATGATTGTTGGAAAAAGTTAACCCCCAAATTACTGAATTCATGCTTGGTTAAATTAAAACCTAAAACCAAGGGCTACAAGTTCTTAACAGCAGGAACCTTGAGAGAGGAATGATTTGGAGTTTCTGTCTTGAGGCTATGAGAATACAGTGCCCTGGGCTAGTCTTTGCATTTTGTTGAAGAGACACAGATAAAGGCTGGAAATATTTATCAGAGACTATCTTGTTCCCAGCCCAGTGAGGTGAAGGTCCTTTCTTGTCAGACTTGTTCCTCCTCTACATGTTCCTACATCGAGTGCCCTGTTCACCACGTCCTCTCCTCCCTCACGACGCTACCTCAAGCACAATGGTTAGTTGCTATGTAACCTTTAACCTTGAGACTATCTTGCTTGGTTACATGCTTGTTACAGAAAGTTCTATTTATTCACTGTATGCTGCTTATGGGAAATTGAGTTTTAAAATATTTAATCCACTAACACTGACTTTATTGATCTTGTTATAATGAACTCAACCAGTATAAGAACTGTTCAGATCCTCTTGGAGTTAGGAAAAATCACTTCTTTTCCTCCTTGAATCAATAATGATACAAATAAACCATAAATTGTCATTAGGGCAAAAATACGCAGAAACTCAATTTATTCTCTTGACGCTATCATTACTACCCCTGGTTCCATCACCAATATTGAGAAGATAAGGCAGCTGGTAACACTAGCCAGGAAATTCCTCAGAGGTTCCCCTCTTCCTTTCTCAGGTAGAGACCCAGATGACCACCCATGTGGCTGGGGCAACACCACCTGTCCACCCTAATGCCTACCTTGGGGGACCCTATCGTCATGCAGGGCTCTGAGTCCCCAACGGGTCCTCTTCATCCACTCAGCATGTCTGGCCCCCAGCCCAGTTCCTGGCACATAACAGACATTTAATCCAGGTCAGATGAAACCCAAGTAGGGGACCCCAAGAAAGAGAAAAGAAGTTCACGCCCTCCTCTGCAGGGAGTGGGCATCTGTCACCTCCAGGCCTGCGTGCAGCCCTCTGTAGTAGGTGTCATTAGCCCATTTCACAGCAGGAGAAATGAAAGCTCTGAGAGGTGAGGACTGGTCCAGGGCCACACAAATCAGCCACGCTGGGAGCCAGGCCGGGCCTGTCCAGCCCCAGAGCCCCGCTCTCCGTACCCCCCCCCCCCCCCGCCTTGCCTGCCTGCAAGCTATCCGTGACCTTTCCTTCTCCTTAGCTCTTTGTTCGTATCCATGGACTCACGAACATGCAGGGGAGACGCTGACAAGGGAAAGCTGATGCTGTCGGCTCATGGTGATTGAGCTCGTGTTCCCAGGCAGGCGGCATATGACTCATTTCGCTAAAATCAATATCGTTACACTCATCCTCTGGGAAGTACCCCGCCAGCTGTAAATCTAACCATCCTGACTCAAAGTTAACGAGAAAAGGAGCTTACTAACTTTCAAATCAAACTCTATGAATCAGAAACAGGGGCCATCTCAGCACGCCCGGCAGAGTCCCGGGAAGGGTCCGGGTGCGTCCACAGGTCCCCCGCGGTTGAGCGGGCGCCTCTGGCTCAGCTGGTGGTCCTCTCAGATCCACAAAACCAGGATAATAAAGCTAAGCTGAAGAAGCTGTCGTGAGAATTGGAAAGACAGAGTGACATAAGGGGGCAGGCCCCAGACGGACAGCGGGGCCTGTGGCAGCAACAGAAGAAACGGCAGTCGGCGTTTCTCTTTATATCAAGTCTGGCTGCTGCTCTTAATGATCTGGACGAGACTGAATTCCCTAAAGTTGAAAAGAAAACAAAAGTTCTCAACTTGCAAGCAAGGTGTGTCGCAAGGGTTTGCCTCAAGTTGGCTTTTCTAGGGCCCAGCAGGCCCCGCTCGACGGCAAGCGTCCGGGCTCCCAGTCCGTCGGCAGAAGAGGTCTGACCTACGAGGGCAGCCTGACCGCCCGGCGGCTGCCTCTGAGCGCACGCAGAGACCGAGTACCAGCACGGTGGGGCGATGGTAGTCCACGAAACAGTGCCGTCAGTTAAAACCGCTATTCTTCGTTTATCCACAGGACGGCACAGGCGTCACTGGGAGAAAATGACAGGACGGGGGTGTGTGGGATGTGGCAGGACCCGCGGGCACTTCCCACAGGGTGAGGTATGGGGCTGGCAGCGTGTTTCATGGATGCGTAATAACACTGGATTTAATATCCAACGCTAGGGTCGTGCCCCAAAGCTGTATGGAAAGAGGGGGAGAAAACAAGCTTGAAACTGGAGAGAAAACCTCTTCAGACCGAAAGGGGAATGGTGTGCGTGGGAATGGGGCCCAGGACCAAAGAGGTGGTAGACCTGAGAACGGGCACATTTAAAAGAGGGCTAGGGACAGGGCGTTGGGGGAGGAACGAGCTTGGGAGAAAGAGGGGTGGATGAGGGGCAAAGCAGGGGCAAAGCAGAGGAGTCTGTGGGGGTCCTGCCTACACCAGAAGGAGGGACGGAGGTGCGCAGCTGCTCCCTGGGCAAGAAGGCACTGGAGGGGCAGTGCCAGGGCCATCGTCGGCTCAGACCTCACTGGGCTACGGGGCCCCTCAGAGATTCTGTGTCTGGATCCAGCGGCCAACCCCTAGGACCCCAGGACTGGACACACAAAACGTGCCCGTACCATCAGGAGCTGTGCAAGTGTGCCCATCGCCCAGCGGCCCACGATGCGGCTGGGCATCCGCCTTCCTGCCTCCACAGGTACCTAAAGGGTGCCTGACCCAGTCCCTCGGAGCTGTGCCGGGGGACACTCAGTCATGGTGCTCAAAAGCCAAAGCATGGAGAAGCCCAAGCCCCCTGCAGGCACCTCCTCCAGGGCCTGGAGTGGCGGCACCAGTCGGCCCAAAAGGAGCCCCATCTGCAGCCCCTCCTCTAAAGCCCCATGAGCTCCTGGTCTTCGCCAGGTTCTAATTTGGATGCTTCTCACCCTTCCTATGCCAAGTGTACTATAATCGCCAGGGCTAACATTTCTCCCACTGGAGCAGCGGCTGTCAACAGCCAGAGAAGCATCCTTCAGCCAGTCACTTAATCAGAAGGCTGGGTCAAGATCCGTCCGGGCGCCCCTTCCTCCCAGAGGCCCCAAGCTCGCTTCCACAGGTGGCAAGCCAGCTGCCCGGGGGAGAGCCAAGCAGGGCCCCTAGGGGTGGGCTTCAGCAAACCGTTCGTCCTCGGCAGGGAAAACCGACGCGGTGAGGGCATGCCACTCCCAGGCTTCGACAGGCAGGCTCTGCCAGTCACACAGGCCACAGGTGGATCCCAGCTCTGTTGCTGCTGGCCGCGAAGCCTCGATCAAGTCCCCGAGCACTCCAAGCCTCAGTGTCCAGGTCAATGAAATGGGGATAAAAACACTGTCCTCACAGGTAAGTGTAGGTACTAAAAATGTAATAAGTAAGCAAAGGGACTAACATCTTTTTGTCCATTTCAGCTTCATACAGACCAAGCAGTGTGCCAGGAACCAGGGCTACACCACCCGGGGCCTGGCCCACGGTGCACACTCAGCTGATGTGGCGGTCCCCTTTCCTGAAGCATTTCTGTGACGGCAGTCCCAATCAGGATGCAAAACTGAGGGAGGCACCAGAACGCACCTCTTGGAAAACAAGAAAAATGGTCACTTACGGGTCCAATCTCAGCTGTCATTTCCATGCACCATGACCCCCCACCAAAAGACACAGGGACCCCCAGAGCAGGAGGAGCTAGCCAGGGGCTGGGGACAGCAAGGCTGCAGGCAGTGGGTTACCTGCGGGAAGAGACCTTCCTCAGCACTGGGTGCCTGGAGCTCTGGAGAGCGGGTCAGGCTGGACTGTGGGGGGTCTGCACACGCACCCCCCCCCCCCATAAAGGGCAGCTGCCGTCTCGTCACCAGGAGGAAGCCGCTAGGCCACCACCAGAATTTTGTCACGGAGAAGCAACACGTGGAGGAGACACGGGGAGGACCCAGGAAGGCCTTCCCGGCTGCCCCAGACCCACATGGGGACCAAGGGCCACACTCGTAAGCCGGCTGGGGGATCACCAGATTGGGGGCTTTTGGAGCTGAGCTACCAAAGCTGCCGCATCTGAAGAAATGGCCCAGCAACCGGGGCTCTCTGGACGCTCGGCAGGAACAAGGTCATTATTTCCCACCATCCCAAGGGCCTCAGAGGGAGGGACAGAGGGAGGGACAGAGGAAGGGAAGGGACATGTTTTGCTGAGTGCATACCTGAGCCAGGCATTCTGCAAAGTGCCTACAAACATTATCTCGGCTATTCCCCTCAAAATCCTACCACCAGCCAGGTACTGTTATCCCCTTTCATGGATGCAGAAACAGAAGTGAAGGAACTTTCCCCCAGGACACCCAGCTCAGGTGAGTGGAGGAGCACATTCGCACCCCATTCGTGCCCCATGACACTGCACTGCCTCCAGCACTGTTGGGACCAGGTGCCATTGCACGGACATCCAGGACAGGCTGGATGCACATCAGGAGAGCTGACCAGGGCAAAGGAAGGAAGACAGGGTACCTTCCCCAAAGTCGGAGCCCTGGGGGCTCCAGGGGCCCTGCAAACCTATGAGGCCTCAATAGCCAGGCTGGGGGGCACCTGCCAGTTGAGGGGGGGGGGGGGGCGTGATGGGCTGGAACCTTCACAAGACCAATGCCCGTAGAAGTGAACAAGCTCTTCAGGGGATTTCGAGGAGATGGGCTGATTTGGTGTGCAGGACAGCTGACTCATAAGGCAGGCGACACTGGGGCCCTGGCGGAGCTGGCCAGGGTTCCCTGAGGCCACTCGGACTAATGCATCAGAGACGTTTTGTTAGGAAGATTACAGACTGAAGCGGGAGCACCAAAAATAATGAATCTGTGAGTGGATTTTATTTAGGTGTTGATTCATGGTTGTCCTATAAGCCAACAGCCCGTCAGAACTATAAATTAACGAGATAAAATGTGGCTGGCTCTCCATATTTCAGGCCGGGTATTGACATTTCAGAATCCACAGATTTTTAACTGTATTGATTGAGGACACCAGGATAAATGGCCTTGGCACCAAATTCCCATTAACGACAATGGGCACCGAGTGACTAATTCCCAAAGCACTGCGGTGAGAACGCCCTGCATTGCCTTCTCCTGGCAGGGAGTTCTAATTAGATTGAAATGAAAAAGCCAAATCACCAAGGGCGGAAAGAGGCAGATCGAGTGAAAAGGGAAATCAGACTCGGTGACGAGAAAGGACGACGAGAGAAGTCAAACCGGGCCGAGAGCCACGGGGGCCGCCCAAGCCCACCGGCCTCTGTTAAAGACAGCATCTATGACAACCTGGGCCAAGGGTGGGGACGCACAGCTGAGGTGGGAGGCACGGGGGGAGCCACCGATGGGTTTCACTGCCCAGCAAGGGTCAGCCTCTGCTCACACACTCCAAGTCGCTGCTCCGAGCCAGCCCTGGCCAGATGACGAAGACACGAAGACTCCCAGGGCAGGTCCCATTCTCAAGAGCTCCCACACTAGTCAGGGCGACAAACACAGAGACCAACAGCCCCCTCAGCAGGGGAAGTCCATGTCGGGGCTGGAGGGCTGCTCCAAGGGTGAGGTCCACACCCTGAGACCTCCCCACGAGGGACAAAGGATATCCAACGCGCTCACTGCTACAGCCCCAGCACCAGGTCCTACACATAGCAGGTGCTCAGGAAATACCTGCTGAGTGAATGGAACCCGGCTCTCAACAGGTGATGAGCACTATTCCCGGGAGTGGGGCAGAGTGGAAAAGTCCCCCCGTCTTAGGCGAAGCCCTGAGGACAGGGGCTGAGCCTTCCCTCCACCACCCAGTACACCACCGTTGGAGGAGCACCCTGGGCCCGGGGCCACACGAGCTCCGCTCCAGTGAAGTTCTGCCACAGACTGGGCAAGGCATGCCCCCTCCCCTCCTCCAGCTCTCCACCTCACCCTGGTCATACCCAACCAGCTGAAGATACCAGGCAGACCTGCCCAGAGTGCAAATCAAGCCATGATTCTCTCCTGCTCCAAACTCAGCAACGGCCCCCTACTGCCACCTGCTGTGGCAGTCCCTAACTTGTCAGAAGACTCTCTTCAAAAAAATCCAAAAATTTCAGAAGCCTTCCCCCACATTCACACACACCCACACATGCCACGGCAGTGTCTGTTTAACATCTGTTGATTGAGAAGATACATCATGACAAAGGGCCACTAAGCATCCATTAATGTTATCAAATGAACTCGTATTTGATTAACCCAACAGCACCGCCAGGATGCGAAAAGCATCACTCCTTCGCTCCGAGGGTGGGCAGTGCAGGTACCCATGGGCACCCAATGACCCTGGAGTGGGGGGGCAGCGGGGCCAGGAAAAGGAAAAGACCTCACAGGCCGGGAACCACAGGTCTGCACCCCCAGACTCCCCCGCAACTGCCTGCACCCCACAACGCCACACACTCCACTCCTGTTCCTCTAACAACTCTGTCCTCATTGTTCTGTCTGCTGGGAATGTGCTTCCCTCCTCCTCCACCGCACCCCGTCCACCCGGATCCTCTGTCCCCTGGGTCCTGGGTCCTGCCTCCTGCCAGGTTCCAGGCTACATGTTCTTGCATCTCGCTCCATCACCACAACCTGGGATTCTGTCCACACTTCCGTCTCCCCCGGCAGACAAGAGCTTCTGGGGTGGATCCTGGGTCTGCATCTCCAATGCTGAGCATGGGTTACTGGGCACATGGGCAACGGAGTGAGCCTGGCAGATTTTTGCACACAAAGAAGATTCTGGCGGTGCGGCCTTAAAGGGCGAGACCCCAGATGTAAGGCTGCAGGAGAAGGCCTAGCACACAGTGGGTGGTCAGGACATTACCCACCGCGGTCCCTGTGGCACGAAACTCCCTGAGCCATGGCGTCCTCATCGGCCCTGTGGGACTCACTGTAAGACCACAAATGGTTAGGGAAACACTGTGTTGAGAAGAAAAACCCCATATACACTCAGCACCATGGAAAGGACATAGGATTTGCAAATGCAGACACGGCTCTAAATCCCCACTTGCCACGTACCACGGGGAGGTCGTGAGCTAGCTACTCCCTGCTCTGAGCCTCAGCTTTCTGCCTGTAAAATGGAGAAGAGATTGCAGGCAGCACGCCGTGGTGAGGGCCTGTGGCACGGTACCGGCCGCTGACACGGCCACCAATCTTGTCCTCACCCCCGCTGAAGACGCACGGGGCTCAGGCAGAGGAGCCTCGAGGCCAAGCCTCAGCAATCCAGTGACGAGTATGCTCCGGGTGGGACACAAACCTCACCATTACCCTACACCATCCGCCGTATTCCTTCGCCGTGCCCCCTCCCAGCTGCTGGGGAGGGGCTGTGTGGTCGGGCCCAGAGCTGTCGTCTCCTGCTTGCCAGGCCCTGAGAGAGGCACGGACCCCAGGGCCTTTGCCACGGGGTATGGGAGGCCTATGTGAAGACTTGGGACACCCCGGGGATGGGTGGGGACTCCGGCCTCCCCTCCTGGCCCCGGCAGGAGAGTCCAGCAGAAAAGTGACCAGAAGGAGCCCGAGGAAGAGAAGGCAACGTGGGTGCTGAGACCAGCCAACCTGAGTCAGGGGCAGAGGCTTCGAACCAGCTCTGACCCCGTGGCTCTGTCCTCGCCTGAGGACCACGGACAGGACCCCACGCAGGGGCTGTGGCGGGATTAGGTGCTAAGAGTGCCTGTTGCACAGGAGTACTCGCTAATGTAAAGTTCCTTCCACTGACTGCTCTCTCCTTCTCGCCCTGGTTGTCAAGAGCCCCCTTAGGATTTACCCAGCACAAATCCATCTTACCCAAATGCCTTTTCAGTGTAGGCATTAAAGCAGAACTCGTTTGCAGACTTTCCTTATGAGCTGGAATCATTCCTTGCAGCCTTTCAACGATAATGAATTGACAGGAATTCTAAACTGATTCCAACCAAAGGACATTGTGATAAAGCTAAATCTATTTTGGTACAAATTACATGTCAGAAGTTGATTAAAAAGCTACCTCTTTATCCAGCCCCACAGCTTGGGCTGAGACAACCTTGGGGCTCTGTCCTCCGGGCAGACTGGCAGAGGCCCACCTTGAACCCTCCGTGGAGAGTCGTGGTTCCAGGCAAATGCCCTGGAAACGCACTCACCAACGTGAGCCTCTCCTGAGGGCTATCTCCTACTGCCCCGAAGCCATATGCAGCTTGTGGCTGCTGACCGCCCAGAGAAGCTTCCCGATGAGAAAGCCGACCCAGCCGCCAGCTCCGAGGAAGGGGCGCCTCGGGGTAACAATGCAGTAAAACACACCTGTTTCAAGGTCCGTGAGGTGTAGGGCGAAGTCGAAGCCCCCGCTGAGGATGCGCCGGCCACAGGGGGACCACCGGGCGGCCCGCACCGCCTCACTGTGCAGGCAGTAGGTCTGCAGGCAGCGGCCTGAGTCCACAGCATTCCACACCTACGAGGCAAACACAGCGCCAGACGTCAGAAGCGGAGGCCTGGTCTCTGGGGCTTGGCTTGGCCCCTCTACGGGGTGGAGAAGGTCTCATAGCGGAACGAGATTCCTGTTATTTTACTGTCCAAGCCACATCTAGCTGTTAAGTTCTTCCGTGCAGAAATGTCAAGTTTTCGGGGCTGGTGAGTTGAGGGGGAGCTTTTCCCAAAACCCCTCCCGGGCTCAAGGGGACCCACAAGAACACAGCGGGCCCGAGTCCCGCCTCTCCCCCGCCCTGCTTTGCAGCTGCTCACCGCCAAACGTCCCGCTCTGCTCACACTTCTAGCCCAGTGTCGCCTGCGTCTCTGATGGCTGTCCTCCAAGACAGGGCTTCGTGAGCCCTGAGGTGGACACCGCACCGAGTCAGGCTATCCTCTTGGGTCCAGCTTTGAGAGTCAGATTCGAAACGGAACCTGCCACACCTGTGCTTACAACCGGGCAAAGAGCCAGGATCTGCCAGCTGTCCTTTGTCCTGGGGAAGAGGTGCCATCCTTCATTCCCACCCTGGCTTTCCCTGGCGACAAAGCCGATGGCAGAAAGCCCCATGTACATTCAATGACTTCTGAAACATGCTCTTGAGCCCTCAAGTGTAGAACTGCACATTCCAAGGGCCAGGGCCACTCCACACAGGAGAGAGCCCTTCACCAGCGCACCAGCTCGTTCAGGAGCCCCGTGGAAAGGCTGGTTAGCACGGAGCCTGATAGGGCTGGCTCTGGGCCTGGCCAGTCCCCTACCCTCACTGACAATACAGGAAGCAGGGGAGGCTGTTGTCCATCGTGTGAGGTGGCTTTTAGAGGATCAAACACGAGAGACAGGCAGAGCACCTGCCACCGGCGTGTGGGCCTCGGAGGCAAGCGCCTCCCATGTGATGCTTCTGTTTGCAGATCGTGTGACCTGGCCAGGCAGCCTGGCCTCCCTGGGCCTCAGTCTCCTCCTCTGTGAAGCGGGGGTCAGAGCCCCACCCCAAGGCCTGTGGTGAGGAATGAGTGGAGCTGGTGCACGGGCTCCTTGGGGCTTGCCGTGCACCCAGTTCTTGGCAACAGTATTCTCTGACCTTCTCTCGGTTACGGTGGGGAACCCAAGCCTCGTGTTCTTCGTCGCCACCCACGCACATCCACAAGCCAGATGTGGAGATGGCCTTCCCTCTCAAGACGAGAAAATTCATCCCGCTGCTTCCCCAAGGTGCTCACAAGGCAAAGGATCAGAGTTCTGAAAGCATGTTTCCTGGGCATATGGAAATGTCTGAGCTTAAGGAAACAAGAGCAGCTGTCAACGAATGCTAAGAGAGCTCAGATCCTTTTTTTCTTATTGGGGGTCAATAGCTGGGGTCTCGAACTGAAACAATCATGACATAGCAGCATCTACATTTAGAAATATGGACAGAGGGCCGCCTGGCTGGCTCGGCCAGCAGAGCACACAACTCTTGATCTCAGGTCATGGATTCAAGCTCCATGTTGGGCATGGAGCCCACTGTAAAAAAAAATAAATAAATAAATAAATAAAAAGAGTATGGACAGAGGGGCGCCTGGATGGCTCAGTCAGTTGAGTGTCTGACTCTTCATTTCAGCTCAGGTCATGATCTCACGGTTCGTGAGTTCGAGCCCTGAGTCGGGCTCTGCGCTGACAGTACGGAGCCAGCTTGGGATTCTCTCTCTCCCTCTCTGTGCCCTTCCTCTGCTCATGCTCTCTCTCTCTCTCAAAATAAGTAAATAAGCATTTAAAAAAAACGAGAGAAGAAAAATTCTAAAAAAAAGAAATACGGACAGAAATAACGGAAGAAACAACCAGAAGACGTCAACACGGAGTAGAAATTTATGGTAGAAGAACAGAGCATGTAGTTTTTTGCAAAACTAGGGACAAGTATGACTCGTTAATAGAGAAAATAAAGTAGAACTAATGAGCTACACCTACAGAGTTAACAATGGCAAAGCAGTAAAAGACATAATATTGATTACATGAGACAAGCTTCATATACACAGCAAGATGCCACCTAAATTACCAAAACACGTAAAACATCACTTCACACCCATGGCTTCTATCAAAAACAAGAAAAAAGAACAAGTGTTGGGAGAATGTGGGGAAACTGGAACCTCTGTGCACTGTCAGTGGGAACACAAAATGGCACAGATTATACGGAAAACAGTACGACAGTTTCTTAAAAAATTATCCATAGAGCTGCCATATGATCCAGCAAGCCCGCTTGTGTGTATATAACCACAAAATGGAGAGCAGGGTCTCAAAGAGATTCCTGCGCACCAACGTTCACAGCAGCATTACTCACAGGGGCAAAAGGTAGAAGCAATCCGAGTGTCCACTGACAGAAGAACGGATAAACAAAGCATGGTCTCTCCATACAATGGACTACTATTCAGTCTTAAAAAGGAGGGAGATGCTGACACCTGCTCAACACGGATGAACCTTGAGGACATTATGCCGAGTGAAATAAGCCAGACACTAAACGGCAAAAAGCGTATATAATTCCACTCACATAAGGTTCCTAGAAGAGTCAAAATCATAGACACAGAAAGTAGAATGGGGGATGCCAGGAGCTGGGGGAGGGGAGATGGGGAGTTAGTGTTTAATGGGGACAGAGTTTCAGTTTTGCAAGACAGAAAGAGTTCTGGGGATGGATGGTGCGATGGTTGTACAATAAGGTAAATGTGCTCAATGCCAATGAACTGTACACTTAAAAATGGTTAAAACGGTAAATTTTATGTGATATGTATTGCAACACAATTTTAAAAACACACGTGAAGCAAAATTCTATCAAGCTTATTTGTGCATTTGTAGTAAGACCATAACAACATATATGAAGATGATGGTCACTCTGGGGAAATGGTGGGTGAGGGACGGGGTTGGGTGAAGGGCACTGTGAACACTACACTGTCTTTCTGAGAGAGAGAGAGAGAGAGAGAGAGAGAGAATGCTCTGAAGCAAATATGTTCAAATGTTTCCATCTGTTAAACTCATTCATTTCTTCATTCATTCAACAAACATTTCTTGAGCAGCTGTTATTAGCCAGGCATTATTCAGCAGCAAACAACTAAGACAAAAACCCCTGCCTTCAAAGAGACAGACACTAAACAAGATAAACCAGCAGAATCTCTATAGCATGTAAGGTAGGGGTAAAGGCTGGAGGCGTAATAAGTGAGCAAGAAAGGGGCCCTAAGGGCAGCAGAAGTTGAGATGGTGGCCAGGAAGGGCCTCTCAGAGAAGGTGGCTCTGAAGGAAGACCTGAAGGGGGGATGATGGGAGCTATACAGAAATTGAGGAAGAACCTTCCAGGCGGAAACAGGACCCCTCTGGCTTCTCTACCAGGAGGAGAGTGCAAGGCAAGGGAGACAGTGTGGAGCTTCTGCAAAAATCCAGGGGACAGAGGAGAATAGTTGGACCAGCTGGAGGCACTGGGAAAGTGGCCTCACTTGGAAAGTAGAAGCAACAAAATGAATGGGGGGTGGAGACAAGGAAAGAGAAGAAAGAGAGGGGAGGAGGAGGAAGAGGAGGGGAAGGCACCAAGGCGCAAAGCAGCACACTGGTAGGTCTGAATTCTCGGGAGGGGGGCCTCTGAATCAGCCATGGAGACATGTTAGGGAAATCCATCAATCTGTAAATTGCCCGATAACGCTCCTCTGAAGTGAAAAATGCATACTTGGCTCTCCTGGCTGATATATACACAAGGATAGCGTCAGAATCAATGCGGACCAGTCAGCCACTTCTCCAAGCTACCCAGGGTGAAGGAGAGAAGAAACGTTGCTAATCGCCCTCCCTAATTGAATTTAATGTTCACCGTCAGGTTTTAAAGATTAATTCCCAAACACTGTGGCAGCCTGAAGTGTGTACCTTTTTTCAATTAAGTAATTAGAGATCCCAATCTGCCTCCCTGGAATTAAGGAGTTAAGTCTTCTGTCAAACATTCTAAGATGGCTTGGTGCATTAACTAGAGACAGACATTCTATGTGTCCAACAGAAGTCAGATTTGGAAAGAACATGACAAGTGAAACACGCATTTGCTTGGCTTTCCTGTATTTACTGTGGTTTCCATGTCCTGGTTACTGATACATGGCTCTACCAGGAGTTCCTCACAGTGTCTTAAGACCTACTGCTTTAACCACAGGTTATGTTCCTTCTGCCTGTCTGCCTTTTGTTTTTGATTACAAAATAAACACAACCTCCTTGTAAAATATTCAAATTATACAGATGTACAAAAAACCAATACCCCATAGGAATCAACTATAGGACTGTGGTTCTCTGATTATATTGGAACTAAGTATGCTCGGGGCGGGGGGGGGGGGGGGGGGGGGGGTGGGGAATGAAACAACAAAGAAACACAAAGAAGAAAATAAGAGTCATCCATAATTCCACCACCTGCACACAGTGGCTATCAAACTTCTGGGTGAATCTTTGCCTCCCATCTGGCCCACCCCTGACAGCTCCTGCCTCAGGGACATTCCTAGTTCAGCTGAAGTTCCTGGCCTACTCTCTACCCCCTGGCAGCCCCTGCTACTCCAGGATATCATTCTAGAGACGACTATCAGACTCACTAGCTCAGCAAGGCTGTGCAACCTGTGCGTAAACTTTGACCAAGCCATTTGCCTGCAAAAGCTCTGGGATTCCTTTATGATGTGTGTCAAAGGCTGGAACTGCACTGAATGTACAGAACAATTTGGGGAGATATCTCAACGTTATTGAGTCTTCCAATGCATGAATAGGATATGTCTCTCCTTTCATTCAGGCCTTCTTTAATTTCTCTAAGCAACGGTTTGTAGTTTTTTTGTTTTTATTTTTTATTTTTTTTTAACGTTGATTTATTTTTGAGGCAGAGAGACACAGCAAGAACGGGGGAGGGTCAGAGACAGAGAGGGAGACACAGAATCTGAAACAGGCTCTAGGCTCTGAGCTGTCAGCACAGAGCCCGACGCGGGGCTCAAACTCACAAACCGCGAGATCATGACCTGAGCCAAAGTTGGACGCTTAACCAACTGAACCACCCAGGCGCCCCGGTTTGTAGTTTTTTAATGAAAAAAAATCTTATGCATCTTTTGTCAAACTTATTCCTAATTACTTCATATTTTGATGATATTGTAAATGGTATTTTTTATTTTTAATTTCAGGCTCATTTCCAGTAAGTAGACATGAGATCAGTTTTTTAGATCTTGACCTTGAATTCTGCTAAACCAACTTTTTAGTTCTAGAAGGTTTTTTTTTTTGTAGATTCAGTACAATTTTCCACATAGACAGTCAGGTTGTCTGCAAATAAAGACAGTTTTACTTCCTTCTTTCCAATATGGATACCTTTTGTTTCTTTTTCTTGCCTTATTGCACTGGCTAGAATCCCCACTACAATGTTGCATAGACATGGTGAGGGCAGACACGCTTGCCTAGTTCCTGATCTTTTGGGGAAAGCAGTCAGTCTTTTACACAGTTAAGTATGACGCAAAAGCTAATGTTTTCATAAATGTCCCTTATCAGTTTAAGAACATTCTATTTCTACTTTGCACAAAGTTTTTTTTTCTTTATCAGAAATGAATACTGTAGATTGTTAAATGCTCCTTCTGTGTCTCTTCACACGATCATTTGGTTCTTCTTTTTTAGTTCATTAATATGCTGAAATGCACTGACTGATTTCAAATATTAAGTGAAGCTTGCATTCCTGAGACAGATCTTACTTGGCCCTGATATTACAAATAAATAAATATAAGTATATATGTATACACACACACAAACACACACACACAGTTGGATTAATTTGCTAAAATTTAATTTAAAATTTTGTACTTATGTTCATGAAAGATACTGGTCTATCACTTTCTTCTCTTACAATGTATTTTTTCCTGTTGGGTATAAGGTAATGATGGCCTCACAGAATGAGCTGGGAAGTATTTCTTCCTCTATGATTTTCTAGAAGAGTTTGAATAGGATTGTACAGGAGTTTCCCAGGGCTGCCATAACAAAGTACCACAAACTGAGTGGCTTAAAACAACAGAAATGTATTGTCTCATGATTAAGGAAACTAAAAGGCAGAAATTAAGGTGCTGGCAGGGTTGGTGCCTTCTGAGGGCCATGAGGGAAGGATCTGTTCCACACCTTTCTTCTTGATTTCTACATGGCTGCCTTCACGTTCACATGGTGTTCTCTCTGCCTGTCTGTCTCCAAATCTCCCCTTTTGATTAGGATGCCAGTCATACTGGATTATGGCCCATCCTAATGACCTCATTTTAACATGATTAATCTCTGTAAAGACCCTATCTCCAAATAAAGACTTATTCTGAGGCACTGGGGGTTAGGAATTCAAAATATAAATTTTGAGACACGACTCAACCCTTAACAAATTGGTATAATTTCTATCTTAAATGTTTGGTAAGATTCACTAGTGAAGTCGTTTGGGCCTAGAGTTTTCTCTGTGGGAAGGTTTTAAACTATGAATTCAATTTCTTTAATAGATACAGGGCTTTGGAGGTTATCTATTTCTTCATGAGTGAGCTTTTCCTGTTTGGGTCATTCAAGGGGTTTATCTGTGTCATCTAACTTGTAGAATTCACTGGCAAAAAGTTGATCCTCACATGACCTTTGTAGCCTTTTACTATCTTTAGAATCTGTAATCAAGTCACTTCTCACATAATATTAGCAATTTGTATCTTTTCTATTTTATTCCTGATGCGTAGCTGAAGGGCTATCAGCTTCAATGATCTCAAAGAACCAACTTTTGGATTTACTGATTTTTCTCTACTGTTTATCGGTTTTATATTTCAGTTGTTTCTGCTCTTAATCTCCTTCCTTTTGCGTACATTGGTTGAATTTGCTCTTCCTTTTCTCATGTCTTAAAGTGGAAACTGAGATCACTGATTTGAAATTTTCTCCTTTATTAATATAGGCAATTACTGCTATAAATTAGCAGCTGAGAATTGCTCTCTCTACATTCCACAAATTTTCATGTTGTTTTTTCATAAGCATTCAGTTCAACATGTTTTCTAATATCTCTAACAGTTTTTTCCTTGACCCAAGGATTATTTAGAAGTGTAATTTTAGTTTCCAAATATTTGGGAATTTTCCAGATACCTGTTACTGATTTTTAACTTAATCCCGTGATCATTAGAGTATATGCTTTGAATGATTTCAAACCTTTTAAATTTACTGAGACTTATTTTATGGCCTAGAATTTGGTCTGCCCTGGTAAACATTCCACATATGCTATAAAAGAATGTACGTTATGCTGTTGTTACATAAAGTGTTTTATAAATGTCAATTAGGCCAAATTGGATGATAGTGTTATTCAAATATTCTGTATCTTTACTGATTTTCTGTCTACTTGAGCTATTGACTATTGAGAAAAGGGTGTTTAAACCTCCAACTATAGTTGTGGATTTGATTATTTCTTCATTCAGTTCTATCAGTTTTGCTTCATGGATTTTAAAGCTCTTATTAGGTGTATAAATATTGATGCCCTTCAAGGAACTGACCCCTTCATCATTATAAGATAACTCTATTTCTGCTAATATTCTTTGCTCTGAAGTCTACTTTGTCTGATATGAATATGGCCACTCTGTTTAAAATTAGTATTAGTTTGGTATATGTTTTTCCATCCTTTAACATTTAACTTTTTGTGTCTTTATATTTAAAGTGGGTTTCTGGTAGGCATTGTATAAATTGCCTTTTTATCCAATCTAATAATCTTTGTTTTTTAAATGGGTATTTAGACCATTTCATCTATTATTGATGCAGTTTGGGTTTAAATTTGCTGCTTGTTTTCCGTTTTCCACTCATCTCATCTGTCCTTTGTTCCCTCTTTCCCTTTTTTGCCTTCTTTGGAATTAAGCATTTTTTGTTATTTCATTTTATCTCCCAATGTTAGATTACTAACCGTTAATTTTGTTTTGTTTTATTCCTAGTTGCTTTAAGGTTTAGAGCATACATCTCTAACTTATCACAGTCACTTTCAAGGAATATTAGCACTTGCCTGATAAGAACCATAATAATAATACATACTGTGTTCCCCATCTCAGCCTGTATGCATTATCACACGTTTCACACAAACCCCCTAAAACATGGCCATTGTTTTTACCTTAAATAATCAAACATCGTTGAAAGGGATTTTTAAGTAAGAACAAAAATTATTTAGATTTACCCACATATTTACCACTTCTGGTGCTCAGCACTCCCCTGTGTAAATGTAGATGTCTATCTGGCATCATTTTCCTTCTGCCTTGAGAACTTTATTTAACATTTCCCATAGTACAAGTCTGCTGGTGGTGAATTACTTCCACTTTTAAATGTCTAAAAAAAGTATTTTGCCTTTCCCTTAAAAACATATTTCACTGGGTATTAAATTTGGGGCTGACAGTGGTTTGTTCTTTTTCCTTCCAGTAGTTTAAGTATGTTGTTCCACTGTCTTCTGGCATTATTTCCAATAAGAAGTCTGCTGCCATTCTTCTCGATTGCTCAGGATGAAATTTGCCTTTTTCTCCTCCTCTGGCTGCTCTGAAAACTTTCTTCTTTATCGTTGGCTATAAGAAATTCCATTAAGAGGTACCTTGGTGAACTTTTTTCTTCATGGTTCTTGTGCTTAGGGTTCACTGAGTTCCTTGGTTCTGTGGGTTTCCAGTTTTCATCAAATTTGGAAAACTTTCAGCCCTTAGTTCTTTGAATATTTTTTTCTGTTCTCTCTGCCTGTGAAGACTTCAATTTCACATATATCAGGTGAGCTTGAAGTTGTACCACAACTCTTGGATGCTCTGTTCATTTTTCCCCAAGCTGTTTACTTTCTGTATTGCATTCTAAAACGTGTCTATGGCCAGGTCTTCAGATTTGCTAACCTTTTATAGTTTCCGATTTGCTATTAATCCTATCCAGTGCATTTTTCATCTGAGATTTTTTTTTTTTTTTCAGTTCTGGAGTTCAAACTGGATCTTTCTTCTATCTTCCTTGTCTCTCCTTAACATGCTCATGCTTGTCTCTACCTTTTTGCATATATGGAGCATATTTATAAATAGTTGGCTTAATGTTCTTACTGACTAATCACACCATCTGTGCCATTTCTGGGTCTGCTTCTATTGACTGATTTTTCTTCTAATCATAGTCTAGATTTTTCTACTTCTTTGCATTCCTTGTAATCTCTGTTTGGATGTCAGACACAGTGAATTTTACTTTAGTGGATGTTTTATATTTTTGTATTCCTATAAATACTCTTGAGGTTTGTTCTGGGACACGGTTAAATTACTTGGAAACCGTTCACTCCTTTCCAGGATAGTTTCAAAGCTCTGATAGAAGGAACTAGAACACTATTTAGTCTAGGGCGATTTTACCCTGCTGAGGGAACACTCTAATGAATTATGAGGACTTCCCACTCTGGCTTGTGGCACTATGAACTATTCTTGGCCCTGGGAGCTCTGGGGATTGTTCACCCTGTTCCTTTTGGGTGGTTCTTCTCCTGCTTCAAGGAATTTCCTCACACACATGTTGATCAAGTACTCCACTGAAGACTCTGAGGGAGCTTCCTACAGATCTCTGGAGCTTTCTGTTGGTGCAGCTCTCTAATCTCCCCTTCTCCGTCCTGAGAACTCTAGCTGCCGTGGCTTCCTTGACTCCCAGCTTTGTCTCCTCAGGTCAGGAAGACCACTGAGACCCATTTGGGTTTCTCCTCCCTGTGTGGCAGTCTGGGAACTCTCACCAGACAGTCAGCGGGAGCAGCCCCCCAGGACCCATTTCATTTTGCTTCCCCTTCTCTCAAGGCCCACTGTCTCCATTGCCTAGCGTTGTTTTTTTTTTTAATGTTTATTTATTTTTGAGAGAGAGAGGGGTGGGGGGAGGGCAGAGAGAGAGGGAGACACAGAATCCAAAGCAGGGTCCAGGCTCTGAGTTGTCAGCACAGACCCCAACACGGGGCTTGAACTCACGAGCCGTGAGATCATGACCTGAGCCGAAGTCGGACGCTCGACAGACTGAGCCATCCAGGCGCCCCTCCATTGCCTAGCGTTTTGATTTTTACATTTTGTAAAAACCACTGCTTCTTACATTTTGTCTGATTTTTTAAATTGTTTAAGATTGAATCATAAATCTGGCCCCTATTACTCCATCTTGGCCAAAAGTGTAAGTCCTCAAAGTTATTTAGAAGTGTGTGGCTTATTTGTAACAACATGGATGGAACGGGAGGGTATTATGCTGAGTGAAGTCAGTCAGAGAAAGACAGATATCATATGATTTCACTCATGTGTGGAATCTGAGAAACTTAGCAGATGAGCACAGGGGAAGGGAAGGAAAACTAAGATAAAAACAGAGAGGGAGGCAAACCATAAGAAACTCTTAAATACAGAGAACTGAAGGTTGATGGGGGTGGGTGTGGGGCTGGGTTAAATGGATAATGGGCATTAAGGAGGGTACTTTTCAGGATGAGCACTGGGTGTGATATGTCAGAAATGAATCACTGGGTTCTAATCCTGAAGCCAAGACTACATTGTATGTTAACTAACTTGAGGATTTAAAAAAAAAAAAAAAAGTGTGTCTTAATTGCCGAATGTTTATGGTTTTTCATATTGTTTAGTAACTCATTATTACTAATTTAATTCCATTGTAAACAGAGACTAGGCTCTCTGTTGTTTCAATCTTTTTAAATGTATTGAGATTTGCGTGTGACCTATCTTAGTAAAGTACTATTTGAATTTGAAAAGCCCACGTAGCCTACGCTTGCCATGCATAGTGTTCTATAAATGTGAATTAAGGTAAGGTAGCTGATAGTGTAATAGAGATCTCCCATCTTTATTGATCTGTTTGGCTGTCCAATCAATTACTTAGAGAAGAGTTAAGATCTCCACGTGTAAGTATGAATTTTTTTATTCTCCCTTTCAGGCTATGAAAAATGTTTCATGTACTTTGAAGCTCTGTTATTAAGTGCATATACGATTGTAAGATCTTCCTGATAAATTGATTCTTTTATCACTATGAAATGTCTTCTCTCTTACTCTTGTTGACAGCATATAATTTTACTTTTGTATCCATTCCAATAATCTCTTTCAATCGCGATGTTTAACCCATTTACATTTAACATGATTGTTGATATGCTCAGAATTACATCTATCATTTTGCTATTTGTTTTCTGGTTTTATCTCTGTTTTATTTCGCTTTTCTTCCCTTACTACCTTCTTTTGAAATAACTTTTTACAATTCCATTTTACTTATTGGCTTTTTAGCTATTCCTTGATGTTACTTCTTTAACGGTTGCTCTAGGGATTATAATATACATTCTTAATATTTTAAAGTCTTTTTATGGTTAATATTGTACCAGTTTACATAAAATATAAGAAGCTTGAAACCATAAATGTCTTTCATCCGTGCCCATTCTTTAGTCTATAGTTGTCACATGTATCACATCCACATATGTTAGAAACCCCACAAGCAATATGATCGTTTTTGCTTTAAATAGTCATATGTATTTTTTTGTTTAATTTAAGAGGAAAAAATAGTCTTCTATCTTTCCCCACATATTTACCATTTCCAGGCTCTTCACTCCTTCCTGAAGATCTGAGCTCCGATCTGGTGTCATATTCCTCCATCCTAAAGAACATCCTTTAACATTTCTAAGTTGCATGTCAGCTGTCAATGAATTCTCAGTTGCCATTTATCTGAAAATGTCTTTTTCTTTAACATTTATTCATTTTTGAGAGAGCGAGACAGAGTGCCAGCAGGGGAGGGGCAGAGAGAGAGGGAGACACAGAATCCGAAGCAGGCTCCAGGCTCCATGCTGTCAGCATAGAGCCTGACGTGGGCCTTGAACCCATGAACTGTGAGATCATGACCTGAGCCAAAATCAGACGCTTAACCGACTAAGCCACCCAAGTGCCCCTATCTGAAAACGTCTTTAATTCACCTTCATTCTTAGACAATACAGAATCATGAGTTAACATGTTTTTGGTTGTGTGTGTGCGTGTGCATGTGTGTTTTATCAACACTTTGAAGATGCTATTCGACTGCTTCTGGACTCCACTGATTCTGATGAGCAGTCAGTGATTTTCATACCATTATTCTCCTCTATGTGATTTTCATTTTTCTCTTGTTACTTTAAATTTTTTAATCTTTGGTTTCCACATGTTTGACTAGGATATGCCATAGTGTGATTCTCTTTATATGTCTTATTTGGGGGTTGCAAAGTTTGTTTTTTTTTCTTTTGAATCTGTAAATACACACATTTCATCAAATTTGGGAAGTTTTCAGGCATTATTTCTTCAAATAGTTTTTTCTTCCTCATTCTCTCTCACCTCCTTCTGGGACTCCAATTATACACACGATATCACAATATATATTATACAGATATCTCTGGATATTATCCACAGGTCCCTGTGTATCCTGTTTGTTTGTTTTAATGTTTATTTATTCTTGAGAGAGACAGAGAGACAGAGTGTGAGCAAGGGAGGGGCAGAGAGAGAAGGAGATGCAGAATCTGAAGCAGGTTCCAGGCTCTGGGCTGTCGGCACAGAGCCCAACACAGGGCTTGAACTCATGAGCTGTGAGATCATGACCTGGGCCGAAGTTGGGTGCTTAACTGACTGAACCACCCAAGCGCCCCTATCTGTTCTTTCTTTCCCCTACTCCTTTCCTCTGTTTTCAGATTGAATAATTTCTATTGTTCTATCTCCAAGTTCACTAGCTCCTTCTTCTGACATCTCCATTCTGCAATGGAGCCCAAATGATGGATTCTTTCTTTCAGATACTGTATTTTTCAACTCTAGGATTTCCATTTGTTTTTCTATATACAGCAGTTGCCATTTCTCTACAGAGATCTCCTGTCTTTTTATTCATTGCGAATATATTTTCCTTTGTATCCTTCAGCACTTTCATAATAACTGTTTTAAAATACTCTGCTAATTTCAACATCTGGATATCTTGGAGACAAGCTCCACTGATCGCCTTTCTCTTGACTATGGGTCCCCTCTTCCTGTTTCTGCCTACAGTGAGTAATTTGGGGTGGAATGCTAGATATGACAAAATTTATGTTGTATAGACTCTAGACTGTTATGTTTCTCTGAAGAACAATTTTGTTTTCAACAGTCAGCTAACTTGGCTCTACTCACATTTTAAACTGTCTCCTCTGCTGTGTGCAGCAGCAGAAATTTCTGTTTGGTTCTCTTAGCCTTAGCTGAGCTGCTTGGAGTCTGTTCCATGCATTGGTCCGGGAGTCATCCAGAGATCTGGGCAGAGCCTATTGACAGAACTTAGGACTCCTCTTCTCTGACTCTTTCCTTTCTGAGATCTCCCTCCTCACTTTCCAGCTGCCGTGGTTGCCCCATCTGTCCTCTGCTTCTTCAAGCCAGTAACATTGCGAGTTTTCTATCCAACTTTTAGCTGCTGCTCTGCCAGGCACAGATTGGAGCCCACCCTTGGGCAGAAAAACATCAAAGCAGAAGACTCGCCCAGCGCCGTTTCCTTCTTCTAAGAGCTCCCTTCCAGTATCTGCCTGCCTTCTGTTGCTCTCCGACACCTTCAAGTAGCTTACTGTTGTTGTTGTTGTTGTTGTTGTTGTTGTTGTTGTTCAGAGTTTACAGTTGTCAGCTGTACAGTTACTCTGATAGGAACTGCTCCTTCATTACTGGAAACCAAATCGGACACCTGGTTTTGAGCATCTGTTCTGCAGTCCTGGACAGTGACACATCCCACCACTTCCTCATCTCCACCCCCAGGCCTGGCACACACACACCCCACTGCCCCAGTACTTAGGTAACAATCTCCCTACACCCTGCCCCCCGGTAGGGATATTTCGAAGAGTGAGGGGACTGGAGTATTTGTTCTGTGTGTGAGCTGCTGTGTCACGGAGGTGACAAGAAGGCCAGGAGTGATCTGTAAACTGATGTCATTTACCGCAGGCAGGAATGAGAAGCCAGGAATGATCTGAGGAGACGGGCCCACCCACACTACTCCCCCAGCCCTGTCAGCTCCAGGAAAGCTTGTAGAGAGCCTGGGAAACCTGCAGGGTTCCTAGGATACGTGGCAAAGAAGTTGGAACCAGTTTTGCTTGATTCTCTCAGGGCGGGGTACCGTGGCTGACAGCTGTTGTTACAAGGGGCTCACATTTGCAGAAATAGTGAGAACTAAAATAGTCCCTTCGATTTACACCATCTTCCTAAGTGCTTCCTAAAATTTTTTCTATACCACATGATGCGAGGTCCCTTAAAGTAAAGAATGAGGACAAACTCAATCAGCACCTGTAAGTACATTATACCGAGAATTCCAAGAAACTCTTCTCTGTATTCAATAAGGTCAGTGCCAAGGGAAGGAGTTTTAAATGTCAGCAGAAGATGTAGAAGGCAAATAAGAGGTTTCTTGGAGTAGAAAGGATTGAGAGTAAGACCCATCAGAGGTTGCTGAAGAATGCTTGGGGAGCTGGGGGTCCTCGGGGCCACCCTCCTTGTAGAGTGGGGTGACCCCTCCGCAGCCTGCAGGGTCCCCAGTGGGTGGTGCAGCCTGTCCAACGGTGGTGAGTGCGGGACTCTGGGCAGAGCCAGGGCCCCTTCTGAAAGCATCACGATCCTGGATGTTATTCTGAGACAAAATGCCACCTCACCTCCCACCTCCAGGTAACAGCCATCCTGAATTCAGCAGTTACTAACGCATCAGGCAAGCTTTCAAGCACTTTGCGAGAATTAACTCGATCCTTACCCCTGCCTATGATTATAAACGCCATCTGACAGATGAGGAAACTGAAGCACGGAGAGGTCATCTCCCCCGGGGCCACACAGTGACAGATGGGGCAGGGAATCGGGCCCGGGCAGCTCAGCTCAAGAGCCTGCTGGCTGAACACAACATGCGTCCACCATCCGCCTGCGATGTGCCCCGCGGTCAGCCAAGCGCTCCCGACCCAGCTCTGTAGGGAACACAGCACAAAGCCAGACTGCCCCTCCGCCCACTGACAGCCCCTTAGCTGTGTCACGCTGACCCCCCCTCAGAACCCCTGCCCCCTAACGTGGTGCCCCAAAGTCCTACGGTCTTCCCTCATGCACTTTCCCCTCACCTGCCGGCTCCAATTTCCAAACACACCCCAAATCTAACCACTGCTCCTCACCTCCGCTGCGGCCACCCTCGTCTGAGACGCCACCACCCCTCCCCCGCTCCCTTGCGAGAGCCTCAAAAAACTGGGGCCTCGGCCTCCACTCAGCCCCACAGGCTGCTGCCGTAACGGCAGCCAGAGCAGCCCTAGGAGTCAGAAGTCAGGTGACACCCTTCCCCCGCTCAACAGCCGGCCGAGGGGCTCCCCGCCACTGGAACAAATCCCTGGCCATCCCCCCTGAGCCTTCTGCCTCATCAGACCCTTCTGCCTCAGGGCCCGCACACCTGCTTTCCCTCTACCTAGAATGTTCTCTCCAGACAGCCCCGGGGCTCACTCGAGTCTCTACCTAGACACAGTCCCTAAACCACCCGATTTAAACACTGCTCCCATCACTCGCCTTCCTCTTGGCTGGCTCTACTCTTCCTCAAAGCAGGCATTACTTCCTAACGTATTTATTTTTATTTGTTTGTTTGTTTGTTTGTTGTCTGCTTCTCCTACTAAAATGTAAGCTCTGTGAGGGTAAGGACTCTATTAATGACCTATTTTTGTTTGCTTCTGTACCCCCAGGGTGTTGAACAGGATCTGGCACACTCTAGAAGTGAAATAGATATTTGTTGCATAAGTGAAGGGATAGATGGAATGGACGAACGGACAGATGGATGGATACACACACACACAGATGAAAGGACGGCTCTCCCAGCTACAGTCTCCAGCTTGGACAAGCAGATCTCCCCTCGGTAATGTGACTCCACTTGTCTATTAAGTTGGGGAACAGAAGAGGCGAAGTACAATGCCCTTCGGCCATGAGACCGTCTTGCTCTGAGAATAAGTCGTGAATTCTTTCAGTTGGGGGTGCTTTTTTCAACAGTTGGATTATATCACCCGGTAAACACCTCTCCCTCTATGTTCACGAGGAGCCTGGACTCTCTGGCACCATGAGGACTTTGGACTGGTTCCTGCTCCTCTAGAAAATTAAGTGTGAGATGAAATCGCCACAGTTCTAAAGGCCTGGGTTCTTCAAGTGCCACATGCCTTACCTAATCAAGATTCACTTGGTCTCTGGCCTCAATACACAGAGATCCTGTGAGCCTAAGAATTCATAAAGAATGAACGATTTTGGTGAACGAGTGCTGGCTCTCAGCGAGCACATCTGTTTTAATCTTGCAATGCCCTGGATGCTATGTCCACTGTCCACTGTCCTGCCCCATGTCCGTTTGCCCTTCCTCTGGGACGAGCATCCCATCCTTCCGTGGAGAACCATTCACACCCCACTCGGTCGCTGGGGTACATGAGGCACTGACTCTAACCTCTACGAAGGCCATGTAACCCAGGCCTGGTCAATCAGAGGCAATGAGGTCCGAGCCCAGGGCGTCAGTGGACAGTGAAAGGGAAGAGGCACTTCCTCTCCACTGGGGTTGCAGAGGAGTAGCCCTGAAGCCGAAAGGGGGGCCCCAGCGGGGTGACACGTCCCTGGGACATGCCAAGAGAGACAGAAGGCGAGGGGCAGACCAGGACACAAGGGCCCCCGGGCCCCCTGAAACTGTACAACCCTTGACCTCGTCACCTCTCGAGCCAGCAGACTGTTTTCTGCTTCAGCTCCTAGGCACGGCTGCTGGCAGCCAAAAGTTGTCACACAAAGCCTTCTAGAATTTTGCCATGAGTCAACCCTAAGGTTGCTGACGGCTTCCTACACCACCTTTCTTCTCTCTCAGAAGACAGGCTGCACACTGACACCTCTGGTCTTCCCAGCGCGGCCTGCTCCCCGTAATTTCCCAGCACAGCCACAGCCGGTGGCGCCGCGGGGGCTCACCCGGCACCGCCGGATGCTTCTGTGCGCCAGCCTTGCCTGCCGGGGACCCCTCCGGGCTGCATGTCACAGCTGTCCTCTAGCCCTGAACACGGACAGCTGAGAGGTAGCTAACTGCTCCCTATGCACAAAAGCTAAGAAGTGCTCGCTCCTTCCAGAACCGGAGGGGCTGGGAGGAGGGTCTGAAATGGTTAGAGGCAGGGATAATAGTATACTTTAACTTCTGTGCACCGCACTCCACAGCACTCTCCAGATGATGGCATCCTGTGATCCTCACGTCGACTCCCAAGTCCACAGGGAAGTCACCTCCGTTTTACAGTTGCGGAAATGGAGGCCTAGCAAGGGTGGGCGGCTCTCATTCGTTCCCTGGGTTTATTCCACAGAGATCCACTCGGGGCCCAGTATGTGCCAAGAATGTTGCCCACTGCAGGAATCCCGGGGAATAGAACCACTCATGAGAGTCTAGTGAAAAAGACAGACATTAAGCAAATGTGTAAACAGGTACCACTGGAGGGAAGTGGAAGGCAAGAACGGGACTCTGGGAGGCAGTAACAGCAGGTGAAGTGTAAATTCAACTGGGGAGGTGGGCAGGCTTCTGAGGCAGGAGTGAGGCCGCAGGGAGGAAGCCTCGGGGGAGAGGGGAGGGCGGGCCTATCTCCCCCCGTGTACCACGGGAGGCGGCTGAAGGCTCAGACGCAGCAGAGCAAAGCAATGATCAAATTTTCCTTTTTAGAAAACGCACGCTGCCGTGTAAGAGGCCAGAATGATGTGGGGAGACCAGTGAAGAGGGAGGGCATTCGGAGGGAGAGAACGGGCCGGGTCCAAGGAAGCAATGAGCAAGCCAGGAACCGAGCACACACTGGACGTGCATTGTGGAAAAGGGTCACCAGGACTTGGGGTGGATCCGAGTGAGAGCAGCTGAGAGGCGGGGTGCCGGGGCTGTGGGGACACCGCAAGAGAGAGCATGCTCCTGGTCACACTGTGCTCGCAGCAGGGAGAACAGAACCTGGGACGTCTCCTTCCCATCACGGCACCACCTTTCCAAGCGATGGCAGTGGCAGGGGGTGGGGATCCACTCCATCCGAGCCAGGGTGAGGGGCAGCCTCCAAGTCACCGGGTCTGCTCTTCCACATGTGGATAGAGACTGGGGCTGCTCTTGGCAGTTACTAGTGGGGCCTCCTTAGAGCACACACTTACTGGGTTCCAATGGCCTCCAGCTTAACTCCTTCCACAGCCCCCATAGGAGGTTTGGGGCGGGGGGGAGGGGACCCTGGTGTCCCGGCTGTCATACGCAGCCTTGTCCCAGGGGACGGTCTCCTGACAGCTTTGCCAGAGACCCAGTCGAGAAAGCCGATCCCACCCAAGCCCAACAGGCAGCCAGGGCAGGGCCCCACAACAGAGGTGACCATCTCAGAAAGTGAGGTCACTCAGGTCCCGCTGCCATGGCAACCACCAGAGGCCTGAGCTAGGCCGTCTCCACACAGTGCCAGGCTGAGCTCCGACAGGCCCACACTGCTGGCCCTCCACGACTGGGTTGGGACGGGGGTGATCGTTTTCATCGAGACTCCTCAAAATAGGCATAAAAGTGAATGCCAACCTCTCATTCCCAAAACTCCATCCAGAAACCCAGTAAGGAGGTACTCTAGGAGTCTTCTGGCTATAAGGACTTAGGTGGCTAGGGGCTCCTGTGGGCACACCCAGGGGCCCAGAGGAGGGTTGTAAATGGGACCGGCCCAACCGGAAAGCATCCAGCCGACATGGGAGGCCCCAGTCGCCTGCCCAGCCCCACCTCTCACCTCTTCCTCATTCACGTGTCAACTTCCAGACATGTTTCGTAAATGTGCCCGGCTCTTTGCCCCCTCAGACTTTACACGTGCCCGTCCCTCTACTCGAAGCAGTTTCTTCCCTCTCTATCGGGTTGGCCCCTTCTCTTCCTTCCAGTCTCAGCTGAGATGCTCCTTCTTCCAGGAAGCCCTCCTGACTCCCAGAGGCTGAGGTAAGGTCCCAGTGGATGTTCCCACAGTGCCCCATGCTTTCCCTCTGGCGGGACCGGATGCACCACATGGTAAGGGTCTGGATGCCATCTGACCTCCCCTCTCCTGAAAACAAGTCAGGAGTGGCCGTCATGAGGGGAGACGGTGGTCCGGGGATCTTGCAGCTGGAAGGCCTGCTTTGTTTTCCTATTTTTAGTCATTACTCCTTTCCCCCATTACCTTACATACAATGCTTTTCTGACTCTGAAGGGAATCCACGAGCTTTTATCTTTTTTCACGCCCCCATCAGCACAAAAGGGCCATCCCTTTAGACCACCACGTGCCCAACACTGCCAGTGCTTCGTCACCGACACGTTGACATGTTCACGCGCTTCTCCAGTGGGTGTGACAGGGCCATTTTACAGATGAGGGACCTCCCATGGTGACCACCCTGGGCCACGGGCAGTGAGCAAAGGGACACAGGGTGACACTGAATCTAATCCTTGCACTCAGAGTGGCCGCCGTGAACCTACTGGCAGTGTCTTCACGGTACTTTTCTTTCTTTCTTTTTTTTTAAATATGAAATCTATTGTCAAATTGGTTTCCATACAACACCCCGTGCTCATCCCGACACGTGCCCTCCTCAATGCCCCTCACCCACCCCCCATCAACCCTCAGGTTGTGCTCAGTTTTTAAGAACCTCTTATGTTTTGGCTCCCTCCCTCTCTAACCTTTTTTTTTTTCCCTTTTTTTTTTTGCAGTACTTTTCAATGCATACTTTGTTTTTCCTGAGATCCCACTGAATACACAAATCTGGCATCTTGCTTTCTCCACTTAACATTTTCCAATGTTCTTAATAACTTCATTTTCAAAAGTGCAGTTACTCATCAATTCCAGAAAAGCCTAGCACAGATACGGCAGCGGCCTTGAACTTGACCATGTTCCCCTGGTGCCAACAGCTATATGCGCACGGCAAGAGGATTTAACAGCCCGATTCAGCGCAGCGGGAAGGAGCAAGTTGCTTGAGTCTGGGAAATACATTACCTCAATCTCACAAATGGTTTTTGAAAATCATTTCGGCCACAGAATTGTCATTCTGCAGGCCTGGCTTCTGCTGCCTCCCCACCCCAGGTCACCGCATCAGACATCGACAGACTCTGAGCATTCAAGTCTGGGGTGGCAGCAGACTGAGACCCTCGGCCCAGAGCACCCCAAATCCCTCCTGTCTTGGCCCACCCTGACCGGCTCAATTCGGCGACAGTACAAGAGCAGCTGACACTTGGCAAAGAAGCCCTATCTCCACCTGGAGGTTTGCACACACGCGGCTCAGCAGAAGTTGCTGCTGGCTGCCCAGAAACTCTCTTTGTGATCTCCAGATTGGTGCCCAAACAATCATGGTAGATTTATGGGCCTCGAGCCCAGGGCTCCGAAACGATCCCCAAGTCTAATTCCTTCTAAAAGGGCCAGTTAAGGACTAACTAACCAGCTTCCACCAGCTTTCAAGTCACACAAAATTTCTCAGGACTCAAGCTCATGCCCAGGCCTGCGGTTCTTTCGGGTTGAATATCGCTCCCTAACAAACTGAACCTTGCATGCATTAAGTGGCATTATAAATGGAGCCCCCCCAATTTCTAATAGTCTTGAATTAGTCTTACGTTGCACCACTTCAATGAGCATGAAATTATTTTACCTATAAAAGTTTAACAAGTGGGGTGCCTGGGTGGCTCAGTCGGTTGAGCGGCCGACTTCAGCTCAGATCACGATCTCGTGGTTCGTGAGCTCAAGCCCCTCGTCGGGCTCCGTGCTGACGGCTCGGAGCCTGGAGCCTGTTTCAGATTCTGTGTCTCCCTCTCTCTCTGCCCCTCCCCCACTCATGCTCTGTCTCTCTCTGTCTCAGAAATAAACATTAAAAAAAAATTTTTTTAAGTTTAACAAGTGACTCTAAAGAATTAAAAAGGTTCATAATGGGATAACAGTGATAAGTCTGCAGCACTTAAGTCAATGACTTCTGTGGTCACAAAGCCTGTAATTTACAGAAGCTGTGAGCATGGCAGTCAAAAATCCCTTTATCTGTACCTGTGCTGACAGCAGTAAGAACTCATATGTCAGGGAACAGCAGTTCCCCCCAAGAGCCGGGTGTGATCAGGAATCCTGGTACTGATTACAGAGAGCCCATTTGTCTATTAGTCAGCCTGTCTCTCCCGCGCTCCCGTTCACTAGCTCTTGGGTACGGCACGTGGCTTCCATTTTTTTCTTAATAGAACACAGCACAATTGCTGCTTGACTTTCAAGCTGTTGTTTTAAATTGATTATTATCAGTACTGTGCTATGCACCGCGTGTTGCAATTTATGCATTCTTACCGATGCCGATCATCAGCACCAACAACGAACCTGTTGCAGCTGTGTCATTCATCAACACCCCTCGGCATCCCCAGATGTGTACAAAGTCAGCCCCCTCCCCCTCTCTGGGCTCTGAATGGGCCTCATGGCCCCTCCTTCCCACCTCACCAGGAAGAAGACAGGCCACAGGGCTGAAACAGACTGGGGGGGGGGGTGTCCCCGAATGTCAGCAGGGGTGTGAGGCCAAACTTAACACGCTGAAGGCTTAGGGGCGCCTAGGTGGCTCAGCTGGTAAAGCGTCCGACTGCGGCTCAGGTCGCGATCTCATGGTTCGTGGGTTCGAGCCCCGAGTTGGGCTGTGTGCTGACAGCTCGGAGCCTGAAGCCTGCTTTGGATTCTGTGTCTCCCTCTCTCTTTGCCCCTCCTCTGATCATGCTCTGTCTCTCTCTCAAAAATAAATAAACATTAAAAAAATTTTTTTAAAAAACAGGTTGAAGGCTTAGCATCATTGTGGATTGAGCCTTCGCTTCCTTTACTGGGACTGCTGACTCCTTCCCTTTAAGGTCAGTATCATCCAGCAGGCGACGCGATGTCCAAGTGCAGGGTTCTAAACTCCACAACAGTGGAAACAGGCTCCCAGGACCACCTACACCTGACACCTGACACTCAGGTTAGGATAGAAAAGTCTTTCTATCCCAGCCCTCTTCCCCCTTCTTCCCACAGGTGAAGTCAGAAGCTCAGTGAGGCTTCAGAATAAAGGTGTATGGAAGCTTCCTGTGGATCCACAAATGAGGAGCCGTGACCCAGCAGGTCTCCCTTCTGGCTCCGGCAACGGGGCAGCTTTCGGCTGACTTCCCAGGCCCCAGGTCCAATGGCTGGGCTGGCCTATCCTCCACCACTCCCACCCCTGTGCTATATGGCTTCTAAGCTCTGTTTTCAGCTTTACAAAAGTAAGCTTTAAAATCCTCTTGCTGTGTATAAGTTTTTATGATAAACTAGTTGCAAATCTCTTTTGGAAGTTGCCATGGAATAAATTATAAATAAAGACCAACAAAGCCAAGGCTCTGAGGCAAAATCTTATTACCACCTTGAAGGAGTTCAGTGTCATTTTTCTTCCAGTAAACATGTAAATCCGATGTCCAAAACAATACAAGCTGCTTTATTCCATGGCTTATTTGCATGATTTTTAATGGCAAACAATAATAAAGTGTAACTGAACCCTCTAATCCTAAATTCATCTAGACTTTGCTGCAGAGAAATGCATTAATAATAACTTCCAGAGTTCTGTGTGACAACTCACAGTGCGGAGCTCTGAGACTCTGGGGGACGGGAACACTGTGAGGAAGCAAGAGGTGGGGGTGGGAACACGGGGTGACAACAACAAGGACATCACGGCTTGGGTTCCACCGGGCACCTCAAACACCCCGTATCCTCACCCTCCTGTGCCCCTTCGAGCGACACGGCCTGAGCAGAGGCCGCGTCTCTGAGCTGCCATTTCTACAGCTAGAAAACGGAATCCTGGGAAGCTTCACAAAGTAGAAAGTACAGCCGAAGGCTCCACGGACCTGTCGTTCTCTCTGTCCTTCACCATCTGCCACCAAAATGACGGTGTGCGCAGGGCTCAAGACCCTACCCAGCGAGGCTGGGAGGAGCTGTCTGTGTGCCTTCCTTTAGGACACTTGGTCTGCCAGATGAGTGAGCAGCACGTGCGACCGTCTCAGCTGTCCGTCCTCAGGCCGGTCCCGAGGCCCCAGAGCCAATGCAGGCCTGAGAGGGACACCTGAGGCCTGTGCAGAAGAAGGTGTGGTGGGCCCCGAGGCCAGTGTGAAGAGATGATGCCTGGGCCACGTGTGCCCACAGAAAGGCCTCTGTCCTGACCACTGCCGTCTCAGCCTGCAGCATCAGCCCCGGCCTTAGCCTCAGCTAGAGAGGAGACCTGTCCTAAGCCAGGACAGAGCGGAGCCCAGGAGCCCAGGAGCCCAGGAGCCCAGGAGCCCAGGAGCCCAGGAGCCCAGGCCTTCAGAGAGCCGTCAGTCCTGCTGTCCACTGTGGCGGCTCTCCTGACCCACAACTAAACAGAACGGGATGTGCTTGAGAGCACGACTCTGCGTCTCTATGTCTCTGGGAAGGATAAACCACTACTTTCAAGGTCAAAAGAAAAACGACCTTGGGCTTCAGTGGAGCCCCAGCCCCTCTTATACATCTCCCAACTTCAGTTCCCAGCCAGGCGCGACTGTGCGCTTCTCGGGCTCACCCCTGTAATCCTATCTGTCATCCCCCTGACCAAGTGAACGTGTGCACCCCCAGCAGGGGGCTGGCCACAAATCAGGTACTCGGGAAAGGTCCGACTCAAGTCCCAAGCCACTTGTGGGACTGAGGTCACCACTGGTGGCCTGAGGATCAAATGGGGTCCCCAGGGTCAGATGCCTCCCTGGTGTCCGGGCCTGGCTCTCCCTCCAGCTGCCCGGACGGCCTCCCCCTGTTGCGACCCCTCTCTGAGCTTGAAGACCCTGAAGTGTAGGACAGAGAGGGGAATATCCCCCACCGTCCCAGGGTGCCAGGAGGCTACGCTGAGAATACGCACCGCGCCAGGTACTAACGACAGCGATTATTACGACTCGTGCTCCAATCACTCGACAGACCTCTTCGAGCTTTCCGAACGCGCTCAATTCACACCAGCCCCGAGCGCTCCCAATTAATGAAAGAACAAATTAAACTGTCATTACTTCGCTTTAATTCTGTAATTAAAGAACTTCAAGAGGCGACAGGCTCTAAATAATGCATGCTTTTGTCAAAGAAATGTTGAGTTCTGGGCAGAGAGAAAAAAGTACGGGGAAAAGCTTGGGGGAAAAGGAGAGAGAAGAAGATACGAGGCAGGAGCCATGATATTTATCCCCAAAGATCAGAGGGAACAATCAAGTGACAGCTGAAGGACTTAATTTGTTTTTGAATTAAGGCTTCAGCTATCAGCGAAAACAGGAAAATATACGGCCCCCACCCCGCACTCCCGCTCCACATCTGCCATAAACAGAAACGGTGTCGGGAGTAATTCAATCGGTGGCTTTTCCAGTTGATGAGGCAAAGCGCGGCAGTCATTTTGACATCTGCTTGTGTGTGACTCTCCTTTTTATGTCAGTTCAGGGGAAAGAGAAATAAAGGAAAAGCATGTGGCACGTAAATTTTTTTAAATGTGTGTCTCTTACCCAGCAGATCATGTGGCTGCCGCGTGTTACAAACCTAACGAGGTTGTCCTGTGCAGGGGTGAGGGAGAGGCGGGCTCCGGGTCAGATGGACGGGACGCGGTGCCCTGACCCTCCAGCAGATCCCGGCCCCCACCTCCAGGCGAGACAGGGGCAGTGAGTGAGCGTCTGGTGAGTCAGCGCCTGGGGGCCGATGAGCAGAACAGAACGCGAGGTCTGAATTAGGAAGCAGCAGCCAGGCCCGCAACTCGAAATTAAATAACTCACTGAGATGTTTTCTTCTCGTTAGGCATTAATGTTTTCATAAATCTCATACACAGTGTAATTGCGGCGTCCTGATCCTCTGAATCACATAAAGAAATGGCTTTCAGACATGGCTTCTATTAGCTGCAGAGCCCAAAGGATGAAATGTTATTAAATATAACTTTTTTCCCTGCAATATCGCCAAGTTCCAAGAACAGCTTGGAGGTTTCCCTGAAAAGGTTGGCAAATGTGCTTAGTACACAGAGTAGCAGCTGCTTTACAAACTGCATACTTTTATTAAATTACTGCCCCTGCAACATCCTGCCAGCCACAGGATTAAAAGGGAGAAGAAATTAAACTGATGGGAAAGGCTTCCAAGCAACAGGTCCAAGTCACAAGTGATAAATCTCCTTCTAAGTGTGTGCCGTGTGGGGAAATGGAGGGGGGCTTAGCTGGGGTGTTTTTTTCAGCGGGGGGGGGGGAATCTAACATAAAATTGCAATAACATCTACCACCATCTCAGTGTTGAAATGTCACTTATCCACACTTATCCAAATATCACAGACACGTGATAACTGCTTGTCTTTCCTTCTTGCCCCACTGGGTACCCACCAGGGTATCTGTAGGTACCCGGGGTCTGGGAGCACGCCTGGCATGCCGTAGGTGCTTACTAAATACTGGCATAGTGACCAAGTGAATGTGTGTACCCCCAGCAGAGGGCTGGCCACAGAACAGGTACCCGGGAAAGGTCCGACTCATCGCTCCATTCAGGGGCAGGCCATACCCTAAACCCCCTCTGCTACACAAGCCCCCTCCCCTCAGAGAGCCCCCCCACACCCCCCAGCCCTAGTACTGCCTGCACAGCTGTCTCTTCCACAAGGAAGGACTTGAGGGCAAGCAGCAGCCCTGCATCACAGCCTCTCTCCAGCCCTGTGTGACCTGGGGCAGCTGCTCAAACCTCTTAAGAAGAGGTCTCTCAGCTATAAAATGGGCATCAAACTACCTAACAGAGCCCAGCACATGGCACGCTGTCAGTGCTCACCACATGACCACGACTACCACAACCGTACATCTCCACACGGCTCCCCCTCCTCCTCCATCGGCATCCCTGCACGACTGCAATGACCAGGCTCCCCTGCCGAGCACAGGGTGGTCCGGACCTTTACTCCCACTGTCATTTCATCCTAAACAGCCCTGACAGATGTGAGGTTATGACTGCCCCCATTTCACAGATGAGGAAACTGAGCGCAGAGAACTTCAGTAGCTTCAGGGGCAGGCTGGGACGCAGCAAAGCCCACACTGTGCTCCATTAAGCCCCCATCCTATCTGCCCCCCAGACAGAGGGGGCCCCCCGGGACACTCTTGCCAGCAGCCCTGCATGCCTTTCACCCTCCTGCTCTCGGCCCCTCCATGCCGGCACTCCAGCCTCTGCCTGGAACGCCCCTGAGGTGAGATCCGCCGGGTGAGGAGATCCCCTCCGTCTGAGACCCAAATCACCTCCCGTGCTACCTTCCCCCCACCCCCCGCCGCGAAGACGGCCGCAGTCCTGCCCCCAACGACTCAGGTCACAGAGTTATTCCCATGGACGTCTGTCCGTCCCCCACTCTGCAGAGATGCCTCCCGGGAGGAGAGGGCCCTCAATCCACACCTGTGCACATCAGGACCCAGCACATACAGCAGGAGCTTCCCTAATGCTTGATGCCTAAGTGGGTAAATGAACACAGGGTCTCCTAAGAGTCCACCATGATGCTGGTACCAGAATGTTCTGAACGTCTCAGCCACGAAGCAGAGCCTTGGCTCCCGGGCCTGGTTTCAAGACCAAATCAGGCAGGGCTCTGGGTGCCTTGTTTGATTAAAGCGATGAGCAGGAAGTAAACACACGGCTATTTCTTGGCTCCACACAGAATCCTCACTCAAAATGCCAGGGACCGGGCACTTCGACACAAATTCAGCAGCGGCACCTTTAATCATTTCAGGGTTAATAAAAAATGTCAATTGCATTTGTCATCATGGCCATCCTGGGGGAACAATCCCAGCGCAGACAATCTCTGGCCAAATGACAGCCTGGTCTGTTTGTCACACATCCCTCCAGCTGCCTCACTGACAAATTAATCGAGTTGGTTACCTCCCCCTGGCCTGTCCCTTCGTAAATAATCAGAAGGAATATGGATCTCCCAAATAATCTGACCTCAGAACTGCTGCTCTCACTCTCCCTGAACAAGAGAACAAAAGCAAGGAATGAGAGTCTAAATACCCTGGGGGTGCAGACCGCCTGGGGGTGAGTGTGGTGCAGCCCAGGAGGGCCACTCTTTCCACCCCAAGGCCCCTCAGCGCTGAGCAGGCCCCCTCGGAGCATGGCGCTCACCAGACACACACACGTAACCTTATGGGGGCCCCGTTCTACCCCCATGCTAGAAGCGAGCAAACGGCAGCTGAGAACAGACTAAGGGGCATGCCACAACGGGGACTCTGACCCAGGTGTCTGGTGCCACCCCACCGCCCGCTGCCCGCAGCCGAGGGGACCCTGAGCGTGGCTGCCTGTCTGCATTTTGAGAGTAGCGATTTTGCAATCAAGGAGTTCCTGCACAGTCAACTTGCCAGGTGCAAACGCATCCAAGAGGAAACGCCCCCTGGCGTAACTGACACTTAACACATAAGGACAGGAATGGAGTCGGTCGAAATTGAAAAAAAAAACAAAGAAACCACTGCTTTCTACCCCAGGATCACTTCAAATGCTCCGAAATCATTAAATTTGCCTAAATTAAGCATTCTGTCTTTATCAGAGAATGACGTGAAAATGACTATCCAGGGGCTCTCCCGTGACAGTTTCCCACATTTGTTTTTAAACAATGAACCCTTTCCTGGCTCTGTGAATTTGGCCACGGGCCAAAAGTCAGGGTCCCTGCTTTCCTCACCTAGAGGTGGGGCTGGGACAGACCTTGCGGCTGCCCCCACAGCACACGGGAACGTGGCTCCCACAGCACACGGGAACGTGGCATGCTGGTGCCGCTGCATCCACCACAATATGCTTCACGGGCGGGAGGGGTTTTTGTTACACAAACCTCAAATATTCAAAATCGCTTTTATTTTCAGAGAAAACACAGAGACGATGAAGAATATACAAGTATTTCCCAGATTTGTTTTAAAGCCTTTGCAACTGGAAGGGTTAAGCTGAGCACAACTCCTCTGAGACCACTGTTAATTTCTGCAACTCACTGTCATATAAAAAGCCTCCACCCCCACACGGCAATCAGGGGCTGCCCGACTGCCCTTCCAGAGAGTTCTGTCTCCAGTGAGAAATCCAGATGACACTTTTTCGACAGCCTAACAGTCATTAGGTTTGCAAGTTAACTTTCAGGAGACAGGCAAAGGCTCTTATTTTGATGGCTTCCCTCCATTTTGGCAATTTTATCACCTTCATAAACACTAATGGCTCTTGAATACCTGCCGTGGGTGCGGCGTGCTGTGCCAGGCTGAACTGCACAATGCCACACAAAATGCCATCAGATGAGTCACCAGCCTCCACTGGCAATCAGCTCTGTGACGCACAGGAGCCCGGGGGCTGAAGCACCGGCAGCTTCCTGGCCAAGGCTGGTGCTGGAGACAAGGAACAACTCCAGAGGGCAGGGCTCCTGGCCACAGGACCCAGCAGGTGCCAGACACGGCCAGGTGCCTCACACATATTATCTGCACTCCTACCAACAACCCCAGATGACAGCATGACAGCCATTCATTCGCCAGTGGGGAACGAGAGGGTCAGAGGCGAGAGAGGCCCCTTGCTAGGGGCCCAGGGCTAGAAAGTGCCCAGGAAACGGAAGCCCAGCCCCACCTCCACACCACCCCTTGCCTCAGTTTACAGGAAGGCTCCCAGGGCCAGGCCGCTTTCAGGGGCAGGGGGGTCAGGAGGACCCGCAGTCTGCTGGAGGACACGCAGAACTGCAGAGGGTTTCCGGGAGGAACTCGGGCTTTGGAGCCAGAGGGTTCTGTGTTCAAATCCCAGCTCCTAGCAGCTGTGTGACCCTTGGCACATCACTGCCCCTTTCTGAGCCTCAGTCTCCTTAGACGTAAAATAGGGAAAATGCATCGAACTTGAACTTCACCACAGGAAGGAGGGTTTGAGAAGATTCAACAAGATGAAACGAGAGGACACACAAAGGCACTCAACCTGTCTCTTCTCTCTAATCAGCCCAGCATGTGATCGGCTGGGGATGAAAGTGCATGAGAATCGGATCTCACTTCAGATCCCACTCCCCGTATTTGCCAGCTGGATGACCATGAACATGCAGTATAACCTGGCTCACCCCCCACAGCCACCCACAGGCGGTGCAAGGGTTAAGGAAACTGTGTCTGGCAGGGAGTGGGCGTCAGTAAGAGTTCATTCAATTCAATTTGACTTAATTAAAAAACCTTACTCATAGCCTCCAGAATGGCAGGAGCACAGAGGGCTAAGACTACAAACTCAAATCCATTTGAAGCCCATAAATTTTATATCCTGCCGATGAATGCATTTTCTTATTAAGCGACAATATCATAAACCTCTTCTGAATTCCTGGCAATGTAAGAGTCGTATCTTCATTGGGCTGAAAGCTGTTGTCAAATCACAAAGAACTTGAAGGGTTCTAAAGGAACTGATGAAAAGGAATAACGGAAACCAAGTTTACCGAACAAATCAAATTATTTCACTGCCGTGCCTGTCTTTGCAAAGCCTCTCCAAATTACACTTCATTATGAGACTAGAAAATTAGATACCAGTAACAAAATGAGAAAACCAGAACATATAAATATTTACATAATCGTCAGAATAATATTCTTCTGTGCAAATCCACCTACTACTTTGTTTATTCTTATTAACTCAAGTTTAGAAATGGGACAATCGTGTGAAACAGGGCCCTGGGGATTGCTTTCCCTGACTCAAATCATTTCATTTTCTTTTTTTTCTTTCTTTTTTATTTTTTCTTCCTTTCTTTAAGGAAACACTGGTGTTTCGGGATAGAAGAGGATGAGAAAGTAAGGAGGTGGGGAGGGCACCTTAGACCCTCAGTTCCAAGCTCCGGACTCCGAGCAGAGCAGCCTGGCAGACGCAAGCAGCAGGCCAGCTTCTGTCCGCCCTTCTCTCCCTGAGGGATGTCGCAATACCCTAGGGCTGTGGGTGAAACACAGGGATGGAGAGAGCTAGCAGGGGGGCAGTGAGGCTGCAACAGTAATAGCAGGGACAACTATAACCATCGCGACCAGCGTCTCAGTGCCCGGGTGCTGGGCAGTACCCAAGTCACCCCGAATTCCCACAACCACTCTGTGCACAGTGAGAGGTAGGTTCCCCATTTACAGAAAAGGAAACCAAGGCTGCCGGAAGTTGAGCCTTGTCCAAGGCCACAGAGCTAGTGAGCACCAGAGCCAGGGTAAGTGCCCGGCTTTGTGCGTTTTTTTCCAGCACACCAGCACCAGGTACCGGGTACTAAAACCACAACTGCAGTGAGGCTCACCCTGACAGGGACCGGGCTGGTGCCTTGGATATGGGTCTCGCTACAGCCAAGCTGTGGGGTCTCTAAAGGGGAAGGCAGGGCTGAGGCCGGATGGTGGCAGGGATGGCAGGGCCGGCTCTCCGCAGCTAGCTGCTCTCCCAGGAGCAAGGCCAGTAAGCGGGCTAGTCCCAAACAGAACCTTCCCCTCTCTCACCATCCCCTTCGGCCCTAAGTCGTAACAATCAAGCATTCATTCATTTATTTAACAGCCAAGCACTGAGTCCCTACTCCAGCTCCAGCCCCATGCCAAGCCCTGGAGGGACCCAAACGGCTAAGGAGCAGCCCTAGCCCTTAAAGGGCCTTCTGTGCTCCACCAGGCAAGACTCTAACTGTTGTGCCACGTTTTCCAAAACAAAAAGGCAGAACAGATGGTTCGGCATATGGCGTGGCACGGGGACAACCACTGAAAGCGGGCACTCTAGCAAACCGAGGCCCTCTGGAGCCAGCACGCTAGCTCGCAGGGTGTGTGCACGCCCTCCGCGTCTCAAGGGGCTTGAAGGCAGAGACTCGGACTTTCTCTTGCACACGGAAGATGCCTGGCCAGACGTCACTAGGTAGGAAGCAACCTCAGCGATGACCCAAAGACCTGGCAGAGTGAAACTGAGCTACAGAGGAGACGGACTCTCTGTTCTCCTCTCCCCAGTGCACAGAGGCCCCCTCACCCCAAGAGACACTGAACACCTGACTCGGAGGCCGCTCGGCCAGCCTGAAAGGCAGCTCAGGCCACAGTTCACGGCCATGCTACCACATGGTGCCATTACATGGGGAAGTTAGGATGACAAAAGTATCTGACTGCATATCCATGGAGACATCATTAAGATGCCATTAAAACAGCATTAAAACATGTGAGCTCAATGTAAAACTCTTTCATTGCAAATTTTACCGCTGTAAAACAAACAAAGCAAATGAACTCCAAAAAGCATTAAAGTAACATAAAGCAAACTGAACCCCTTTTTCAAGTACAAGAGAATTCTAAGTAAGAGAAGGAAGCACGCAGCCCACGGGAAAAAGCAAGCCCAGACTTGGCAGTCAGCCCCGTGCCGCCTGCCTTGCCTCAGTGTCCAACTAGCTACATGACCCTCCACAAGCATTTAATCTCTCAGAGCCTCAAGGTCCTGTATGAAAAATACCACACTGATTAACTGATGGGAGGGTTAAATGAAACGAGACGAGAGAAAGTCACACAGACAGGCTCAGACCCGACACATCCCAAGGACACACAGGTGGTCAGCAGAATATAGTGTCTGAGTCTGGACCCTGAACGTCTCCACTAACCTGAGAAGACTCGAAGGGCCCGCCCCAGGGGCCGGCAGTACTCTAGTCCCCACGGAGAAGGAGATCAGTGGCTGTACCCCGTCAGCAGCCACAGTCTCCCCTCCTCCAGGCCCCAGGGGGCCTCCCGGCCCTGCCCAGCTGAAGCTGCTCACCTACAGCAGTGCTCGTGTCAGTTGGGCGGTTCCCAGGAGATCCGCACGCGGCGTGCTTTCCCAGGCGGCCTGCCCAACTGCCCTTCAGCCCTGCAAGTCCCCATCTGGAATGGAATCTGCTCCCTGAGGTCTGGACAACACCCCCCCGTTCGCCACATTAACCTCACTGCCCGGGGCCGAACTGAGCGAATGAATCAATGAATGTGTGTGCCTCCTTGCCAACCCCTTTCCCCATCTGGACCTGAGGCTCAGGCATGTTCTTTCCACTCAGGCAGTCAGGACAGCAATTCTTTCAGTGGCCCCCGAACTTTTTTTCTTAAATCACGTATCACTATTATTTAAAAAAAAAAGTTTTTTTTGAGCATACAACTTTGAGTACATAAATTTTATTCTACTGGCATATTACATACATTATAAAACATGTACACAACACGAACAGAAATTTTAGGAAGATGGTATGAAAAACAGATCTATGTGCAATGTCCAGCGCTATCTACTGGATCTTTTTACATGGCACCAGGGATGTGAACCCTGCTTTCAGGAGCATCTTCTAGATGATCCTCATCTTTCGACTGAGGACAGGCATCTAGAGACAGGCACAAGCTGACCTCAAACCCCCAGACCCAGCTCTCACGGGCATAACACGTGGTCACGCCTCCGTTTCCTCCTCCAAGCACACTGCCACTCTTCTAACATCAGGTGGACAGGAGATGACATCCAGGAAGGTTTGTGCTATCACCAGCACCTGGATACACAAAGCGCAATTCATTTTCAGGCACCCAAATAACAGCCAGGAGGGAAATACAATGGAATACTCCGCAGAAGTGACAAAGCACCAGGGGAGCTCTGGGGACTGGTGTGGCCTGACTGAACTCGTTGGTGAGTGGGGGGAAAAAAGCAAAAGGCAAAAAAGGATCTATAATATGCTATTTCTTATGAAGAAAGAAGAGCAAAGAAAAAACTACTTATATGAGCAAAAAGAAACAGGAAGAAAACCCAAAGACTAATGACACTGGCTATCTACAGGACAGGGCTGCAAACTAGGTAAATGGGATAAAGAAAATGGGGTGGGGGGTGGAGGGAATGCCTCTCTAAATAGAATTTTTTTGTATAGTCTTGACTTTTGGAAGTATGTTAGTGGTTCACATGGAAGGAAGGAAGGAAGGAAGGAAGGAAGGGAGGAAGGGAGGGAGGGAGGGAGGGAGGGAGGGAGGGAGAGGGGAGGAGAGGGGAGGGGAGGGGAGGGGAGGGGAGAGGAGAGGAGAGGAGAGGAGAGGAGAGGAGAGGAGAGGAGAGGAGGAGGGAAGGAGCAAAGGGAGGAAGTCCACAAGACTGGGGAACCCTAAAATAGAATTTAAAGGAAAACGAATGAACCAAACTGTATTTCAAACAAATAATAATACCACACTGAAGGAGGAAAGATAAAAAAAAAAAAAAAAAAAACTAGGCCAAGGAGCATCTGAACACATGTAGACTATACGCTCTCAGGCTAAAGGCAAAAACTCTAAGAATGAATTCACATTAGTAGCCTTTTTTGCAGACATTAGCAATTCTGAAACAATTTTTTGACATTCGAGGATTGAGCAACTTTGTAAATACGTCATCAAATTGGGAGCCACGTTTCACACTATTGGAGAAGGTAGTCACAAATATGGAAACGGATAAGGCACAATGAACCCCACAGTGCTGGATGGAAAGATGAAAAATCCATGTGAACTCAAGGGTTTAACACAAAGAACCAGATAGAGGTGTGTATGGGTATGTGTATGCACACACTGCTGCCCAGGTGTGTCTTCTAAGAAGCACGGACACCCCAGTAGCAGTGAGCACACCTAACACCCAAATCTTGGCTCCTAAATGCAAGGAACCAGAGCTCTTTGCAGATGGGGTAGAAACAGAACAAGATGAACCTGGAACACCTTGCTGTGCCAAAAAGCGAGAACGTGTTCAAAGAATGAAGGAAACATCTCAAGTGGACTCAAGAGCCAGCCTGAAGGTTAGCTTCCATTGGTCAAATGATAAAAACAGATTAGAATTTATTTAAGTGATAGTCCATGAATCCACAGTGATACAAAATAAACAGACTGATGGGGGAGGAAAAGAAAACTCTTTTTAATAGGAAGAAATTATAGAATTAGAAATCACCATTTGTCCACTGTCATTGTAGGAATTGATACAGGCAGGTATCATTAATGAAAGCTACAACTAGGGGATAAAAGTTTGAGGAAAAGCAGGTTATTTGGGTAGTGTCAAAGTGTCTCCCCACAGGATACTTAATTACAAAAGGTAAAATAGTAACTATACTGGAGAAACCTGGGAGATGTCATCCTAACCAAATGATCAAAGTTAACATCACCAGCAACAGGACCGACTGACAGCAGGTGCCTCCCGATATGAGGTACCAAAGAAGACACAACATCACCCCCGGGACATTCCTGCCAGGAAGTCCAAAATCTGAATCTAATCATGACGCACCAGACAAACCCAAGATGAAAGGCAGTTTACAGAACAACTGGCTTATCCTCTTCAAATATGTGAAATGTCATGAAATAGAGGAACTGTTCTAAACTAAAGAAGACAGGACAATGATGGTAACACATGATCTTGAATTTTCTTTCGCTATAAAGACCATTTATTATGACACCATTGGAAACAATCTCGGTAAGATGCATACAGTAGATCAGACAGTAATGTTTCACTGTTGTTTTCCTGATCTCGATCACTGCACCGTGGTTATGTCAGACAATTCCTTGACTTTAGAAAATACACACTGAAGTAAAGTGTCATCAGTCTGCAACTTACTCTTAAGCGGTTCAGGGGAAAAAAAAAAAAAAGTATGTGTGCATGTGAATGTCTACAGATCTATATACTCACACATCCGGATCTCTACATATCTTCACATATGGAGAGAGAAGACTAATTAAATTAACATCTGGGGAATCTGCGTCAAGATTTTCTGGAAATTCTTTGTATTATTCTCACAGCTTTTCTGAAAGTCTGAAATTACGTCAAAAATTTTTTTAAAAAGAAGGAGAGAGAGAAGGTTTCTTTTTTGGGTGGGTTTTTGTGAGCTTTTTGTTTTTGTTTTTTTGTAGGCTGTAAATTTGATCGAGTTCTTTGCCAGGTCCATTATGGCAGGCTACAATGTAGGGAGCTGTTTGGCACTGTGAAGGTAAGCTTTCTAAAAGTAACTAATGGGGGGGGGGGGGGCGGTGCCTGGGTGGCTCAGTCAGTTAAGAGCCTAATTCTTTTTTTTAAGTTTATTTATTTTGAGAGAGAGAGAGAGAGAGAGAGCAGGGAAGGGGCACAGAGAGAGGGAGAGAGAGAATCCCAAGCAGGTTCTGCACTGTCAGCTCAGAGCCTGACACGGGACTTAAACTCACAAACTGTGAAATCATGACCTGAGCTGAAATCAAGAGTCAGACACTTAACCAAATGAGCCACCCAGGCGCCCCAAGGTCTGATTGTTGATTTCGATTCAGGTCATGATCTCACAGTCGTGGGATCAAGCCCCAAGTCAGGCTCTGCACTGAGCGTGGGACCTGCTTGGGATTCATTCTCTTTCTCTCTCAAAATAACTAAATATTAACTAAACTAAATATAACTAAATTAACTATAACTAAACATTAAAAAAATAATTAATGACAGGAATTGAGTGTCTTACAAATGGAGTAATAGCCACTGACTTATTACATCTTCTTTACAGTCAGTATTTCTACAAAATACCTTTTTCTTTTCATTTCTTTGTTTGGCAGACTTCCTAGTTCCTACACTGAGTGAGGTGAGAACAAACCCTTGAATTCTCCTCGGCTCTCCCCTTTCGACCCCTGTCCTAATTCCACAATGTCCAATGGCCGATGTGCCACGGAGCCCGCACAGAAGAAACACACACCAGAACGGCATTCATCCCTGAGGGAGAGCCACAGAAGTTCTCATCAGAAATGCATGCCCGTTTCTCGGGGTCAAACAGCTCTCCACTGTCAGACCCTCTGCACACCATCCTCAGAATTAATTCAGTGCTTGTGGATTGTTTCCCAATATATAAAGAGGGAGACTTTAATAAATAACTCTTTAACTCCTTTTATCAAATGTATATTACTTCTAATTTGTATTAAGCAAAACCAAATGAAAAACCAATTTCTTTCAGTTAACTAGGGAACTGAAGTAGCTTGCCGGGCAGTTCTGTGATTCTAGAAAAATCCTGTAGAAAATATAATTAAGTCTAAATGTTCTAAAACCACTAGCCTTATCAAAAGTTGTTTTATTAACTGAAGCTCGAAGGATACAGATAACCAAATCAATTCATGTCAATATTTTAATGTCATGCATTAATTAGCCACACTAATAAAATAAGAATGCACCTGAGAATGAATGTCAGGGGCCAAAGAGAGTGACAGGTTAACTAGCTGAGCAGAAATGGCATTGATTTAAACCTGTAAGCGTGGTTAATGTCTCCCTCCGTTGACTCACTCACTCAGGAAATCCTTGCTACCTGGAGACCCCAGACGGGCCAGAAGGAAGACTTTCTCCAGCAGCCTGTCCCTGCAGGCTAAGGCTAGGGGGCACCTCTGGGGTAGACACCTCCAGCTCCCCCACGCCCCCTGCTACTAATCAGAAAGACACAGGCACCAGATGGGAGGAACAAGAAGTAAGCCCCACCCATAAGGTCCACCCGGCCTGGTCCTCCAGAGACTCACCCTACATCCCGCCCCGAGCCCAGCAGGGCACAGGCTCCCTCACTGGGCACCCAGTGAACAAGCCACAAGTCCCCTCTGTGCCTCAGTGTCCTCACCGGCCAGTGGGAACAGCAGATCTGCCCAACCTAAGCTGCAAGGGTGCCAGTGCATGAAGTCATTTTGTGCACCATCGGAACCCTCCATTCTTTTGATTAAGTCAATGACCATTTAGAGAACACCCACTTGGTGCCAGACACTGTTTAACATGCTGGTGATAAAACAGTCAAGCACCCTGCTTCCCTGGAAGCTAATCACTCAAAAATCAAGTATTACTATTAATAAGTAGATTAAGAACTTGGGCTCCATAGCATACGGCTCCATTAGCCCCTCCACCTCACCTCGGCCAAACACCCCCCGGAAGAGTCAGGAGGTCAGAGACCAGGGGTTCTGGAGATAGCTCAGGTTGGAAGGGCAAAGGTAGAACTCATTTCCAGCCTGCCACCTGCCCCTGGCCAGAGCCAGTAGGCTGACCTCAGGACCTGCCTTCCTGAGAACACACACCACTCCCTGGGGACTCCTGGTCTTTACGATTTGACCAGAATCTCTGGAGCCAATTCCACTTTATCTTCCTGGACCCTTAGGATTTTTCAGGTTCAAATTCAATGAACATTCACTGAGCAGTACCCCCCATGTGTCCAGCGACACACTGCATGTATCATGGACTGAATTCTATCCCCTGCAAATTCACATGCTGAAAGCTTAACCCACAGTGTGGCTGTATTTGGATGGGACCTGTAAGAAGGTAATTAAGGTTAAATGAGGTCATAAGGGTGGGGCCCTAATCTGATAATATTAGTGTCCTCAGTAGAGACACAAGAGAGCTTGCTCACTCCCTCTCTCCATCCGGGAGAAAAGGCCAGGGAGGATACAGTGGGAAGGCAGCCATCTGCTCCCTAACAGGAAAGACCTCACCTGACACCTGCCACCGGCCGGGCACCTTGATCTTGGACTTCGAGTCTCTGGAACCACGAGAAAATAAATTTCTGTTTTCAGAGCCACCCAGCCTGCGGTATTTTGTCCTGGCAGCCCAGGTAGACTGGGACATGGCATTTCATATGTATTGCTGCATTGAATCCTTGACTTCCTGGGGCTCTCAAAGGCTGTATGTGTAGGACTGCCTAGGCCTCCCCCAAGCCACTGAGATCTTATTTATAAAAGGCATCTTGACAGATAAACAGTTATTCCTCCTGTAAGAGGGACAGATGTATGTCCTGAACCATTTGAGCCCCTGAGACTGGAGGGGACAGCTCCCCTACACCCCCGGGACAGCTCCCTTACACCCCTTCATCTCCTGAAGGTGGGTCTCCTGCCAGCCCCAAGCAGGGGGAGCGTGAAATGCCCTCTCCTCATTGCAAGCTGGCCCCTGCCGTGCTATCCTGCCCCCAGAGCTCCCCCTGTCCCCACGGAGAAAAGCTGCTGGTAACAAGCTAAGGGTCCAAATTCTAGAAGGTGGGTGGACCTCCTCTGATAGAGCAGGCGGTTGGGGGCAGAGGGTAGGGATGGGTCCTGTTCCGCAGCCCCAGATCAAAGCCGGAGGCACAAGACACAAAGTGCCAAGTGGAAAAACGAAATGTTCCAAAGTTTTACAAATGAGCACCTGCACTTGGTACAAAGTTCCCAGTGACTGCACCATACACTGATTCAATAAGTGCGGATCTGAGATGACTTAGGCGGAAGTGAAGCTGACACACTCTGGAAAACTACATTAGATGACTCACAGTGCCCGGGGGATCATGATGACTCCGGTGCCAGAGACGCCGGGGGAAGCTCGGTGATATTGCTTCGTGAAAGGTAAGAAGAAAAACAAACCAATATCATGAAATTAATACATATGAGATTTTAAATATGAATGCGCAACTAAATTAAAGTTACACTCAAAGTAGAATAAAACTGAACTTTTGGAAGAGGGATCAGAAAAAAAAGACACGTATATCCGTTCGATTAAAGAAGTGAGTGGCTCCTCGCAGGGGCAGCACCAGGTAGGGCACCTGAGAGGGAAAAGCAACAGGGAAGGGTCTGCTCGCCCAGTGGGGTTCAACAGGTCAGACCAGCGGTCAGCACCCGAGTGACCAGCTCAGGGCTAAGCCCTCAGAGCTCAGGTACCTCCCCATCCACAGAGGAGGAAACGGAGGCCCAGAGAGGCTAAGATGGTGGGCCCACACACGGCCGGTGAGTGGCAGAGCCAGGCCCAGCGCCCGGGCCACCTGACTCTGGACTCCACGCTGACCCGCCTTGCCACACACACGTGGAGTGGCAGGGAAGGAGCCTGAGCTCAGTCAGCCGGGTCCTCCTGCCCCACCAGGCCGCCCACCTCCCAGGCCGCCCTTGCTGGAGGGCGTCTGGAGACGGAGGGCACCTGCACCCGGCCCGTGTCTGGGGGACGCGACACAACCTCAAATACCATCGCGGGCGCTGCGCTCCGAGTTCTGGACGCCGCGCTCTCATGCACCGGCGGCTTCGCTTGGGTCAGAGCACACAACAGATGCTTCCTCGGAAGGGAAAAGTGGCCTTGGGGAACACTCCCCAGGGGACCAGGCTTCCCTGAGAAAGGAAAGGGGGCAGGTCCAGCTCCGGGTGAAGGAGCACCGGAGTGAGGGAACGGCAAAGTCACAACAAGCGCCAGCTGGCCGTCCCGCAAGGAAGCCCACCCAGCCCCCAGGCCTCTCCCCACCTGGAGCCACAGCAGGGACAAGGAAGGAGCCAAGGCCGGGGGTCAGGAGGCCAGGGTGCTGTGGGCCCTCCCTGCCTCCCCCACCTCAGGGTCCCTGTCCCTACAACGGGGTGGGGCGGGGTAAGGAAGCCCCTCAGGGTCGGCCCACTGGCCCGCCCCGCCCGGCCCAGCGCTCTCGCCAGAAGTCATCTTTCTCACCGCGGCAGCAGCCCAGACAACCCTGAACTTGTACATTGAAACTGGCTATTTTTCCCTCAGTGGTGAAGGATGTCAAGTGATAGGACCGGTTTAATAAAGAAAGTGATGACTGGGACCCCAGCGCACATCCTTCACCACACGCCACCTCCAGCTTGTGCCTCGGCAACCTCCACGAACACGCTGACAGCGGCCAAGGCCGTCACCTGCTCTGCGATGTGAGGCCAGCCCCACAGAGACAGCTCCTTCCTCCAGGGCCCCGGGTGTCACTCCACAGACGTTTACAAAGCACCTACTGCGTGCCGCTCACTGTGATCATGCCAGGGACACAACGGGAAGCAAAGCACAGTTTACAAATGGGACGCAGTCTAAGAGATAACAGAGAAGTGCTGTGAGGGAGACCAGGGGCAGTGGGAGGGGGCACTGACCTGGCCTGGAGTGTTGGGGGCGGGGCTTACTGGGAAAAGGACCAGGAGGAATTCCTCCGATGATGATGATGATGATGATGATGATGATGATGATGACGACGCACAGGAGGTGATAAGGGGGGCCCCCGGCGGCCTCAGAGGTGCACCGAGGGATCTGGGCTCTATTCTGGAGACCAAAGGGAGCCTCTGGAGGCTTTTAGGCAAGACACTGAGTGATCCCCTGGTGTTTAAGACCCTCTGCCTCCAATGTCAGTAGCTGCTGCCGGAGAAGCAAGCACAGCCGGCAGGGGCTCCCAGGGTCCAGGAAGCGGACAGCGGGGAAGACGGGCCAGCAGCCACACCAGGCAGCATCTCCAGGGCAGGCACCCCTATTTCGTTCTGTGAGCTCTACTGCCTGGCACCACACGGGCACCCAGCAGGTTCTAGACTCTTCTCCTTCAATGCGAAAGACGCTACGAGACAGCACGGACGGGCACCCACTCCAGAAGGCTGGGGCTCAAATGGACCGCACGCCACGGCAGGCTCTGGGGCGCTGGGAGGCTGCGGACTGAAGAGCGATGGAGAACTCGCTGTAATCCACCTTCTAATCCTGCGCAAAGCACATGCAGAACACTTGACAAATGCCGGCTGGGTACAAGCTGGCGCCCGAGGACTTTATGGACTTGTGACAGCTCTACACGCCCGCCTGAAATATAGTGCCACAGCGCCATTGTCTAAGATTCATGCTTTCTTCAGAGAACTTGGAGCACAAATTTATAACTTGTTGTCGAATAGATGCCCACTGTTCTCTGGAAGGGCAATCCCATTTGGGAAAAATAGCCAATAACTCTTCCGAGTTGGAAGCCCATTCTCGGGTTGATTTCCCAAAGCACGGAAGAAGAAAAACAAAGAAAAGGGTAATTGCAGAAAACAATAACCCTATAGACATAACCCAATACAGAACCCATTATCTTCTCCACACTGACTTTTCAATAATTTTGTGATGGATTCTCCCAGAAAGCTTAATTTGTACTTTTAACCACAAGAGTTAGTGGGCCAGAAAAAATTAATTCCAAGCATTGGCTCGTGGAGAGAGAAATAAAGGACATATCTATTAATTCTCTAAACTGCCCCGTGCGAAGCTGTGGAAGGCACGTGCGTGAGGACGCCGTGCCGAGAATAACCGCACGCTCATTTTGTGCTTGTGCAAATCCAGCTCGGGGTGGAAACATCAGCACAGAGCCCTGGGAAGGCCTGGGGTCTAACCCAGACCCTGCCTGGATGTCCCTCGGTTCACGTTGAGCGCTCTTCCCCGCAGATGGCTTCTCTGCCTAAATACCTTTGCCCGAAACGAAGCTGAAAACGTTTTAATTTTGCCCCTAGCTCATTACCTGCAAAAGCTTTGGTAAACAGCCCACACGTTTCAGCCAGGAAACTGTTAGATTTAACAAAGACCCCTGAAATGAAGCCTGTCATTTCTGAGAAGTCCTTTAAAACAAAAACTTGACAGGGCCTTCATAACAGCCTGCCGAGCGCACGTCAACACAGGACCTTCCCCACCATCATCGACCCACGACAGCACTGCCTAATAGGTTTCATGCACAGGCCAGCCAGGCTGCCAGGGACACTTACTGTGACATACACAAGTCAGGCTTTGGCCTGGGTATCTTTCCCTGTCAAGAATTGAGTAATCAATGGGAGGGGTCATAAGGAGCAGAGATTTTGGACTCTAACAGATGTGAGTCCAAATCATGGCACTCTGTGCACCCGCAGCGACATCTGTACATTCTCCTAGCAGCTACTCCCTGGTGTCTGCTCCATGCCTCTCCCGCACTGGGCATCACAGGTGACAGCCCTGCCCTGTCATGGCTCCGACCCACGGGGGTCACTGGGTGTGCACACTGAGGGCAGCGGGCTGGAAAACAGGCAAGCATCACAAGAGGGAGGGCAGGCTTGGTCCTGAGCCCTGCAGGCCGTGAGGCTAGTAAGGAACAAGCTCATTCTGGCTGCCCAGGAGGAAGAGGGAGGCAAGGAAGAACATTTCTCAGACTGCTGCAGAAAAGGGTGGTGGCAAGGACCAAGGAGGTATCAATGATGACAAGTAGACAGAACCATGGGGCACTTCAGAGGGAAGCCACGGGCTGTACAATCAACGGGATGACGGCAGGGGTCGCCACACAGGCAACCAGATCATGCACCATGAGGGGCAGGAGGAAGGAGCATGCATGTGTGCGGGGAAAGGTATCACCTTGTCAGGCCTCAGTTTCCCTACCAGTGCAACGGAATGATTAAACTCTGGCTCTGCATGACTCTGAGACACCCAGCAGAGTCTGGCCCACAGACAGGTGCTCACCTGGTGGTGATGGTGGTAGATGCTGCCGGAAGGAGCCCTGAGATCAGCCCAACTCCTGAATCTCACCAACTAGGACACCAAGACCCTGAAGGAAGGGCTGGTCCCAGAACCCAAGCCCAGGATGCTGCAGCCCAAGCACCAAGCAGGTGGACGGGTCCTCACCTTCAGGACCCCATGGGAGGCTGGGGCCCCTTGGCTAAGCACAGACAAATCACATCTGGGTCATGAGATAAAAAAGCGCTAGGGTCAGTAGGTAGTCCCCAACAGCAAAGAGTCTGTCCTGTAAATTCTCAATATGCAAATGAGGTGTGAGGTTTAGTTAGGACAGCAGGCACTGGTGTTTGTTTACCCAGCAGACAAACCGTCAGGCTGTGAACAAACTTGTCAGAGAAGTAGAGCTGATGCCCTGCCCTCGTGAGACTTTCACTGGCACCTAGAACATGGTGTGAAACTCCACAGGCTCTGAAACGGGGCTCTCTGCAGTGGTATGGCCCTGACAGTGCTGGGGCTCGGGGACAGCCACTCCGCCAGCCTCAGAGGCCCTGCCCGACTAGCCCAGGCTGGCCCGGCAGCTCCAGCAAAGAGAGAAACTCCCCTCCCCTGAAAACCACAGACAACGAACCCCTCACTTATACCCACTCTGGTGGGACAGGCGGGGGGCAGCACCGGTTGTCCCCCCTGCTCTGTGATGCAACACCAGTCACCAGCCTCCCCAGAACCGGCATTGAGCCTGGCCCGGCCAGATGCTCCCCCTGCACTTCCTGGGGTGACCTATCCGCCCCCCTCCCACCGCCCCACCACAAGGCAGCAGCCATACTGTGAAGACCTACTGTGCCCACCCAAAATCTAGAAGGTTTGGCCAGGGGTGCACGTGGTTCAGCAGCAGCGGAGGCTGCTTCCAGATCGTCTGGAGAGGGTCTGAGCTGACTGTCAGCACACAGACAAGACCTCATTTCCGCAGCAGAGGCTCTGGTTCTAAACACAGATAAGAAGCCGAACACCCCTTCGCAGGGAGGCAGAAAGATAATGTTCTCTAGCAAGCCAAGGACAGAGTGTTCAGACAGAACCTGATTAAGTTTAAAAGTAGCCGAAAGTTCACTTTTCAAGGAAAGCTTAGGAATTCACTTTAAAACTCTTGGTCAGACATGGCCATTTTCTTGATATTCTGAAGAGCCAGTGGGGCAGACCGATCATTGTAATAACCAAGCATTTTGAATTACTTGGTTCAGTGCACATTTCCTGAATGCTTCCAGGTACCAGTCTTTGTGCCAGACCCGAAGGTGATGGACTGCCTCCTAGGACCTCGTGGCATCACCAAACAAGGTGTGACTCAGCAATGGGGGGCCATGTGGCCCAGAGAGGACCCCGATCTGGCTCATATGGACCCAGGTGAGCCCCCTAGCCCAGAGCCTGCTGACCCCCGACAGCAAGTCAGTTCAGGGTAGCCTTCTCTCTGGAAGTTTCCCACACACACTGTTCCTGCAGGAGACCAGAGTGGGGGAAATCGGTACGAGAAGTAATTAAATGACCAAGGAGATAGCAAGAACTCGAAGAGAGACACGTATCGGCACCATTTCTTAGAACTATTATTGTGATAACACATAGCAAGAACAGGACTCACAGACAAGGAGAAAGCGAGCTTCAGGGCATTTTTAAATTGGGCAAATTACAGAGAGGTGAGAGATTAAATGAAAATCCATCACATTACAGATACAGCCTGCAGTTACTGAAATCATATTTTTTTCATAAGTGAGTCATACCAGTAGTAACTCCAAGGTCTTCATAATAGTTTGCAATAAACTCTGCGGGATACTCACCACCTCTCTCTTGAAAAATTGACATCATCAGCCAAAAAACACAGCACTTTGACGTTTCTGTCTTCTTAAGGGCAAGCAGCTGGGAAAGGCAGGCTAGCACCCTCACAGGAGGTGGGGCAGGGTTTGGCCTCCCCGGTGGGCAGGCAATGTAAAACAGCAAGAGCCTGTTTCACACCCGCCACAGGGGCAAGAAATCAAAATCTGTAACAGCAAGTGCCAGAGACGGTGTGAAAAAAAGGATCCTCAAGTACTGTGGTGGCACCAGTGGGGCAAACACCCAGGACAGCAACCTGGCAACACGGAGTCCGGTCAAAGGGGCACACGCCAAGGCTTACCCACCCACCCGGAGGGGTCTGAGAGCGTCTCACGGGGGCGCACAAGAAGGCACACCTACGGGTGTTGGCTTTAAAACAGGTGTGCAAGCTCCGGGACGCTCATCCATTAGGAGTGGGGCTAACTGCCCTCACCCCAAATGGGAGCCAGCCTCAGAGACTTGTTTTCGGCAAACGCGAGGCAGCAGACAGGATGCTGCCTGCTCTCTGAGGCTAGCTCACAAAGAAAATCCAGTCTGGGCCTGACGCTCTTGCTGCCATGGCGGGAGGAAGCCTAGGTGACATGGAGAAGGCACGTGCAGTGCTCCAGACAACAGCACAGCCAGGGACCCGGCTGACATGCAGAGGCAGCCTCAGCTATATGCACGAACAAGCTCCAGCCTTTCAGCCACCGCACAGGACACCGAGTGGAGCACAGATGAGCTCTTCTAACAAGCCCGGCCCTAACTGCAGGTTCATAAGCGAAACAAACATTGCTATTTGAAGCCACTATGTTTGGAGGAGCTTTATTAGACACCAGTAGATAGCTGGACACGTGTTCACTGCCATGTTGTTTCCAGGAGACGAAAAGAAAGAACTACTTAACCTTCAACCAGTAGGGGAATGAATAAACTCCAGTTTACCCCATACAGTGGAATTCGACACAGCGGCTACAGACCGTTCCAGACAGAAAGGTGCAAAAGCACGTTTAATGTTTCACAAGTTACAAAAGGGATATAGAGTGTGATAGCATTTCTATACATCTTGAAAATAAAGAGCCAATATTATATGTTGTTTATGGATAAACACATGTCGTCAGCATTCAAAAGCATTTCTCACCAACCTCAGCAGCGTAACCACCGCTGGGGAAGGAGGGAGGCAGGGCTGTAGCTGTATCTGCAATATTTTACTCCTTACAAAACAAAAAGAGAGACCTAACACAAATATGGCAGAATATTAGTAACTATTATATCTGGTGGTGGGTCCATGGGAGTCTTTTATTATCTTTTATTTTCTGTAGGATTAGAGTAGGTCACAAATCACTCATTTCTATGCCCGCTCGGCTTGGTTTATGCGATTAACAGCGTAATGGTGTTTCTGCCTGTTTCCTCCACTCTTCTGGGAGCTCCCTGAAGGCAATGCCTACACTCACAATCCCCCCTGTATCTGCTGGGTGCTTGATAGACTTCCCCTTACAAGACCAATCAAAGGAACTGACAGGCCCCAGGGAGATTCTGTTCCCTCCCCCAGTGTAAGAGAACCAAGCAGAGAGCAAAGGATATTTTCTAACCCAAGGGACTTCGTAGGACTAGAAACACAGGATGAAAGACGACAACCCCATTAAAAAGAAAGATGAGCTCCTTCCTAGTCCTGGGGTCCACTGTTCTCCTCTCTGCCTCAGCACTGCTAAAATCTCAGCTTTAGCCACACGGTATGTCACAACAGGCAGCTGCAAATGCAGGATAGGCAGAAAAAAGAAGTGAATATCGCACTATAATGGCCCAAATGCATGAGACACTGTCTGAGGACCAAAAGCAGGCAGAAATAAAAAGACTCAGCCAGTGGAAGAGGTGGGAGAGGTCGTGGAGAGGCAGGGTGAAGCAGCCGGGGGGGGCGAACCTAAGAGGGGGTGCGGGGGGTGGTGGGCACCGTCATGGCTGGCAGGGCAGAAAGAGGGAAACAGCCAGGGTCTCTCCTGCCACGGCTCCACCCAGGAACCAGCCATGGAGACGGGGAGCCTGCACCTCATTCAGCCACACTCAGCGGGTCTCCTGTTATCTGCGGCCTAGCGCATTCCTAGCTGCTACGGTGGTGAACACAGCATGAGGGGAATCTGGCCACCTTGATTTTCTTATTTCTACCATTTTCTATTCTCTAAATACTGTTACTGTAATAAGAAAGTGTTTATTAAAAAAAAAAAAAAAGTTGTTCTTAGTCTTGGCTAGTAATTCCATCCCTAGGACTCAAGCCTAAGAAAATAACTACACAGAAGCTAAATATTATGTACATAAAGATGATCACTGAAGCCCTGCCTATAAAACAAACAATCTAAAACCTGCGGGAACAAACCTCAGTGTTCAGCAACAGGGATGCAATTTAGCAAATTGTGGTACAACCACTTGAAAGAAGACGACTATTTTGAAGGCTGTAAAAACAGGGATAAAGATTAAGTTTCAAAAACAGGATCCAAAACGATATACAAATAATGCTCACAGAACTGTAAAAAATATGTTCACAAGGGAAGGGTAAAACACCAAACCCAACTTACTTGCTGCGGGCTGGGATGCCCGAGCCAGCAATTGGAAGTAGGGGAGGAGGGGACGGCCAGGACCTGACACCCGTCCCATGCAGGCTGGGACTGTGGAGGCAAGAGGGGTCTCCTTGCCCAGGAGGCAGCAGCTTCCAGGCCTCCGGGTGCCCTCAGAGGTCAGGGCAACACAGCTGGGTGAAGGAGGCACTCCTTGGAGTGCCGGGGGCTCTGTCCACTCCTGGCTGCCTTCTCACACAACCTCAGGGTGTAGGGCACCTGATACCAAGAGCCAGGAGAAATTTCAGAGCATGGGCTCATGTGTGCAAAACTCTTCAGAGAAGAAAATTTCCCATTAACTTCAAACATGCCTATTCTCAGAGGATTTAACACAGGAAGAGTTTCTGAGTGTTTCTATCCCTAGCCCAAAACACAAAGCCTAGCCCGGGGACGTGAACTGCCCGTATCTGCAATGTCATGACCATCTGTGGCAGATCAGATGTGAGGTTCCACCTCTTTAGCCGAGATCTTCCTCCAGCTATAAAAACAACTCTTGATGTCAGTGTCTGAAATTACTTGCTCAAAATTGTAATTATTATATTAACGTGGATGACTGTAAAACTATACCTCAGCTTTCAAATGAAAACGCCAGGCTGCCAAACCTTCTAGAAGAAATTAAACTGTTAATGTGTTAAAGACTATTACATCCCCAAAGACATTACCACAGGATTTTCCCCCCATTTCAACAAGGCAAGATGCTGGACTATATTGGAAACCTCTGTGAATTGCCTAATTATAGTTAATAAGGTCATCATCTTCCCATGAAATAGCCTTTTCTGTTTTCCAACAGAGCTTTCAACAATTCTAAAAACTGTTCATTTGAAGACTCCCTGAGAAGGCTATCACATTATAGGGCAGACAGCAGGGGAAGGAAGTGAGAGGCAGGCGGGAAGAAGACGAGCCCAGGAAACCACAGAAAGAAGGCCCCCATGGAGAAGGGAGACAGAACTTTCTCAGAGTGTGGCATCTGGAGACCAGAGTCCCAAGAAAACAGAGGAGAGGCAATGGGGTGAGTGGGGGGTGTGAGGAACCCCCCCACCCCAACCCCACCCCACCCTCCTGAGCCCAGTCTGGTGGGGATGGGGCTTCCACTCACTAATCATAGCCCAAGCTGCCCCATAAACCCACACAACTCTCAGCATAGAACCTGCCATTTACCCGCCTGGCTGAGACTACCACAACCCACGCTCAGATGTTTCCCTTTTATGGATGCACGAAGTCCGAAAGTCAGTGCAGGGGTCACTGCGTGTACCATGTACAAAATCACAGGTAGGGAGAGAGTAGGACATAAGGACTTCAGCAATGACCTTCGTGCCAACCTAAAAGAATACGCACGGAGCCTAAGCATCCGGACCAGCGCAGGGGGAATCGGTTACCATGATAAGCCCATGCATGAGAGAGGCGACAGAACGTGGACAGCAGTGGCCGGGAATAGCTCAGGGTCACTGCAGCAAGTGAGAAGTCAGGCGGAAAATGGGATCCTGGCCCCGTGTCTGTCATGCAGACACATCACACAGCATCCTGGTAGAGGAGACGTGCTCCCGGCTCACTCTCCATGCCTCGCTGGCACAACCAGGAAAAGACTCGGTCTCTGGCACCCCTATCTGCAAGAGGAGGTAACGCTCGGGCAGCTCTCCCTTCCCTGCAGGGGGAAAATGGCTCACGGCAGCATCCGAGCAGGGAGGGGGTGGCTGGAGCAACAGCCTCGTGTTCGGGTCCTTCCCAGGGAGGTTACCCCGGTGGTGGGAAAGAGGCTGGCCCCAAACCCTGTTCCATCTCTAGCTCTGCGGGCCTGAGGTACTCTCTCCCGACCTCCCTGGGTGACTGAAGACTGAAGCATGGACGGCACAGGCACGCGCTAAGTGTCCTGCTTAAGGAGCTCCTCGAGGTGGCAGCTTCCTCCCTTAGCTGGTTTCAGTGCAGGTGTCGCACAGGAGATGCCCACCAGTAACTGACAGGTGGGGGTATGAGCAGAAGAATCAGCCATGGAACCCACCAGGACTGCAGCCCTGGTGCAAAATAGCCTGTTTCCCCAGGCCCACAGAGAAGGGGCTTAGGGGTAGGGTTCAGGCTTGGCTCACCGGGGCTCACCCCCCTGGTCTGGGGTGCCTGGACTGTCCTGCAGGGACTCTTTCCTCCAAGGATAAACGATGCTGCCAAGTCACGGGCTTTGGGGAATAATGTTCGTCGGCCCAGATCTTACTGCTGCACCAGCACGGGTCCCTCCAGACCAGGGCTGGTGAGGCTGAGTCTCCCTGAGGTGGGTATCATGGCATTTTCCCCTTTAGTACACATCAAGCGGCTCGTGACCATCAAGGCGCTAGGTCATACGTGTAAGTCACAAGTGCCTGCCAGATCAGACTACCCCAGAGTCTGTGACGGCACTGTGCTGCTCCCTAGGGTCACGGAGCCCAGCAGTCTCTTTCCAGTGAGCACAATGACAGGCAGGTCAGGTGCACAGTGTGCAGTTTATGCCTGCCTGGAATGTGGGAAGAAAGCAACCACAAGGAAGGTATACAGAGAAGGGGGTCCTGGAGCTGAGTCCTAAGGCATAAATAGGACTTTGACGGAAAGAAAAGGAAGGAAAAGACAAAGGCATAGAAGGATGTGCCGTGTTTGGGGAACAGCAACCAGACCAACTGGGAAGAGTTCAAGCTCAAGGAAGACGGCCGGTGATAGGGCCAGAAACAGGGGGAGGGTAAGACGGAGTTTAGTTTGCATTCCTTATTGTCCAGGCTACATTCCACATTGTGGGCTGGGACAAAAATAACTCAGGTTTTACATCAAGGAGTGACAACCAGAAATTACAATAATCAGTACCATATATGCCAACGGCAGTCACCTTTTGGGTATCCACTGTTTACCAAGAACTGTACCGGGCCCTTCCCTAGTACCCACTCCTGTTCTCCCAACAACCACAAAGATATATATCCCACGGAGGGAGAGACCAAATGGCCGTGAGGACGGAGAGAAGGAGATCAGGTGAGCAGATAAGTCACAACTTAGTGATGGATTGAACGGCAAAGGCTGAACGACATATGCTCCATGGGGACTGAAACCGTATGTGCCTTATTCGCACTGTCACCTGACCCTAGACCTGCCGTGAACAGGTACTCAACAAATGGGTGGGCAGCAGCATCTACACAGGTGCAGAAGGAAAGAGGGACAGCAGCAGAGCAGGGGGGAGGAGATGACACAGCCAGTTGTGTTAAGGCAGCCCAGAGGCACCATCAAGAACTGTGTAGGCTCTGACATAACACCCTGCTAGCAAACTAACAGTCACAGCTTTACAAACACCAGCAGAAGACACGAGACTCCCAGGTCAGAGACAAAAAAAAGTTTATCACAGCAGCCGTAGCAGCCAGAACAAGAATGCAGCACTGGTTCCAGGTCCCATTCCCCAGGGTGACTCGATGAGGGCCAGGTGTGACCTGTACAGAGTGGGATGTATTACAAGAGGGGAATCCTGACATCAGGGAGCCCCAGTCTTAGATAAGGGGCTGCAGTAAATGTGTCCCACCTCTGTTTTGGAGGGAAACGTTGTCTTTATCGTCCTGGAATATAAGTAAATCCACTCCAAATGCAGATGCTACCTCTTATCTTCCAAAACCGCTGGCTATACAAACATCTTTGAAAAGAGAGGCCAGAGGAAATTAACTCTTCATGACTTTGCTCAGAAGATTGTGCAGAAATGTGAGAGACCCTCATACTGTCCCCTGGAAGGCAGCACACATGTGCAACGCACGAGACGCCCACCTCCCACTGAGACACCCTGAGCTGCCTGCCACCCATCCGAGCATCTCCTCCCCTTCTCTTGTTCAGAAAACAAAACTAACATTTACTTTCCAGTCCCACCAGACTGAACAGAAGTGAGCCTCTGAGAAACAGAGTAACAGGCCCAAAGCTTCCTGGGTCTTCCCAGTTCTGTCTGGAGCACCTACAGTCACCTGTGACTCCCAGCATCATGCAATCCATCACCAAGCCTCAGCCATTGTGTCCCCAAACCATCCCTCAGGGCCAGGCACTGCCCCTCTGTCGTCCCTATCCAGCCACTGGCCCCGCTCACCTGACACTGGTAACAGCCAATTCACAGCTCTCCCTGCTTCCAGCCCAGCCCTGCCCCTTCTCCACCCAGAAACAAAGGGACTTTTTAAAGATGTAAATAAAGAAGCCTCACACCCCTGCTCAAAACAGGTGGTTTCCTACCAAGTTGAACATAACACTTACCACACAACCCAGCAGTTCCGCTCCCAGATATTTACCTAAGAGAAATAAAAACAAAGGTCCACACGAGTGGCCAAAAAAGTACTCTCTAACAATCCCAACCTGGAAACTGACCGAATGCCTATCAACCCCAGAATGGATTCATAAAGTGTGGTCTTTTCACCCAACGGAATACTATTCAACAATGAAGAGGTGTGATGTGCACAGCAATGAGGATAAAGCTCATGAACATTACATCAGGTGAGAGAAGCCAGACACAGAAAATTACGTGCTGTACAATTCTATTTTACGCGAAATTCTACAACAGGCAAAATTAATCTATAGCAACAGAAAGCAGATGAGTGGTTGCCTGGAGCTGGGGGTGGAAGGAAGAGACAGACTGATAAAAGACACCAGGAAGTTTCTGGGTGGTGGAAATGTCCTCCATGTTGATGGGGCGGCGGGAGTCATGCACAGACTTGTCAAAACCCCCCCTTTTAAGCAGCATGCTTAAAAGATGCATTTCATTATATGGAAATTACCTCTCTACAAAGTTAAATCACTTTTAAAATTTTTTTTAAATGTTTATTTATTTTTGAGAGAGACAGAGACAGAATGCGAGTGGTTAGAGGCAGAGAGAGAGGGAGACACAGAATCGGAAGCAGGCTCCAGGCTCCGAGCTGTCAGCACAGAGCCCGATGTGGGGCTCGAACTCACGAGCCGTGAGATCGTGACCCAAGCCAAAGTCGGACGCTCAACCGACTGAGCCACCCGGGCGCCCCAAATCACTTTTTTACAATTTAAAACCATCGATGGCTTTTTTCGCTTCATTCTGAGTAAAATCCTAAGGCCTAGCATGTCCTGGAGACCTCTCACGATATGATCCCCACCTAAATCACCAACCTCAACACAAACCACTCTCCCCTTTGCTAATATCCCAAATCTAAGGTAAACCACGGGGACCTCCCTTATTTTTCCAATGAGACGAACAAAAACAATACAAAAAGGCTAGCGGCCATCTTGAATACATACACTTGCAGACATATTGAGGAAATAATCAAACGTCTATGCTTTTATTTATTAACTTAGACGTACATGCATATTTAAAATGACCTATTTTAACAGATTTTGGAAAGACTGTATTTTTCCAATACCACCGTCTCTCCCTACACATTCTTAAGACTCATGCCTTCTCCACTCCCAGGACACATTTCTATACCGGCTAAAGGGAACCTCTGAGGTAGAGAGACAGCAACGACTAAGCACCTAGTACCGGGCCCTGCCCTGAGCATTTCTGCAGATCATCTCATTTAACCTTCGCAAAACCACACAAAGGAAACATCACTGCGGTTCCCAAACTGTGCACCAAGACACCCAAGGGAACCCCAGCAAGCTCACAAGGGTACCACAGGGTACTTTAACTTTTCAAAGGAAACACAGCAGATCTGTTGACGCCGTGCAGACTGCTAGCTGAGGTCGTGAACATTTCAACGTTAGACCACTCTGCGTTCCTTTTAATGATGTCATACCTCCACAAGGCTGGGTTTTCAGCAGAGCAGGTATCATGTGAAAATCAACGTGGAACAGGAAAGGAGGGTGGTGGTGCCCACGTGCCCCCAACATCTCAGAACGTGTGTGCCCAATAGGTGTGACGTGGTCAGGGCCCAAATACTCATTGTCAGACCCTAACGCCTAAACCCTAAGTGGGACCGGGGACCGCGGAGTGTTTGCTTGGGCCCGGAAAAGTGGGGGCGGGGGGAGTTTCTGTGACACAAAGGGTGCTGTGAACTGAGAAACTCTGAGGCCCTGTGTGTGATTTTCTCGACTTTACAGATGGAGAACCTGAGACCCCCATGAGGCCGCTTGCCCAACATCACAGAGCTAAGGTTCAAGCCCGGCGCAAAGCAATGTGACCCTCACAAACCAAGATGCCATTAAATGGCTTACCAAAGACTGTGCACGACAGGCAAACGGTTCCAACAAATTAGGTGGTGGACGACGTGCCCAAAGACCCGCTCACACCCCGTGGTCCAGAACTAAGACAGTGCTGTCATCTGAGAAACTCCCTACGCACTCAACTGTAAAGGAAACGTCTTCTCGAAGAACGACGTGAAGTGAAGCCTCGCCTCGCCTCCCGCTTCTTGCCGCGCCGAACTGTGCCCGGCCTCCACGCGCTGGTCCTTTGCTTGCTCACTGTGGACAAGCCCTTCTCGCACCTCGCCTCTGCCTGCGTGGCACCTTCCAGGGGTCCTCCCCTATCCACTGGCCATTCTTCTCTATTTCCCCGCAAACGGCACTTTGTAATTTATAATTACCTTGTTAATGAATTGACCTATGAGTCTGTGAGCGAGTAGAGCTGGCCCCGGCACGGTGTCTGGCACCCCGCAGGCCCTCAATGAGTAGTGGTTGCTGTTATAAACGCCCTTCCTCCCCTGGGCCGCGGGGTCAAGAACCAAACAGAAGCAGCATGGGAGGCCCGTGTTCTATGCCCTCCATCCTCCCTGCGAGGCCCCCGAGCATGCCCGAACCCCAGAAGGGCTCCCAGAGAGCTCCCTGATGCCAGGGACCGGCACTTACACATCTGACGGAGGCAGCTCTTGCTTCTTCCTAATCTCAGTGGCCGCCGTCCCCAAGACCACTTTAAAAATAGAGCTTTAACTGTCTCCCTCTGGAAACTCAGAAGGGCTCTGGCCCGGAGTATTCTGATCTTAAGACACCTATTTTCGAAAATGGTAAACTTTTGCAGCTACTGCAAACAATTAAAATTGAGAGAGATCCATGGGGAGAGGGAAGGGGGGTGGGTAATTATTATCAACAAAACCAATGAGAGGGAACAAATGTATTGGGCCAAAAATCTAATAAAATAAGTATGAGAATTCTAGCGCAGCTCTGCGGGAAGCAAATTACTCTTCTGCGTCTTCACAGACAATACACGGGAGACGCAATTTATTAACTTGCGCCACGTTGGCCTCAGCATTAACCTGTATCCCTAAAGTACTTAACTCTTACCCAGGAAACTGCTTACTTAACTTGCATTAGGACACGCAGGGCCAATGCAGGCTTGCTATTCGCAGCTTCAAATTCAATTTAAAGGGATTCCTGTTCCAATTTCCTGTAGAAAGTTACTCCATGTTCTAATACATCAGTGTCAGGAAACACGGCCTTTACTTAATTTCTTCTCATTATTCATACAACCAGGGATCACCCAGAGCAATTTCTCCTCCTTTGTGTGCCTAACAGCAATGATGGGGCTTTTACTTTTCATCTTTTCAAGCGCCAGCTGCTCGAAGGTCTCCCCTTCCTTGAAAAGCATGCCCTTTAGGGACCCCTGGTGGGCTTCCTGGGGGTCTCTGCATGGTGACATAGCTTGCAATGATGACGTTCACGTTTAACTGCTAATATTTCTAACTGATTCATATTCTAAAAGGCAATGCAGAATCAGAGAGCAGGAAGACTGGCCCCAGGCCACCACGTCACCTTAGGCCAGGCACATCTCCCAGTGGCCCCAGACTCCTCACTGATAAAATTGTAGGCTGGGTCCGGATCACTGAGTCCCCAACCTGATAAGCCATGGAGCCATTCGCTCAAAGGCAGCCATGTGAAGAGACCGGGTGAGACAGACAATACAGAGCTGGGAGGATGGGGGCGGGGCGGGGGTGGGGGGGGGACAGGACATGGAGTGGGGGGACGGGGAGGAGGAGGGAAGGATGGGGAGGGATAGCGTCTCGAGGCCCTCAGCTCATGCTCCCCAGGGGCAGCCCCTAAAAATCTCCATGGAGCCCTTGGAGCCCCCAAAACACAGGCTGCAAATCACCGATCTGACTTATCTCGACAGGCCCCTCAAATAAAATAAGTCTAGTGTTCCAAATTTCCTTTGCAGAAGCAAAACGTTCTTAATAAGACTGTAATGGAAAAATAATTCATGCATTTTATTTCCTATTTAATGCATTTATGTATTTTCCACAATGAGCATACATTATTTTAATAATCAGAAGAAAACAAACATTATTAAAAAGAAAACAATTCACATGGCTTAAAAAACAAAACAAAACACCCGAGGCACAGAACAGACAAGCAGAAAGGTTTGCGTGTTCTTCCAGCGTCATCTACCAGCGTTAACTGCTAATTACTTTCCTCCCTTTAGAGTAGCAAAATATCACAAGTGTTTGGAAAAGGTCTGATGAGTCACCAAACGCTCTGTGGCTCTCAGCTGCGTCACTGAGTCCTATGCAGGCCTGCGTAAATATTCATAATATTTATACACACACCCCCTCTCTGCTCACCCTGGGCTTCAGAGACTAGGGGGAAGCGCTGGGGATGGGGGAGGAATGGCATGGAGGAAGTGGGGGGCCTGAGCTGTGGATCTTCCACAGAGAACCTGACCTTCTCCCATCACAGGTCTCTTCAACCCTAACACCCACCACACAGGGCTGAGAAATACTGGGATTCAATATATGTAAAAGTGGGTTTCCAATTAATGGAGGCATTTTTAAGCCCCCAAAGTGTAACTGCATTTGTACTTAAATCTTGGGAGTCTATAAAAAAGGAGAGGGGTAGAGGCAAAACTATGTCAAGTCCGGGCAAACATAACCCCACCCCTATCTGCTCTATCCTAAGGGCCCAGTTTCTATCACCAAAGCATCACGGGCGGCCTCCCCAGGGGTTTTCCCTCCAATTCCACACCCAGCAGTTCACAAATTTTCCAAGGCTCTCAGTTCCTACAGGAAACACTCTAGATTCACCCACATGCCTCACAAAGCCCCGATCCCCCTCCCCTCCGGGCCATTACCATGACTCTCTACCCTAGCCCATTCCCCTCCGCCAGATGTACAAACATCTGTGCGGGGGTCCCAGGGCGCTCAGCCTACCCTGACTCTCTCCCAGCCCCTCCTTCCCTCGCCCCCAGAGCCAACTCCAGTGTCTGCCACCCCAGTCAAGTCCGGCTCTCGTCCTCTGTGCTGCCCAATACCAGCCAAGCATCCTTCCCAAGGCCTATCTTGATTTACCTGTCTGGACATTCAGCGAGCACCTCAAGCTCTCAGAGAAGAGTCCCCACTCCAACCTCCAGCACCTAGACTCAATCTAGCGAAACTAGGCATTGGAGCCTGTTTGGGCCCTAAAGTGCAAAACCGTGGTTCCTGCTCTCAAGAATTTTATGCTTCAGGGGCAAGCTGCCTCCAAAGCTTGCAGAAAGAAACAGCCAAGGCTCCCAGGGTGCATGTGATCTCAAGGGTTTCTCTGGCTTACGTGTACCAACCAGCCACCTGCAGCAGCTGTGCCGGGAATGCACCAGCTTCCAAAAGGACACCTGAAGAAGGCAGTGGAGGAGCCTACAGGCATCCCTCCGCCCCTGCCCACCACCGCCAGCCCCATCCAGAACCTGACAGCCACCACCAGCAGGCCAGCCGAGCCTACCCAGGCCAGACTGACTTTCCAATCCCATCTCACCTGAGGTGGGAAGATGGCTATAGGGCTTCGAATTAAAGGCTTTTGCTCGCTGCCTCCTGGACTACGAGAGGCATGTGGATCTGAGAGTAAACGGGGTTACTCATGTCAAAGGAGGACAATTACCCCAAAAATGTGAGCACTCCAGTAAGAATCTGAAAGCAACTTTTCTGGAACACAGGACACGATGTAAATTAAACGTCTCTGTGCCGTGTATATATCAGCACCTGATCTCTCAGAAACTCTCCGGTCACTGTCACAGTGTTAACTGTCTACTCAGCCTGGCATCCGACTTCTTCCCCTGGAAGGACTTCGGCAAACTTTGTGTTCCGTGCGGAACCCACTCTGTTCTGGAGCTGCTGCCGCTATCCGGCTGACTCTACACGAGGGAGGAGCCAACACGTCAGTGTCCTCACGCGCGGCACCTCTGGTCCTGCTCAGCCGCCCTCTGCCCGACAGCAGCTGGGAATCCCCACAAGGCAGAGAGAGGGGGATGAGGACGGCAGGGGACCTCTACCAATTACTGCCAGCTCTAACTCATGTTTCGCATCTGTCCAGCTGCCCCGGGCCTGCCCTTCTTTCTCTGTCCCCACGTGTGCCATTCATTCAAGAATTCGTTCGTCCACTCACTCACGACACAAATGCCTATCCAGCACCACTCGGTGTAAAGCAGAGAGGACAGGAAGTTGCAGCCCTGACCTTAAAGAACGCAGCCCCGGGGACGGAGAGAACGTGGGGCGCGGGGCTGCACACATATGGCAGGCGCCAGCTCTGGAGAGGCACAGGGACAGGAATTCATGAAGCTGGGGGCATGGATTCCAGGTCTACCACTTGGCAGCAGTGTGACCCTGGGCAAGCCACCCAGGAGGAACCTGGTGCCAGCCACCCTGCTGCCACACGGCCTTCCCCACTCACCTCCCAGCTCTTCACGCTAAATACAGACTCCATCAGCTTAAGTCTCAATTGTTTCAACTGAAAAAAGGCAGAGAAAATGCCTAAAAGTGACTTGTGGAAAGTGGAGCTGTCCACATAGAGACCCCAGCATAGAGTGAATACTCGGTAGAGGGCCAACGCTTTCTTAGGACGTCTCTGAATTATCCCACATCCCGTCCCATACCCAGAACAGGAAACACACCTGCCTTATGCTCCTCTCTCAAGCCCACACCAATAAGTCAATACTGGACAATCCAAGTGGCCAATCCAAACCCAATCACTCCAGATCTCAGTGATGGGACACACCTATCAAATGGAGAATGAGGGCTCCCTACTCCGCCCTCTGCTTTGAACTTGGATCCCCATGTTTTGATCGAGCTGGAGCCTCTCGACCTTGGGAGAATCCAAACATCTGATCCGCCCTCTCAGGGCAGCACGGGAGAGCGGAAAGAACTTGGGCTCTAGAAGCAAACAGTCCTGAAAGCCTGTCCCGGCTCTGCCGTCTGCTAGCGGATGCTCCTGGGCCCTGCAAGCCCCCTCGACTGCAGCGTGGGCATGCGACCAACATCCGAGGGGGTTCCAGAGGATTCACCGTATACATGATGCCAGGCACTGATCTGGGCACATGGTGGGATCTCAGCAAATGGGAGTTGTCATTGCTATCAAAATTCAATCCCAGGGAGCCGACCACCTTGAGTTCTCGGGATACCAGATAAAGTTCACACCAGCACAGCACCCTTCTACTCAGCGCACTTCATCAGGCAAGCCAGAAGCCAGGCCAACAGGAATTAACTTAATGCTCCGTTTGGCAGTGCTTCCCTAGGTCCATCACCCATCCTCATTCCCTGGAAGCTGCCAGCCAAGCAAACTGGAATACTGATCACAGCAACCATCTCAATATCTCAGTGCAAGTCTGAGGGCCAAACACTTTATATGTGTTTCAATTACAAGAGTAGGCTTGCCATTCTAATTCTGCTCCATTCCAGCCAGCTTCACTGTGGGCAACAAAGGGGACCCTAAAAAGTTGAGTTAATCACTAATCTATTAATGGAATCACACCTCCACATTGATTTTACATTATCATTTCAGAATGATGCATATTCATTCTCCATCTTCAGTTCTAAGCGTGGGGGAGGAAGCGAGAGTTACCGGGCCGATGCCACGCTCCAGGAATCTCTCAGGGCTGCCGTCCTGCTGACTATGCACGACACCCCACTGCACCAGGAACCGGCGGGAAAAGGCTGAGGGCATTCCCTAGGCCCCCGACAGAGAACCGCAGCTCAATGTCAAGCCTGCCTGGCTCCTTCCACAAGTCCCAACGATCCCAATAATTCCTAAGGCTTTTGCTTCCAATTTGCCCCCTCAGTATTTGGCCATACACGCTTTGGTAGGAAAGGCGGCCAGATCATTCTAATTCAAACGAGGTTTGTTTGCTGCACGGGGGCTGAGTGTCCCCTAAGAAATCGAGATCAGTGAGGAGCAGATCCTCCAGAACCAGGGCAGGGGACCTGGTGGCAGATGGGATAGAGGGGAGGGAGAGCCATTTTTCAGACACATTTTTCCTCCGTACATCTTTTTGTCTCCTTTTAATCTTGCACCAAAATTTGTGTACTTCTATTCTTTAAAAGAAGTTTTCAGATGAAATAAGGAAAATGGCTTCTTCCCCCTTGAGGAAACTTACAATCAAACAGGAGGGACCAGATTGGATCTACAAAGAAAATTTTAATTCACCCCAACAGCCATTCATTGGGCACTTTTTGCATGGAAGCCCTGAGCTGCTCAAGACAGGTTCACACATGTAGTCAATTCCTACATGTGTGTCAGCTGTCAATTCCTCAGACAGGAAAGGACCTCACAACATAAGGGTATCCTCCCAGTAGGTCTCCCCAAATGCTGGCCGCCCAAGTTTCATCCCCCTGGCATTTTACTTCATCCCAAGGCTCTGCTCCATGGTGATCACAGGTCTTAGTAACTTCTCTGCCTGCTTAATGATGTCCTCCGGAGGTCATGTGGAGAGAAAACCGATTCAAAATCCTGAAAACTCATTCAGCAACTCTGCAGGAAGACTTGGGAGGGACACCTGTAATCCTCTCCCTCATTTAGCTAAAGGCAGTTTGGAGATCACAAAACCGCTCGGCATAAAAGGGCCTTGGAGATCACAGTAGAACCTCTGTGTTTTCCAAATGAGACACCAAAGCCAGAGCTGACCTCACTTGCTCAGGGTCTCAGCTGGTGAAAGGCAGATACACACGTGGACTCCTGGCCTCTGACAGCCGGCTCATTGCTCTCTCCATCCCCTGTGGCTCACCTGTCTTGTCCCTGTCCACAGTAATAACCCCGCAAAGAAATGAGTCACTCACTTGCCCACATCACGCCTGTGAAGTCAGAGGGTTATTTTTTTAGAAAAAAGTAATAACAAAGGAAAGGGGGAAAAAAATATCTTAAATAAAGGTTGTCTTTCCTGACATGATGGATGGAAAGCTTTCGGGCGTGCGACGGAATGGAGTGTGATTATACCGAGGTAATAATGGCTATCACATGTCAGGAGAGCAGATGTCACTACTTTTTGACAGAGGGCACTTGGGAAGAAGTTACAAATAGAAAGCTTTCCCTCTACTTTCTGAGGGGGTAGAATAAGAATTCCACCTGAATTGCCAAGATCTGTTCCAGGCGGCGTCTGTGCAGTAGAGAGAGGCGCAGACAGTACCTCCCCGCCCCCCCCCCCCCCCCCCCCCCCCCCCCGCCCAATGCCATCACCGGCAGTCGTGAGAAGAGCAGTCAAAATTGGGTTTTAAAAGCCTCGCACAATTGAGCACAAGTGCTGTCCAGCACTTAACTACTCCTTCACCGCCGCCTACCAATGCCAGCCATACCCCAGGAAGACGCACCAAGGAGCAGGAGGGGTGCCCCTCCCAGGAGTGTGTACTGAGAGCCCAGAACTCCAGGGAGAAAGGGTGGGCGCCGGCATCCAGAGAAGAGGGCAGAGAGCCACCAGGAGTGTGAGTTAGGGGCGACTCACCATGCCCCTGCTTCTTAAAATCTCTAGTACTTTTCAGTTCCTCTACATGGACAGTTTTTCTTTTAGGATCCAACCAAGAAAAAATTAAAACCAACACAGACGTTTTTTAAAAGGACCACAAGAACTTGCCAGTACAAAGCTATGGGGAGAAAGAAGTGATTGATTCTGGAGCAGGGAGGTTGGGGGGGGGGGGAAGGGTGGAGGGGGGCACCCAGAGGAGACAGAACTGGAGGCAGCCCAGATGGACAAGGATTTGCATCATGGAGAAATGGGGACGTGGGGACATGGGCTCAGGGTCACTTCTGCCAGAGCTGTGGAAGGGACAGGGAAGCCGAAGACAATGGGGGGGAAGGGAGGGGTCCTGCCCCCAGGACACGGAGAACTCGTGTGTGCCGGCCTGGTCTGAGACTCCTGAAGCCACCAGAGGTGATAAGCAAGGAAATGCTTAATTAGGTGGCACGGGGGGGGGGGGGGGGGGGGGATCCAGGAGGGACTGAGGCCACCGACAGAGGCAGCTCCGTGCAGCAGAGGCCTCGGCCGGCCGCCGGGGGCCGGGGAGAGGCCCCGCCTGCTCCAGCAAGCCGCCGACGCGCCCCGGAGGCCCAGAGGAAATATTACTGCGAGACAAAAACTGAATTATGAAATCCGCAAGCAATAATTAGTTTAAATTACTACTTCTACTTGAATAATTAAACACGCTTATTTTCACTCACTGATGTTTTATTCATTACCATACATCTTTCCTGAAAGTTGTTTTTAACGTGAATATTCTTTTATTTGCAAAGATCCCACAGAGATTTACTATGCTAATTTCAAGCCTTTCTTCTAAAATAAAAACAACAATAACAAAAACACTCCAGATTATCATCCATTAGTGACTGCTGTGTGGGGTCCATTATCAACTTAAGTCACAGCAACTGACTGGAAACATTGTGGGTAGTGGTGAAGTTATTCACACACCAAAGCTTCCTTCCTTTAAAATTCACTACTGAACGGGCGATACTTAAATAAGCCCGAAATGAGTAGGAAAATAAAAAGACCCAAGTGCAGAAAGACCATTTAGGCACAGACAGAACGAGACTTTGCTTTTTATCACACCCTCTATTAATGAAAATGTTTTTGCATTTCCACAAATAACGGTTGGATTTTATAAGTCTTATTTTCACACCCTGGAGCCAGGATACCCATAAGCACAGTAATAAAGGCTTAAGGTTTTTATTAAGCAAAGTTACCTTTGGGAATAAGTACTAACTTCAACATAATCCACGAACTAACTCTTCCCCGCTGGGCTATTAGCTGGTGTTGGCTGAATGGCAAGATTCCAAATCCGAGCTAATGCCAACAAGCCGAACCTAAGTCAAACCCTGAACAAACAGAAAGGAACAGGGCTGCTGCCGCCATAAACCGGCTCCACGAGGGTCCAGAAGCCAAGAGCCCTCCAAGGAGCCCAGAAAGCCTACTTCACATGCGGGCACGCAGTTGTGCCGAAGAACCGGGCTCACTGATCACTCTGACAAACGTCAGGGAGTGTCAGCTACTCTGGTAAAGCACAGGCTGCCCGACACACACACACACACACACACACACACACACACACACACACACAGAGCCCTGTGGCTCCAGGACGGACCCCTCCCTGGGCTGGGACCCGCAAGTCCTCCCCGAACATTTGTTGAGTGAAACTCAGTATCTGAAGATTTTCTAAGGCCCCAATTCTATTTGCTCTGTCCCCCAACATCCCTGAAAAGCAATCAGTCATCCATCCCTAGAACTGAGCAAATGTGTAGACCCACCTCCCACCTGAAACTTTAGTTACTCGCAGAACCCACGGCGCCAGCACCTTCCGCTGCGCAGTGCTCTCCCTCTGCTAATATAAGTCAAGTCAGCTGAATATTTTTCATAGTGGTTGCAACCGGTCCTCTGGAGCAACAGGAAAATGGATTACTCAAATTTTGAAGTTTCCAAATCAAAAATGACCATCTACTGGACAGAATTATGAGCTGGGGCACCAGTCTGGCCTTTGGAAAATGAAGGGACTCCAGAGGCCACAGGCTAGGGCTTAGCTGATTCTAGAACTCAACAGTATCTGCGTCACCATCGTTAGAAGCATCCAGAAAGCAGAGCAGAGCTTCTGCTGGGCTTGTTTCCGTGGCAACAGCTTCACTGGCCTGTCTCGGGGAAACGAAAGGAGGAAGGGCATGGAAGCTGCACAAGGTGCGGGGGGGGGGGGGGGGGGGGGGGGGGGTGAAGCGGGGAGGGAAAGGGGGAAGAGCGGGGGGGGGGGCGCAGTGGAAGGCCAGAGAAGGCAGGATAGAAAAGGTAAAGAAAGGAGGAGAGAGGGAGAGGCAGGGAGGAGTGCGACTCAGGGGACCAAAGGAAAGTAGGGACTTCTGTCTGAGGCTGTGCGTCTACCTGCACTCAAAGAATGTTCTCATTTCCTTCACTAAATGTCACATGTCACTCCCAGTCAGTGCCTTAACACACACTAAGGTCACTCACTAAGCCCTCACTAAGGTCAACATGAGCCCACAGGTCTGGCTGGCTTCAATCTGGAAGGAAAAGAGGAAGAAAACGAGCAGGCATGGAGATCTGTGATCACTAGAGCACCACTGGCCCGTGGGAAGGGAGCACAGTGAGCCTCACTGAGGTGAAAAGCCTCTGCGGGCCTTGCTCAGGATTCAGCGGGGCAGAGAGTCAGTCGGCTCCCTGCCCCTGCCCCTCACCCCGACCCAGAACCATTAACAACAAAAGTAACAAGAGCCCTAAACGCAAAGTTAGACCCTGGGTTGGATCCTGAAAGAGAAAAGGGACATTAGTGGGGAAACTGGTGAAATCTGAAAAACTCTACAGTTGACAGTTACACTGACACTGATTTCTTAGTTTTGACAAACGTACCAGGGTTATGTAAGATGGAGGGGAAGGGGAGTGACAAATATACAGAAACTCTCTGAATTTTACAACCCTTCTGTACGCCTACAATTATTTTCCAAAGTTTTAAAAGGAAAATAACAAGGGCTGCCTAAAAGCAAGACTCCTGTTTTTCTAACAATGACTTATTTCTTTCTCATAGAAAACCAATGCCCTCGACAGGGCTTAACTATCCTAAAGAAGTGCAATGCTACACTCAAAGCGTGTTAGCAGTGTCCCTTCCGTGTGAAGTGAAGCCACAAGGAGACGAGCCTCCACGCATCACAGAGCATCACGGAGCAAGGGCCCTGCGCACCTGTGCAAAAACAGATACGACCCCGTCACACTCCACACTCCCGATTTCCCGCCTCCCAAGTCTCCTCCAGTCTTGCTCCCTTGTTTTACGTGTCCAACCCAGCACCTCACCTAACCGCCTTGCAGTCAGCTGCCGGCAGCACATTCCTCCACACCCACCAGCCTTCACCTAGTCTGTTCCCTCTACCCAAAATGCTCTTCCAGTTCCTTGCTACTGAACTATTTCTACCCATCCCCCGAGACTCCCTGTGACTCTCGCTGGCGCTGCCCCTCGCTGGGGCTGTCCTTTGCGCCCCGTAGCATTTCATCCTCCACTCCACCAGAGCAGGTGTGATGCTACAGTGTATTTGTCTACCTGCTCCTTCTTCCCAGAGTCCCAGAGTCTTTCAAGGAAGGATGAGACACCCTACTCATCTCTGTACCCCACCCCCATCCCCAGCACCCAACTCTTGCATCAGATGCCGAATGAATGAAATACTATGGGGCAAGAATGCAGGCAGTTCTTTTCAGAGAGAAAATACTGATAACCACCTTGCATCTTGTGTTAAAAGGCCAAAAGGTTCTATCTGTAAGAAGGGAAGGAAGCCAGTCCTTTCAAGAGCAGATTTTGTTACAGAACGACAGGTCCATTTCCACAGACATAAGCGCTGTGCAAGTATCCTCTTCCGACCGGGAGGCTGAAAAGCTTTTCCAAGGTTTTGGTCTCCTTGACAACAGCAGTGCCAGAGACAAGTAGGGAAATAATTAAAAAGTACGTTCCCTTCGCCTCGAACTTCGCAAGTGTTTTTAAGCAATAACGAACAGTCCGCGCTCGGACTGAGCCGAGGGCAATGCAGGGACATGCCATCCTGTCCCCCCCATCCAGCAGCGCCCCTCCTCCGAACGTGGAAGCCCAAGTGAAGGAGCCAAGCCCTCCACCCAGGACGACATTCACCGCAGGAACCACAGCCCATACAGGGCAGATTCACAACTGCACCTTCCAAGTGCCGGGTCCCACAGGTCAAACACTGCCGCGTGTAATCCTTACAAGGGCTCTTTGAACTCTTTGAGCTGGGTAAGTATTACTGTCGCCGTTTGGCAGAAGAAAAACTGAACTGCAGAAAAGCGGCCAGGCAGTGTGGTCCAGGGGCCCACAGCCCTGGCTGCACCTCACTGCCCCCCAGGCTGGTTTCTAAAGAAATGCACTCCCCCTACCCCGCCCCGGCCTCCCCTCTGACCCTCAGAGCTCATCCCGGGATCTGAAGCCCTGAAGGAAGCTGCCTTCCTCTGAGCACCGTCCAGCTGGCCCATGTCCCCACACAGAGCCACTCGTGCCGGGCTTCATTCCCTTCACCCCTGCCCCAGAGCTGCGAGAACGTGCAGGGCGAGATGGGAGGCGCCAGCCCTGAAACGTGGTCAGCTCTGATCTTGACTGATGTGTCTCCTTCTCTTTTCAGGGTGGCTTTCCATGGTCTGTTTTGTTTTAACAGCTTTACTGTATTCGTATCTTTTATTGTAAGCCTTCTCAAATCCTTTCTGGATTTATGATTTATAAATAAACAATAAATAAACACATGAGCTGCAAGGAGCGACCAAGCCCATTACCTGGGAGTATAAACGCACGCAGTTCAGCAGACTGGGAGTAATCACCACTTTGATTTAGCTCCCAGCTACAGTCCTCAGTCCTCAAAGCCCCCCTCCAAAGCCTGCCACCCCCCCCCCCCCACCACCCAGGGATGCTTCCCGCAAGGGAAGGGCCACGGCATGCAGGCAAGACCAGCCCCGAGACTGCCCATAGCCTGAGGTTCACGGAGGCCCACAGGAGTATGGTAGACTGAGTAGGGGTTATTCATTCATGCACAAGTGTTTTTAAGCACCTACTATGTGTTCAGCTCTCCTCCAGGAACTCGAGATACAACAATCAGGAGAACAACGTCCCTGCATCGTGGAACTTATATTGGAGTTCTTCCCATTTTGTAGGTGAACTAATTAAGACTCCAAAAGATTAACGACCTTGCCCACATTCACATGACTACCTTCTGGAACTCCCAAGCAGGAAGCTGACACAGAACCGCCCCAGAACACAGAGGCAGAAAAGAGTGAGTTCAAACACCAGCTCTGTGTTCAGGAGCTACATGTCCCTCAATGTCCCTCTCTGGTACTCAGTTTTTCTCATCTGTAAACCGGGCACGAGGAGGCCACTGCCACTGCTGCTGTCAGCTTACATGATGAAGGGTTCGCTACGTGCCTGGTACCCTCCAAAGAGTTCTCCATGATTTTCCTTGTTTAAACCTCAGACAAGTGAGGTGGATGCTATCATTACCCCCACTTACTGATGCGGAAACAAAGGTCCCAAGACTTCTGTAACTTACACAGAGCCACAGTCAGAAGGAAGGGGCCGGGGCTCAGACCCACAGGGGGACTGTCCTGTGCCCCCGCTGTGAGTAAATGAGGCACAAAGCCCTGGTGTGGCCCCCGACCGTGCAGGCCTACAGCCCACAACAGGACCAGCCTGGCTCCCTTCAGTGGACACCAACACTGCCCAGACCTGCCGGCACGGGACCCTCCCTGCAGCACGGACGTCATGCAGCACAGGGCTAGCCTCCCCACCCAGCTGGCTACTCAACTCCTCACCTTTCGAGACCCAGCTCAACCTTCCCCTTCCCCTTGTGCCCTGACCCCAACAGACCCACCCTACTCCCCACTGCGTGCCCAGACCCATCACAGATGGCCCCTGGAGGGCCTGTCACATTTTTACGCCCTGGTCTGTTTCCACGCCTGGCCCCCGTTAGCTTTCTTGCCAGCAAGGGTATGGCCGGTGCCCTCTGAGCCCAGAGCCTGTACACAGCCCAGCATTTCGTCAATGACTGGACCAACGGACGACCAAATGAAGACAGAAGCAGAGACACCAAGTCTCTTGGCACAGACTCCAAGGGCCATCTCTCTCACACACTCTGTGGCACCTGATCTCTGGGGCCCTCACCGCTCGCTCACACACACACACACACACACACACACACACACACAGCCTAACACAAGGCCCGAGGGATTCGCTGGCCACACAGCAGTCCAAGTCTACCGTCCCAGCCACCAGGAGCCAACATCACACTGCGGAGCCGCAAAACAGGAAGCCACATCTCGAAGAGCCCAAGTTCCTTGACGGGCCTGCTGACGTCCAGGGCGTGCACCGTATCACTTGTTCAACAAATCAAGGTTACCGGAGGCACACTGCATTGCAAGCCTCCCGTGCTTAAGAACTTGGCCTAGGAGGCAATTATAGAATAAACCCTGGCTTGAAGTTCTTGATAACACCTTCCATCTGTAAGGGCTTTTATAGTCTACACGGTGGCTTCACACGTCTAACCTCGTCTGATCCCTTCAGCCCTGTGAGGTAATTATTTCACAGATGAGAACGTGGAAAGCCCAGAGAGCTCAGGGAGGCGACGTGCCTACCTCATCCGAGTGCCCACGGCGCACCGAGCGTGGCACCGGGTCAGGCTCCAGCCCCCGAATTCCGGGCCGGGCTTGGGGCTCTGTCCGGGGCAGCAAACAGCCGCCAGGACGCACGTCATCCCAGGAGGACCCTTAGAGTCCCTGACCCCTGCTTGCATCTACTTCCCGGCCCACAGGCAACGTGGGCTCCCACCTGCGCCGAACCCTTCCATCCTCACCCCTTCCCAAGGAATCCGCTCCCCAGGGGGACCAGTCCTGAGTTCTGGAAAGTTCTTCCTCACACGACGCCAACCTCTTCCCCCGCAGTTTCCACCACTAGTCCTGCTTTTGCGCTAGGAGCGAACCAGAGTACAACCTATTCCTCTTCCTACCGCAGCCCCGCCGGCACCTGAGGACAGCCACCGTGCTCCCCCGCCTGTCCCTGTCACCAGGCTGACGGCATCATGGCAAGACTCCAAGGAGCCAGGACATTTCAAACACACTTGAATGAGAGCAAAGAACGTGGAAAGAGACCAGGACGAAAACAAACAACTTTTCCAACCAAAGGTTACAATGAAAATGTGTTTTAATTTGTGTTTCTGTACCTTTCAAAATAACACTTCAACTAGTTCAGAAAGAGACCACTTGTGTTTATAAAAGCTCTTCAGTTTTCCCCACAGTTGTCGGGCTGTGTAAACACACTGTGAGCAGGGAGAGAAATTGCTCCTTGTGATACTGTTAATGCTGGCTTGTATGCGAATTAGAATTCTAAACTCAGCAGGTTAAAAATGTTCTGAAAGCAATTTTGGTGTTAGTCTAAATAATTATAGATCACATTCACTTAGAGAAGGGCCTTTGCCCCTTCGGGGCTCCAAGGGAAAATTCTAGGCATGATAGTTAAGCAGAATAGTTGGTTATTACGCAGGCTTTGCAGTGGCAGTGCAAATTGGCATAATCCTTTTGGAAAGCAATCTGACGGGAGACGTATCTGGACCCATGAAAACGTACGAGCCTTTGACCCAGCAGTCCTACTTCTGGGAATGAATCCGAAAGAAATAATCCAACAGAAAAGGATTTCATGCATGAAGATAACCACTTCACCATTATCTATAATAGCAAAAATTAGAAACCACCTAAGTGTCCAAGGACGGCTAAGTAAATTACAGTTAATCAACTCGATAGAGCATCATGGAACCAGCACAAATTGACGGCCCTGAAAAGACACAGAGGCGGCTGGTGGCGCCGCGGCGGGAGAGGCTGGGAGAGAATGTGACGTGGGAGAAGCAGGCTGCAAAAGTGTGTGCGCGCTCTGTGAAAAAAACACAAGGCCGTACGGACCAGAAATTGGTGGGAGCGTGTTAAAAGGATAATCACAATTGAGGTGTATGTTGGAATTGGGAGACTCGCTGCCGCCGTTTTGGAATGCTATCAAATCACCTTCACGGAGGGGAGAAGGGAGGGCAGAGGGAAGGCGCAGGGAGGCAAGGGAGGCTAGGGGCCTCCTGGATCACGTCTTGGTCACACCGTTTGTAAATCTAACCAAGCAGGAGGAGGCAGTGACGCACATCCCCCAGAGCCGCGGCGTGACACCGTTATTAGCAATACGTACAGCCACCTAAAATGAAATTACAGACGCAGATAAAACCGTGCTATTCAAGGCGTCTGCTTGGACCGTTTTACACTCTCTAAAGTTAGCGGGGACTCCAAAAAGCTGCTGTTTATGAGGGTTATTTTCCATCTGTATTTAGCATATTTGAAATCAAAACTGAGAACACTTAAAAATATTAACTTATGTAAACGTGACGCTAGGAAGCCCATTACATGTCAACATAAATAACATGTTTTATGAAAGATAATTATATTTTCCGAGACAAAAAACAAAATTCAGTGAGAAGGCACTCTTGGCGTTTCTGCAATCTCCTTAATGGCTGGCTTAATACAACACAGCTGGGCTCGCAGAGCCGCTTCCGTATTTAATCTATTGTAACAGCACACGTCCCGTAGCCTCTGGAAAACTCCATGTACGCTCATGAGAGGGCGAGAGTGGAAACGGCAAACAACTTCTAGGTGCTATTATGAAAACAATTTTCACCCCCCTGGTCCCCATGAAAGGACCCCGAAGACCCCCGAGGGGCTCACAGACCACACTGGAAACCACCGCAATGAGTCACGGCATTAAAACCCGGCTGCTGCAGTACGTGGGGGGAAAGAAGGGTTTAAAATTACACGGATAGTTGGAACTCAACCACGTTGCCTTTTATTTTCAAAGACTGGATGGAAATACACCAAAAGTCCACAGTCGTTGCCTCTGGGTGCAGAGATAATGGACAATTTTTTCCTTTATACCTTCCTGTTTTTTCCATAGCGTACATGTATTTCTTTCATGGTCAAAAACAACATTTCATTTTTGAGGAAAGGTTGGGGCGGCCGTGGTGCACCCGTGCCCTGCGGAATAAGCTGGATGGGTAGAAGGTCGTTTTAAATCATTAGTAGCCAGCATCAGTGTGGGGGAGCGTCACAAAGCAGGGCTGCTTCTTAATACACCAATCGATCCCTGGCACTGAGCACACATTCATCACGGCGGGCACTGCCTGCCCCGGACCCACAGAAAGCCTGGAAGAGATGACGAGAATTGAAACTGGCTCAAGCTAATCACTGCCAGATGAAGGTCAAATATAGGTGACTATTTATCAGATCTCGAGATGATGGGGAAAGACATGCCACGCTCTAAAGCCACAGGACAATTACAAAGGGAAAGGTCCGTGGACTTGACCACAAAAAAAAGTCAGGTCTTCTCTGTAAATAATGATAATAATAATAACGAAACACCAAAACTCAAAATCAAACAACACACCGTAGGGGGTATGGATATGATGACAGGGCAATACTGTTCTAGGTAAACTGACAGATAAGAGAAATACTACGACTGCAGGAGATTGATGGACAAGACCCAGGGCCACAGACACTTATTTAGCATTAACTAGGTGCCGGCTCGCTTCTGAAGGAGCTGCACGTAAATGGATTCATTTGGTTCTCACACAAGACACCGCCCGATTAGTGAACGTTTAAAAAAGTTAATAATTCTACCGCTGTCAAGGGAAGAAGACACGGTCACATTTACACATAAATGATGGCGTGTGTCACAAACGGAAGGCCATGTAGCCACTAAAAAGAACAAAGTAGATCCGTGCACTCAGAGGAAAAGGTGTGCGTGAGACAGGAGTGGAAAAAGGCAGCCGGAAGCCACCACAGACAGCAGGACGTCCGCACAGCACGCACAGAGACCCCAGCCCTCTTCCCGCTCAGGTGCTGGAACGGGGGTAGCCGGGGCGTGAAGAGTCACGTCTGGGATACTGACCAGGCTACTCAAAACACCTAGAGGGGTTCCCACGTGGGGGTCCTGTCCTAAGCACCGGCCGGCTCATCACCCTGCAGCAACCTCCCTGTGGACAGGCCCCATCCACGTGAGTGTGCGTGTGCGTGTGCGTGTGCGTGTGCGTGCACACACACACGCACACACACCGAGCCTCTGGTCAGATCAGTGTTTCCGGGCCTCCTTCCTGAACAGGAATGAGCGGCAGAATGTCCCGCACATGAAACACAGACACCAAAACAAAAGAGAAAAGGAGGTGACAAGGGGCAGAAACATTTTCGAAAACACAGCAAAACTTTCAAAGAACTCCAAGAGCTAAGAAAAGACCTTGTAAATATGCAATAAAAAAAAAAAAATGACATCTTCTTTAAAAAAAGGAACATTCAGAAAACGAGAAACAGCTCTTGGAATGTAAAAATATGATAGATCAGAATAGAACACTTTCCTGAATATAAGTTATACTTCAGTAAAAAAACAGTTTAAGTATATGACAGCAGAAATACAAAAAGGAAAAAAAAAAAAGGATTGAAAGAGAAGGTGGAGGAAATTTCCCAGAAAAACAAAACAGAAAAAGGCAGAGAGATCAAAAACTAGAAAGAAAAGAAAGCCAGTAGAAGCTCTATACATCCAGGGACACCCAGACCACCCAAATAATCAGAGTCCCCAGGTTGAAGCCCTTGACAGGCAGCCCAGGGGTACTGCCGTCTCCCTGTGGCCCAAGTTCCATGGTGGGGGGGGGGGGGTCCCTGATGCCTCACCCCGAGTGAGGGAAGACGGGCCTGAAAGCAGCACCAGGAGCCCCGGCTAGGGCCACTTTGTTGCCAGGTGCCTACGGCCATCTGGTCCTCCTGCTTTTCAGCCTGGGTCACAGCACGTGGGGAGGGACTTGAGGCGTGTTCTCTTTGATCTTGTCCCGTCGAGAAACCTGAGGAAGCCTGCCGGAGGGAGGCAGTGTGAAGGCAGGCTTCACTGGCATCCCTCACATGTACTTCTGACCATACCCCGGTGCCCTCGCCCCTGCACCCCACCGCCCCCATTCGGGGGTCTCCGTCTGGAAGAGATGCCTGAGCAGAGACAGCAGAAGCTGAGAGGAAAGGCTGGGAGGCCGGACTGACTTACCCACCTCTCCTTTTAAGGGGTAAAAATACTAGCAGTTTGCAGGGGGGGAATAACCGTCACGTAATTTTTAAATGCTGCTTACAAAAACAAAGTACCTACAGTATAATTAAAACCAGCCGATGCTCATGGGAAAAAAACACTGAAAGGAAAAGCTGCTTACAAAACATTCACAGTTGTTATGCTTGAGTGGAGGACCTACAATTACATTTTTCATTTCTACTTTTTTTGGATTTTTTCCCAAAACTTGACTACTTTTATGATAAAACTAAGTTCAATCTAAAATAACTTTTTTTTTTTTTCAATCAAGAGGACAAAGCCATCACTGGGCACTAGATGGGTGCCTTTAAGAGTCTTCTGTGTCCAGGTTTTAAAAGCAGCAAGAAATAATTTACTAGACTGTCTCAATTCCTAACCGGGCCAATTTTGCAATCTGCATTTTTCAATTACATTAAAAGCATTTTCCCAAATTGCTCTATTCTTCCCTTAATGACACCGGATGAGACTGGATGAGGCTGGTTCCCTGAGGACAGAGTCTGCACCTTCACACGGCACTGTTTTCTCCCTGTCAGCATCCGGCAGGCACAAGGCCCTGCCCCGGGTACAGTGAACTGTTAAAGTTCAACGGAATGAAGTTTTCAAAGAGCAGACGACACAGTTTGGGTTCTGCCACAGTCTCCTTTGCTTATTCCTCCTGCAACCCAGGGTTTTTTTCTGCAAGGAGAAAGCTTGCAAGGCCCTTCTGGCAAGCAAACGGAAAGTGGGAAATGTCTCATGTGTTGGCCTCGGAAACGTTGCAGCTTTCATATGGGGGAGAGGAGTGTCAAAAAAAAAAAAAAAAAAAAAAAACAACAACCTTCACTTCCCACGAAGAGAAGGTTCCAGCTCAGGATCTCACAGCTATTCCCAGAGGCTCGGCAGCCCCGCTGTCGGCCAGCCTGAGGCCCTCACTCCCACCCCTGGGACGACTGAGATGATCATGAACTTTCCCCGGACCGAAAATACACAAAAGGTGGGAAGGGAGAGGAGCAAACGGTGTCCAGAGAGAGAAGCATCGGAACACTTCCTACACGAGGCTCCAAGTCCACATGACCACCTGACCTCACTGTGTGCCCTCGGGACCAGTGTGTTCCCCTCTCTGGGCCCCTGTCAAACGAAGACGGACCCAGATGAGCTCTGCACACATACACACGCGCACGCACACGCACCACCCATTCTCTCCTCGCCTTCGCCTAATTACCCTCAGTGCACTGTTAATCATTCACTCCCCAAATACCAAACACCCACCACCACAGCCCAACCCTCCTCCCCAGCTGTGCGGCTCTCATTTCCAATAGATTTGCCTCGTGCTTGGAATAAATTGCCAATCATCTGCATAATGCCCCACGACTCCTCACTCTGCACATCAAATCATTTCTCCACCTCATTTTGTAAAATCCATCAAGAATAATTCTTTCAAAACTGAAATAAACCTTCACTCTGGCACTTGAATCCATAAATTCCTTGTCTTTGAGTCTGAGATGTATTACTTTCTACAAAGCACATCTAAGATACCGTAATATAATCAGATCCGCTAACAATGATAAATCAACGGGATCCTGTAATACATAAAAATGCAAATCCAAACCACTGTGGAAATCATCTCTTCTCCTTATGTCCCTTAACAGAACCACAAGACTTTCAAGCTGGGACAGAGCCTGGGCACCACATGGACAAGGGGCTATGCCTTCCCATCCTTTATTCTCAGAGGCAAAAGACTCAGAGTGTATTTGCTCTGACAGCTTCCCATGTTGTTTCTACACTTTGCCAGCTGTGTGACCACGGACAAATCCCTTAACCTCTCTGGGCCTCAGCTTCCTCGTCTGGAAAGTGGGAGTAAGACCAGCCCTTGCTTCATAGGCCTGTGCGAAGAGGAGCTGGAGAGTCAGGAACCATTCCTAGCAGATGACGAGAACTCAGGGATGGTGAGCTCTCTCCAGCCCCTCAATGGCACTCACTGCCAGAGGCCACAGAGCTGGCGAGCAGCACAGTGAGACCCCAATCTGAGCCTTCAGCCTCCAGAACAAAATCCTTTCCTTCACACGCATATGGGAAGGGGCCTGAGACCCATCTGAGCCTGGTGCCGACCTCGGTGGGTGCCTCCTCCTTGCCCCCAGACTCACTCCTGGGCCTCTTCAGGTGTGAAACCACTCCTCCCAGTGCTGCTGGACACCCAGACACAACACGCTCTGAGAGCGGGCAGACTGCTGCCCGATTCACTTTCCTCGATCACATTTCAAACGTGATCAGTTCAGAGACACGGAGCCAGCCCTCCAGTATATGCTTTCCAAATGTGCAGTTCAAGAAAAGGGAGTAGGTACAGGGCGCCTGGGTGGTTTAGTCGGTTAAACATCTGACTTCGGCTCAGGTCACGATGTCACGGTTCACGGGTTCGAGCCCCACGTCGGCCTCTGTGCTGACAGCTGGGAGCCTGGAGCTTGCTTCAGATTCTGCGTCTCCCTCTACTCTCTGCCCCTCCCCCGCTCATGCTCTGTGTCTCTCTGACTCAAAAATAAATAAAACATTTTTTAAAAAAAATTTTTTTAAAGAAAAGGGAGGAGGTAAACAGCTTGGTACAAACAAACCCAAAAACTTTTTGAGTTTTAAAAGTATCTGTCTCAGGAGTACTGACATTGAAACGCTTGGAAAAACATGTATCTATAGACAGACCATTAAAAGATTCACAAACGCAAGAGTTACAATAAGTTGGAGGATTCTGAGTGACTCATCTTTTTTCTTTTTTCTTTTTTCTTTTTCTTTTTTCCCTAATTGATCAATAAAGGACCAGGGGAGTCAGGAAACTGTTTCTTCAGCCCCTCCCATATGCTAGGCACCGAGCTGTATCTCCTCATCTCTTCTACATACCAACAACCCTAACCAGCAGCCATTGTACCCATTTACCAGTGAGAAAATGGGGGAATCAGAGAGGCAAGGTGATTTTTCCCAAAGTCACCCAGCTACCAAGCACCAGATAGGGAACAGGAACCCAGGAGTCTCTTGTAACAACAGTGCCCGAGGTTTGCCCATCTATTCAGGCTCCGCTCACCACACGCAAAGCCCTTATTAATTAGCACAAGCCTGGGTATAAATCAAAGCCCATCTTAACTACATTAAGGCAGCAGAAAAGACGACACCTGTGTATAGCCGTGTTCACGGCAGCATTGACCATTTCAAAAACTAAAGCGAGTCATGATGGGAAACAACGCAGATATGACAAAGCCAAGTCTGGGATCGGAGACAGTCCTGAAAATACGTTTGGGGAAAGTTTTGAATAAGGCAGGACAATGCCCCTTACAAACAGCACAAAGGATGGTGGTGGGCGGGGGCAGAATCAAACCGGCACATAGTGTGCAGTGAGCCCAGCTCTGTAAACCCACGGGAACGTGGGGGTCCAGACCAGGAGAGGCCCCCGGTGCCAATGAGGCGCCAGCTCGGGGTTAGGATCAGCCACGGTTGCTGTGTTTGCCTTCGCTCCTCGTGTTCTCTGCACCTTCAAAGTTTTTCACAATAAGCTTTCATTACATTTGTGATCCGAAATGGAAAGGTTTAAGTATCATAGGGAAGCCTGTTATCGAAAGAATTCCTAAAGCAAACCATTTTGTAAAACAAACAAACACCTAATTCATACATTTTACTTAAAATCCTTCTGTGCTTCAGAACTCCAGGATTTCGATGCATGGACGGTGGTCCCTAGAAGCAGGAAACATGTCATGGGCCTTTGAGAATTCATCCGGTGCCTAGCAGAGGGCTCCGCGTGCGGGGCCGACAGTGGGGGCTGCCTGTGTTCGGCTGCAGCAGGCCATGTCTGTACTTCTTCCAAGGGCTTCAAAGTCTCAATTCTACCTTTACGTGCGGTGGGTATTCAAACGTGTCGAGCCAAATGAGGACACAGGGAAATGAAAAGAGTGTATAAAAGGGTATCCGTGCTGGGATTACAACTGTGAGAAACAGATGCGTGCTACATACAAGGGCAGGAAGGGATCATCAGGAAAGAAAACAGAGCATCAGTGCGGAGTTATGAGTCATTGTTTTATTTTACTTAATTTCTCCAGCTGTAAATTTTTCAAAACCAATATAAGCATATTTTACAGCTCACAGAACATTTAGAACATATTAAAATAAGTATCTTTCCACTGTAATGTACCCAATTGAAATTTATGAATTCCAAAGCTACATTTTAAGGAGACGAAGGAACTGTGGCACTCCACGCTCTTTAGATTAATCAGATGGATTGTGTTGTTTTCTCTTGATCAGAAAAGAAGTCATATTTCAGTAAATGTTACCTTGAATCAAGGATTCTTTCACATTCTAGAAGCTTGAGTGAGCTGATATTAAGTCTTACTGTGCCCCCTAGTGGCGAATAAAATCTATGCACTTCAGAGAAAATCCTTCCCCAAAGGCTGGAAATAAAATCCAAGAAAAATGTTTTCAGTCTTCACTGATCACTTAACATGTACAAAACTTTGTGCCAGGTGCTAAAGATAATATATAAATGGGTCTGGCACGGTTCCCACGTTCAAGAAGCTTAAAATCTACGAGGTGTAGCAGGTCTGGTTCATGGCTACGCAGGCAGAAAGAGACGCCACGACGTGGTAAGGAAGGGACAAGACTCCCGGGGGGGAGCAAACTCGGCAGCACGCGGCAAGTGCCTACTCTGATGTGCCAGGCGCCGCCCCACAGAGCTCACGTCCAGAGTTCATCTTTTCTTCACAAAAAGCCAGCGAGGCACACAGAATTATGTTGTCTCCACTTTGCATTACGTTGGCTGAGGTTCGGAAAAGTAACTTGCCCAAGATCACGGAGCCAGTCAGAGGCAGAAGGATTCAAACCGAAGTGCTGTGACCCCGGCCCCCAAGCTCTTCCCTCCTTCCTGATGCAGGGGGGCTCAAGAAGGCACTCTGGCAGACATGAACCGAAAGACGAAAGGCACCGTAGGAAGGGAGCACAGAGCCGGGGCGTACCCTGTCACAGCACCTCTTCTAACCCTTTCCCCACTGCACCTCCCCTCCGCTCTCCACCCGGGACCGGGCCGTAAGAAGCCAGGACTCCCCCCTGCGCCCACAGCCCCGTTCCCACTCGACACTCGGCATCCACACCCCCTCCACCCCGTGGGCCCCCGAGGTCGACCGCGCCACGCAGCCCCGACACTAGGGGTGGGGAGAACGCCATCCTGCCTGGGGCTGCACACCAGCTCCACGCGACAGACGACTCCCCTCTCGGGTTCCAGCCCTGCCTGCACCTGGTCCCCAGTCGGTTTTCCCGTGCCGGCTCCTCCAGCCCCTGCCACACATTCGTCACGCTAACAAGTTGCTCAAAACCAGTTTGCCAAATAACTCTGTCACTGAACACTGTCAAACGTCTTAAAGCAGAGAGGATCCTGGCCTGCCCATTTGCATGTACGGCTTTTAAAAGCCCTGCTTTTTCAAGACCCACACGAAGAAGAGGGGAAGAAGAGACACCGACTCCAGCAGCCATGACGGCAACCGCACTGGCCCCGCCAAGGGCAGTTCCACAGCAAACGGCCGGGACCCAGGTCTCAGCGAATCACCCCAAGCAAGGCTTTTCTACCGCAGTCCCTCGGCCCCGGGGCGCCTGAGCAGCTTCCCAAGCTGGGCCAACTGCGCCCCCTTCTGGTCACGACGTGTCACAGCTGGTTGGCTGACGCGGCGTCCCCCACGGGGGGCGGGGGGGGGGGGGGGGGGGGACGGGGAACGGGACAGAACATCCCCAGTGCACAGAACCTGGCATACTCATCTAGTCCACAAACACTCACTACACGACGGAACAAACAAAACAGCCCAAATCAATGGTTTCACTCAGACGCGCTCCGTTTAAAAACTAGAGTGGGGATGCCTCCGCTTAGAAAACCTCAACTTGGGCAAAAATGATCCAAGCGGGGCCCACGGGGCGCCTCGCTGATGCCACATACAGACCGGTCCCCACAGGACTCCAAGCCCGCCCCTCCCATCAGCAGACACGACCCCTCGGGTGGGCGGGCAGGTGGCAGGTATCCTCTGGACCTGCTGCCCTAAATCCCTCCACCCGTCTCTGCCCACAGCAACCTCCTGATGAGCCGCCTCCTCCTCCAGCCCGTGCTGCCAAACATCTGCCAGACCGCCCCCTCCCCCCAAGGTCCTAGAAGGGGGCTGCCCGTGCCCCTCAGGTGGCCCACCCGTAGCCACACTCCCTCCACAAACTGCCCCATGCGCCTGGCATTAGACAGGGGGCTGCAGACACATGTGCCTGGGCACGTGTCCCATCTCAGAAGTGCAGGTCTCATAGACTCGTGTGATCGGGGGGGGGGGGAAACAGACTCAGAGGTTAAGTGTGTTGCCCAAGGTCACAAAGCTGACCCTGAGCCCAGACCACTGTGACTCCAGCCAGACACGGCCTGGCACCACACGGGCCCACACGAGCCCGCCAGAAACCCCCCAGATGTGCTTCGGACGAAAGGGACAAGTCTGCACTTGGCCCCCCGTGGGCGCAGCCTCTCAGGAAGGAGCGCTGAGAAGCCCCAGCAGCATGGGATTGAACCAAGCCTGTTACAGGGCACAGTGGGGACACCGGAAGCCTCCTGAGCCCCCACCCCCACAGGAAAAGCACCAAAGACCCGAGTGTAAAGTCCCTGGGCTTCAGACCGAAGGCAGAGCGCGGCACTGTCCCCGAACGACTGTTAGCCCAGCCAGAAGAGAACACAGATAAGTGGGCTCATGACCCAAACTGGTCACTCAAAAATGACAACGATACCCATCGATTTAGCTTATTTCAAAGCCTCACTGCCCTTGGGTTTCCTTTCTTCATTTCAGAAAACGCCTCCTAGGAGAAAAGCTCAAAACGTAATTTGCAAGCACAATGTCCTGGGCAGGATGGTTCCAGAACAGTAAGAAAATAGAGGGGGGAAGCTGACACTCACCGAGCACCTGGAGGGGTACCTAGCTCTGCGACAGGGTTTTGTAAGTGTTTCGCTCACCTGGTCACATGACACAGGTATGACTGTGCCCTTTACAGAGGAGACACCAGACCGGAAGTGGGGCCAGCCGACCAGCCGACCAGGTGCTCTGTAGCAAGACTGGATCTGAAGCCATGTTCCCTCAACTCCAAAGCCATTTTCTTTCCAGGAAGCATTCGTTCAGCTCGCACTTACGTGGCACCTATTGCATAGGTGCTGCTGAGAGCGAGGGGGAGGGGCTGGAGACAGGTCAGAGGTGCGACGCACCCGCCGCACGACGTACCTGAGTACGTGGGGTCTGCTCGCTGGAAGTCTACGTGACGTCAGGAGCTTTTAAGATAAGTAACAACGAGGGTCACCCGGGGGCTCAGTCGGCTGAGTGTCCGACTTCAGCTCAGGTCATGATCTCGTGGTTCCCGAGTTCGAGCCCCGTGTCAAGCTCTGTGCTGACAGCTTGGAGCCTGGAGTCTGCTTCGGATTCTGTGTCTCCCCCTCTCTCTCTGCCCCTCCCCCGCTCATGCTCTGTCTCTCTCTCTCAAGAATAAATACACATTAAAATAAATACAATACAATACAATACAATACAATACAATACAATACAATAGGTAACAACGAGGAAAAAGAGTTTCTGTGGAACCCGGAGGTCCTCCACGGCATCTGCAACCATCCCCTGGTCCGGCCCCTGCCCGCTTCCCTAACCTCAGGACCCTCACCCCCACCAGGCCCCTCAAGACTTCCATGCTTACAGCCAAAGACATCCTTCTGCCGCATCTCACCCCCTTCACCACATGAACCTGCCCCTCCTTCTGGAAGCCTTCACCGAGCCCCCCAAGACCGGGCTGCTGTCCCTCCCGGCGGGTTCACAAAGCACTCGCATCCCACTGAGAGTTTGGTCCTTACACTCCAGAGCCGAGGGCTGGGAGAGCCTCTCCCCTCGTCCACGGCCTCTACCACAAGGCCAGGGACCAGCACGGCGCCTGGCACGGAGTTGGCGAGGCTCAACACTCAACGTGGTTCACAGGGGCCCGGGACTCGTCCTGGGCCTGCTTTCCGAAACTCTGACGCCCTCGCTCAGCGACCTCACCCACCCAGGGCTCCAGCGTGCCTGCGTGTCCTCAGTGTCCCCACAAGGGACAAGGACTAGTACCCTCTGGTGCCCTCGGCGAGGCGGCATCGGGGAAGAGCGGACAAAACGAACCTGCAATCCAAGGTGGGCCACCGAGAACACACTTTCAAACACGACGGAGAGAGTTATACAAATTTCCCCACAGAAACGTGCAGCACCCCTACCTCACTGTCGTGAAGAACAAAATACCCCGGCAGCTTACTCCCAAGAGCCCCTGAAGAAGGAGGATCACTCAAGTCTTACCTTGAAGGTTTTATCCATGGAAGCTGAGAGAAGCATATGACTCTTGGCGAAGACTGGACACCACTGAATGCTGTTGACGGGGCCCCTGTGGCTTCTCAGGTGGAAAAGCACTTTCCTGGGAATTGTGGTTTCTCGATACGGACTGTCCAAGTATGGCTCAATAAACTCGGACACTCTGGGGGCCACACAGAGAGGGGCCGGGGCACGCCCCACAGAGGGACCCTGTGCCTCCGTATCTTTACTCTCGCCTGTTTCTGTGCTTAATGCCTGCGACTGTCTTAATCTTTTGGGGGTGTAGGGCACGACACAGTCCTCACACCTTTTCCTCTGAAGAGAGTTGCCATTTTTACCTGGGGTTTCAGATTTGGTTTGGGCACAGGATGATGGCTCGGGGGAGTCGTAAGTTCCCCAGGAGAGTTTCACCTGCTTAAAGCGGGCAGCTGCCAGGGGCACATGGCCAGCTGGAACGTGGCTGGTCCACAGGGAAGGTCGAGGAGGCTTGTCTGTGGGGAAGGTGGCTTCAGGCTCTGTTCTGGGCCACCGTAGCCTCTGGCTGGGGCAAGATCCTGGGTCACTTCTCCAGAGCCGAACCAGGGGGAGACGATGGCCAGCTGGGTCTTCATGAGAACCGTGCTTTGTGGGCAGTGCTGCCCCTTCTGTCACACCTGGGGCTTCTGATGCAAAATCCTGCCCACGAGGTTTGACCACATCAGAGGTGTCCTTCACCTGGCCGGCAGCATTAAAACTTTCCGCAGGTTCAGTCTCGGCCTCTGACTCTGAGTCATCATAAGCCACCAATGAGGCCATGGAAGACACAGTTTCTTGCTATCGTTGGAGGACAAACCACCTAAGACCAAAAAAGTCAAATGTCAGAAAATACGCATGGAAGAATATTTACCACCACACGTAATTAAAAGAAAACATGCCACCTAGCAAACCCATGATTGGAAAACTCTAGGAAGAAACACATTAAAAAATGAGGGCTTTTTTGGGGCACCAGGGGGGCTCAGTCGGTTAAGTATCCGACTGGGGTTCAGGTCACGATCTCACGGTTCGTGAGTTCGAGCCCCACATCGGGCTCTGTGCTGACAGCTTGCAGCCTGGAGCCTGCTTCGGATTCTGCGTCTCCCTCTCTCTCTCTGCCCCTCCCCCGCTCACGCCCCCACCTCTCAAAATAAACATTAAAAAAGATAAATCAAAAAACATTTTTTTAAATGAGGGCTTTTCTACATACCAGGCATAACTAGAAGATATGTATTTTTTTCAAATGAAGACTATGGAATATCTGGGAATAACTGTAGCAAAAAATTAGCAAGATCTATAGGAAGAAAACTAAAACTTCATTGAAAGACATAAAAGAGGACCCGACTAAGTGGAGATAGGCTGCCTGGACAGAAAGATTCAGGACTTTAAGATGTCCTTCATAAGATCAATTTGGGCCTTTGAGGGTAGGTCTGAAAATACTGAAATGGGAAGAGGTCCAGAACCCACCAAGTGGGAAAAGCATGTCACCCGTACCTTCTTCCACCCCTTGTGCTCCAGTCCCTCCTTTACCCTCGCCCCCCACTGCCTAGGTATCCTGTCTCAACAACAACCCAGCTGGGGAGACAGACCCACAACACAAGACTAGGGTGTTCAAGCAACCAATCCCCCCCAGTTTTGAAGGTGTGGTCCGAGCCCCCCAATTTCACTCCAAACACACACTGACACAGCAGTGAATCTCCCCTTTCTAGAAGATCCTTCCTGGGACACCTGGGTGGCTCAGTCAGTTAAGCACCTCGCTTGAGCTCAGTCATGATCTCGCAGTTCGTGAGTCTGAGCCCCACATCAGGCTCTGAGCTGACAGTGCAGAGCCTGCTTGTGATTCCGTCTCCCTCTCTCTCTGCCCCTCCCCGACTTAAGTGTGCACGCTCTCTAAATAAACAAATAAACTTTTTAAAAATTCTTTAAAAGATTCTTCCTGAAATTCTGAGCCATCATACACAATAAATTTCTGCCACCTAGTTTCTAGAAAGAAGTACTTCAGTCTGGAGTCCCATTCAATGTTTTTTATATATATTAAATATAACTTATTGTCCAATTTGGTTTCCATACAACACCCAGTGCTCATCCCAACAGGTGCCCTCCTCAATGTCCATCACCCACTTTCCCCTCTCCCTCAACCCCATCAACCCTCAGTTTGTTCTCAGTATTTAAGAGTCTCTTATGGTTTGCCTCCTTCCCTCTCTGTAACTTTTTCCCCCCTTCCCCTCCCCCATGGTCTTCCGTTAAGTTTCTCAGGATCCACATATGAGTGAAAACATAGGGTATCTGTCTTTCTCTGCCCCATTCAGTGCTTTTAAGACGAAGCACAGTCAGGAGGAAGACAGGGATGCCCAGCACATCCAGGACAGCAGATGGCGCAGTGGAGCAGAGCTAAAACTTGGCAACCCACCAACTTCCAAGTACGCCCCACCCTGCCCTACCTTACTGTACCACACTGAACACCTACACCCACACATGGGGTCAGGTCAGCGCCAGAGATTCCCTCTGGGTCCTCTGTTAAGCCACTCCAGACAGCCTACCACCAGCTCTTTCCCTGGGCGGTGGGTACCAAAGGGTACCCATCACCTGAAGGGTCCCACTGCCTAACACGTTACGTCTTCACTCAACAAATGTCTGTAGTCTACCTCCTCCAAAACTCGCACCCCCACCTACAGCCCAATCTAGGCAGGTAAAATAAAACTTCTGTAACTGGCCAGCGTATCTCAAGCAGAACTAATGTAAAGGACTAATTATAAACTAACGGACTGTGCTCTGCAAACAACTTGGCATTTCTGTTCTCTACATACTTAGCCTGGTCCTGAGGCCCATCCTGATGAGACCTCTCACCTGTCTCGGCTCCTGTGCACAGCACCACACACCACAGCATGCCATTCCTTCCTGTCACAGGGAACCCGCCAGGTTCCCGTCAGCAGGGTGTCTGTGCCCAGCCGTGAGATGGAATCCCGCCCACCTAGTTTTCTGCAGCGGTCAACTTAAAGAAAAGAGAGGCCGATGGCTGGAATTTCAAAAGAGGTCTACGGCAAAAGATCAGAGAGTAGTGGGGCTGGGGCCCATTAGCCCACTTCCTGACAAGGCAAGGCAGCAAGGACTGAATGAATGCAGAAGGGTGGATGATAAGGCTCCCAACACTACCTGCTTCGTGGACGCGTCGTTCATTTATTCGATATTGACGGAGCATGGGCTACTCACCAAGCCCCACCCCAAGCACACCGTAGCAAGCGACACAGTGAAGGATGCCCCGTGCTCACCATGCTCACATGCCGGCGGGAGAGACAGACCACAATCAGGTGAAATACAGGGTGTGACGTAGTACGAAATCCTAAGGAGAAAAGTAAAACAGGACAGTACAGGTGGCGGTGAGCTTGGGGCTGCAGTTTCCTCTAGGGTGGCCGAGGCAGACCTAAGACAAACGGTGACATCCGAGCGATTAATGCTCTGGAGGAGGTGAGGGAACAGAGGTGGTGAGAAGCACTGGAGAATGAAACAGCAAAACTAATCAAATGGGGCAACAGAGAAGGAGGCAAGGGTGATTCAAGAAAAACATGCCAAAGTGGAAAAGAATGGGAAACATCAGGAACAACAGAAACTTTGGGGGGGGGGGGGGGAAGTGCTGCCTTTTTTGTTTCTAAGGCAAATGGGGAAAAAAGGGAAAATATTTCATGGTGTGGGGACGTTCAACTAAGACAAAGAGGTACAGGGAGAAAGGTAAGAGCATTGGAGAAACGAGGCTACAAAACGGGGGAGTGGCCCTGAGAGTCACTAGCACGTCAGCTCCACGAGGACAAGACTCCTTGTGTTTTGTTCACTGTTTGATCCCCAGCATCTAGAAATATTTGTGAAATGCAACCTGGTGGGAGGGCGGCACAGAGAAAAGTAAAAGAAATAGGATATTCTCCTTCAACAAACATATCCTGATTACCTACTCTGTGCCAAGCCTTATGTTGGGTCTGGTGTGTACAGCGATTAAACACAGAACACGGATCCTGCGCCAGAGGCTACAGACCGACGAAGGCAACAAAGAAGATACGACCAGAGATGGGTTTTGAAGGATGAATAGAAGTTAGCCGAGCTGTCAAGGGCTGGAGGTGAGGCTGGTCCAGAGCACCGCGCATCCGGAAGGCAGCAGCGATGAAGGACGGGCGAGGGACGGAGAAAGGCCCGCGCTGAGGGGTGTGGTGCTCTCCGACCGCCGCCGCCGCCGCGGGGTTCCAGCCCCCTCCCGCCCCCGGGCCCGCCGCTCACCACACGCACCGGAAGCGCTCGGTCCTCCCGGAGGCAGTCCCGCCGGCACACCGCAGCCCAGTCGCGTTCCGCTGGTGCCGGGGCCTCCAACCAATCACCCGCGGCCTCCGTCCTGCCCCCGCGCGAACAGCCAATGAGGGTGCAGCCTGGCCGGAAGTGGTTCCGGCCGGAAGGAGTTTCCAAGGACGCCCAGGAGGCCGTCCGTGGCTGAGCCGGCGGTGCTGAAGGGCCCGGCTGGGCCGGTAAGTGAGGGGATGAGGGAGGGCGGGAGGCCGGGGCGGTGCCGGAAGACCTGGCCCTCCCGGAGCCGCCTGCAGGCGAGGGCCCGGAGTATCCTCCTCAGAGCCCGGCTCGCTGCCCGCCGGGTTCTGGCACCACGAGGGGCGCGGAGGCTGGCACGGCGCCCCTCGCCCCCTTCCTCCCAGCGCCGGCGTCCCCGTCTGTCGCCCACTCCTGCCGGCACCGACCCTGCATCGTCTCCTACCTCTTCCCTTTCCCCATGGCGAGAAGCCCCCACTTTTAACGGGGCTCTGCCACGTGCCGGGGGCTTTGCCTCTGGTATCGTACTTAGTCCCCTCCACGGTAAAGTTAGGAGGCTTCTTTATGCCCATTTCACAGATGAGGAAACCGAGGATGAAGCAGAGAGGTAATGTGACTTGCCCAAGGTGTTGAGATGCCCGAGCTGGGATTGAAACCCAGGCCCGTCTGACCCCAGAACTCATGATCTTTCCACTGCATTGCGCTGCCTCAGTGAACACCTGCAGGGAAGGCACAGTCGCCGTTCGGCCTCTCCGCGGCTACACATACCACTTACTCACACTGATGCTTGGGTGGGGAAGAGGAAGAGGGTGGAGAGGTTATACGGAGGCCAGTCTAGGGAATGTATGGGGTGGCTGATGCAACGACCGGCTAACGACTCGTTTCTCAAGAGGGTTTCATTGGTCCCCACCCACCCCACCCACCCCTGATTGGACAGTCTCCTCAAAGAGGTTGGTCAAGAATCTCAAGTGTTTCCGAGAAACTGAGTGATTTCTTTAAAAAAAAAAAACAAAAAAAAACCCTACGTGCAAATAGCTGAAGAGTGGGGTAAACAGGAACAAAAAAAAAAAAAAAAAAAAAAAAAAAAAACCCAGAGAAGAGCCTTTTACTAAAAAGGAAACTGAAAGAAACAGGGGAAGACTATTAAAGAAGACCGCTGGCTGTACAGGGCAGTCTCAGCTCCTCAACTGCCCGGCGTGACCAGTGGCCACCTCTGCAGTGTCTCCCACAACCTGGGTATGTATTGCCATCTTTGCCAGGCTTGGAGCTTATTGGTATTTTTTGCCAGCCTTTTACCAAAGTGCTGGAAACCTGGGCTGGGGCGGGGCAGGGGAGGTGAGGAGTGGTCTCTCCCAGAATCAGGGCTTATGGAGCGTGCATCGTATTTCATCCCGTTGACCCAAGTTCCAGTGGTTCACGGCTTCCCCAGGGGATGGAGATCTCGGGGGAGCAGTTGCCTGTTTGGATTTATAGCTTGACTTGCCACACTTCTGTGTTGGCTGTCCTGTGTCTCACTGACGAGGACTCCTTACACCGTCGGTACCCTAACGTCAGCATTCTCATTGTGACACGCCACTTGTCTTCGGCCGGCTTCTTGTATGTTGACGTCTTCTTTGCGTCACGTACGTTTTATTTGAAGGGGAGATTTGAAGATCACGTACATTTTATTATTTGAAGGGGGAAATTTCCTCTCTTCCCTGCGTTTAACAAAGAAAAGGTGGACATAATCTGTCCCAGGGTTCCAAGTGTTAAAGAACTCCTTGCTCCACCGGTCACTTTCCTGTCCTCTGGGAACAACAAAGCTGTTGTCACCCACACTCCGGGGCCAGGATGCGAGGGATGGTAACCCACCTCCTGGTGGTATTCCAGGCATCCAGAAACTCCTGGGTCGTCTGCTCTTCCCGGCTGCTCTAGAATTGGCTGTGTTTGTGCCCCCTTTCCCCGGATTGCAGAGTATTCTGATCCTCTGTGAGATGATTTCATTGTGGCCCAAGTCCTGTTTTTCAGTTAAAGAGTTCTATCACTTTCTGTTCCTCACCCCAAAAGCAGCCAGTTTCCTCAGGTGCCTGTTATGCCCCTCCGGAACAACGGAACCTGTCAAAATGAGCACAAGGTTCAAGTTCTCTAAAAAGAGGAATTGAGAATTAATTTTTAAGAGCTCTTGACTTTTTCTTTAAAGGTGCACTGTGGTCTGCTATGGAGTATGCAGTTCTGCTCTTTCCAGTCCCAATACTTTTTTCGGACGAGATGATAGATTACTCGACAGATTATAGCTTTGTTTCTTTGCTTTAGATCATAGGATTTGTTAAGCAGATAAAACAACTCTCCTTAAGAAAGATTCAAGGCTGCCTGGGTGTCTCAGTTGATTGAGCGTTTCACTTTTGATTTCGGCTCAGGTCACAATCCCGGGGTCGTGGGATCGAGCCCCGAGTCAGGCTCTGTGATGAGCCTGGAGCCTGCTTAAGATTTTCTCTCTCCCTCTGCCCCTCTCTCCCCCACCCACCTCTCACTCTCTCTATCTATACATACAAAGATTCAAAGCCCTCCTTGCAGTTTAAGCAGTAAACACCAAGACAGTTGTCTGTACGCTTTTGGCATCTCAGACCCCGTTGTAGAAGTAACCTGGATACTCTGGAACCTGATTGCTCTGCTGAAAACCATGCATATGCTAGCGTGCATGTCATTTCAGGCATGCTGAACTCTGGGGTAAAAACCTCCAAAGTTAAACTTCATTCTAGATCATGTCAACTAGATGTGAGAGAAGAGGACAGCGTGCACATGAGACGGTGGTAGATGGGTGGGTGCCTGAAACAGAAGAGGTTTTGTTCTGTTGTCTCATCACTGAGGTTGCATCATACACACACGCACAGTTTATCGTGTGGGTGGTTCCCATGCACTGTCTGCCTCCCCATCACAAGAGCGGGGAGACCTCATCTGCTGTTGTCTCATCAGATTTAGCTCCCGTGTGCTTCTCCCAAATGGAATTTTGCTATGGAAAGACATATTTTTCCCTACATTATGGACCCTAAGCACAGACTCCATTCATCTAGCTGATTCTCTACAGTAATCTGCTCCATTGTAGTGGGGAGATTATCTGTCCAGGCCTCACCCCGTGGTCCTACCTGGTGCTTTCCTTAGGAATTTTTTAGGGGTAATTCTGATCTGTACTTGCTTTCAGCCCTACCCACAGACTTTAGAACCTTACTGCTGTCACCAGTTTCCTTTTATGGCAGACACCATGTGTTTGGAAGGACCGGGATAAACCAAAGGGAATTCCAAAGAGAGTGACCAGGATGGTAGGCGGATGTTAGTAGTGAGGAAAGAAACCAAACTAGGAGTGTGAAACCTAGAGTAGGTGCCATACCATCAGCCTGGCCCTTCCCAAATCCTGGCAGGCTCAGCTCCATGATAGGATGCTAAAAATGAGGCTGTTTAGGGGCACCTGGGTGGCTCAGTCGGTTAAGCGTCTGACTTCGGCTCAGGTCGTGATCTCACGGTTCGTGAGTTTGAGTCCCGCATCGGGCTCTGTGCTGACAGCTCAGAGCCTGGAGCCTGCTTCTGATTCTGTGTCTCCCTCTCTCTCTGCCCCTCCCCCACTCATGCTCTGTCTCTCTCTGACTCTCAGAAATAAATAAATGTTAAAAAAAATTTTTTTTAATAATCAATTTGCCAAAGTGGCATATTTAAAAAAAAAAAAATGAGGCTGTTTAAAGTCCACATGGGGGAAATCTACCTTAAAGTGGGGAAAAGCACTTGTGAAGATAACATAAGGATGTAAACCTTACGGTGAAGACTGAACTGGGTGACTGATGAGACTGATGAATTCAATAAATGCTGATAAACTGCTGCATATGAGGCACTAGAAGCACATGGAAGAGAAAGCCCGGTGCCTGCTTTCACTGTCTAGTGGAGAAGACGTGAATAAGTAAATGCAGTGTGAGCGCCCTGATAGAGTTACTAACAAAATGCTTGGGGACCACCGACGACAGAGGGATCAGCTTGGCCCCAGAGGCGCAGGAGTCAGGAAGGGCTGCTGAAAAGAGCTGAGGTCTGAGTTAGTAAGATAACAGGAAGTGTGCATGAAGAGGAGGTTACCACATTCCAGGCAGGGGGGGCGGCTGGAATTCTGAGAGAGCACACGGCTTAGAGGAGCTTTGGCATCAGGTCCCGGCTTAGCTACCCTGGCAGTGGAACCTCAGGGGCTGGTTCTAACTTCCCTGGGCCATCAGCCTCTCATCTGCTAATGCAGAGCATATACTGTGCCATGGGATGTGATGTTTGGCCATTTGTGGCTAGAAGTGGTTTTCATCCCTTTGATTGTTATCTGATACGAGCCTCAGTGTTTGTCCTCCCAGGCGCTCCTCAGAGGCTCTTCCGCATTTCTTATCTTTTTTATAGGCTTCCCTAAACTGGGGCTTTGTTATCTGAAACAATCATTTCACCCGACTTCCTTTTCTGGGAATTGAGGTGATTCTCAGCAAGGGGGGAAAAGAAACTGACTATTGTCTCATCCTGGTTTCAGTATTACAGTTTCATTGACTTATATAAAAATTGGCCTAGTTAAAATTTATATACTTCTTAAGTAAACATTTAACAAATTGATAAAAAATAAATTACCCCTGGGGCGCCTGGGTGGCTCAGTCGGTCAAGCATCCAACTTTGGCTGAGGTCATGATCTCAAGGTTCGTGGATTCGAGCCCCACATCGGATTCTGTGCTGACAGCTCAGAGCCTGGAGCCTGCTTCGGATTCTGCGTCTCCCTCTCTCTCTGCCCCTCCCCTGCTTATGCTCCGTCTCTCTCTCTCTCTCTCTCTCTCTCTCTCTCTCTCTCAAGTAAATAAATATTAATAAATAAGTAAATAACCCCTTGAGGCACCTGGCTGGCGCAGTTGGTAGAGCATGCAACTCTTAATCGTGGGGTCGTGAATTTGAACCCCACAAGTAGTGTTTACTGGGTGGCTCAGCCGGTTAAGCATTCGGCCTGCTCTCAGCTTGGGTCTTGATCTCAGGGTTGTGAGTTCAAGCCCTACGTTGGGCTCCATGCTGGGCGTGAAGCTTACTTAAAAAAAAAAAAAAAATTTACCCCTCAAGTTTGTGTGTTTGGTTCAGAGAGTTAATAGAAAAAAACATAAACAGACACAAAATAGTCATTTATTGAACCTCTGCCACGGGGCTAATGCTGTCCTGGACTGTCTGTTAACCCACACTGTCACACTCCATCCACACACCAGTCCTGCAGGTAGTGTTACCGTCAGCCGCACCTCACGGTCGAGAAGCTGAGACTCCTTGCAGTCAGGGAACGTGTAGGACAGCTTTGGAGGGTGTAAGCTGCAGCTGCTTGAGCTTATGTCCCGTCTCTACTGCTCGTGTTATCTCGGGGAAGTTTTATAACCTCTCTGTGCCTCGGTTGGCTCATCCGTAAAATGGAGACAACAGATCTGTCTCACAGGATTGCCGTGAAGCTTCCGCAAGCGGATGTGTATAAGGTGCTCAGAAAAGTAGCAGGTACGGAGGTGCCGGGAGTTAGCTGCTCTGGCACAGCCCATTGTCATTGTCCTGTCCTCACTCAAGGTACAGCTGCAAGTCATAGATGGAGCTGGGGTTCGGCCGAGCCCCGGAACCCTGACGACAGTACTCGTAATAGGTGTATATCTTGTTTTAGTTTATGAAAGGCTACCAGCTGGTTTTTCCTCGTTTCTTCTTTAGAGCAGCCCTCAAGGTAGGTGGAGAGGTTCCTGATGGTGCCACTTGACAGATGAGGAAGCGGACACTGACCCAAAAGGGGACTGACTGTGGCTGGTCTCTGCTCCAAGGCGACACTGGGTGGCCTGCCTTGTGTCCCACCTTTTTCAAGGTTAACAGAAAATAATAACTACTAAAAGGTGCCGGTACACCTTCTTCAGAGGTCTGCAGTGAAGTTAGCACGTAGAATGGTCAGGCTATGTATAGTTTTTTCCCCATTTGGAGCCCGGGACAGATAAGGCCCTGCCCTCCACCCCACCTAGCTTCAGCTGAGAACAGAGCAGCTGGCTGGCAGAGAAAGCCGTTTGTTCAGCCATATGTTGGTTGTGGCTGCAAAGGCCTGGAAACTCATCCCCGGCACAATTAAGATAAAGAGTAGATAGCAGTTTGCCAAATGTTTTTAGCTCTAGTGGACTTAGGTTTGTTAAAACACTTTGGTGTTTGCTCCCTGAACAAACATGTGTCCTTCCTGTGCGCTGGGCACCGGGTGAGGCTCACATGCTCTTAGTTAGGGGTCCTCCTTCGCTGCCCTGAACTCCCAGCCCCTCCGTCCGTCCTCATCACTGCACTTGCTCTTCCTCTTTTCTCCTTCATGGCCCCAAATTCCTGCCGATGCCTCTATCATCGCTGTTTTCCCCATGCCCTTTCTTGTAACTCCTCCATCCTTGTTGGAAAGGCGAAGGACTAGGTAGATGCACGAGCGGTAAAACAGCCGCGGTGGTTGGTTAATCGGTCTTCCCCCGCTTCTCCCCCTCGCCCCCCACAGTTTTGTCTGGACCACCGAGCAAATCTTCCGACGCCCTAGCCAGCTAAAGACCTAGGTCCTGGAAGATGGCGGACGTGCCCAACGGCGAACAGGGGTGTGCCTCCCCTCTGGAACTGTTCAACAGGATAGCTGCTCAGGGGGAGCTCGTGCGGTCCCTCAAAGCTGGAAAGGCACCACAGGTATGGGATTTGTCGGGTTCGCTGCACACGCATCTGGGCCAAGTCGAGGGTTATGTTTCCCGGGAGCAGACTGTTCCCAAGACTCTGTTCCCTCAATAACTGAGGTCTTTCGACTATGAATTTATTTTCTCCGTTATTGACGTGCGTGTGGTCTAAACAAAAGCCTCTGAAATTCAGCAGTCCTCCACCTTTCCTGTTCCCATTTTCTTTTCCCAGAAACAAACATTTCAGTTCTTTGAGCGGACTCTTTGATATGTACCCCCCATTTCTCTAAAAATCACACTTTTACATTGCTTGTTGTCGATGTCCAGGTGTGGGTGAGAGGAGTTAGCACCTCCATCGGCACTTCCCATCCCTCTGCTGTCCCGCGCATGTCAGTCAGTGTCAGCATCGATGCTCTTCTGACCACATAAGTGCTGCTGGCAGCTGACCCACTGAGTATACTCCAGGTGCCTTGCCTTTCCTGCCCCGGAGTTGATGTTTGTCCTGATTCCTGTTTGCTCAGTGTCTTGTGTACTAATGGTAATGGGGCTCCGGGCCCCCTCCAGCCGGGTGAGTCTCCTCCCAGGGCACTCACACCAGCCAGTCTGTAGCTCATCTTGAAAAGCTGTCTCTCCCTTCCCTCCCCCTGTGGGCTCCCTGTTTCCTGATCCTGTGTCTTACTCCTCCTTTGTTTACTCTGTCTTGACAGAGCAAATCCTCCAATAGTTTTCTGAAAAAATTAGTGCTAAAGAAATAATTTGGGAGGACTTGCATGTCTAAAAGTACCTTTATTTTGTCTACTATACCTAGAAACTTAAGACCCTTAATTCTCAGGGCGCCTGGGTGGCTCAGTCAGTTAAGCGTCCAATTTGGGCTCAGGGCATACTCTCGTGGTTCGTAGGCTTGAGCCCCTCCTGGGCCTCACTGGGCTTGCCATGCACTCTTTTTTTTTTTTTTTTTTTTAAACGTTTATTTATTTTTGAGACAGAGAGAGACAGAGCATGAACGGGGGAGGGGCAGAAAGAGAGGGAGACACAGAATTGGAAGCAGGCTCCAGGCTCTGAGCTGTCAGCCCAGAGCCCGACGCGGGGCTCGAACTCACAGAGTGCAAGATCGTGACCTGAGCTGAAGTCGGACGCTTAACCGACTGCGCCACCCAGGCGCCCCTTGCCATGCACTCTTGTGTGTGTGCTCGCACTCTCTCGCTCTCTCTCTCTCAAAAATAAACAAACTTAAAAAAAAAAAAAAAAAGGAGGACCCTTAATTCTCAGAAATTCTATTATTTCTTTGATTTCTTCTCTCCTGTTTTCTCTGTTCTCTGTGGGTCTTTTTTTCCCAGAAGCTGGCCCCCTCTGTTTTTGTTTTTGTTTTTGTTTTTTTATTTTTTAACTTCTTTCCATTTTGTTTTCTTGTTGCTCTTCTTTCAGATATATTTCCTTAACTTCTTATGTTTACTTTTTTTTCCCTTTGAGTAGGCTCCACACCCAACGTGGGGTTTGAACTCATCACCCTGAAATCAAGAGTCTCATGTTCCACCGACTGAGCCAGCCAGGCACTCCCTCCTCAACTCTTAATCCTCCTATCGTGTTTCGTTTATCCTGTCATTTTTAACTTCCACGAGCTCATTTGCTTTTCGAATGTTCCTTTCCTTATAGCAACCCGTTCTTGTTTCCTAGGTACGGTAAGTGACCTTTTATCTCTGAGATCTTGGTGATGGTTTTCCTGATATCCTCTGAGGACAGAGGGGCTGGGCTGTGTGGCTGTCCCTGAACTTCCCTGTTCAGTGCCGTGTGCCCCTGATCTAGATACTTCTAACTCCACCTCCCTGGCACAGAGCCTCTGTGTGGGGGAGCGCGGGGGGGGGGAGAGGGGGGCGGGCAGAGAGCCGACCAGCTGTTTCTTAAACAGACTTTCAACCTGTGCTCCTGTTTTTAGAACCCACTTTCCCCCTCACTTCCACTGATGCCCCAGCCCCCAGCCCCGGGACTCCCCAGCGGCATAATTCCAGTGTTTTCACGACATTCTGCTACCAGTCCATCCAGCAGCTCTGCAGTTTCCGAAATCTTGTTGCTGACGCCCTCTTTTTGTTGCCTTTGTCCTCACGGGGTTACGCCTTTCTTAAAGGTCTCTCTGCTGTTGCTGCGAGGTTTCAGGAGTGTAATCCGTTCCGTCTGCGTCTCTAATGCACGGAGGCACTGTCTTTCCTTCTGCGATGCCTCCACTCTTAGGAACCTCAGCTGCTACATCTCCGTGACTTCCTCGTCCGTCACTTCCAGCCCCGGTTGTCTTCTTTTCAGGACCGCTTCCTGGGTCCTCCACCGATGGCATCAACCATCTCCCACCCACCCTGGCAGTTTACTTCAACTCTTTGGACCCCGAATAAACCATTATATCTTAAAAGAAATAAGCGGTACTGTAAGACAGTGATGTCAAAACAAGGAGTTGGTTATTCACAGACAGAGGTTTACACATCAGGTAGGACTTGGTGGATGAGGCTAAGAAGTTGTTTTTAAAAACCTTGAAATAGATAAAGGACCCAAATGTTGTTCATTTACTCTTTAAACCCATTTTTGGAAACTTGGCAGTGGTGTTTTTACCTATTTAATACCAAATATGAATACCATTTCATAAGTGTTTTTAGTTAGTAATTCTTAGTGACTCCAGGTATGTTCATTATTAAACACACGATACTTAACACCATTTAGAATTACTCTTCCAAGTGTGTTCTTTGACTTAAGCCATCAGCTGACCGACGAGAGAGATCAGAGGTTGCACAATGAAGTCAGAGCAAAATGGGGAAAACTCAGAAGTAAATTTGGCTCCGGAATGTGTTATGATAGAACACCTGATGTTTTAGAAATTCACTTTGTGCAAATACTTGAGCCACTTTGGGAGCACCAATACAGTGAGGGCACTGGGAGTTCTTTCTTCAGCCGTCTCTGCCATGTGTGTAGGCTGGGGTCCTCACCATTCTTCTCTCCTCCGTGTACCAGGGGGATAAGACCCCCTGCTTTCAGCCACAGTTCACTAAAAAGCAGGGTGTTTCCTGGGGGGATAGGTCAGAATCCAGGGGCTCTGGAGAGAGACAGTGGCTGGGAGCATGAACAGTTTGAGCAGGACCCGAGAAATGACACTGGATCAGGGGTGCCTGGGTGGCTCAGTCGGTTAGGCACCCGACTTCGGCTCAGGTCATAATCTCACAGTTTGTGAGTTCGAGTCCCGCGTCAGGCTCTGCACTGACAGCTGGAGCCTGGAGCCTGCTTCCGATTCTGTGTCTCCCTCTCTCTCTCTCTGCCCCTCCCATGCTCCTGCTCCGCCTCTCTCTGTCTCTCAATAATAAATGTTAAAAAAAATTTTTTAAATCAAAAACAAAAAAAGAAATGGCACTGGATTGTAAAGGTTAAGCTAGAGAGCAGTCGTTTTTCCTGTCCTCTTAGTTTAAGTAAACTTTTTAATTGGAAGTGCACCATTTAACCAGAAAAGTACGGAGATCGCAATCAGTCCTCTTACTGAATTTTCACAAAATGACCACACCTATGTAACCAGTGCCCACATCAGGAAACCAGACAGCAGCGCCCGGAAGCCATCCTCAGGCCCCTTCAGCCACTGCCTCTGCCCTCCACCGTAGGCCTCCACCATGGATAGTTCTGCCTGTCTTGGAGCTTTATATATTCAGGTTGTGTATGGTCTTTTTTTTTCTCCCCAGAAAGTCAGCTTTTAAGTCCTGTTTCAGTGTCCTGTTCCATGTTAGATTAAGGAAACAAGAAAATCCACACGGCAGGCTTGTCTGTCTATTTAAATCCCACTCCAGACTGCAGACAGTTCTCGAGCAGGGATACTGGTTGAATGTTTGACTTTCAAAGAGCCTCCGGGTTGCAAGCAGAGTTCGAGCAGATAGAGTATGAAATGTCAACATAGCCGGTGACAAAAGGGTATTGACCAAAGTGTACTTCAAAGCACGCTAATCCTTCCCACAGATAATTCGATAAATCATGCTTGCTAAACATTATGTGGTTGCACTGAACCTAGGCACTGCAGGAATGAGATGAGTAAAACGTACTCACCTGTGCAGCCTGGCAATTATCCTGTCTCTTCTATAAGGGTTAGCCATGGGGTTATTCGGCCCACAGTTCTAATTCATTTTAAGAACGAATTCCAGGTAGTTTCCGAATTTGAAACTCAAATCTGTATCTGCGGAATCTCCCCAAGGTGTCAGTTCTCTGTGGCCCCGGGGCTGCTCCTGATGCAACCGTTACGTCTGGATGGAGGTTGGTGTTCTGTTGTCTCCACCAGGAAACCCAGTTTATGGAACATTATGTGTAAACTCTAAACAGGAATGTTTGTACTTCCCTTGGCAGGCAAATTGGACTGTGTATATTCTTTGTTTGTGATCTAATCCAGCAAGGCCAATTACAGGAGCAGAGCTCTGGGCATAGCATGACTAATCTGCCTAATTAGGCCTGCTCTTTCAGAGGCCAGCCTTCATGGGTGGCTAGTGTGGGCTTCTGGAGCAGAAGGGCTTTGATAGATCTCCAGAGTACCCACGGATGTAGTAGGTGGGAAAACATTTGTTTTCCTTCTGCTTATTTAAAGCATTCAGTATGCAAACACTTTGGACAGCTTGATAAGGCTCCAAACTACAGTAATATAACTGTTTCCCACTACATCCCTCCTTAATTTATGACTTGAAAGCCTCTATTTTTCCTTGCCTTTATCTGTTTCCCTGATGTCTAGGGTTGCCATTACCATCCTTGGTGGCATTATCTAAGCTGCCGCAAATACTCGTCTCAACTGTGTGGCACATATAAACAAGGTCCGATGTAGAATTCCGTACGCTCAGTCCAGGGAGCTTGCCGCACACGTTCTCTGGCATCGGTGGTGTTTGAGAAATCCTTAGTGTATTCACTGTGTCGTACATAACAGTGTATATCATGTCACGTTCATCCGGTAGTGTTTGTGGTAGTAATCCATAGATTACATAGACCCACTAGAACAATGCAGAAGTGAACTATATTTGGGCCCGTGACTGCCGTGTGTCCATGGGCAGACTCCTTCACCTCTGTGAGTGTCAGAGTCCTACTGGAACAGCACAGTGACAGTGATGCTGCCCGCCTCGGAGGGCTCTCTTGAGACTGAAGGAGGTAACGTGTGTGAGGGCATTTAGCAGAGCGCCTGCCGCGTGACAGTCACGTTCAGCAAAATGTTAGCCATGTTAGTATTTTTAGGTTTCATCCTTATTTCCTTTGTCCAGGATGAAATCGATTCTGCAGTACAGATGCTGTTATCGTTAAAAATGAGCTACAAAGCCGCCATGGGGGAAGATTACAAAGCCGACTGCCCTCCAGGGAACCCAGCACCTGGGAACGATAGTGGCCTGGGTGCCACAGAAGCTGAAGAGGATTTTGTGGACCCTTGGACAGTACAGACCAGCAGTGCCAAGGGCATTGACTATGATAAGCTCATTGGTACGTCCTGGGAGAAGCCCCGACTTTTAGAAGTGATCCCATTGGTCACTAGTTGATCTCGTTGGTGTTTTTTTCTCTTGAATTATAAACCCAGTCAAGCTTCAATGGCAAGAAAAAATAGATGCTAAAATCTTTTGGTCGTGCATTATATTCCCAAAGGATTCTTTTCAACTGAAATAACAATGTAAAACTTATTTCAAAATAATGATCTATAGTAGATAGGTTAGTGGAAGCGTTCTCCTTTTTTTTTTGAGCAATTCAGAACTTTAGGAAAGGTCTTTTGGAATGGCATCTTTGCAGTCATTCAAATCACCTTTCACTGAATGCTTAAAGTCAGAAATGGATCACCTAAGTCTCCTCCAGTGGTATTGACTGTGGAGCTGAAAAGCTGGAAGTCTGCTTAAGAAGGGTGACTCCTCAAGGGGACAGGTCGCCACTGGCCAGCCCTTCCCCACAGGGCTTCCTGCTCAGGGAAGTCCGTATTCCAAGATCACTGGTAATTCCAAGATCACCAGAGAGGGGGCATTACTAAAATGTTTTGATCAAAGTTGAAAGCCATTTTCCTAATTTAAGTATCGACTACCAATGGGGGGAAATTCACTGGTAGACAGATGCTAGTTCAATCCAACAACTAGAGAATATTAAGATTATGGTTGTCAGTGTACATAAAGTCCCCCGTAATTAGCAACTGGGGGGCGGGGGTGGAGGTGAAAAGTTGCTAGGCAGGCTGAATTCTGGATATGTTTCCCATCAAAATCCAATCCCAGACAAAACACTGTTTTATTCTGTAATTTGTTTCCTGTTTTGCTGGTTGTCGTCTCAGCTGTCATTGTTAACATGAACGGCATTTGATTGGGGTTGAGGTAGGGACTAGGAGCAAAAGTCCTGGAGAGGACTGAGTTCGTTAGGATTATACACGGATCACCAGCTTTTCCCCTTCGGTAATACCTGATCACCAAACCCCACACCACCTAAGATAGTCATTTCCTCATTACCATTTTTTTTTTCCAGTTCGGTTCGGAAGCAGTAAAATTGACAAAGAGCTGGTAAACCGGATAGAGAGAGCCATCGGGCAGAAACCACACCGCTTCCTGCGCAGAGGCATCTTCTTCTCACACAGGTCAGGGGCTTCCCACCCTCCTCTCCCTTTAGTTTCAGACATGATTAGGAGGCCCCTCCTGCAGGCTGCCTGCTATGTGGGGAAATGATAGCCAGTTGTCTGAAGACTGGGGTCCACCTTCTGTCCTGTCAGTAACTGGCCGTGGGTTCGTGTCCTGTCCCCTCCCCCCGGGCCCCAACTTATTCATTTGTGAGCTGTTCACTTCACAAGGTGGAGGTCACATATGCGGCAGATGAGATTCGCGCTAGATTATGCACTATAAAATCATAAAATGTCATAAGATAAAAGATTAATATGTCCAAGTTTAACATTTCCCACGCGATAAGCAAGAAGCTTCCTGAAACTGCGCCCTCTTCCTGCCATTGTACTGGCTCCCTCGTAAGTCATGGCAAAAGAGAAACCAATAGAGTGTACCTAGAACAGACTATCCCTACCTCCTACTATAAATTCCACGCAGATTGCATCAGAAAATGGGCAGGTTCCAAAAGGGTTCTCATAGCTCATTTTTGAAACTCTGCTCACGGGACTTATGGTCCGTGGTAGGGCTGTTCTGTTGTGCTTGCACTTCGTGGTTATGGGAGAGCGCGCAGGATGGCACTCGGCCGTCTGCTGGAACACTTAAAATTCCGTGTGCAGAAAACGCCAGACCCCACTCAGCCCTCTTTCTGGACAGAATATAATCAAAGCTTTTACCTTAAGATTCAGTTAACCTTCTTCAAGTACACAGTTCAGTGGTCTTTAGTATATTCATAAGGTTGTGTACCCATCACCACCACCAGCTCCAGAACATCTCCACCCCAGGAAGAAACCCCATCCCCCCACCCCCACCACCCCGGCAACCACCATTTCAGGGTTTTCGAGGTTCCTCCGTGTTGCCGGGTGCATTAGTGCCTCGCTCCTTTTATACCTGAATAATGTGCCATTGAATAGATTCGCCCCACAACATTTTGTTTATGCATTCACCGCTTGCTGGGCATTTGGGTTCTTTTCACTGGAAAGAATGTATGTTGTGTGGACATAACGTTCTCAGTTCTCTCAGGGTGTGTGGGAACAGAACTATTGCATCATAAGGTAGTTCTAGAACTTTCTGAGGCTCTGCCAAACTGATCTCCACAGTGGCTGTGATTTTTGTACTCCCACCAATAGTGCACAAACAAGGATTCCAGCTTCTCCACATCCTCACCAACCCTACTGTTTCCTATTTTGTGTTTGTTTTAGAGTCGTGCTCATAGGTAGGAAGTGGTTTTTCTTTATCTTTTCTTTCTTTTTTTTCCTTGAGAGGGAGAGAGAGAGAGCACAGGCAGGAGCTGGCAGGAGGGGCAAAGGGAGAGAAAGAGAATCCCAAGCAGGCTCCGAGCTCAGCAAGGAGCCTGATGCGGGTCAATCCCATGACCTTGGGATCACGACCTGAGCTGATAGCAAGAATCAGACGCTCAACCGACTGAGCCACCCAGGTGCCCCCGAAGTGGTTTTTCATTGTGTCTTGATTTATATCTCCCTAATGACTAATGATGTTGAGCATCCTTTCATGTGCTTATTGGCTATTTTTATATATTCTTTGAAGAATATTCTGATCCTTTGCCCACTTTTTAATTAAGTTATCTTTTTATTACTGAGCTATAAGAGTTTTTTATATAATATTTCAGATCCTAGTTTCTTATCAAATATATGGTTTGCAAATACTCCAATTACGTATGTATCTTTTTACTTTATTGAGTGTTCTTTGAAACCCAATACTTTTCATCTTTATGAAATACAGTTTATTTTGTTTTTCAGTTCCCTTTGCTTTTAGTGTCCTAAGAAACTGTTGCCTAATCCAAGATCATGAAGATTTGCTCCAAAAGTTTTACTTTTACATTTAGCTGTGGGTTTTCCCCGAATTATGCCCTGAATTATGTTAAGGAGGTTTCCTTCTCTTCTTAGCTTGTTGAGTATTTTCATCATGAAAGGTGTCGGATATTATTAAATTCTTCTGAGTCTGCTGAGATGATCATGTCTCATATTGATAGGGTGTATCACATTGATGGATTTTTGTGTGTGGAACCAACTTTGCATTCCTGGGACAAATCCCACTTGATCATGATAAATCATCCTTTTTATATGTTGCTGGATTTGGTCTGCTAGCAGCTGAGGATGTTGGCATCTGTATCACAAGGGTCTGCAGTTTTCTGTCGCTTGTGGTGTCGAGAGAACCCTGGCCTCAGAATGAGTTTGCAAGTATTCCCTCTTCAGTTTGTTTGGAAGAGTTTGTGAAGGATTGCTGTTGATTGTTGTTTTTTTAATATTTGATAGAATCCGCCATGAGGCCATCTGGTCCTGGGCTCTTTGTGGGTCATTTTTTGATTACTAGTTCAGTTTCTTCGCTTGTTCTAGATTTGTTCAGATTCTCTATTTCTTCTTGAGTCAGTCTGGTAGTTTCTCTCTAGGAATTGGTCTTTTTCATCAAGGTTGTCTCATTTGTGGCCATACGATTGTTCTTAGCATTCCTTTATAATCCTTTTTCTTCCTGTGAAGTCAGTAATAACGTCCCTTCTTCCATTCCTGACTTTAGTAGAGGCTTCGCACTTTTTTTCCCACCTTGGTCACTTTCGCTGAAGGTTTACCAGTTTTATTGATCTTAAATCAAAACTTAGCATTTTACAGTTCTCGCTGCCCATATGACTTGTTTACTTCTGTGAGTAACCCTGTAGGCTCTTGGCTTGGGGAGGCATGGAACTTGCAACTTTTGGCCATTCTCAGGTTTGAGAATGCCCCTCTAACGTTATCATCTGCAAAATGGGGGATTAGAGGAGAGGTGGCACATGCTGTCAAGCTGCAAACTGTGGGCTTTGCCTGGGCTCCTTCGCCTACTGGAAACTACCCTCACGAAGCTGAGCTCAATTTGCAAGCCTCAGTCCGTTCCCTGTGCTCCGTAAGAGCGCCTGGCCCCCAGGGCAGTCCCTGGGGAGCTCTCAGAGACCTCAAGGACAGCTCGAGGGACAGCTACATTTTTCCCTTGCTTCTTTAAGCCCATAAAAGTTCATTGTGAGAACCAAAGAAAGACTCTTTTCTTCCAAAATTACATTTTTTAATTCTTCCCTTATTTCAAAAACCGTGTATGATCATTTCCTGGAGGTAAAAGAAGCTAAGCACAAAGAAACAGTCCCCACGACGCTGTGAGCCCGAAGATGGGCGCTGTGAACCCTTGGTGTGGGCTGTGAGGAGGGGTCACTTCTTAAAGTGTTCTTGCGTGGGGTCTCCCAGCCAGACCTCTTTTATTTGGGGACACTTTGTCCAGAAATGAAGAGCGTTCACACGCTGGAGTAGTGGTTTCACACCCTGCCAATGAGGTGGTTACTGGGGGAGCTTTTTAAAAATGCAGATTCCCAGATACCACCCAGATTCACTGAGTCAGACTCTCTGAAGGTAGGGTCCAGGGAAATGCAATATGACCAGGTGATTCTGCACAATCAGGAGGGAGGACCCTTCGTGTGCATTGTCTGTGGACCCCAGTCCTGGGGGAGGGCCGATGATTCCACAGTGACTCCCAGATGAAGACACTTGGTCCCAGCCTGGCGGGGGGAGCCCAAATCAGATCTGCAGCTGGGGACCTCGCCTCTATACTCCCCATGCACGTTCTTCACTCCCAGCCCCGAGTCAGGACTGTGCAGGGCCCTGCAGCCTCCCCGTCTGGGTCTCCAGAGTCTCAGGGCTGGGGTCCTAAACAAGGGATTGTGTAGGGCTGGCTTGGCATCATTCCCAGGAAAGCAGATGACGTGGGCACACTGATATTTGAAAATTCCAAAGGGGCTCCACTGGCTGCCCAACTGTATGCATCTTTTATTCCAAACCTGCGTGTCTCGTACTTTTAAAACAAACACAGGAGAAATCATGTCAGTAGACATTTCCTGTCATTTTTCTAACATAAGCACCAAGGATAACAAACTCTATTATCTGTGTTGTATTTTCTCTATCATTTCCCAGTGAGCATCGGTGCCTTAATTTTTATTTCAGAAAATCACACTATTTCCTCTTCTCCTTTTTCATTTAGAGATATGAATCAAATCCTTGATGCCTATGAAAATAAGAAGCCGTTTTACCTGTATACGGGCAGGGGCCCCTCTTCCGAAGCAATGCATGTAGGTCACCTCATCCCATTTATTTTCACAAAGTAAGTATTGTATCGGGTACCTTTTTTCACTTCTATTGGTAAACCAGGAATGTTATTTATAAACCATGTCTAGAATGACAAGGCAGCCCTAGTTTGTGTTCGTTAGACAAACAAGGTGTGAGGGGACTGGTGCCTTTCTGGCTTCTGTTCACTTTGTTCCTGGTGTCACTTTAGAAAGCGTGGCGTGATGGGGTCAGCCAGCCTGTTTCCTCCTGTCCCTGTTCCTGTGACCGTGGCAGAGTCCCTTCCCTGAGCCTTCATTTCCACGTCTGCAGGAAGGGAGTGATAATACCTACCTCCTAAAACAGTTGCCAGCCTGCAAAATAATGTAAAGCAGTACAAAGCTGAGCGCAGGGCCTTCCAAGTTAATCGGTCATAGTGGTCAAATTTCACAGCATGACACCGTGCGGTTGTGTAGACGAGAAAGTTTTGCCATACGTCGTTAGCAGGGACTGTGTCTTCGGATTCAGAACAGAGAAACGAGATGGTAGCCTTCTTTCCCGGTGTGTCCTAGGTGGCTGCAGGATGTGTTTAACGTGCCCTTGGTCATCCAGATGACAGACGATGAGAAGTACCTGTGGAAAGACCTGACCCTGGACCAGGCCTACGGCTACGCCGTGGAGAACGCCAAGGACATCATCGCCTGTGGCTTTGACATCAACAAGACTTTCATCTTCTCTGATCTTGACTACATGGGGTAAGGAGAGGATGCTCAGCTGCCTTCTAAACAAGCAGATGCAGACGTCAGGGCCTCATCTCAGCCACGGCTGAGTCGGAGACATCGGAAATGGCCTTTAGGTCTGGTGAATGTTTTTCTCCCTTTGTGAAACATTAGGATATGGTTTGTTGGTTTCGTTCTCCAGTTAAGGTTTCCATCCACAGCTTGAGACAGAATTGTAGTTTCTCTCCGAGGACCGTCAGTTTGCCGGGTTAGCGCCTTTCTCTTTCTTGGCATACTTTTCTCCTCACAGAGAAGGACTCGCTGGCACACAGTCCGTTCACGGGCCAGTTCTTTAAGTTGACCACTCAGTAGGCCAAAATACTGCATTTGGAAAATCCCTGAATTGAAACTTCTGAGGTCTGTTTCATCTCAAATGACTACGAAGAACTATGTTAGAAAAGTAAGGCTTTGTCAAGTGTCCCAAGAATATGCTGTTCGGCTCAGCAAATACATCCTGAGCACCTGAGACACGGCTCTCCCCGCAATCCCCACGGAACCTAAGGAGTGTGGCCCCCATCATACGAGGGCTCATTACCAGGCCAAGACAGGATGTGGTGAAAACACGGGACGGGCTGCATCCGCACTCAGTGCAGAGGAACGTGGTCCTTACCGTTTCCCCAGAACGTCCCTTTTTATAAGGACTGAAATCTGAATGGTGGCTTTATAGCCACAGAGAGACATAGTTGCCCTGATAAGAAGTCTGGCCTTTCTACCAACTAGTAAATGAATTAGTAATTTTTTAATTTTACCTTGAGATTTTTAAAATCGCATCTCTGTGGGCATACAGGCATCGTGGTGTGGTGTCCTCGGTGGGTTGGCCGGTGCTCCTCTCCGGCGTCACTGTCACGTCCGGCCAGACGGCACACCCCATGGTCCCACCGCCCCACCTTTGAGTGTGTTCTGACTTCTCCTCTCCCTGCGCCGCCTCCAAACACGCCATCAAGCTCCCTTTTCCTGGGAGCTGTCCCTCCTACAGCCTGAGTCACGTGCGCCTCCTTCACCCCCCAGCACCCCGGGCTCCACTCAGCCACATCTGGGACGCAGTGAGGGGTGGCCCTGTCCCGCTTGGTCAGTACAGTAGACACGGGGTGCCTTCTGTGGCAGGCGCCCTCCTCGGTCCTGAGAACACGGCAGTGGGCCAAACATAGTCCCTGCCTCGCTGCCCGGAGATGCCGGTGAGGCAGAAGCAAGCGCCCCTTGCAAGCCCACGAAGATGACTGAGTGGGTGGGCACGTGATGGGGGCTGGACTTTTGAATAGTGCCCGTGAAAGGCCACCGCACAGCCCCCCCACCTCCCGGCTCTCGGCACATTCTGAGAAAACATGGGGTCTGGGGCAACTTTTCCAGCCTGTCTCTGGTAACTGCACTTGTGCGTCCTGTGGCTTTGCTCGGCAGGAACTTCTCTTCTTCCGTGAACGTGCAGGAGTGATGAAAACCCGGATAACGTGTAAATCAACGGTTCTGTGCTGCCTCTTCTCCGAAAGACCTCTTTTGTTGAACCTAAAGTCAAGAGAGAAGTTTTAAAAGCTAAATCCTATTTTCAGCAGTTTCTTTTAAACAGTTGAGCATTTTACTTTTTTTTCTTGAGACTTAACTCAGAATCCAGATCTTTGATTGAAAAAAGCTCCTTCCCGGTCTTTAGGAGCTGAAACTACAGCAAAGCCAGCCTCCAGCCCCTCTCTGGGTGGGAGCGAAGCAGCCAGGGCCCCGTGGGGAGAGAAGTCCACGGCAGGCAGGCTGGCCCCGGACACCCTGTCCCCACACACATTTCTGGCCCTGTTCGTGGGCCCAGAGAGGCCTTCCTGCCAGGAGCCATGAGGGACGGAAAGATACTGTACCGGGGATCTGCGAGCTGGTGTTCCAGACCCAGCTCTGCTTCTGGTTGGTGTGGTGCCTTGGGGCGAGTCCGTATGTTCTCTGAGCCGCCTGTAACTCGGGGGTTTAGCACAAGTGGCGGGCAGCCCAGGGGAGGGTCCTTCCGTGTGCCCTGCCCGGGTTCCCATCCTGACCACCGTTTACCGTGCGCCGGGCAGCTGAGTCACCTGCCGTCCGCCTGCTTGCCCGGCTCGCTCGCTCACATGTTCCCTGAGCATCTGCGACGTGCTAGACTTACGCAGGGGATACAGCTGCCCACGGGACACTTATCCAGCAGCTGTGTCGGGTTATCTGCAAACGGCGAGAGTCGGCAGTTTAACAGATGCCAAACCAGGTGATAATGAGGGCTGTGAGGACAAACGAAGGACAAAAGTCGGGAGGTCATGGCGCCCCTGCTGCAGTTTCATGAGGACTTAGTGAGGTGCTACACGCAAAGCGGCCTTTGAGCAGTATGTGGTGAGCGCTTCGTAAATGTATGACCTAAAACCCTGTCACTGATGGCCCGTGTGAGGTAACCCGGGAACTGTTCTTTAAACCGTGTGAGTGTGCAGGGCAGGTGCCGTCCCAAGGGGAGCGAGGTGTTCGGCCTTCACATAGGAGACGCGGCCAGATCTGCTCCTTGGCAGCAGGGGCGAGGCCTCGGCGCGCGTGGGCCCCGGGTGCGCCTGGGGAGCCGAGGACCCTTCCGGGGAGGCTGCGGTGCTCATGGGGCGGCCCCCTCTCATCCTGCGGCCTGCATGGCCCAAGCACTGGCCGTCTGCTAAGAAAGGGCAAGGTTATCTTACTCAGAAACGCTGCTCAGACACCGCCGGCCCGGAGCGCTGTTGCCATGGGGCTGCTGTAGGCTCCGCTCCTCGTGGGGCTGGGGGCCCACTTGTGCAGCTCAGCCGCGGGCAGATTGGCCCTGCTGGTTGGCTTTCGTGGTTGCCTCCACCAAAGGCGGAGTCTTGCTGTGGCCCTCGCCCCCGGGCGCCACACAGCAGCTTGTCCTCCCCGGGTGTAAGCAGCATGCCCCCCCCACCAGGACCCTCTCCAGCGTGAGGGAGCTCCTGTCTCAGCAGGACCACAGAGCAGGCCTCTTTCCAGGCGGCGGCTGCGCTCTGCTCTGAGTGGGCGACCCGCGGGGGTCAGGGGGGCACTTTGCATGTCGCCAGGTTCCTAGTGTCTCCTCTGTAGCTCTGTTCCCCGGCCAGTGCCCTGGGGCCGAAATTCAGCAGGCTGCCGAGTGAAAGCTGCCATCTCCTCCCGAGCGGGGCTCTGCTCAACTCGGAACAAACCCTGGTGTGCTGGCCTTCCCCTTTGTACCCTCCCTGCCGGTGCCCCTGCCTTTCTGACACTCCCCTCCCTGCCTGCCCGGAGACCGTCAGCAACCTTCCATCCAGGAGCTAGTCTTAAACTCTTTCAGAAGCTGTGCGACGTGGTGAGGAAAGCAGAGGCTTTGCGGCCAGACGAGCCTGCGTTTGGGTCCCGGCTCCTGTACTCACAGGGTCGGTGACGTGACCCTCAACCTCTCGGAGCCTCCGTCTTTGCCTGTAAGGGGAGGTAGAGCTACTATCTTAAAAGAGAGTTGGAACATAGCATGGCTCCCACCACAGGATGCAAGCACCTAGTAAACACTAGCTGTCCCCGTTTCCCTTTCTGTCCTGCGGTGCCTGACACATGGTAGGGCTGGAGACCAGGGCTGCTGAGTATACTGGAGATGCTGTGCAAGAAGTCACTCTGGGTTCTGCCCCTCCCTGTGTCAGCTTTGTCCTCAGCCTTAGGTTCCTCTGGTAGCAGAATGGCTGCCACAGATCCAGGCCTCATATCCACATCCCTCAGTGTCCAGAAGAGATAATCCAACTGCTTGAATCAGCCACTGTAGGCCCAGCCTTGTTGCTGAGCATGGGGTCTTCCTGCCCAGACAGCACAGCCGCCCTGCAGTGGAAGGGGCAGTGGGGGCTAGACGCGGTGGTTTCTATCCAACACTGTCCGGCAACAAGTTGCAGATATCCCCCCACACACACACACACACACACACAACCAAACAGCGTGTGTCAACAGAAAAGCTCCCTTGGAGCTCCCAGACTTGAAGCTCTGTGGTAGCTTGACCACCCACCCGGCTGAGTAGAGATACTCCGTGTCGGCCCGAGTCGGCCTGCGTAGGTGTGGTCTTGCCTCATGTGCTTATTGTCTTGTGTTGGTTTCATGCTGGTTTCCACCCTCCCCCAGCCACTCTACTTTGCCCGCCACGGGTACCTTCGCCTACAAGTGCCTTCTGGGAGCCTCCGTGCCCACTCTGTGTCCTCAGCCCACACGCGTGCACTCAGGTTTCACCAGCCTCTGCTTTGGCCTCGGGGGCAGGCCACCCTGTGAGCCTGAGATTTGATTCTGATTGTCCTTGCAGGGCAAGTCCAGGCTTCTACAAGAATGTGGTGAAGATTCAGAAGCACGTCACCTTCAACCAAGTGAAAGGCATCTTCGGCTTCACTGACAGTGACAGCATCGGTAAGGGGTCGCTGCTGCCTGCGGCCCTGCAGGCTGGCGTGAACCACGGGTGTCTGCCCCGGGGCAGAGCTCTCTCAGCTGGTGACGTTTGCCGCTAGCCTCCACATAGCTCCCGGGCAGGTCCCCTCGTGAGGCTGAAGAGCTTTGTGGTGCCTTCGGCCCCATTTCTGGGCTGCGTGGAGCAGAACTTCAGGAGACCATCTGTCATCCCCTGGAGGTTTAGAAGAAAGAAGAGGGTAGGGATGACTGGAGCTCCTCTGCCCACTCGTGGGGTCCCAGCCAGTGTGGGACACCTCTGGCGGAGACCCAGGGGCTGCAGGATGACCTGCTCTGATGCCCAGGAGCCTCAGTTTCCCCCGTAAGAGGACAGGTTTGACCAGAGGCCCTGTGGAGCCCACCCTGGCCACCCTCGCTCTCTTTCTGTGGCTCGGGCCCCTGTACATACGCTCTGTCCCTTTCCACATATCTCCATGCCTTTCAGATGCATCAGCCTTCTCTCCTAGACTCTTAGCTCCCGAAGCTAGGACTCGATCCCTGAGGCTCGTGGTGGGTCGCCCGACCCCCTTCCCTACTTTGTTTTGGGGGCGCGGCTCCAGGCCTGGGCAGCATGCCAGGATGTGCCTGCGGGTGCCACGCGGGAGTTTGCCCTGCTGGGAGGGAGCATGTCCCAGGGCCCTGTTGGCGAGGGACCCTCAGGGACACGTGCAGAGAGAAACGCCTTGGAGAGTCCTCACTGGGAGGCTTTTCACATAAGCCTTTTCTCTGATGTTTCAGTCAGACTCAATCCTGACAATTGGGGCATAAATCCTGTGCTTTTGAAAGGGTTTTTATCCTCGGAATCCCAGCATCCATTGGGAAGATGTCGCAGAGAAGGCTGCCCTGGACAAGAAAGGAGACAGTAGACGTACGAATAGCTGCGCACACTTTGCTTCCAGACGCCCGGGTTTGAATCCTGGCCCAGCCAACTGCTTGCTGTGTATTTGCTTTGGCAAGCTGTGTAAACAGTCTGAGCCCGAGTGTCCACGACTATAGAATGGAGGCCACGTGGCACCTTCTCATAGAGCTGTGAGCAGAGATGTGCCCGGGGAAGGCCCTGAGCAGAGCCCAGCACCCACATGTGGAGAATGGCCACCACTGCTCTGTGTTTTAATGGGGCGCTGCTGGTGGGGGCAGCCATCTACCTGGTCTCTCAAGAATAATGGGACCCCAGAAATGGGGTGTCTGCTAGGAGAGAGCATCACAGAGGCAGGACTTTCAGGGGAGAAGAGAAGCAGCGCCCCAGAACTCATCCTGCAGTGCCTGAGGAAACCCACGTAGCACAGCTGGCGTGGGTGGGCCCTGCCCCACTTGTCAGGGTCATACGAAGGTCAATGCGGCCCCGCCCCACTTTCAGGGTCATACGAAGGTCAGTGTGGCTCCGCCCCACTTGTCAGGGTCATAGGAAGGTCGGTGTGGCCCCGCCCCACTTTCAGGGTCATACGAAGGTCAGTGTGGCCCCGCCCCACTTTCAGGGTCATACGAAGGTCATCGCCCCTTGACCACTTTGTGGGTCTAAGCAAGTAGCAGTAGCAGTGTTAACAGCAACACCCAAAAGATAAGAAAACGGTTTTAGGTTCCAGGGTATCATAATTTGTAACGACTGGAGATGAGGAACACCCGTGGGTAGAGGGTGGCCACACACTGCAGGACACGGTTGCGGGACAAAACGTACTTAACAACATGGGCAAACGTCACCAAGTAGGAAAAGCGGTAAGGAGAAACTAGGTAGAGAGCAGTCGCAGAGGGAATTGGAGGAAACAGACGGAAAGAGACGCAAGCGGAGACTGTAGATTTCTTTCTTCTCCCCACTGTCCTGTGCTTTCAGATTCTCTGAAATGACTATCGCTTCTCTAAAGGGGATGAAGTCCATCGGGTTCATCCCTTTCGCTGGGTGAATGAACCAGAACAGGAGTTGGCATCCTGTGTAAAAATATTTTGTTGGCACTTTCAGGAAAGATCAGCTTTCCTGCCATCCAGGCCGCTCCTTCCTTCAGCAACTCATTCCCTCAGATCTTCGGAGACAAGACAGACGTCCAGTGCCTCATCCCGTGTGCCATCGACCAGGTCGGCAGGCAGAGCAAAGCGTTCTTGGTCTGGGGCGCTGCACCCTTTGATGGGAAAGGAGGTTTTAAGAGGTGTTGGGTGGGGGGCGATTCTGCTAGCTAGCTGGGAGCTCGGGAGCGTCCCTGGAGGCCACGAGGGTGCTGCTCACGGGCTGACGGCCAGCCCCTCTCTGCCCACTGTCCTCAGAGGCCCCTCTCGCCCCGTAGGATCCTTACTTCAGGATGACAAGAGACGTCGCCCCCAGGATCGGCTACCCCAAACCAGCCCTGCTGCACTCGACCTTCTTCCCCGCCCTCCAAGGGGCCCAGACCAAGATGAGCGCCAGCGACCCCAACTCTTCCATCTTCCTCACAGACACCGCCAAGCAGATCAAGACCAAGGTGAGCACTGCCCAGAGTGCAGGGGCAGCCCGTGCACACAGTAGACCGCGCCCGAGAGAGACACAGGCATGCACACGGTGGCGGGACTGTCCTTCTGGCGTCCTGGGTTCAGGGGTCCATAACTGCCGCCTGCAAGCGCGCGGCAACCTGTCCCCATCCCCGGACATCAGCTGAATTTGTTTTGTTTGTGTCGTTCTGTTTAGGCAGAAGTGGGGATTTTTCTTCCTTTTCTCTTTTCCACTTGCCCACCAGCACCGTGCCCAAGGGGTTTTCTTTAAAGTAAACAAACAATAGGAAACGCGTTAGTGCGTTTCTGCACACCAGCCGTATTCCAGGAACGGACCAGGTGCCTTACATTTTCTGTTTCTGTTTCTCACTGGGAGGTAGTGGTGACTTCCTCTTAGAGGAACGAGAGGGATGAAGGCCAGAGGGATGACCGGCTTGACCAGGCTTCCACCTCAGAAACCATCAGAGTGCCGCCTGGCCTGGCCTGTGAGCGGCCACGACCAGGGTGGGGTGCAGGGGCCGCACATTCTCACGGAGACCCGACGTGGGTGGGTGCCCTTCGACAGGACGGTTGTGTCCGGCCCGGCGCGCAGCAGGCGCTCATTAAGCGTTTGGTGTTGACGCACCAAGGAAACCAGAGTAAGGAGTTTTTGTATTTTCCAGGGCCCTGCTTCTGTTGCCCAGTGCTGAAATGCCTGTAGGGGTACAGTCCCCTCTTGTCCCACAAAGCAGTGAACGTTTTATTTGGAATCCAGTGAGTGTTTGCAGGTTGGAAGATTACAGCGGGATTGACCCAAACTGTTTGAGGCACGTAACGCCACCCTCTGAGTCACTGCCCGCCCTGACCCTCGTGGGGTCCCTAGCGGGTTCTAGTTGACAACGGGAAACCCTTAATGGCAAAACCCTCTTCCAGGAAATGGGTGCCGTCAGTTCTACCCCCTCTGTTGGAAGCTGATGTACTCGGGGGTTTTTTGTCTGCTTTCACTACTGGCTGGAAGTTCCAGAGCATGGAGTTCAGGGGAGGGAGGGAGGCTCCTCTTTTCTCCAGAGGAGAAGTCATCTTGTTTGGTTCTGCGTTGTTTTAAAGAAGTCATTTATGGGTCTGGGGCATTTTTCATTAACTTGGGGACCATTAAGGACCCTGAGGGCTGGATGGGCAGTGAGCACGGGGTCAGAAAGCACACAGCTGCAGAGGCCACCAGGGTTGTGAGCGGCCCGTGGGGCAGACAGGGCAGGCTAGCCCTCGTTCTCAGTGCCCAAGCCCACCTTCCACTCCCGAATCCGAAGCTCCACACGAGCCAGGGTGGGGGCATGTGCTCCAGCCCTCCTGAGAATAACTGCAGTAGACGAGCTGGGGACACGGCGGTTCGGCTGCGGCATCACCCGCCACGTGTTGACATCTGTGATCTCAGTCCTGACAACCACCCAGGGAGGCCGTGACCATTTTGTAGGCAAGGAAATCAAGACTCAGGGGCCAGGCCGCTTCTTCCGTCCACACAGCTGGGGAGTGGTGGGGTCGGCACCGGTGCCCAGCTCCCCCAGTGCATGGGCCCCTCCCGTAACCTAGAGTCAGGAGCCCCAGGCTTTCTGGGCCCTGCCACTTAGCGAGTGACCTCGCCGTCCAGGGGAGTCATTTGGGAAGTGGGAGCAGCCGTACCGATTTCATAGCCTTGAGACCAGGCTTACGTGAGATCATACACGTGCTGCCTGAATTTAAGGATTTAGTTCAAAAACTGAATGGTTGGACGACTCCTTTGTAGTACAGGCCAAAACAGGCCTTTCCCAAGCTGCTGCAGGGCCCCGCCAGAGCCCACCGAGTCAGACCCTCCTTCCTGCAGGTGGCCTTGGGGTGTGGAAGCCCCTCTTCCGGGATGAGTGTCTGTAATACGGTTTGCCAGCCCGGCCACCCCCCCCCCCCCCCCCCCCCCCCCCCCCCCCCCCCCCCCCCCCCCCCCCCCCCCCCCCCCCCCCCCCCCCCCCCCCCCCCCCCCCCCCCCCCGCTTGTGATTTCTGCTAACAAGACCCGTTTAGTGCATACTCCCAGACTGGCCTCTGGCTCTGGGGCGGACATTCAGTGGCCCTTCTCTGCCCTGTGCCTGGGGCTCCTGCAGGCCAGCTCCCCTCTCCCGTAGGATCGTAGCAGCCAGAGTTCACTGGCTGTCAGAGCTCGGTGGTTGAGTCAAGTTCCCCCATCCTTCAACTCAGACGTCCTCACTAGTGAGGTTCCTCTTATAGCAAAAATCCCATGGTTTTGGTACGTCTCACCTGCTTCTGTCATGTTGGATCCTGACAGCTGCATTCTGGTCGCCACAACCAAGGCTGCTCTCCACCCTAACACAAACCCGTTTTCCTGCTGGCTTCCCATGAGCAAGGCCCCAGTGGTGCTGAGGACTGGCCAGGCCCACAGCAGGCAAACTTAAGCCACTCTCAGAGGTCTGGTGTCCTGGGGAGGGTCAGCCCGGCTCTGCCGTTCACTGCCACATACCGCAGGTCCTTGACACGGCACCTCATTATCATCCATGAAGTGCCGAGGTCATTGGGTTGTCGGGGTTAACTAACGTGATAACGAAGGCACGCCTGTGTGCCATCATTGGACGAGGCCCTGCCCAGGGAGGAGTAGCACACAGGAGGCGGGTGTTCCCCATGCATCTCCTAAAACATGCGGCAAACACGCCTTTCCTCCTCTTCCTCTCAGACGGGGACTGGGAACTGTCACCTTTAAAACCACCCCGTGGAGCCTGGGGAATGCTGTCCCCAAGACTTACGTCCTGGCACTCGAGTGTCTTCCCTAAGGCCCAGCAGTGGCCTGGCGTGGCCCAGGAGTCTGAACACAGGAAGATGCCCGTGCAGGCAGGGGCTGCCCCAGACCCGTGACCCCATGAGACCCCCAGCGCCTACCCGAGGGCACCAGACCTCAGGAGAACCCACTACCGTGTGCTCTTTTTGCTTATTTTGTATCTTCAATAGCTTTTGCAGTTTGCTTGCACTGATTTTGTTTTATAACTTGGTCTTTTTTGTGAAAAAGAGGAAAGACGAACCCGCACTTGTCTTCATTTTTCCTCCCCGCAACCCACCCGCCAGCATCTACCCCTCACCAGTTGCCCCTTGCGCAGGGCACAGGGCAGGTCCCGCTCTCCCAGAGAGCTTAGCTTAGCGGCCACCACCAGCGGGAGTGGGTGTCCCTGACTCCCTGGTGACGGAAGAGCCTCTGCCCCTGATGTCCCCACTGCTCCTTGTTCATGGCGTCCAGTCAGTAATCTGCCCTGCGGTCCTGGGGAGAAGGGGTAAACATCTCAACATAGAAACTGTCAGCACTGCCCCCCTTTTCCCCATCAAAGAAAAATAGGGTGACAGGCCACCTGGATGGCTCAGTTGGTTAAGCGTCTGACTTTGGCTCAGGTCATGATCTCGCGGCCCATGAGTTCGAGCCCCGCATCGAGCTCTGCGCTGACAGCTGGAGCCTGGAATCTGCTTCCACTTCTGTGTCTCCCTCTCTCTCTGCCCCTCCCCTGCTCACGCTCACTCACTCTCCCTCTCTCTCTCTCAAAGATAAATAAACATTAAAAAAAAAAACAGGGTGACATTTGTACATAGCAGGTTTCAAATGTTTGTGGAAAGAAGGTTGAGGAAAATTTGTCCTCTTTAACTTGTCTTCTCTCGTCTCTTGGCCCTGATTTCTCCCAAGATTATCTTCAGCGATTCCAAAAAAACCATTTTTGTTCGTTTCCGAGTCTGTCTTCAGTTCCTGAAACTGCGTATCTTTAGGTGGGGCTGCTGCAGGCGCTCTCTGCCTCTGTGCTTCTTGTGGGCTCTGCTCTCTCTTACTAGCCCCATTCTTGTGGCTCCCACTCTCTCTTCCACACGGTGAAGGCAGCAGCCCCCCTTCCGTGGTGGCCTCTTTCACTCTGAAGGTGGCTGGTGGCTGCTCGTCACCGGAGAACTGTAGGCCGCCCCTCCCCACTTTGGGGAAAGCTTTGGCTTTCCCAGCTCTGTTCTGTCTCTTGGGGTCGGGGGGACCAGAGCTAATCCCCACCCACACTCCTCTCCAGTCAGCCCCGCCGGCACATACCCGGGCTTGATGGACGGGGAGGGACAGTTCGTGGGGCTCCTCCTCCCGACGGTGAACCCCAGCCTCCCTCCATCTGGGACCTGATGGGGCAGAAGGCAGTCACTGGCCCGACCACCACCCTCGGCTCGCAGCCAGTTTCCACACGCGGGGCGGCCGAAACCAACCAGCATCTCTGTGCTCTTACTGGTGCAGGTCAACAAACACGCATTTTCCGGAGGGAGAGACACCGTCGAGGAGCACAGGGAGTTTGGAGGCAACTGTGACGTGGACGTGTCCTTCATGTACCTGACCTTCTTCCTCGAGGACGATGACAGGCTCGAGCAGATCAGGAAGGTGGGACCACAGGCCGCAAGGTCCAGCGGTCCCCGGCTCTGTCATAGGGGCCGTGGCGGGGGGGAGGGGGGTGGCAGCCAAGCTTACGGGGGTCGGAGCCTCTCAGGGCCCTAGGCCTCGGGGACAGGCGCTCAGCCGAGACGAGATGAAAACTGAGGAGGTCCATCTGCTTTAACCACATGTAGGAAGCCTCATAACGGGTAGTTCGTGGAAGAGAAAGCACTGAGTGCGGTGTGGTTCCCACACACACAGGTCTGCTCTTACTGGACGCTACGGAATCTGTCTAGATAGGTTCACACAAGACAGCATCGGAGTTAAAATAGTTCCCCACCGAGTTAGCAGGTTTGTGTTGCTGTGGTGTTTGCAGATGCTTCGAGGCCCACGCGGGTGAGTCGAGTGTTCGCGGCACGGCCTCTCCGCGAGCAGTTTGCTGAGAAACGTGAAGAAAGAGCCCAGGGAATGTCCGTAGCCTTTGTCTTAGGTTTTCCAGGCCCTGGAATCTTTTGCAAGGAAGTAGTCCCGAATAAGAAAGAGCTCTCCATACAAAGATGTTTAACACTGATCATAGCAGGAAGTTCACAGCAGACTGTACAGCAGAAGGGACGCTGACCGGGAAGGACGGGTGATCACGCAGGCACGAGTTTGCAGTGACACGGACAACGTGCCCGTGACAGTGATCGCAGTTACCAGACTGGAAATGCAGTGAGATCAGCTATTCTTAAAGTTAAGAATCTAGGAGGAAACACGCCAGGATGGCAGTGCCTCTCGGCTGCTGGGTGCTGGCTCTGCAGGGGAGTTTCCTCCACCTTTGCTGCTACTGTGTACTTTGTGTCAAGTTCGCTCAGTGAGCACGTCCTCCTTTCACAGTTAAATGAAAAGAGAGTCAGCAAAGATTTAGAAAAGCTGGTAAAGCTGAAGGGAACGGTCGTCGTTCGGCCTGGAGTCCTGCCGCCCAGAGAGGAGGGCGGGTGGGGCGAGTGGCGGGTTGTGGCCACTCGTCAGGCGGGGCGTAACGCGCAGTTTAAGTTGCAGGTTCTTGTTCTGCCGAGCGCCCCCCGTGCACCGGGCCCCGCGTGGGTGAGCCGGGCACGTGCAGCCGTGTCTCACCGCGGTCTGTCTCCCTCCGGGCAGGACTACACGAGTGGAGCCATGCTCACCGGTGAGCTCAAGAAGATCCTCATAGAGGTTCTGCAGCCCTTGATCGCCGAACACCAGGCCAGGCGCAAGGAGGTCACGGACGAGATCGTGAAAGAGTTCATGACTCCCCGGAAGCTGTCCTACGACTTTCAGTAACATTCGTTTTATACACGCTTATAAAAGAGATGTAATTTACCAGTAATCCCAGCCCAATCGAATCACCGCTATCCGTAGGCTCTGTCACACGGTAATTCCTGGCCTGGAATCTGTAAGCCCTGTGTGTGTATCCATACTGTTTCTTCCTGTGATGCCCTCCTTTCTGTCTCTTGCGGCAAAACCCTTGGGGATTGGGTGCCAGCTAACGTTTCGTGGTCGGACAGTCCAGCTGGAGTCTCTCCCACAGAGCAGCCCCCAGAGGTGAGACCTTTGGGGGTCTGCCCCCGACAGGGGGCAGCCTGTCGGGTCCACAGGACAGCTGCCATTGAAAACGTCCTGCGGGTTCCCAGCCTACTCTCCGAACCTGCTCTGTGAACGAATGTGGAGCGTGCATACGTATCTGCAGTCAGAACGTCACGATCATAGAGTGAGACGTGCTTCGAAAAGTCTATGTGGGAAGTTTAACGGGCACAGATGTATTTCCCCCGTGCCCCCCAAAATGTAAAAGAATCGCCAGCTAAAAGCTTTGCTGTCCGTTTGGCTAAGAGAGCTCCCAGCTTGAAGGCTGCTCTTCATTGGCCCAGGTTGGCCAGTGTTTATTAAATTGAGTCTTCTGTGGGCAAGACTCTCCAGTTCACTTACCACACTCCAGACCGTGCATGCACCACACTCCAGCAATCATGCTTTTCCCTGAGCGTACTAATACTTCGTCCCCACCAAGTAACCCTGACACTCCACGCTGAAAGCCGCTGGCTGCTTCGCACTGACGGTGCCCGGGGCTGAGGGGTCTGTTGTCTTTGCAGATCCTTTTGTTTTGACACTTGATTGGCGTGGAAGTCTCTCTGCACAGAGCAGTGCCCTGGGGCAGGTGGATGTAGCTAGACCGCGTGCAGCCGCCCTCACGGCCCTCGGCGGCGCGTCCACGGGAGGCCTGTTGAACCGTGCGCCCTGTATAGTTTCGGAAAAGCGGAAGACCTATCTCAGGGAAAGCCCTTGGTTGAGGTGTCTGTCCTTCCTGGAGGCACAGGGTCCACTCCCTCATGTCACTCGTTGGCGTGAATAAACTTGCTTCAGTCCTGCCTGTGTCTCGGTGCCGTGTCTGGGGTTTGAGGAGCAAGCAGGCCCGCGTCAGGCCCAGGGCCGTGCTGCGCCTGCCGCCAACGGCGGAGGCCTCTCCGAGGGTGGCCCTTGCGTCCCGGGGTCCCACCAGGGGGTGACGTGGGGCGGAGACACAGACAGAAAATCCCCTTGGCGCTGGGATGCAGGCTCCCAGGAGTGGGCCGGAAGGTAGCCCGTCTGCCTGGTTTCTAGCCCTCGGTGGCCACCCTGGTGCTGGCTGTCGCACGGCGGTGTCCCCGCGAGCGGCGGTGCTGGCCGTCACGCAGTGGAGATGCCCCAGCCGGTGGCTGTCCTCACCCCGCGGACAAGGGAGCGGCCATGGGGTGGGCGGTGGCAGTGCCGGTGGAGCGGGAGCTGGGCGGTAAGCTGGGCCGGCCCTGCCGGAATGGAGCCTGGAGCCCTCCCCCCGCCCATCCTCATGGGGGGGGGGAAACAGGGCCTAAGAGAGAGGGCAGTGGGGCTCGTCCGAGGCCACACGCTGAGTTGCGACTCGGCAGGCCCGTCCAGCCTCTTATTTGCTGTCTCCACACACACGCAGAGGGGCCGTGTCACCAACGAGGGCGCCGAGGGTCCCACCCTGGTACCGGTGTGTGGTACGACCTCACCCGTCTCCCTCCCCGCCCCCCACCCGACCCGACTCCTGCTGGCCAGAGTCCCCGGCCCCGTCTCGGCCGGCTGCGGCCAGTGGGGCGAGCCGCCACAGAGGAGGGCACGGCCGTGTGGCCCTCCGCAACCACACGACCTCTCGTTACCCCCTTGCACCCACGTCACAGGTGTGCCATGAGGCTAAAACGAGGGGCCGCGTGTGAAGTCGCCAAGGCGGCAGAGCACTGGGGGAGTGTGGGGGCCGTAGACAGGACAGGCTGTGGCCCCTCACAGGCCAGCTCCTCCCCACCTAGGCTGTGGGACCTCGGGCAGGCCTCCTGACCTCTGGGGACCCCCACCCCCTCCCCTGTAAAACCAGAGCGGCCATACCTCACGTTCGGTTCTTGGGAGCAGTACCGTGGGTCAGAGGTCAGGTGACTCACCCAGTGGTCACTGCTGTTAAGGGCCACTGCCCCTCCGGCACCCACATTTTGCTAAAAAATATATATATATTTTAGGGAACACACACTCCAGAGCGCACGTCAGAGCGAGAACGAGAAGGGGGCTCCCCGCCAGCAGACTGCCGCTCTCCCGGGGCGTTCTGCCCGTGGCCCTTCCCAGAGCCCTGGATTCTCCCGTGAGCACCCGGCGGAGGGGGTCCCGGGGGGACCACCCCGCGCCTCCCACTTGAAACTTCCAGTGCAGCCTGGACTTTGTCGAGGTGGCCACGGTTAGGGTAAGACCCAGCTGGGCCCACCTTCTCTTCCCCATTTCTGAAATTCGGGGCCGGGTCCGAAGGGCCATGTCACCTAGCAGTTGTAGAGAGCCTGAGGACCACCGCGGACCAGACCCTCCTGCAAAGCGACTTCCCCGCCACGGGCGGGGCCGGCTGCTCGGGGACCAGGGTCCCCACGCTCCCCGGCTGCCGGGAGCACTGCCGACGACTGTCCTTCCGAGGCCAAAGCAAATAAACGGGTGCTTCTAGTGGTCTTCCCGCCAAAAGCGGACACAGGGTCTGGGTTTTGACGGATCATCTTGCGTTCGGGGCACCGTTTCCCTAGAGCCTCCGCACCTTGAAGCTGGGTGAACTTCCAGGAACCTACTGCGGGATCATCCGCTCATTCCACACCCCCGCTGAGCACCTACTATGTGCTCGGCCCTGTGCTGGATGGAGTCCACATCAGACATGTGCTGCCCTCAGGCGGCTCACAGTCTCGGGTGGAGTGGGGTGTCGGGGGTGGGGGGCGGATGAGAGACCAAACGAGGAGCCAGGGTCCTGTGGGGGCCTAAAAAGCAGCCCAGGTCGGGCAGGGAGAGCTTCCCGAAGGAGGTGGTGCTGGGGGTGCCGAGTCAGCCGGGCAGAGGAGGGGGAAGCGTGTTCCTGGCAGAGAATGCAATGTAAGCAACTACTTGGCTCAGGGTGACAGGAGCAGGCTGGGAGGGCCCACCCGTGTGTCCCGGAAGCAGAACACAAGAGGTCTTTTCGGGGCAGACACACGCTCAAGGCCAGTGTCTGTGAGTAGTGTCATCGAGGCAGGTGTTGGCTGGCTTCACCAGAGGGCTCCACCTGCCAGCCCCACCCCTGAGGGCCACTCACTACCGGAAGCCACGCGGGGCGGACAAGAGGGCTTCAAAAGTGCAGGCGCGAGTCCCCCCACACCTCCCTCTCGGAGCTGTTTCCTCACCTGCCGCCAGGCTGCGTGGTGACCTGTGTCAGGTACCTGGCATCCAGGACACACCCACCCCTCCCTCCTCCAGGCCCCCACGGAAAGGTGGCTCACAGCCAGATGTCCCGGCAGCGGAGGGGCCAGAAAGGGGTAGGTTTGCGGGGGGGGGGGGGGGGTCAGTCCTCATGCTGAAAGCTGAATGGCCCCCTGTGGCAGGGCTCGGTGCCCCAAAGGCGCAGGGAGTGGAGCCAGCCAGCGTGCTGGGCCTCAGTGTGCCCATCTGCATAGTGGGAACGACGGCCACACAAGGGTGGAGGCTTGGCCTCTGGGGAGGAGCCAGTCACCCGCCCCACAGACCATGGAGCAGCACCACTGAGCACATTCAAACAAAAACATTTTATTGTCAACAGCTCCCCGCGGAGTCTCGGGGATCTCCCAGCAGAGCAAGGGTGTGTGAGCGGGTCTGGCACCAAGCTGGTCATGGCCGTCCGGGCAGTGCCCTCTCTGCGCAGCCCGGCGCAGGGGAGCAAGCAGGCGGGTGCATAGGCGCTCACCAGAGGAGAGCTGAGCGGGGGCCTGGCGGGGACGATGGCCAGCAGACACTGGGTGAGTGGACGGAGGTGCAGGGGTGCTCCGAAGACACAGGCGGCAGGGAGAGGCCCCGGGGAAGCTGGAACGACCAACTGACCAAACGTTCAAACGACCGCGCGTGACAGATGTCCTCCTCCAAGAGGCTCACTCCTCCCTGGCTCACGAGACCCTCAAGCCAGCCCCAGGCTGATGGCAGAGGGGCCCCTGAACCTCCTCGTGGTCCGTAGCTGGGTGAGCAAAGCCCCAGGCACGGCTGACTCCGGCCACCGGGTGGTGGCTCAACGGGGCCCAGACCCCCACACTCTCCTCCGCCACCTCCAGCTACGAGACGTCTGCAAGCCGCCGGCGGGCCGGCCCTGGGGCGCGGGGACTAGCTAGGTGGACAGGCCGCGGGTGAGCCCCAGCACGGCTTCGTAGGTGACAAAGACCACCATGTTGACGGGGAAGGCACGACAGCAGTTGAGCGTCAGCCCCTTGAAGAGGACCCGCGGCCCCTCCTCCCGAACGCTGCTCACCACGCAGTGCAGGAGGCCCCGGTAGCGCCGCTGGCCCTGGCCGTCCGCCTGCAGGCGCGACTTGATCACGTCCATGGGTGTGGCCACGGCCCAGGCCAGGACCCCGGCACAGCCCCCGGCCACCAGCACGCCCAGCACATCTGCAGGGAGAGACCCACCAGTGCCCCGGCCGCCAACCGGACGGGGACGCGGAGGAGGGCCAGCGGGGCCCCCCCGCGCAGGGGCCCCGCCGTAACGCAGCCCGGGGCTCCCCCCACCACCGCGACCCGCGCGAAGCCACGCGGCGGGTCTGGCCCACCTCTTGGGGTGGAGGGCGCCGCGGCCCCCACCCTGGGAGGCGCCGTGGCGCCCCGTTTGGCACCACCTCGTCCACGCCTCCTCTCCCGGCCTCAGTTGCCACCTCCCAGGTCCCGGCCCCCCCTCACCTGGCTGGCTGCGGCCCGTGGGGGTGAGCTGCTCGCAGAGGATGGTGTAGGACAGGAAGTAGGTGGCGAAGGAGTGGCCGTCCCGGAAGAGCAGGGCCGAGCTGCCCTTGTAGAGGCCCCGCAGCCCCTCCTCACGGGCCACCGTGGCCAGGCAGTGCAGAGGTCCTCGGTACTTGGGCCCAGGCCCCGAACTCGCGGGGGGCGCGGGACACGCGGGGGGCGCGGCCGAGGGCCACGAGGCCGAGGGGCGCCGCTGCTGTGTCTGCGTCTGCAGGCGGACCTTGGCCACCTCGGTGGGCGAGGTCAGGAACACCTGGAGCAGAAGTGGCAGAGATAAGGGGGTGCCCACCGCTCCGCCCCCGGACCTGGCCTCCGGTAGCCTCCTGTTGCCCACAGCAGCATCGGGGGCCCGGCCTCCAGAAGCCTCCAGCTGGCTCCCTCTCTCTCTGCCCCTCCCCTGCTGCACTCTGTCTCTCTCTCTCAAAAATAAATAAACATTTAACATAAAATAAATAACATTTTTTAAAAGGCGGGGGGGCACGCCTGGGTGGCTCAATCGGTTAAGCGTTCGACCTCGGCTCAGGTCATGAGCTCGCAGTTCGTGGGTTCGAGCCCCATGTCGGGCTGTGTGCTGACAGCTCGGAGCCCGGAGCCTGCTACGGATCCTGTCTCTCCGTCTCTCTCTGCCCCTCCCCTGCTCGTGCTCTGTTCTCTCTCTCTCAAAAATAAGTAAACATCTAAGTAATAATAATAATAATTAAAACCAAAAAAAAAAAGTAGCCTCCAGCTGGCCCAGCAGTCACAGTGCAGCAGGGTTCAGAGTCAATGCTTGTGCCTGAGCAACACAACTCTGCTAGCACAGAGTGGGCTCAGCGCACAGTAGGTGTTCGGTAAATATGTGGGACAGTTTCGTGCAGGTATCACAGAATTAATATGTTAACGACCTTTATGTATTACGTAATTAACGTAGGTATTTAACGTAAGAATAATATAACACTGAATGTAGACATTTAATGACATTAGTAAGTAACAGGACATCACTGATGACAATATTACTAACGATACCGTCCACCATCCTCTGGACGCTCATACCTGTCAGACTCCATGCTGGGGGCTTTCCCTTCCTAACCTTACTTGCTCTTCACCATGCCTCTTACTGACGAAGAGACAGAAGCTCAGAGAGATCCCCTAGCTTGCCCAAGGTCACTCGCCTAACGAGAATCCACTGAGCCCTCAGCCACAGCCCCCAGCCTTCGCCCCGTCTCTGCCCTCGCCGAGCCTCAGTTTCCCCACCTGCCGGGCTTGGTGGCCTCTCAGGCGGCCGGCTCAGGCTCTCCTGACCCCGCAGTCCCGAGGCCCCCTGTCCCCACCACTCCGCCCCCCGCCCCCGCCACCCCGCCACTCACGCGGACCAAGCCGGAGGCAAATCCCGAGAGCGTGATGTCAGTCTTGGCGGGCTTGATGTCCGTGCTGCCATACCGAAATCGGCAGATGTGTGCCAGGCAATGGCGGTAGGTGCCGAAAGACACGGACGAGACCAGGGACACGGTGCACACGGGCAGCGAGAGGCCTCTGTAGAAGCCCCACACCTGGAGGGCAGGCAGACAGGACCAGGGGGCCCAAATCAGGCTGGGGGCCCGGCCAGGAAGAGGGCCGTCCAGAGGGGCCCTGGGCCAACGAGACTGGGTCTCACCCCTGCTCTGCCCTCCCTTGCCATGGGAACCTCAGGCCAGTCTCCTACTGCCTAGGGCCTCGGTTTCCCCAGCTGTAAACTGGGGATCGTATTACCCCACTTTCGAGGTTATGTGAGGGACTGAAGAGACAGAGGGCTAGGCTGGACTAGGGCAGCTACTTGATGACGGTGACGATGGTGATGATGCGGGATGGCATGCTTCATTTGTTAACCCCTGGGCCAGCGTCGAGCCCCAAGTTCACGTGAGTCCCTCCTCTGGACCAGGCTCTGAGCTGGACGCTGGGGACACCTAATGACCACCCGGTGCCACTTTCAAGGGATGCCCAGCCTGGAGGGGACAGAAATGCAAACACTCCGGGGTCCCTCCCTGACCCTCAAAGGCCCCCTGTGGGCCCTCTCCTGAAGGCAGGACCTCCTTCTGAGCACCTCCTGTGTGCTGGACACCTGACTCTCGTCCTCAGAAACCCAGCAGGTTGGTACAATCATCCCCATTTGGAAGGTGACAGAGCTCAGAATGGGGTTCAGCATCCCCTGGCTGGTGGGGGTCTGAGGCCCTGACGTCCCCCTGCCCATTACCCTGGCCCCAGGCCTACCCTCTCTCGGCGATACGTGTCCCAGACGCAGTGCCAGATGCCCCTGTACTTGGGCTCTGTCTGGATCTTGACCTGAGAGAGAAGCAGGCTTCAGGAAGAGGTGGCTCCAGGCCTAGCACAAGGTCAGTAAGCCTGGGAGAGGGGAAGAGCCAACCCCTTGATCGTCAGAGCCGTGCTGAATGTGGGCAGAGCGGGGACCAGGAGCCCCCATGTGAGACAGGAGACCTAAGGCACAGGTGAGACGAGGGGCTGACGTGGTCCTGAGGGGCATGGGGAGGGCTGGTCTGATTAGCATGCCGGAAAGTTCTGGCCACGGATAGAAGCAGGAGACTTGGAGGGTAGCCTAATCCCAGCCAAGGGCTTTTGGGTGGGCGGCGGGGGCCTGGCTGTCACCATACCTTCACCGTGTCCAGGGGGTAGCCCACAGCAACACCGCAGACTCCTGGAAGGAAACCAGATGAACCGGGTGAGGGGCAGGAGCAGGTGAGGAGGGGGGCAAACCCTGACCGGCTCCCGCCGAGAGCAGCCCCACGCTTCTCGTCCACGCCGTGTCTCATCAACGTTGATATCGGTGTTGACACAGAGAAGGAAACTGAGGCTCCGGAAGGTAAGGTCGCTTCTGCCAAGCTGCTAGCAACTTCTCCTTCCATGTCTTGGCCCAGGGGTGCCTCGTTCCGAAAGCCCGAGACGCTCCACGGCCTCGCCCCCGGCGTCACGTTTTGGAAGAGTCTTTGCTCCGACACTGGCTGGGCCCCGTCTCCCAGCCAGGCAGCTCTTGCCCTCAGGCCTGTGAGGGGTTTGTCTGCCTTTGGCTGCAGGGTGTGTGTGTGGAGAGGCAAGGACCCAGCAAAGGCCGGCAGGTGGGAAAGCCCACGTCACCCAGGGCTCTGTGAAGGACCGCCTGGAACCACAAGTCTGCATGGAACAGACTGGGACATGAGGCTTCCTAGACCAGGGTGCTCTCTCCGCAAAGGGCCAGGTGCCACTATCCTGTTCCTTTCTCCCTTCCTGACAGCAGATCTCAATGTCTAAGCCCCCAGAACCACCATGGAGAAGCCAGAGAGCCACAGACCCCTGGGATTACACACCCTGGGGGCCAGAGGTGGCCTGGTGGTGAGAGCATCTGAGGACAATAAGGCACCTGGGGGCTGTGCCCTATTTACTAGGCATCCCAGGACTCAATAAATGTGCGTGAATGAAAGAACAAAGTGAATGAATGAATGAATGAATGAGTGAATGAACAAAGCAAGTGAAGCAAAGGACTGACTGAATGACTTGATTAGAATTACCCTCCTTGACCCTCACACAGCTAGACCTCACCAAACTCCTACTCATCCATCAAAGCCCTGCCACAGCATGACCTCTCGTCTGGGGCCCTCCCTGACCGCTGTATCTGGCCTGCCTTCGTGCCGGAAACCATGTTGATCAGAGCCCCTGTCACGTGGTTTTGCTGCTGCTTCACACACGTCATGTCTGTCCTCCACAAGGCCCTCGTCTGATCTGGCCTGGAGGGAAAATACAGGACTCGGGAGCCCTTCCTGGCTTTGTGATCTTGGGCAAGTCAAGCCCCTTCTCTGAGCCTCCTCCTTAGAGGGCCAACATCCAGGGAAGCAGCCGGCCTCAGGTCCAGCTCATGGTAGGACCTCAGAAAGGTGGCTGGTGAGGTCAGGGCTCCAGTCTTTCCTGGATCGGCACTGCTGTCCCCTCCTGATGGGAGAAGAACAGCCCACACCGTTCCCAGCAGCATCGACCAGCACCCACGGCTGTTTCCCAAGACGAGCGAGGCCAAGGGTGCCTCACCCAAAATAGCCTCACAGCTTGCAGGACCAGAGGCCGGGGGGAAAGCCCCTTCCCAGCCTGTCTCCTAACAAGCCGGTTATCTCTCGGGATTAGTGTTTCGCAATCAGCCCTTTCCCCAGAAAGGAAAATAGTTTGGGAACCCAGCAAGGCCGGGACAACATGCATCCTGCCAGCGGGTGGGGCCAGGGCTCGGCGGGGCCTCTCCCCCTCCACGCCACCCCCAGTTTCCAGACCCAAGCCAGTTTGTCCTCAAACACCTCCCCGGCCTCTGGTTCCTTCCCACAGCTCAGCCATCCCTCACCACACTGGTGACCCCCTGGCACAGGGAGAGACCACCTCCTGCCCCCCCACCCCCACCGGGTGTCCCCACCCCCAGACCTGCCGGTCCGCCTCCCAGGCTGAGACAGCCAGGCCAGAACAGACTCCTGTCCCCACACCTCCCCCCGGCACCTGCGGCCCACGCCGGGCCCTGACCCCTTCCGGGGGCCCCTCAAGCCCCACTGCTGTGGGAAGCCTGCTCTCAGGCCACAGGACGTCGCAGCCCCTCCTGGTACCCCTGTCCCTGCCTGTTACCTCCAATGGCTCCAGCGACAAAATCCATGGACAGTGTGGTGGTGTGGGGGGGAGGTCCTGGGGTCTGCCTGCCTGCCAGCGGTCCGCACCACCACTGGGGTGGCCCCAAGAGCAACTGGGCCGGCTCCTCGCGGACCTTAAATACCTGCGGCCGGGGGAGGGACAGGAAACAAGAGCCCGCTGACCAGTGGCCCCGAAGGCAGAGGCCATGCGGGTCGATGCCCATACCCAGGCGCCGGGGAGCTGGCCTCTCTCCCGCCCCACCCCCCGAAGGACCCTTGTCCCAGTGCCCTCAGGACCCAGGTGTCAGGGAAACATGGGAGAGGCCACAGGAGGTGGCAGGCTCACTTCCATGATGCCTGCAGGGCTGGGCCCCAGGCCACGTCCAGTCACCTCCAAGGAGGTCCAGGGATGGGGCTGTGCTGACCCTGTCCCTTCATGGTGTCCTCGGGCCTCCCCAGCTCCCCTGGAATTGCTCCTGCCCAGGAGCCCTCCAAGTTCCGTCCTCACTCGTTCAACAAACACCACCGGAGCTGAGGCTGAGCTGAGGCTGATAAGACCCGGTCCCCGTCCTCACGCAGCTCCGGCTGGCAGGAGGGGGTGGGGGCGGGCACAGGCAGGCTGCAGGGCTATCCCCGCTCCGGGAGCAAAGGCGGGTCACAGCCCAGCGTCTGCCCCACGCGCTTCTCACTGCCCTGGTCCCTCACTGTCCCTGTGCACCCACATCCGTCTCCCGCTCCCCCGGGCCCGGCCAGGTCTGCCTCCACGCGGTCCCCAGCGCCCAGCACCGACTGAGTGGGGACCAAGCCCTGATGGACCCACTGCTAGGGACCGGGCTGCTGCCCGGCCTCTAACTAAGCCAGGGCACTCCTGAAGGGGAAGCCACTCCAACAAGAGATCGTCTGCAACCATTATAAAAACAGTGACCGCCCCCCAGCAGCGTACCCCTCTTTACGGTTTCCCAAGCACTCCTCCTCCGCCAGCTCACACGATCCTCATCACAGCCCCGAGGGAAGCAGGGCCGATGGTCCCCATTGTACAGATGGAGCCATCGAGGCCCAGAAGGGAGATCTGTCCAAGGCCAAGCAAGTGGCAGGGCTGGGTGTGATGGAACACTCTGGAAATACCAGTGCCTCTCGGATGCCGAGGGCCAGGCCCTGAGGCCCATGACCTCTGCCCCCATGGCTGTCACCCCACGGGCCCTCCCAGGGGCTCAGCATGTGCTCCCACACGAACCACAGGGCAGCGCTTCGAGGTGGCCACGCACTTGCCCAGGGTCACACAAAGTGAGTGTCCCGCTGACCAGAAAGCTGGCGGGACCCGGGTAGAGGGGCAGGTGGTGATGTCACAGGGTTCGGACAGACTGGTCCAGGTGGCCCTCAGGTCAGGGACTGTGTGTCTACCTGTCTTCTTGTCTTCTGATGGGCAGATGCAGACCAACCTTGAACAGGCTGGGTGTGACGGGGCCACATCCCCGCCTGCCCAGCTATTGCAGGGTGAAGGGGGGACGGGTTGGTGGTGGCAGCTACCAAGGCAGAGGGCAAAGGGCAGAATGCAGCCCGTCCCAGGTCAATCCTGCCACCCATCCTGGCCTTTAGAGAGACACAGCTCAGAGTCTGCTTAGCGGCCAGGCTGTTTGCATTCAAATCCCAGTTCTGAGGCCACAGCAATAACCACACAGACAAAAGTCCCCGCCCCGTGGTTCTTACATTCTGGGGAGCGGGGAACAGACAACCCAGAGGTGAGGAAGCTGCCAAACAGCGGGGAGTGCCGAGGACAGGGGCAGAGCAGGGAGGGGACAAGGTGTGTGTACGTGGGGGTGGGCGGCATTGGGAAGGGCCGCCCAAGACGGTGACATACAAGACGAAGGTGTTTTCTCAGTCGCTGCAGCCAAGTTTCACCTGCCCTTTGTCTCCCGAGCAAACATGCCCAAACTTTACCCTCTCACAGCAGAAACAGAAAACATGCCACCTCGCTGTTTAGGCTGCTCTGGGACAGGTCTGAAGGTTCCCCACCCAGCTGCGAGCTTCTGGCAGGCAGGGCTGTGCCAGATTTGTCTCTGAGCCCACAGCACCCAGCAGAGGACAGGCACCCTGGGGAGGCCGGGTGAGTAAATGCACGAGGAAACAAGTCAGTGGGTGGACGGGTGGGTGGGTGGATGGATGGACAGCTGGAAATACGGATGGGCAGATCAAAGGATGGATGGATGGATGGATGGATAGATGGATGGGTGGATGGGGTGAGTGGGCACGTGGGTGGGTGGATGGATGGATGGACGGACGGTTGGGTGGGTGGATGGGTGGGTGGGTGGATGGATGGGTGGATGGGGTGAGTGGGCGGGTGGGTGGATGGATGGATGGATGGATGGATGGATGGGTGATAGAAGGGTGATGGATGATGGATGGATGGATGGATGGATGGATGGGTGGGTGGATGGGTGGATGGGGTGAGTGGGCACGTGGATGGGTGGATGGATAGATGGATGGGTGATAGATGGGTGATGGATGATGGATGGATGGATGGATGGATGGATGGTTGGGTGGGTGGATGGGTGGGTGGGTGGATGGATGGATGGGGTGAGTGGGTGGATGAATGGATGGATGGATGGATGGATGGATGGATGGACGGATGGACAGATGGATGGACAGGTGGGTGGGTGGGTGGGTGGGTGGGTGGATGGATGGAAGGAATGGATGGATGGCGTGAGTGGGTGGATGGATGGATGGATGGATGGGGTGAGTGGGTGGGTGGATGGATGGATGGATGGATGCGTGGGTGGATGGGTGGGTGGGTGAATGGATGGATGGATGGATGGATGGATAGGTGGGTGGCTGGGTGCATGGATGGATGGGGTGAGTGGATGGATGGATAGGTGGGTAGATGGATGGACTAAATAATGGACAGGTGGAAGGACAGATGGACAGATGGAAAGATGAATGGATGGGGTGGAAGGGTGAGGGGTAAGTGGACTGACAGTTGAAAATACAAATGAATGACCCCCCCCCCAAGGCAGGTGGAGTCACCTGCTCACACTGGCTTGAGCTGACACAGGAGGTGACAGGCCAGTGGGTTGCTGGGCAGGCAGAGGTCTTGGCTGGGGAGAGCCCTACACGGTCTGGGGAGAGCTCAAGCTGGGTCCCCACAGCCTGGGTTTGGCTCCAGGCTCTGCCCTCTCAGATGTGTGACCGTGGGCCAGTAGTGTTCCAGCTCTGAGTCTAGCATGGCTAGCAGAAGGCACAGGCCAAGGGAACCCTCTGGGGCCGTTCATCTCAACGGGCAAGCATTACCATTATTAGCACCGAGGCCGGCCTCAGGCCTCCTCCAGCAACACCAGAGCCCCGCTGAGCACAGCCCTGCTCAGCCGGTCTTCTAGAAGGAGACACACATCACACAAACAACCCAGGCCTGGGCTGCCGCAAAGGGCTCTGGGAAAGGGGTTGGCGCTGGCCCCACGAGGCACAGGGACTTTCTGGCCAAGGGGCTTGACACATTCCAAAATCCCTTGTTACATTTCACAAGAAAAGGAATAACTCTAAGTTATTTTTTGTTTTAAAGCCCTCCAGACAGAAGAGAGGCAGCAGAGTGAAAGCCCCACGTGGAGATGTGGGCCTTCCTTTCCCATCAAATGCAGGCAAACACAAACATTTTCTTTTTTACTATCATTTTGTGATTTGCTTCTGTCCTCTATCAACATGCCTGGGACGGCTTGTCACCACGGTTCCTGCAAACTCCATTCCTGTGCACGTCCACGGGTGCACGTGGTGTGGCCAAGGGGTACAGTGCAGGGCGGCGGGGGGGGCGGGCAGGAGTGAGCCAGGCTGCCTGGGCTCGGCCCGTCCCCACTGTGTGACCCAGCTGAACCCCTAGCCCGCCTAGTGTCCTCGTCCGTGAAGTGGAAATTCTATTACCTACTGCTGTACAGCTTTGGGAGGACCGAAGGGTCAGTGGCTGTAAAGTTCTTGCAGCCACTCCTGGCAGGCAGTGAGGCACTCTAAATATCACCGCTCCGACTTAATTCATCAGTGATACACGTTGGCTTGTTTCCAGTTTATAACAGAAAGGCCTCCCGTAAGCCTGCTTTGGGGGGTTTCGTCCTTTCGGGGGACCACACTCAGAGGGGGACGGCTGGGTCAAAGACACCTGCTCTATCCATAATTTTCACACACTTTGCCACTGGGGCAGGATTTGGAGAGGCGGAGGAAAGGCAGTGGGGTTTCTGGGCGAAATGGTTCAGGGGCCCGGAGCGGGCACGGGGGCCCAGGCTGGCCCCAGAGACTGCCAGCCTTGGCATTTCCAGAAAATGGGCCTCCATGGCCAGGAGAGCCCAGGGTCTCACCCAGCTCGCTCTGTGACCGAGAGCAAGTCACGGACCCCCGAGCCACGCTTTCTACGTCTATAACACGGGACAGGAGACGAGAGTATATGCACTGGGCCTGGGCCCTGCTGTGCTTTGATCTACATAACACCCAGCTGGTTGCTGCAGACCGCACGGCCCCAGGCGGTGGGTAAGAATGCACCCATCTTTGGAAGGAAGGGGTCTCCGGGTGTGGCTGTCGTGTGGGTGAGATGAGCCCCAGACCCAGTCCTTCTGGACACCCTACCCTTCCTGACATCCCGAGGGGTTAGGGCCCGGGGCCTGGGGTCTCTAAGCCTGTGTGGCCCCCTCCCCGGGAGGGAGGGACCTCAGGGCTACCGAAAGGAATCTAGTCAAAGCCCCCCGCCCCCCGCCCCCCAGCCAAGCTTACAGACAAAATTCACAGGTGTCTGCACTTGGCCCGAACTCTGTTTTGCTCGGTTACAGGGCCCTCCCTCCCTTCTCAGAAAATAGACCACAACTACAAAACATATTCTTCTCTAGCCTGACCACAGCCCACATCCCGGACAAGCCCCAGGCAGAGCCCCTCCTGGCACCCTCCTGCCCTACCTGGCCACGTGTGGACCCCTCCCCACCCCCCACCCCTCCACGGGCACAGCTACAACCCTCCCACATCCTTCCAGACCCCTCAGAAGGCCCCTGACAGAAACTCGGAGCCGACATCCCTCCTGATGTCTGGCCCTTACCCCCCTCGCAAGTGAATCCCCCCCGTCCCCACTCATGGCTCTACTTGGTGCGATTATAGGCCGCCCGTGTCACCGGCCACCCCAGCAGCTACAAAGCATGTAACAGAGTGCTCCCCGCTGCCTCCCTGCCGGGGCACTGCCTTTACCCCTGACGTGGGCACAGGCTTCAGACTCAGGCTCCCGGCCCCCTGGAGCCACTCCCGCAGGACAGCCGGGGACACTGTGGGCCAGAGACAAAGAGCAGGCGGGAACCAGCAAGGAGAAGAATTCGAGGCCCGCTCTGCCATGATGACATCGATGGACTCAATCTCCTAGATGCAGTTTCTCTATCTCCGAACAGGGACAACAGCTACCCCGGTACAGGGGTCGAGGGAGGTAAGGACCGTCGGGGCTCCCGAGGCTAGGAATCAGATGCGGCGGGGGTGGGGCTTGGAGGGCCGGCCAGCAGCGTCAGGCCTGACCCCGCTGCTGACGAGTCCCCAAACTGTCGGCCCCTTCAGCTCCCGGGCCCGGCCCTGCCCACACCCTGGCCGTGCCCCTTGCTCCCAGGCCATAGCTCAAGCCCTTCCTGTCCCGCCTCTTCCAGCATCTCCCAGACCGTGGCAACCCCTTCAGGCCTTGCCCGGGAAGCATCTTGAACCCTGGAGTGCACTGGCCAGAAGGGCTGAGATGGTTGCTGGCCCGGGGTCGTAGGTGTTGCATCTGAACAAGGTGACCTCTGATCCCTCACCCCCCCATCCAAGATGCAGGGAGTTGGACTGAGGAACAGGAAACTCTCTCCAAAGCGGGACCTGAAGCCTGAAGCCTGAAGCCTTCTGCCAGGCAGGCATTCGTTCCCCCCACTCATTCTGGCGTGCGTGTTCTCGTGCAGGCCTCGTGCTGGGCACTGGGGTCCAAAAGTGGCCTAGATGCTACCCTCGCCCCCCTGCAGGCCCGGCCCGCCCGGGGAGTATATACTATCTATTCTTGCGTAACAAATTATCCCCAAACTTAGCAGCTTCAGATGCCAAATATTTATTACCTCACAGTTTCTGAGGGTCAGGAATCGGGGAAGAGCTTGGCTGGCTGGCTGTGGCTCAGGGTCTCTCGCGAGGCTGCAGTCAAGCCGTGGGCACGGGCTGCACCATCTGAAGGCCTGATGCGGGGCTAGGGGGACCCCCTTCCAAGGTGACTCTCTCGTGTGGCTGTCGGCTAGAGGCTTCGGTTCCTCAACGCGGGGACCTCTCTACAGGACTGGTCCCCACATGGCTCCCAGCTTCCCCTGGAGCTGGTGATCCAAGAGGGAGAGAAAGGGGGCGGCCACAATGCCTTGGTGACTGTCTTGTAAGTGACACAATGTCATTCCCAGCGAATATTTTTTCTTTTATTAAATTTTTTTTAAATGTGTATTTTTGAGAGATTTTTACTCATTTTGAAAGAACAGGAGCAGGGGAGGGGCAGACAGAGAGGGCACACAGAATCCGAAGCGGGCTCCAGGCTCCAAGCTGTCGGCACAGAGCCCGACGCGGGGCTCAAACCCATGAACCGCGAGATCATGACCTGAACCGAAACCAAGAGTCAGACCCTTAACCGAGTGAGCCACCCAGGTGCACCCCCCCCCCGACCCAGTGAATATTTTCTATTACTAGAAGTGAGTCACTCACCGTAGCCCCACACTCGGTGACAGGCACATTAGGAAGTGGGGAGTCTAGAAGAATTAGTGGACGTGTTTTCAAGCCGCCACAGAGAGCCAGGGATGGAAACGGGTAGGTGTGGCCAGCCTGTCACAGAGAGAAGCCAGTCTCCACTGGGGCAGTCACAGAGGCCTCCAGGAAGGGGGGGCACAGCTGAGCTGCTCGGGGAAGACGGCAGGGACTCCCAGGAGCTCAGGTGACCGGGCATACCCCCCACCCCCACTGGACCAGCAGGGAGTGGCCTCCAGGAAGCCCCCTGAGGGCAGGCTCACTAGGAAGCCCCTGCTGTTACACAAAGACGCTCAGCTCAAGGACAGATGGGGTAAAGGAGAGAAGCGTGCCCCCCACCCTCCACTTGGAGGGCAAGGCCCCCATGAGGGGGGTACACCCCAGAGGCACGCCTGGCCCCCAGCCAACCCCACGTGCCACCTGGGGGACCGAGGACAAGGACTCCAGAGAGCAGAGCCCGAAGCAGCAAGGCAGGTGGGAGAGGAGACTGTCCACATGAAGCGGCCCCAGGAAGACGCTGCCTGGCCGGACGGCGGCACAAGGCCCTTCCTTCAGGGAGAGGTTCTGGAACAGGGGGGACTCCAGCTCCAGGATTCTGGATTCTAGGATGCTGCAGGCTTTCTCTCTGTTCCTTCCTCCGCCAGTTTCTGGAGCTGCCCCAGGCTCCTCCCGCGTCTGTCCTCCCCGAGGGCCTGCCTGCCACATCGGACTGTCCCCACGCGCCTCTGGGCTCAGTGTGTGTCGTTCTCTGTCCGCCGCCACACCGTCCCCCGCCTTCCGTGGTGTCAACTCCAGCTCACCCTGCCACCGGGACCACGGCCCAGGTGGGGACACACTGCCCTCCTCTGGCCACTGCCCTCGGGTGCCCGCCCCTCACACAGGCAATCCACCCGGGTTGGCGGTCTGCTCTTCCGTCCCCCACACCAGACGGTGTGTGGCCCCAGGGAGGGCACAGCCAGGCGGGCTCACGCGGGGCCCCAGAGCCAGCCCAGAGGGTGGGCTCCAGGAGGCCCGTGCGCCACACGACCTCCGAGTGGGCGGCAAGCACATGCTGTCTGCCTCACCTGGCTGAGAGCCTCCGCCCAGCTCCTCTGTCCTGACCAGATGGCCCGACCCAAGCTGCAGACCACCGCTGGGGCCCCCAGGTCCGGCGCTCTCGGGCAGGCCCCCTGCAGGCTCTATTTTTATACTTGAAGCATTTGCCCTGCGTTTATTTATATCATTCCCATCTTGAGTTTCTGGTCATCTCACAACCTGGCCGGAGCCGGGGCACCTGGGTGGCTCAGTGGGTTAAGAGTCCGACTCTTGACTTCGATTCAGGTCATGATCTCGCGGTTCGTGGGTTCAAGGGCCACATCAGGCTCTGTGCTGACAATGCAGAGCCTGCTTGAGATTCTCTCTCTCTCTCTCTCTCTCTCTCTCTCTTTCTCTTTCTCAAAATAAATAAACTTAAACAACAACAACACTATCTGGCCAGAGCCTCCCTCGCTCCGGTCTCTTGGTCACTCCAAAGCCAAGTGGGTTGGGGCTGGTGCCCAGCACAAGGGAGGCCCACAGCTCACCTGGAGAGGCAGCCCTGGGGAAAACTATAAAATTTCCAGTGGAATGAACGTGCAAGAGGCCCACACAGCATGGTGGCAACTTTGGGGTTGACTCAATTTAAGCAAATCGTTTCAAGTCTACCTAACAAGAGAACTCTGGGCACCATGAACTTGTGAGGACAGTGGCTGCCTGTCTCCAAGGGGTCCCAGGCCCTTCAGCCTCTGAGGCCCAGAGTAGAAAGACTCGCTTAGTCGGGGGGTGAGTCGCTGTGAGAGTGGATGGGATAAGAGGGGCAGAGGCACAGCCCCATGGCAGCCACATGCTCGCTGGGGGAGAGACCCGGAGGGTAGTTAGTTCTCATCAGTGCCAGGCAGCCAACCACAGCTCACGCCCCAGTGCCCGCCACCCCCCAGACCTGCTCGCTGCGGCCTTCAGAAGTTCTGGGGCCAGAGTTTCCCCTCCCCGGCTGGACACTTGAAGATGCCTGTAAGAAACCCCAAATACCTCAGCTGAATAATTAAGTCAACTCTTCTCTTCCGTTTCCCACAAAAGCACCTGCCCCGTGGGGCTCTTTGAGTTGCTCTGGCCCCTAGGATCCTCCTGAACCCATTTTACGAATGAGGAAACTGAGGCCAAGAAGGCTCACAGGGTCACGCAGCCAGGAGGGGCCCAAGTTGAGACTGCAGAAGTCAAGTTCCCGAACCTGTCCTTGGAGACAGTCTCAACCTGCAGCCCCCAGAGCCACCTAAAAGCCCCGGAAGGGGCCACTTTCTTTTTTTTTTTTTTTTTTTTAATTTTTTTTTCAACGTTTATTTATTTTTGGGACAGAGAGAGACAGAGCATGAACGGGGGAGGGGCAGAGAGAGAAGGAGACACAGAATCAGAAACAGGCTCCAGGCTCTGAGCCATCAGCCCAGAGCCCGACGCGGGGCTCGAACTCACAGAGTGCGAGATCGTGACCTGGCTGAAGTCGGACGCTTAACCGACTGCGCCACCCAGGCGCCCCTAAGGGGCCACTTTCAATGCCAGTTTCTCGGCGCCTGAGGGGCTCAGTCAGTTAAGTGTCCAACTCTTGATGTCAGCTCAGGTCATGAGCTCACAGTCCGTGGGATCAAGCCCCAGGTCAGGGCTCTGCACCAACCGCAGGAGCCTGCTTGAGATTCTCCGTCTCCCTCTCCCTCTGCCCCTCTCTCACTGCTGCATGCTCTCTTCCTCTCAAAATAAATAAATACACTTAAAAAAATAAATGCAGGTCTCGAGCCCCCCTGCTCCCTAAGTCTGATTCCTTAGGTCTGGTGAGGTGTGTCTTAGCCACATTTCTGGGGGGCTCCATGCCAGAGGTCTAGAATGGGGAGCCTGTGGCTGGGGCCATAGGGCAGGACGGGCCAGGGCCCCACTCCCCTCACCCAGGCCTGGCTCCTCAGCTGCCCGCTCACCCCCTGCCAGAGCTGGCAGGCTGATCCCAGCTTTTGAGTCAAAGCAGACGGGCAGGGTCTGGCTCTGCACAGACACACACACACACACACACACGCACACACACGCACATGCACACATATGCCAACCCAGGTCCCATCCTGCCCCTCTCTCGGGCTCCTCCTTATCGGGGCCCACTGCAGCCTGGAGGAGAGAAACTTTGTTTCTGAAGTTTTTAATTCTAAAAATACATGTTATTGTTTTTGTAATGCTTATTTATTTTCGAGACAGAGAGAGTATGAGTGGGAGAGGGGCAGAGAGAGAGGGAGACAGGGGATCCGTCGTCCCAACTGGGGGCTCAAACTCACAAACCGTGAGGCCATGACCTGAGGCGAAGTCGGACGCTTCACCGACTGAGCCACCCAGGCACCCCTCTAAAAATACACTGTAGGAAAAACCATCACCCAGAACCCCCACCAGCCCTCACCTTCTTCCCAGAACACGCATCCCTGGAGAAGGGTCAGGCTGTCGGCCGGGAGGAGTCTCCCGCCTGCCTCCCCCTCCACCCAGGGTCCGTCACCTTCCATGGCTCTGGCCATTGAATGATTCTGTCCCCCACTGGGCACCTAGCTTAGTGTTAACAAAGAGGACAGAGAAGGTCCCTGCCCTGGTGGAGCTTACATTCTAGGGGAAGAGAGGGGATAAACACATAGAGCAACAAATGAAGTCACTCCGGGAGCTGAAAGAAAGCAGAGTGTGGGAAGGGGTGGCAGACTCCCCAGTGTAGATGGGGAGGACCAGCCAAGCCCCTCGTGCGCAGGTGAGAAGTGAGCAGGGGCGCCGAGTCCAAGTGAGTGGGGAGCCAGTTGACCGTCCTGCCCTCCCCATCCCACCTCACCCAGGTCAAAACAGCCCCTGTCACTGAATCCAGCAGATTCAGGGGTGGGGAGAACAGAGGTGATTTTCCTTTCCTCTTTTCCTGCTGGTGTTTCTGATTCTTCCACACTGGATCCGTCTTGTGTAGGAAATGATAAAAGCTGTGCAAAATAGAAACCACACCATGTACTTGACGGTGACCTGGCTTGACCTCCGTCCCCTGTGACGTTCCCTCCCTCACTGGCTGTCCTGCTCTGGCCTTGGACCCCCCCCCCCACCTGCCCCTTAAAGTTTAGGGTCTGGGAAGAGCCCTGCAGGGTGGCTTTCCCTGGCATGTGGGTGGGGCCTGGGCTCTGCGGAAGGTGAGGCGTTTGAAAACATCATATTCTGTGCTGTAATGTATCCTCAGGAAATGAAACAGAACGTGCATAGAACCCAACCGCTAATGTGATAATGCAGGCTCCAAAAGATGGACACGTGTAACTCTTTGCGATGACTTCCTCAATTCTTTCTGGTCTCTCCCTAACCGCCATGGGAGCCCCTGGAGGTCAGGCTGCTGACCCCCAGGAGTCAGGGCTCCTGCAACCTGCCTCAATTGTGACACTAACTTAAGGGCACGTGCATTCTCTTTAGGCAAAAAAAAAAAAAAAAAAAAAAGTAGCTCATCGTTGTTTCCTTATCAAATGCCCCATTATAACTTTGTGACTCACTGCCTCATTAAAGTACTTGACTTTCTACTCAAGCCCCCCAAAACACGCTGCGGGCATTTTGCTTTACCTCTGGAGGCCTTGGCAACCAAGGGACAATGTGTTTGTAAGGGTGGGTCTCCTGGATGTAAGTTTAATCATCATGGCCTTGGAGGCCTCCAGCCACAGTCAACTCCTGCCCCTGTTTTGGGTCTGGGCTTCTCCTGGGGCCCACATGCTATTGTTTTCCTGGCTCCTCGAGGTCAGAGGCTGGCGATATTCAAACCCAGGCCTCCAGACCCCTAGTTCAGGGCCCACCAGCCATCACGAGCACTGGACTAGGAGTCAGCAGACCTGGCTTTGGGTCTCTGCTTAATGAATGTTCTATTTAGATTCTAAGAAGAATCAAAGGAAACCACTAATGATCGTTGGATCCCTGGTGGCCTTGTATCACCATAGTCACTACTTACCTACCCCTGAGAAATCCCCTCCTAGCAGAAATATAGAATCTTTAAAACCTTGGGTATATGGGGCACCTGGGTGGCTCAGCTGGTTAAGCTTTCAACTCTTGGATTTTGGCTGAGGTCATGATCTCACAGTTTGTGAGTCTGAGCCCCGCTTGGGGCTCTGGGCTAACAGCACTGGGGCCTGCTTTCTCTTTCTCTGTCTCTGTCTCTGTCTCTCTCTCTCTCTCTCCCTACCTCTCTGTCTTCCCCTCCCCTATGGAAGTGTTCTTTCCCTCAAAAAAATAAATAAACCTGAAAATAATAAAAGAATAAAACCCTGGGTACATATCTATTGTAATCCCCATCCTTCTTCCAGAAATGGTAACATGAGAATAAAAACTGTGGTCTGCAATCCGGAAACACGCAGGTCCTGACCACAGAATCTTGAAGAAGGAAGTTGAGCCGCAGGCCTGACGCTGTTATCTGACTCTCATTGTGCAGGAGAAAGCGCCCAGCCGAGTCGAGTCCCAGCCGGACAGTCCAGACTTCACAAGGCGCTGGGGAAGGAGGGCAGGACACGTCGCTGAACAGGACACTCCCCCAAAGACCAGGGAGGGGTCCTTGTCACTGCCAACCTCAGGGACTCTCCAGGCGCAGGACCTGGATCCTCCTCGTCCCCCTCGGCCCAGCGCCCTCCCACTTGGGCCGGCTCGCCCAGTCCTTCCCGAGGCCTCCCTTGTCGAGGCCCCGCGCCGGCGCCCTCCCTGCCACCGATGGCCTGTGTGCGCCCGTCCAGGAACCTGCCCGGATCCGCACCCCTCCGCGGCCCAGCAGCGCGCAGGCAGGTGCGCGTCCCCGAGGGGCGCCCCACAGCCCCCTTCCCCTTTCCAGCTCCCCGCCGTCCCGGGACCCCGCGTGCGGGCCCGGCGGGCGCGCAGGCGGAGGGGCGATTCGCCGCCCCAGGGGTATCACAGCTAGTTGTGTCGGAGCCTTGCAGGGCCCTGGCGCTCCGCGCCCCTTGACGCGCCCGTGTCCCCATTACACGGGCAAGGACTTGAGGCTGGGCGGCCGAGTCGGGATCCGGACCCAGGCCCCAGGTTCAAGAGTCCAGTCCAGAGCGAGCACACCCCGCCTCCCGCTCAGCTGACCCGTGTCGCTCACGCCGGGAGGTTCCCACCCCTGCACAGGCCGCCGTCAGGCCCCGGGCTCCCGGGCCCAGCCCCACCGTCCCAGCACCGCGCGCACCCGGCTGCTCTCCCCTCCGGAGCCGCGCGGGCGGGCGCACGAAGCACACTCTTTGTCTGCGGCGCCTGTGCGCCTCCCCCGCCCGCCACGTCCACCCCCCGCCTGGCCCGCCCCGGACACGCCCAGCCAATGAGGCGCGGCGGCGGCGCGCAGGGCCCGGGGTGTTGTCCGCGCCTCGCCCGCCCATTGGCTGCGCTCCGCACCCCCGCGGGAGCCCGGCCGGCAGGCCCGAGGGGCGGGGCGAGCGGCCCGAGGTGCGGGACCACTGGCTGCGGGCGCACGGCCGCGAGGGCGAGCGAGCCGGCCGGCCAGGGACGGGCGCCGGCGGAGGACCCGCGCTCTGAGCCGCCGCCGCCGCCGCCGCCCCCTGCCCCCGGCTGGCCCCGGGCTCCGCGCCAGGAGGCGGCGGCCAGGCCGAGTCCCAACCGTGCGAGCCGGCGGGACCCCCGACGGCCACCAGCCCGGCGAGGGGCCAGAGGAGAAGGACGAGGAGGAAGGGCAGCCTCGCCGGGGGCCCGGCCATGGCGCTCGACTTCCTGGCTGGATGCGCTGGGGGTAAGCAGGCGGGCGGCGCCCACCCGGACCGCGCGATCTCGGGAGGCCGGAGCCAGGCGTGTGCGGGATGGGAGGCCGGCTCACCTAAGGGCGCCGGGCTTTCCTCGCCTGAAACACGGGGGTAACGATGCTCTCGTCTCACGGGGCTCTCGGGGACGTGCCCAGACAACAGGCCGGGAGGGCGTCTAGCACGCCGTCCGCGAGGGCAGGTGGCGTTCGAGTCCTTCGGGGCTCGTCCCGACGAGAGGTCTGGGGCGCCGGGGCAGCACCGTGGCTTGGCCAAGTGGGGGACCGCCAGGAGGACGTCCCGCCGCCCGGTGCGCCCCGCTCGCGCGAGGCCTCGGGCGCATCTCCCTCCCCGGTTCCCGCATCCCCGGCCCGCGCCCACGGCCCCAGAAGTTGGGGGCTGGCTCCACCCCCTTCCCCGCAGGTGTCTGGGCGGGGCTGGGGCCACAGGAAGACCCCCTAGGGGGCTGGCCTTGGAAGGCCCGGAAGGGCGCCGGCGGCCCCTAGGGCGCCGAGTCATGCTTTGGGCATGCCTCACCTCCCTAATCCGTTCAGGGAACTGCTGGCGGGGGGTCTCCACCCGGGTGGCCGAGTGGGCCTGACAGGCGGTGTGGGCTAGCCCTGTGCTCACGCGTGCGTGTCACCGGTGCGGGGCACCTTCACCCAGACCAGGCTGCTAGGGTCCTCCCCAAGCCTGTGTCCCCGGGAGGGCCGCTGTCAGTGTGCAACCCAGGATATGCCATGGGACGACCCTGGGCATGGAGCCGGGCCGGGCGCTTCCCTGTTTGGCCTTTAGCTTCTTTGCTTTTACTTGGAGAGTTAATTTATTTAACGGGTATTAACTGCGAGCCGGGTTATGTCATTCCCCAAGGAGCTGACAGAAGAGCTGGCTGCATGGCCCCAGGCCTGGTCCTGCTCTGATGGTGGATGTCCCTCCTCCAGCACCTGAAATTGCTTTCACTGTTTATCTGCTTGGGTTTGGCGTTGGGCACCCTGGAGGAAGAGGAGTGACAATGGCCTGGGGCATTTAAGCCTCTGATTTCAGCTTCCTGCTCTGGGCAAGAAGAGACTGGTGGGGAGGGCAGTGTGCCAGGGAAGCGATGTGTGTCAAGAGATTTAAGAACTTCCCAGCCTGTTACCCAATCAGGCCTCAGGAAACCACCGGGCTGGGGTCTGCTGAAGGGGGAAGAAGAACCCCAGGGCCTTTCGTAAATGCGTGAATTTCTCCCAAGCCCAGGCCAGAGGAGACAGGAGCGGGCAGCCTCTGCAGATCCGGGTCTCAGCTCCCCTGTTCCCCTCCCCGCTCTGGTGACTGCACCTGCCACCAGCCCTGCTGGCTCCTCCTGAGCCCTCACACCCTCCTCTACCCACCCCGCAGTGGTGGCGCAATGAGCCTGGACTGCCCCACAGCCAAAGCCCCTTTCCAGCTTCTTGGGGAATGTGGGTTCTTTCCCCAGAGGAACAGGATTCCTTCTGATTTCTCCCGGGTGTCCTGGGAGCTGTGGGGTTTGAGGTGGAACTCATCCTGAGGCCAGGCCTGCTTAGGGACCCACCCCACCCCTAGACACACGGGTTCAGTCACTGTAGGCTCTGTGCCCAAAAGGCCATGCCTTCCGCCCTCCCTCACCGAACCCACCCAGGAGGGATCCTGTCCAGGCTGCAGGGTTGGGGCAAGGTCAGGGTCCAGCACCATGCGGAGCTATGGGCCCCAGCCCCTTCCCCCAACCCCCAACTGCCCTACTCCCACCCAGGGGCAAGCCTGGGGCTGCTGGTGGCACCTACCTCCCTGCTGTGAGTGGAGGCCTGAGTCTCCCAGGCCGGTGAGAACGGCAGTGGCTGCCACAAAGCCTCTTTGTGAGGGTTGTCGGCTTCCGCTCCCCTGAGATCCTCTCCTGGTCTTATGTGACCCAGGAGAAACCTTGGCCTTGAGAAGTGGAGGGACTAGTGAGACAGTGACCTGATTGTGTCCCTGGCACGAAGTAGCCTGTGCAGAGGGACTGTCTAGGAACTGGGCGCGGGCCGCGCCCCCACCTCAGCGCCTGGCCCTGGAGGCCCCCGCCTCGTTACTTCGGCTTGGGCTCTTTCAGACCTGGACCCAGAGCAGGGGGACGACGGTGCTTCTCCTCGGCCGCCTGGGGTTCCCTCTAGATTCAGATTCCTGGGAGGGAGAGCGGTACGTCACCTCTGATTGGTGGAGTGTCGGGTCACGTGTTCAATTTCACCCGCGGGGAGGTGGGACAGGTGCCTTGATTGACGGCATCCCGGCGCTCGCGTGGTAGGAAGGTCAGAATGTCTGACTTTGCTCCGCACCAGGGGGTCAGTCCCAGGCGTGCAGCCCGCCAGCACCCTGTGCCCCGAATGGGGGTCTCCCTGCCAGGTGCATGGATAGGAGGAGGCGCGGCTCCGTGGTGGGGCCGGGAACCCTGTGTGGGGAAGACAGGTCTGCCATCCAAGTGTCTCCTGCAACGCCTGCCTCCGGGACCGTGGCCCCCCACTCCTACCCCAGAGGGCCCGGCGGTGCCCCGAGAAGCCACCGTGTGTAGGGCAGTGGGCACTGGCTGTGGAGGTGGGAAAAGGATCTCCTTGTGGTGCCTCAGCGTCCTGTCGGGGCGCTGGCCTGGAGGGGCTTCCCCGTGAGGTTAAAGGGTAAGGCTTGGCAGGACTGGAGGCCCTGATGGAGGCAGGCCCACTCTGTTCCTGTGAATGGGGATGTCCTGGGTGAAGACACTCAGCCCCTCCCCTGAGGGCATTGAAATCAGCCTCCGGAGCAAGTGGCAGTGCAAATGGCTACCACTGGAGGTCTTGGGGGGGCCTCCCAGCTGAGGCTGGGGGAGGGGGAGGGGAGGGGGAGAGGGTGGTTACCCCTTCCATCCTGGAGGCTGATGAAGGCTGGAACCTGAGAAGTCTGGGACCAGAGCCAGGACCCGCCACGCACAGGAAGGGGACCCCCAGCATTTCCGGCACCAGCTTCTTGGGGACCCCACAACTGGGCCTGGCTGCAGAGGGCATGGAGGTCCCCAGGGGTCCGCAGCTGGAGAGAAGGGAGGTCAAACAGCGTACCCCCAGGCAAGTGTCAAGTCTCTAAAACCCAGGGAAATCAGGGCCCAAGAAAATAAGTTCTAGAACTGGGCTTCTCAAATTTAGAAAATTCACAACATGCTATGACAGAGAAGGTGGATCTCAAAAGATAGAAACAAAGTGTGTCACAGAGGACCAGAGGCACGGGCGCGGAAGTCTTGAGGGAAGAGACACCTCGGGGAGGTCTTTTCATCTTCCTGTGAATGTTAGGGGTTCCAGAAGGAGAAGAAGGTCTGGAGATGAAGATTACGATGAATAAACGATAGTGGAAACTTCCTCTGATCAGAAAAAAGGCCTGAGTGTGCAGAGAGAAAGGGCTGGTGTACCAGGCAGGGGTACTTAAAAAAAAAAAAAAGACACACCCTTGGCATCTCCTGGTGACATTCCTGAAATCTGCAGATAAAATCTCAGAGGCTTCCCGATAGAACGCATAAATTACTGACAAGGAGCAAAAAACGTACCGGCAACGGATTTCTTAGCTGTGGCACCAGAAGCAAGAAGATTCTGGGACACGGCCACCCTGATGGCCTGGGCCTGGGAGCCTCACCAGAGCACAGGACCGTTGTTCCCGGATGGTGTTACAGAAATAGACTCTGTAGGCCGTTTGCTCATGTGTTAACCTCCGAGGAGAGTAATCAAGAAAGGCTCCAACAAAATGGCAACTGATCGGGGTAGAGACCCCAAGAAGGGGGTAGAGGGGAGGAAGTGAGGGAACAGTTCTGAATCTCGTGGGGTCTAAACGGGGTAGAAGAGGAAGCTGTCAGAGTTGGAAACCTTGTTGGGGCGGCTCTTACTGGGCACTGGGAGGGGGGCAGCAAGGCGGGGGGCAGAGAAAGCCCGGGGGGGGGGGTGACGGTTCTTGTCCTGTTTCCACATAATGATTAAAAGTAAGAAACAAGAAGAAACCTTTAGCCGAACTTGGACACTAGCAGAAGGCGGAGAAGTGGCGGGTGGCCCGAACCAGCCAACATGCAGAAAGACAAAGGGAAGAAATAAGCCATTCACGTGAAATGAGATGGAGTCGTGTCAGATGTCCCGTCTCGGCAGAACCGGAGGCGCCCTCAGACGGGAGCGGCGGAGAGCGGGAGCTCGCTTCCAGGAGCATCGAAAACAAGGGATTAGGACCAGGTTGAAAATTAACCGTCACCAAACCATGCCAGGCGCACGCAACCAGAAGGAAAGCAGGATCGGCCAAGTTCGCGTCAGACACAGCGGATCCTAAGGTCCAAAGCATGAGACATGGTGAGGGGGACGCACGACAACATGCAAGCTGTCAAGAGGCGCGGTGACTCCCGCTAACCGCTGGGCGCCCACCACCCTGATGAGCAGCCCCAACGGGGGGCAAGAGAGGTGAGCGGGGAAGGAGGAGGGCTCCAGGCCCAGGAGGTCTAGGCTGCAATCCTCGCCTCACCACTCTCTCGCCACGCAGCGTGGACATACGACTTCCTTCGGCCTCAGGTGCCTCATCTGTAAAATGGGCTCATAGTCCTTTCTTTACATGTGAGAGGGAGAGTTAGTCCACATACAAAACTGAGAACAGTGACCGGCAGGTAGAGACGTTAATACTGTCTTAATTAGAAACGCTCCCAGCGGTAAGAGACCTTTAAGAGATTCACACACAAAATTCTAGGGAGGAGAGCGTGGGAGTCGAAGCCACCTTCACCTCACTGAGCCTCCTCCCTTTCTCCTTCTGTGAATGGGGTCACGAGGTGCCTGATTCCCAGCGATAGTTACACCTGAACAGCACTCAGGACTCAGAAAAGGGTTCAGAAGCCAATTTGGAGAGTGATGAGCCTTTGTCCCCCGAGGTTTTGGGGTTTTGGCAGAGGCTGGACCGATGCATCCTTGCACGTGATCACAAAGTCCCGAGCTAACTCCCCGGGTCCCAGGCGGCTCCCACGCGGGGAAGGGAGTGGCCAACCAGTGCCTGCGCTGCCTGGGCCCTGGGTCAGTTTTGGGGGGTGTGTGGGGGGACTTGATGCTCTCACCTGCACAGGCAAGGGGAGTGAGCCACAGACCCCGAGTCCTTTGGGAGCTTGGCCAGCTGGTGAGTGGCGGAGGGAAAAGTCAAATCTGGGTGGCCCTCTGACCCCAAGTCCACAATCCCTGGGCCCCCCCGCCACGCCAGGAGGTGTTTGGAGCAACGGGACCATCTCAGAACTAGCGTGTGCGGCTTCCGGGGGCCAGCTGTCCTCAGGCACACGGACCAGTCAAGTGCAGTGGGAAGCGGGGGCTGGAGAGACCCCAGCGTTGGGTTGGACAGATCCAGGCTTGACCTCAGGGATGTTATTCCCCCCACACCCCACTGCTCGTGCAGGCATGAGGATGAAGGAGCCCACAGGGTGCCTGGCACACAGTAGGTGCTTGGGAAACGGCTTTTTCCCCTCCAGTCCCGTGGCTCCCATGGGGTCCTTGCAGGAAGGCCCCTGTGCTACAGGTTTCTGAGGCATTTGGGTGACATGCCCCTTTCCTCCCCCAGGTGTGGCAGGCGTGCTCGTGGGACACCCGTTTGACACAGTCAAGGTGAGTCTCTTGTCACAGTTTACTCTCAGGTCCTTGGGGAGGGGCAGACACTGGACATGCGCAGGGCCGGGACGGCTAGAGTCCCCTTTCCAGTGACCCCCCCCTTTTTAAAAAATATTTCTTTTTGAGAGCGAGCGAGAAAATGAGCGGGAGAGGGGCAGAGAGAGGGGGACAGAGGATCCAGAGCAGCTTCTGCGCTGGCAGCAGACAGCCCGACGTGGGGCTCGAACTCATGGACCGTGAGATCATAACTTGAGCTGAAGTCGGACACTCAACCGACTGAGCCACCCAGGCTCCCCCAGACATCTTTTTTTTTTTTTTTTAAGTTTATTTTTTTAAGAGCGAGCAAGCATGAGCAGGGTAGGGGGCAGAGAGGAAGGGAGAGAGAATCCCCAGCAGGCTCTGCATCATCAGCACGGAGCCTGATGTAGGGCTCGAACCCACGAACCGTGAGATCATGATCTGAGCTGAAACCAAGAGTCGGACACTCAACCGACTGAGCCACCCAGGCGCCCCCAGACATCTTCTTGAAAGAAAGAGCAGTTCAGAGAGAAAATGCAGAAATACAGAAAAGCCAAAGCTGGTCAGTATTTCCCATGAACGTGATCTTCACAGAGTGGTCATCATTGGCACGAAACAGAGTGTTTCCCGAGGGCTGGTGTCCACCTGTGCGGAGTGTGTGGCCCTGGGCCAGGCGCTTAGTTAGCCAGTTTCTCGTCGATAAACTGTCCAGATCCAGGTGGTCAGATGCTCAAAACAGAAACAGAGGAAATCCACGTCCTCCAGCTGGAAATTCCCAAATCAGAGTCTCTCCCTGCTGCTGGGGTCTTGTGTCCTCACACCAGTCAGGTCTGGACCTTTCCTTGCCGGCTCCCACCTGGGACTCAGGGCGAGCTGGAAGCAACAGGCCACTGGGCCAGACCTTGTGTCCCACTGTAAACACTGAACTTGGCACCTCATCCTGCTGGAGCGAGGGTAGAGCCAAGGCAAGGATGTCATCCCTAGCTGGGGTTGAGGTCACTTCCTGTCCCCTCTTTTTTCAGCAGAAGCCAAGACGGTCGCTGGCCAAGAAAAGGACTAGGAACTCGGGCTGGGGTTTCCTCCGGCACAGGCATGAGGGCCTAGCTTTATGTATTGGCTCCGACCTTAAAAGTTCTGCCCTAGGCCTTGTACAGCCCAGGCCTCCGGCTAGCCAATCTGCTGCGTGACCTCAGGCCAGTTGCTTGACCTCTCGGCCCAGCATTCTCGCCGGCAAACTGAGGGGTTAGGCAAGATTACGGAGGCCATCGTGGTGCCCTGTGCTCAACAGTATAGTTTGGGTTGCGTGAAAGGTTAGTTCTGAAGAGCACAGATTTTCTTCCAATCCATCGTATGCAAGTTAGGGGGGAGGCGGAAGGGTCACTGCTTTCTTGCCACACGGCGACCCCTGCCCTACACAGGCCTGCCGAGAGCCTGTCCACACAGCTGCCTGTGCACTGCCTAGCTGGCCGTCCTGTGAAGCCCGTCCACAGGCCAGAGCAGCCCAGGGCAGCCTGGCACTGTCCACGTTACGCTTGTGGTCACATGATGTAAATGCCTCTGTATCCAGCCAAGAAGTGACTCCCGATTCACTTCCTCAGCCCAGCTTTGCAGGGGCCACGCCTCTCGGAGCTATGACTCAGCCTGGGCAGCCCCAGGCCCCTTCAGCTAGCCCTTGCCCCGCCCCAGGCTGAGGCTCCCGCTGGGCCCCCTCATCAGTGCCCCCAGGCTGGGAGTACTTTGTCCTGGGGTCTCTGTCCCTCTAAGCCCCTGGGTGATTTGGGTGCAGGAGCCTCTCCACCCCACTGGGATCCTCTCCTTGGACCCCCTTAGCTTGCGCCTGGAGGGTGGTCTTTGAAGAAATCCATTGGGTGACTTTTTTTTTGGCCACTGTGGCCCAGCAGCATCACATCTAGGCAAACCTGTCTTTAAAAAGCCAATGTCTTTTTTTTTTTGTTTTAATTTTTTTTAATGTTTATTTATTTTTGAGACAGAGAGACAGAGCGCAAGTGGGGGAGGGGCAGAGAGGGAGACACAGAACCCGAAACAGGCTCCAGACTCTGAGCCGTCAGTCAGCACAGACCCTGATGCGGGGCTTGGACCCACAAACCGGGAGATCGTGACCTGAGGTGAAGTCAGACACTTAACCGACTGAGCCACCCAGGCGCCCCAAAGCCAATCTCTTTTTTAATGTTTATTTATTTTTGAGTGAGAGAAAGATAGAGCGGGAGCAGGGGAGGAGCAGAGAGGGGGAGAGGGAGGAGGAGAGAGTGAGAATCCCAAACAGGCTCCGCACTGTCAGCGCAGAGCTCGACTCAGAGCTTGAACTCACTCACGAACCATGAGACCATGAGCTGAGCTGAAATCAAGAGTCAGACACTCAACCGACTGACTGAGCCACCCAGGAGCCCCAGTCTTCTTACGGAGAGGAAAAACCCGTCCCCAGTAATCACCACTGTCACCCAATGGTGGTGACCCCTCTCATTCTAGTTATGGGCTGGTACACTCATTTGGTTTAATGTAATGCTGTATTACTAATGGCCATTATTTTTTACTGGCTACTTTCCATTATGAAAGTTAAACCATTCTCATTAAAAGAAAATTGGAAAGTGTAGAAAAGCCAATTAGTGCCTTATACTGACAAATCTCTTTGCATGTTTTGTATACCTCCTTCAGGGTCTTACCCTCTCCGTCACATTTTCTTGGTTGGCTTTCTATTACAAAAGTAAGGTAGGCTGTAGAAAAAAGTTTTAATCATCATAGAGACGTATAAACTAAAAAGAAAAAAAGGCCTTCATATAGACCCTTCCCCAACCCTTGTTCAGATTTCTGTTTAGAAATCTGAGCAGAAATGTCCTCAGACCCATATATATTCCTTGCTTTTAGCAAAAGGGGGGTTTCCTTCAATAGCTCTGTGGTGGTTTTTTTTTGTTTTGTTTTGTTTTTTAATGTCTTATTTATTTTTGAGAGACAGAGTGCAAGCAGGGGAGGGGCAGAGAGAGAGAGGGAGACACAGAATCCGAAGCAGGCTCCAGGCTCCGAGCTGTCGGCACAGAGCCTGACGCGGGGCTCGAACCCACGAACCACGAGATCATGACCTGAGCCCAAGTTGGTCACTTAATCGACTGAGCCACGCAGGCGCCCCCGGGGTGGTGGTTGTTTTAACTGAAATTTGACACGTGTAGAAAAGTGCACGCATGCTAAGGGTACAAATCTGTGAATCCTCATGAAGCACACACCTGGGAAAATAGAACAATGTCCCCTCCCCCCATCAGGAGCCCCCCCAGTCCTCCCAGCAACGCTTGCCCTTTGTCTGGCCGTCCGCTCTCCTAACTTCTTTTTTTTTTTTTTTTTTTTTTTTTTTAAATTTTTTTTTCAACGTTTATTTATTTTTGGGACAGAGAGAGACAGAGCATGAACGGGGGTGGGGCAGAGACAGAGGGAGACACAGAATCGGAAACAGGCTCCAGGCTCTGAGCCATCAGCCCAGAGTCTGACGCGGGGCTCGAACTCACGGACCGCGAGATCGTGACCTGGCTGAAGTCGGACGCTTAACCGACTGTGCCACCCAGGCGCCCCTCCTAACTTCTTTTTTAACATAAGCTCTGTGCCCAGCGTGGGGCCCGAACTCACGACCCCAAGATCCAGAGCTCTTCCGACAGAGCCAGCCAGGCACCCCCACTCGCCTGACTTCTCACGCCATGGTCCCGTCTGCCTCTTCCCGAACCTCATGCAGTCGGACTTATGCTCCAGAATGCGCGAGGGGACACCCGTGTCCCCCGTTGGTTCGTGCTGTCTCATGGCTGGGACATCCGCTGTGTGCTCCCAGACCCTTGGGACTGGGACTTGAGTCCAGGACTTGGCTTTCCTCTTCTTCCCCCAGAAGCAAGCCCCTGTCCTCAGACACACTACCTTCGCACCTGTGTCTGTCCTACTGACTAGACACGACTGTAATCAGGGACGCTGGGGGTAAAACCACTTTCACCGGCCAGTGGCCAGCCCAGGGCGGGGGCGGGGATGGCGAGGTGGGTGGGGGCTGGCCCCGGGGGCTCCACGCCCAGACGTGCTGTTGAAATTTTGTGTTGCTTTAATGGCCTTTACTTTCTGAGCTAGGGGCTGCCTCCGTCCGGTTACTTTCTGAGCTAGGGGCTGCCTCCGTCCGTCCGTCCGTAGCAAAAGTGTAACTTTGTTGTAGGTGAGCGTAAGCCTCGCTCTGGAGAGCGCTAGTAAGTAGACCAGGTGAACCGGACCCTTCTCTGTCCTCGCCGAACCTGACCCTGGGCCTGAGCTGCACCCTGCCACGCCCCTCCTCCCCACCCCCCACCCCCAGAGTCCCCTCCCTGAGGAGCAGGGGACAGGTGAACTTGGCCCGGCGCAGGTCGTGGGGCAGGGACCCGGCTGGGGCTGGTTGGGGTCTCTCAGCCATGTGGAGAGCTGGGAGCCCTTCTGGCCGTGTGAGACAGTCACCACTTGTCCGGGGGCGGGTCCACCAATCCGAGATCCCATCACCCCAAAATGTTCACCTCTAGATATTACAAGACCTGGGCCCCGTTTCACCCCCAAACCTAGTCCCCCAAGACACCTGGCCAGCAAGCACTCGTCCCAGGCCCGGGGGTCAGAAACAAAGCGGAGAGGGGCCTCTGTGCTCCCTGTGGGACCCGAGCCTGGCCTGAGCCTGGGCCTGAGCCGGTCCAAGCCGCAAAGACTGGAAGCCGCTGTCCAGGTAGGTGTCTGAATGAAAGCGCAACCCACAGCGGGGAGGGCCGTACTTCCTGTCACTTCTGCTACCACGACCCACTCAGTGCCCGTGTTGGGGGCTGCGCGCGAGAGAGAAGTGGTCCAGGTGGGACGCCAGACCACGGAAGGGAAAACGAAAAGCCCTCATGGCACAAAAACCACCCAGAGCGGCGCTCAAGGTGATCCTCTGTGATCACTGTTGGACAAACACTTCTGCCTTTCTCTGAAAATCCACCCCTCCCCCCACCAAGAGCCGGCAGCAGCAGCCAGCCACGGGGTGCGCTCGGTCGTCAGCGCCTCTGGAGGCCGTGGCCACCAGCCGCAGAGGTCCTCCTGTGCGGAGATGGTACGTTCGTGTTCTTAGAAAACGTTCTTTTGTAAGTGCACTTAGCCATAGAAGGCCCACTGGAGGGCTCTCACCAGCCAGCACCACCCCCCCACACACACTCTGGCCCCCACCAACACAGACGAGCTGCCCATGCCGCTGCAGAGGACAGACAGCCTGGGCGGAGTTGCAAAACATCTCAGCCTCAGTCTTCCCATCTTTGAAATGGGAGGGACAAGCGCACGCACCTCGGCTGGTGATTCCAACGTTAGGCCCTCTGGTGCTGCTAGGCACAGAGTGGCATTCATGCCATGGCCCTGGCTGTGGTGATGATTGCTGAGTCCGCCCCTGAGAACGTGACTTAACCTAGCTCCCCCCCACCCCCCACCAACCCCCGGGACCTGGATTCCAAGTTCAGGAAATGTGCTCCCGCTCCGAGCCATGGGGCCTGAGCGTCAAGCCCAGAGATAAGCTCTGGGGCCAATCGAGAACACTTTTTTCACAGTAAGAGGTTCTGGACCACAGGGCTCCAAGGGTGGCTGGGCGTGAGCCCCCAGGCCCCGAACGTGGTGACAAGGTCCTGCGGTCGCTAAGGAGGCCATGAGCTCCTCTCCTGTCCCTGCTTGGTGAACTCACGACCACTATCCGCACAAGGGGCTACTGGCAGAAATCGGATCCCTCAGCATCCGAGCCTCCTTGCCTTTAACACCCATGGAGGCACTGCCAGCCCCTGACGAGGGGAGCTGAGTGATAAGAATTAGGTGAGAAGCCCCCTCGGCACGGGCCATGGTTTGCCGCCGGGACAGTGGGGAAGTCCGGGGAGGTGCATCGTGCAGAGACAGTGCCACAAGAAGCCTGGGACGTCTGAGATCCTGGGGGCCCTCCACCCCCTGTGCAGTTTGCCCACTGACACCCCCTCACTGAAGAGGCAAGGACGCCTGGCTCCGCCCCATCCTGGAATCCCAAAAGCCACAGAAGGCTGCTTGGCTCCCTGGCGCTCCTGGAGAGGGAGCCTCCTGGGCTGTCCCGAGTGCTGGGCCCGCCCACCTTTCACGGGGCCCTGTCCTTCCAGGTACGGCTGCAGGTCCAGAGCATGGAGAGGCCTCAGTACCGAGGGACCTTGCACTGCTTCCAGTCCATCGTCAAGCAGGAGAGTGTGAGTGGCCTGGGTCAGGGAGGTGGGGGGAGGGGAGGGGGAGGGTGGCCCTGGGACACCGGCCTCTAGGACGTCTTGGGCCCCAGACCACAGAGCTGGAAGCGAAGGTGTCAGCGGGACTACGGGCAGATCAGCACTTTGGAAATGGGAAGGTGTGAATGCCCAGACCTCGGACATCGGGGACACTGGTCCTGGCAGGATTCTGCTTGGTCCTCCAGAACCCGCGGGCTGGGCTGGGGCCGCCCTCTCCCCCCCCCTCCCCTCCCCTCCCCTCCGCAGCCCCCAGGCGCGCACCTGACGCGCGTCTGTGTGCCCCGCAGGTGTTGGGCCTGTACAAGGGCCTGGGCTCGCCCCTCATGGGGCTCACGTTCATCAACGCGCTGGTGTTCGGCGTGCAGGGCAACACCCTGCGGGCCCTGGGCCGCGACACGCCGCTGAACCAGTTCCTGGCCGGCGCGGCGGCGGGCGCCATCCAGTGCGTCATCTGCTGCCCCATGGAGCTGGCCAAGACGCGGCTGCAGCTGCAGGACGCGGGCCCGGCCCGCACCTACCGCGGCTCGCTGCACTGCCTGGCGCACATCTACCGGCAGGAGGGCCTGCGCGGCGTCAACCGGGGCATGGCCTCCACCCTGCTGCGCGAGACGCCCAGCTTCGGCGTCTACTTCCTCTCGTACGACGTGCTGACGCGCGCGCTGGGCTGCGAGCCCGGCGACCGGCTGCTGGTGCCCAAGCTGCTGCTGGCGGGCGGCACGTCGGGCATCGTGTCCTGGCTGTCCACCTACCCCGTGGACGTGGTCAAGTCGCGGCTGCAGGCCGACGGGGTGCGGGGCGCCCCGCGCTACGGCGGCTTCGTGGACTGCGTGCGCCAGAGCTACCGCGCCGAGGGCTGGCGCGTCTTCACGCGCGGGCTGGCGTCCACGCTGCTGCGCGCCTTCCCCGTCAACGCCGCCACCTTCGCCACCGTCACCGTGGTGCTCACGTACGCGCGCGGCCCCGAGGCCCGGCCCGAGGGCGACGCTGTGCCCGCCCCGTCGGGGCCCGGCCTGGCCCAGCCCTCCAGCCTGTGAGGCCGGCGCGCGGGAGCGCCCCGGGCCCCGGACCGCATCGGGCCCGGGCTGGATCCCACGCGCCGGCGAGGGGCGCCCTTGGCCGCAGGCTCCACGTGCGCGGTGTCCTCGGCCGTGAAATGGGGGGGCCTCACACCCGCATCGTGCACTCCCCGAGCGCAGAGGTGGCGCCCCGCGGCGCCCCGCGTGCGCGAGCCCGTTGCTGTTACCTGGGGAGTCTTCCGGAAACCCAGCCGACACTCCAGCCCTTTCCTGGGGTCCGGGCCGACACCACCGCGGGGTCTTTGATGATCCACCCGTGGGCTGTCCAGTGACTAACTCCATCCGGCAGAGCCCCAGGGACACTTCTTGGCCACCTGTCCATTCTCTGTGTTAGGGACAGAGGGGCAGCTCCACATAACTCCTGGTGTCCCAGAATACTCTGCTGGTACCCCCCAGCTTCTCCGGTTGGCACGGCTGGGAACGCCGTTACTGCTGCCACTCCCACTGGAGGGAGACCTGGGGGACCCGCTCAGAAGCTTGGGGCCGGCTGGCGGCTCCGTATTAGCCTAGGGGCTGGGGGACCAGCCACTGGCCACTGGGACGGAAGATGGACAGTTAAGTCCAGCTGCGGGGCAGGGAGGGCTTGCCACCCTCTAGTCCTCAGGCTGCCCGTCTATATAATGGGGACACGGGTCAGCTGCTGTGTGGGGCTCTGGCCCGCTACCACTGGCCAGTTCCCTAGGGTGTGCAGCGGTCATCGGGGACGTGGGTACAGGAAGATCCCCACTCCCCAGCAAATGAGGTCTCTCCCAGGGAGTCGTGCTTGGTGTTCCCATGAGGCCACAAAGGAAGGGCTGTTCGTGGGCACGGGTGTGGCCAGTGTGGGCCCCTCTGGGCCAAGTGGGATCCGAGCCTGTGCTCCTGGGACTATGAGCCTGGGGCAGCCCCAGCACATCTGGAACAGCGTGGCCGTGTGTTTGGACAGGGAGGCGGATGGTTTTGCACAGGTTGGAAAGGACTGTGGCCTCCTTTGCCCTGAGTGGAGCTCAGCCTCTTGGGCCATGTGATACGTTCTCCCAGGAGGCAGACTGGGGTCAAGGATGACCAGACTCTAGTCCTATTCTCGTGGTGTCATTGCTGTATAGAAACCGCTGAAGGAATAAAATATTCTTTGTTTTCTTAAGAGGCACGGCCTTGTTTGTGTATCCCAGAGGAAGGGGCTTCGGACCGGTTTGATGGGGTCTGTGCTCTGGGGCCCCGATGGCAGCCCGAGACCGGGGGAAGCTCCAGGGTACATCTAGACCCTCCGTTTCTCCGTCTGCAAAATGGGGCTAACGTAGGCATGAGGATTATCAGGTGGGTAAACTCACAAACATGCCGGGCGAAGTCTCAGCCATTCAGCAAATGCTCCCAGATGTCTGCGATTTCCCAGCCTGTGTGCTGTGAGCCCCTCTGGGGTACCGAGGTGTGGGAAGGGCACAGAGAGGGGACACTCGCTGAGGCCTCCTGGAGGAGGGGAGGTCTGAGTGGAGCTCTGAGAAGTGAATGGATCTGTCCATCTGAGATTAGACCTACCCCAGCCTGAGAGGCCTGTGAGGGCTCCCTGGAGGAGGCCTCGTGTGCCTAAGGGGCGTCTTACTGTCCACCCACCCTCACTTCTCACCTTCCGGGAGGCCGTTCTGGGCGCCCTGAGTCTCGACAGCTACCAGCCAGCAGTCTCTTTGCTTCTCAATTGCTTGAGCCAAGAAGCTTCTGCCTGACTTCAAGGAAGGGCCCGAGAGAGGGCCGTCAACTCTCCTGTGCCTTTACACCCTGTTCGGTCCCCCGCATCAGCCCGCGCCACTGAGCTCGACTGCGGAGGCTGGCTGGTGACCCCAGGGTGGGGTGTTCTCAGGCACCCACCCTCACAGGCTCCTTCGACCCAGCGGCCCCCCAGCCCGGCGGCCCAGGCAGCACCTTCCCCCAGCGGGGCCCCCTGGCCTCTCTCGCTTCTGTTTCCTCAGAAAGAGACCGGGCAGATGCCAAAAACTGCCCCAAGTGCAGAGGGTTAAACATTACCGGCAAATCGGGCAGGAGGAAGGGTTGGGAGGGGTGTGGGTTTTTTTTATGAATTTGCCATCTCATCTTCTCCCTGTTTTGAATTTATATTTATTTGGAGTAAGTAATGTGTTCACGTGGTAAAAAAAATACAAATGTGAACGGAACCGGACTGTGCTGTGAAGCGGGAAGCCTGTCCCCGCCTCCCTGGCCCAGGCAGGGGCGGCCTCCGGCTCCCGGGGCAGCTCCGGGAGGGCGGAGCCAGCACGTGGGAACACGCACTCCCCGAGAAGCGTGACCTGGGTACTGACCGTTCTGTGCTTTCTCCACTTGACGGTGAACTTGCAGTAGTTTCCCTGGGCCACCGTAACAACACACCACATGCTGTGTAACCGAAACTGACGTTTATTCTCTCCAAGTTCGGAGGCCAGAAGGCTGGGATCTTGTGGCAGCAGTGAGCTTCCTTCTGGAGGTTCCGAGGGAGCATCCCTCCTTGCCTGGTGGTGGCTGGTGACCCTCGGCTTGTGGACACACTGCTCCAACCTCTGTCTTCGCGTGGCCGTTCCCCCTGGGCCTGTCTTCTCTTGCTAGAAGGGCACCGTCATTGGCCTGTGGGCCCACCCTACCCCAGCAGGACCTCACTTTGGCTAATAACATCAGCAAAGACTGAGGCTGAGGACTTCAACATCTCTTTTTGGGGGACACAGTTCAACTCACAGAGACCTTTCCCTTATGAGTGCGCTCGAATTGGCCCCGTTTTTGTTAACAGCTGCGCGGCATTTCACCGGAGAAACGCTCCTGTCTATCCTGCTGGGCTCGGGAGAGTCCCCTGGAGATGCCTGAAGTCTCAGCAGAGCAGCAGCCTACCGGGCCACGGAGGGGACGGTGGGGCTGGAGCTGAGGGAGCAGGTGTAACCGAGGCCCGCGGGCAGAGGGGGGGAGGGAGGCGGAAGGAGGAGCAGTGTGGCTCGCAGCGAGGAGGCTGGAGAGGGCCACCGGGCCGAGTCACGCAGCAGGGCTGAGCCTCCTGGGTGCCTCCCGAATGGCCAACCTGCCCTTTTCTAATGGGACACGACTTGCTCTGGGCCTCAGTGTGTCTGGCCTCGCAGCCAGAGGCGGCCCCGTGTCCCAGATCTATCTGGTCAGCAAAATGAAAGCAGTGGCTGGGGTTTCTGAGAAAGATTTGTAAAAGGGACAAATGCACCGTGGCACATCCCGTGACTTCCGACCCTGCCCCCCTCTCCCCGGGGAAATGGGGATGGGAGGCCTGCAGAGGCAGGGCCAGCCTGGTCTCCGGAAGGCCAGTCCCACACTCTTCCTTGGGTTCTCTGTCGTGCGTCACGGCCACGGCCAGGAGCCGGCTGGTTTTACCCAGGGGAGTGATAGGCTCAGAGTTATGCCTTAGAGACCCCACGGGAGGCTGTGAGGCGAGGGGGCGACAGGGGCAAGACGAGGAGGGCTGAGTTGGGGGTGCCTGAGCCAAAGGGCACCTCAGGGCGGGGAAGGGAGGGCTCCGAAAGGCAGGCAGGACCACTCGGGAAGGGATGATGATGCACGAAGCCCCCGTGGCAGTTTGAGGGAGACTGGGTCAACCCGACAGACGGTTTCCCCGTTTCTCCAGTGCAAGCGTTCCTCCAGGCGTGGCGAGGAAGTGTCGGCCACCTCCTCTGGCGCTCACACGTGTCCCCTGCTCTTTTTTTCTCCCTTCGGGCCCCAGGTGCACCGAGTACGGCGTCGTCTCCCTCACCCCCCTCTCACTGGCCACTTCCACGGAGTTATTCAGCGGCACTCGTAAATCAAGAGCCCCTCATCCCAGAACGGGGCCTTCTCAGCCACCCTGTAGCCGGCAGGTTCTGGGACGTGACGACAGCTCTCACACCCTCCACTCCCCCCAACAGACCTCCATCTGCAGCAGAAGCCAGTGGGGGACAGCCCTGTCTGAGTTCACTCGGCCCTCCTCACACCCCTGCCCCAGGCCTGGCCGGGGACCCGCTGGGCCATCCTCCACCCCTGTCGTGGGGACTGTCACAAGAGCCAGGACCAGCCTGGGCTGGCTCCCTGGGCTCCTGCTGGTCCACCCACCAAGTTCTGTGGCTGCAGGTGACGGACACCCTGGAGCGGCGGGTCAGGCCCCAGAGGGGCAAAAACCTTGGACAGGGCCACGGCCCACCCAGCCCGTGTGCCCCTTGGTCTCTGCTTCCTTTCTGCGGTGGCCCAGTGGCTGCTGGGAGCTCAGCCTGCGGGGACACTGGCTCCCACCCTGCTCTGGCCACACTCTCCCAGGCCACCTGGCCTCACTCAGGCTGTAACCATCAGTCTGCTTGACCACACCCCTCCCCCACACCCTCTCATCCCTGGAGCCCCCTCCAGGTGTCACCACTGGGTGGCTCTCCAGGGTTGGCAGACCCTGAAAGCCTCCCTGGGGGCGTCCAGGCAGGTTTGGGCAGCACGGGGGGGGGGGGGGGGGGGGCGGCTGACTACAGCGGGGACACAAGACAGGGGGCACACATGGGGGGACGTGCTGGGCCAGGGGCTGTGAAGAAAGGGCGAGGTAAGGAGTGGACTCCTGCTTGGCGGGTGGCTGACGGACGGCAGAGAGGCTCCTGGGTACAGGGCCAGTTTGGGGTCTGCCAGGCAAGTGAAAGAGGGACAAGGGAAGGCGAGAACGTAGGAGGGAATGAAGCCAGGACACGGGGCTTGGAGGGGCCAGGGGCGCCCAGGCTGAGAGGCTGGGGCTCGACCCTGGGGAGGGCAGGAGGGGCCGAGCGGGACCCCAGGGCAGAGACCGGAGTGGGCAGGTGTCAGCGAAAACAAGGTTTGGGAGCCCCTGTGGCGGTGGCAGGCTGGGGCGGGGTCACCATAAGGAGGCCGGGAAGCAGCCTGGCTAGGCGATGCACCATCCCTGAGGACGGATGTTGAGGTCCCCAGGGGCGATGGGTGGGGGCCAGTGACCGGCATCGGAGCGGGTGACTCGGCAGAGCGGGGAGCGGAGGGGGATCTGGGCGTGGAGGCCGGCTGCTGAGGGGGCCTGTCAGACGAGGGTGGACGAGAAAAGCGGCGGGGCCCGGAGGGCTTCCCGCAGCTTCCTCCCAACCCGCTTCACAGAAGCCCCCCTCCCCCCCCCTCTCCCGGCCTGGGCCGCCCCTCCCCCACCCTCCGCGACACCGGGCTGACTCTCCCCGGGACTCGGGAGTGGTCGGCTGCCTGGGGCCTCTTCCCCCGGCCCCTCCGGTCTGGGGGGTGCACCAGGAGCCCTCCCGGAGTGGCTCCCCTGCCCTGCGGCCTCCCGCGGCCGCCCGGGCTGCCCTCCCAAGGGAGAAGGCCCCGCAGCCCGCGCCGAGGAAGACGAAGCCCCGGCGGCCCATCTGCACAAGGTCATCTGCACTTGGGGCTGCGCACCCCCCTCCCCGGCCCCTCCCCCCAGCCGCGCTCGAGCCCCGGACAGGCGCTGCCGCCCACGAGGGGACCCTAAGCGTCCCCGCCCCAGCGGGCTCCGGAAATCCCCCGGCTTCCCAGAAGGGCTGGCTTTCCGGGCCCCCGGGCAGCCAGCGCCGCGCGCACGCGCACCTGGCCCCACCCCTCTCCGCGGGGCGGGAGAGCGGCCGGGCACAGCGCCCCCCGCGGCCGGAGGTGGAGGCGCACAGCGAGGAACCCTCGGGCCCTGCGGCCCAGCAGCCCGGGAGGGAGGGCAGGGCAGAGGCGACAAGGAATTTGCCAAGGCCAGGCAGGGGGCGGTGGGGAGGGCAGGATGGGCAGTCCCCCCGCCCCGCCAGGGCCGGAGAGGGGCTCTGGCCACCAGCTCCTGGGACTCATGGGGACTAGTACATAAGCAACATGTAGCGGATGATGGGGGCGGGGGGGGGGGGGCTCGATCCAGGTCACTATCAGCTAGGCGCAAGCTTCCTCAGAGCCCGCCCTGCCACCGCCCCGCTAGCTGTAATGCAAGTTCCATTAGCACGGAAAACCCCGCCTGACACACAGCTCGCCCTCCGGACTGTGGCACGAATGAGCGAACCTGGGAGTTCCGGGGCAGGGGAAGCTTTGGAAATGAAAAACTGCAAGGGGAAGGTGAAGAGCGGTGGGAGAGAGAGGTTGGAAAAGTAGGTCAGGGCTGGGGCTTAGCTTTGAGCATAGGTGGAAAGCTTTGGATTTTGTTCTGCAGGAAGAGGGGAGCCACTGCAGGTTCGGGTGGGGTGGTGGGAGCCCCAGCTAGGAGACTGGCTCAGTAGTGACTGCAGGAAGCTGGAGAGGAGCAGCCGGGAACCAGAATAAGGGGGTGAGGCCTGTTGGCCACTAGTGAGCAGCCCCAGGAGCCAGCTTCCAAGGCCAGGAATGCCCTCTAAGACTCTGGGCAGGCCGGGTATGGTACTGCCCCCTAAATAGGGACCGCGGCTTCTACGTAAGGGGTCGGAGATCCACTCAGGCAGCGGGCCCAGTGGCAGGAGGCAGGCAGGCAGGCCTGGGTTTTGAATCCCGACTGCCGGGACCTTTGCCAGTGACCCTCGACCACGACATGGGGCTGTGCTGCAGAGCTCCTCCCAGAGCAGTTTGGAGGAGAAAATGAAACAATGCTCACCGTGCCGAGCACGGTCCTGGGCAAGTTAGGTTCTCAACCGATGTCCCCACAGCCAGCTGGAGATAGGGACAAGGGCAAAGGAGGGACGCTGGCCTCACCGCTATGTGGGGGTGCCCACGGAAGCAACTCCACAGCCCTCCATGACCTCGCTTCCTTCCCATCTAAAACCCAGAAACGCACACTCGATCTTTGACCACGGCCGCCCCTCAGCTCAGCGCTACCTCAAGCCTTCGCTCAGCAGTTCTGGGCCTCACGCGGGCCTGGGACTCGCCACCTCGGCAACATTCTGTCAGCAGCCCCTTCCATCCTTAGCAAAAGGGAGGGAAAGTCACATGAATCTCCTTGATCAGTACACCAAAAACACCAGAGCCCCAGCCAGGACAGAGCAGGACGCTCCTCTGCATTTTGCTTTTAGCCAAATCCTCAGGAGCTCTCGGTATATAGTTTATCAGGCTGTTAAGTCTTATCCCAGTTAGGAAGCCCTTCTTTTAGGCACCGGAGCTCCCAGAACTGCCACTGGGCATCAGCGGGCCATGAGAATGTCATTTGGCCGTGCTGTGCTTTCTGAAAAGCGGGCGGGCTCTTCATGAGAACTCTGGCCCATCAGCCCATCTCGGAGCGGGGAGATGTTCAGGAAGCAGTTCTCGCCAGCACGAGTGGAATCCTGTGCGTTTCCGTTTCCGTGCCGGAAGGAAACCCACGAGGAGCCACCCCAGGCAGCTTGTGGCCAGGTTTCCCGTGTAAGGAGACTCGGGGAGAGGCGGCTTGGAGGACTGGGGGACAAACGAGAACCACAGGCATTGAAAAGCTTAACAACGTTATGCGTTTATTATATTTTATAGAGCCATGTTACACATGCGTGGTGCTTCAAACGGAGTTATCGTTAAATGTTTTTCTGGATGCAAAGCCATCTGATGCTTGATGCGGATGCCTTAAATACTATAATATTTCTGCATCTATGACCTATGAGCTAAGGAAAAACCAAGGACAATTCCAGAAATGGCAGAGAACATTTAAGAAAAGATGTACATGAGACACGACGCTAAGTCCTTGAGTCAGGGCCTACGGAAGTTACCAGAAAGTGAATAAAAACAGAATTGTTCTATGAAAATGGCTTGACCGATCACCGTCCGGAGATACTAGAGCCTGGTTAACAGTTATGGATGTCGTAGAAACAAGGCTACTCTGTTCGGTACTGATGCCCCTTGCCCTCCACTATGTGCGCAGACACCGCGTGGCCCCCAGATAGAGCAGCAGACAGAATACAGCACGGCACCTGCCTCCTCCCCGCGACATCCCGATGCCGTTTCTCGCGGCACCTGTCTGGAACGAGAAAGCTGTCAACTGGATCAAACTTGCCGCTTTGTGGAAAATCAATCATCGTGACTTCGATGGAACGTGATCCCGCCGCACCCGCTCGCCCTCTGCAGACTCGCACAACGCTGGTCGGAAACACGGGGAGCGGAGCGGGGTGACCGGCTCGCGGGGAGTCCCGTTTGCCTGCTGACCTAACTAAGGCCAACGTTTCGTTCCAACATCCCCTTCCAGCTGTCGTAAGGGGAGCGGAGGAAGCGCCTCAGCAGTACGCCACCCACCCCCTCCCACCATCTGTCTCCGCACGGTCCCAGCTTAGACATCCTCTCCAGCACCTTCCAGCATCCTCTCCGGCTTGAAGGGACTGCCAGGAGCCTGACGCCGCTGCTCCGAAGGGCCTGCGTTCACACCGTTCGGGCAAGCAGGGAACTTGTGCACAACGTGAGCGGTGACAAAGGAGGCCGAGGCCGGGAAGTCAGGGGGCAGTGGAGGGCGTGACCGGAGCGGCAAGGAAGCAGAGCTTGCAACCCGGGCTTCCTCCCCTGCCTTGGGGGTGAAGTCTGGGTGCTGCCATCACCCGCTGGACTTGACTAATGCCAACAGGAGCCAGGACAAAGGGCTACAAAGTCAGGCGAGTATCCCTGCCCCCTAAGGCTGGGCGTCTGCGGCCATCCGACGACAGGCAGGCTAGGAGGAGGCCTCCCGGCAGGGTCGTGGCGTGAAGGGAATGCCTGTAAACAGCTTCCGCTCTCCCACTATACCAGACCTCTGGGATCCTTGCTCTTGCTGGTGGTCAGATGTCCAGAAAACAGAAGGAACTTAAGAATCAAAAGAGGATTCAGACAAGAAATGATGGGTTCTCGCTGCCTGTGCGGAGTGCGGGCGGGGTCATCGGGTCTCCGGGAGGGCCAGGGGTTCCTGAGCCACGGACATACATTCGGAGGTGAGTGACAGCGGCTAAGTGCGGCTGGGCAGAGCGAGGCGGCAGTAAAGCCCCTCACGGCACCGCAGCTGCTCAGGCCGACCGCGAATCTCCCTGGGTGCTGGCTGAACGCAAGTGACTCTCCTCTGTGAAGACACCATCTAGAACTCTGCTTGGAAACACTGGCAGGCACTGAGATACTAGGCTGTCACAGGGCCTTACTTCACTCAGATCCAGCAAAATAAGTGACATTTAAAAGAACTTGCACATGAAAACCGAACGGGGGGTGGGGGGTGGGGGAAATCTTGATTTTCCTCAAATCCTCAGGCCTTGAATCTAGGCACAGCACACAAACACCATGTGAAACCAACAGCGTGAGTTCAATGTCACCTTGGAAAATAAAGGTCACTCTGGGGTGACAGTTCTTTATACAAATATTATGCTTCCCCCTGAGCCCCACTACCAAAAAGGGGGGGAAATAATAAGAAATCCAAAAATAGAAAACAACTTCTCGTAAAGTGTAAACTTATCCTCTGGAGTTTTTATATTACATACGCTAGAAACGTGCATTTGTTTCCGCTGGGATGTAAGAAAATAGGTCTATCAGTATTACTTATAAATCAGATTAGTCCTCAAGACAAGTGACTCACTGTTAGAACACTACTTCCAATTTTAGCAAATCACATCTTTAGCAAAATTATAAATTCTCACCACAAGCAAAACGGGTTTGGGTTCCAGCCAATGAGAACAAGCTAGCCTTGACACCGCCACTCGCTGATTCGTTTCCTACACTATTGGGAACAGAGGTTACCGCCAACGAGGAACTTGGGACCTTACGTGGTCTTCAAACCCCCAATCAAATCCCCGTCAGCAATGAACTCTGCGGACTGAGAGGTGACACACGGGCAAAGAGTCCCGGGGAGCGACGACGGTTCACTCAGAGACGAAAGGGGCGCAAGAGATGACCGAGGCATCCCCCAAGGATCAAGGCACAGAGGAAGGGGGGACCTCGCTCCACGTGGGAGCCTGGCTTCTCTGTAGGTCACGGCGTGGCTCTTGGGGTTGCTGGCGCGACACAAGTCTGTCTTGCCGTGGGTCCCCGGGCGGAAGTCCTGAGGACAGCGCGGGCACCAGGCTCCCGTGTGGCGGCGCTGGGCGGGGTGGGGGTGGAGGGGACGAGGCTCCAGACTCCTAACACGGCCACCCCACCAGAGTGGCATTCGGTACGGCCACCCAGAGACTGCTCACCTGAGGGTGGGGAGGGAAGGTATGGGCGTTTTACGCCACAGGCCTCGGCCCCAGGTCTGGCCAAAGAACCGCGCGCGCGCCGGGGCGCGCGGCTCTGAAGGGGACCTCCACCGCGGGCTTACCTCTCTCCTGACTGCCAGATACATCAAAGCCTGGCTTATCCAGAGAACAGCTGGGGTCTTCTCATTAACTCACTTCCATCAAACTACCCAATGGATAACAGATTCTGAACGAATAAAACAAAGCGTCTGAAGTTAAAATTTTCATTTTATGATTCAGAAGGCACTTCAAAGTTCCGGAGAGCCACAGGGTCACTGTCATTAGGTCACCAGCCCTCCTGTGCAGGACCGATGGAGAAGGTGGAAGAGACAGGGCTACATCTTGGACCTGATGGTGTCCTGGACATCTTGTAAATAAATCTCAGGTATTAGCTAGTTTGTCAATTACCTCACAGAGTCAAGCCTACAGCACAGAGACACCCGGTGTGTTTGCATTTTGAATACATGGGATTTTGCTGCATCTTGGCGGTTTATAAAACATTCTCACGAGCCCGATATGGGACTCGAAGTAAAATTCAAAAATGATAATCGTACATTTAGGAGGTCACAACGTGAGAGGTCAAGTACTCACTGAGTACAACTTTCTTAATCATCGCACCACCCTGCCAATCTGCACTCGGTACCCGGCTGGAAGCGTGACGTTAATAAGCCGCTGGGCACTCAACTGCTGCATCTGCCAGCGTGCGAAGACCCCACCGGATGGGGGAGCCAAGGCTCTCAAGCCAACAGCCAAGAACCGGAAGCGCTTCCCGAGCCGCAGAGGCGCCCGCTGCCCCCTCTGCTCGCGCCCCGCCTGGTCGCCAGCTTACCTGGAGCGCGCACACAGGCCGGGGCACAACTGTTTCAGCCACGCTTTTGCTGGGGGAGCTAAAATCAAAATCCTATCTCCCACGGGTCCGGCTGGGGGTCCTCTGAGGTAGTTCCTTAACTCGGGATGCCTGTCACCTACTCGCTCTCAGAGCTCAGCACGCGTAGGAAGGACCAAAACATCTATGTGCTGCTTCAATCACCAGTCACCGTAGCTGAGCGCGAAAGTAAAGGAAAACTTCAGTTGCTTTATTTGGCTTCCAATTTCTGGGAGGCTCAAGAATTGGAATTATTCTGGACAACAAAAGGAAATAAGACTGTGCTTACAGAGCTTTCTCTGCCGTATTCTTTCTGTAGGATTGCTGTTTTATTGTTGCCCTTTCCGTTACATGGGCTGTACACATCAGGTGGTAAAAGGTACAATACATTCTACAACTGAGCACCACTTTCTGTAACTGAACAGGCAAAGAGAGTACACTGAACATCAGCATCTGGCAGTATTTTTCGGGAAAAAAAAAGTGACTAAAATGGGTTTAAATTGATTAACACTATTAAATCACATCTAATATTTGGTACTACATGATTCAATACAGCTATACGATACAATTATACAAAATGTGTTAACATCAAAGAATACAACCAAAATTAAGATAGCAAACAAAACCTATAGAACTTTTTTTTTTTTACAGGAAAATACTTTTGAAGTATGCATGTAACTGCCCATTCTTTTAAAGAAAATCTACTGCAAGCAAAGTTATCAACCTCCAGAAAAATCACACGTAGCATTACTAAGCATATCCCCAAAAAGTGTACAATATGCACACTTGGAAAATACAAAATTAAAAAAATTGTAAGCAACAGGTGAGCTTCGTATTTATAAGAATGTGAAAAGAAGTCCCGTTTTCAGCACTGTTGTATAAAGAATCGTCTTTTGATGCGAAGTTCATGAATTGTCCTCCTGTTGGGACCACACTTTACAAAAACACCGTGTTTTTGAAACGAGATTACAGAGCAAGACAGAGCATCGTAGCCATGTCATCTTATTAAAGTTTGTTGTTTTTTTTTTTTTTAATTTTTACTACTTTATCAAAACATGTCCCTTAGGTGTGTAGGATTCATTTTTAAAATTCTTTCCTAGAAACAATATACAAAGGAGAGGCGTCTTTATTCCCCATCACACTCCTGGAAGATGCTCCCCGGGGTCGAGAAGGGTCTTCTCCGTTCTTCTTCTCACTGGTTGTTTTTGGCCTTAGCGTGTGTTAAGATGTGAGATTTCAGGTTAGTCGACTGAGCAAACTTCTTATTACAGCCGTCGAAGGGGCACACGTAGGGCCTGTCCCCGGTATGGATGCGCACGTGTGTGCGCAAATTGAAGTCCAGTGAAAAGCGCTTCCCGCAGCCTTCGAACGTGCACTGTCCAGGAGAGACCAGAGAGAACCCGCTCAGACTCTGACCAGGCCCCGAGGGCGCGAGCAGCTGGCTGCTGCGCCACGGAACAGCCCGCTCCCCTCACCAGACACCGTTCCCTCCCTGTTCTGGGGAAGCGTGCCCGTCCCGTCACAGGGTAACTCCTGAACCCACCTCACGACTTATTTCAGTGCGAGGGAGGAGAAATACCAAGAATCCCCCTCGGTATCATGTTAAGGTGTTCGTATTTCTGTCAACGTTTCAAATAATGAAATACAAATGAGGGGAGCCCGGGTGGCTCCGGTGGCTGAGGGTCTGACTTCGGCTCAGGTCGTGATCTCACGGCTCGTGTGAGTTTGAGCCCAGCATCGGGCTCTGTGCTGACCGCTCGGAGCCTGGAGCCTGCTTCGCATTCTGTCTCCGGCTCTCTCTGCCCCTCCCCCGCTAACGCACTGTCTCTCTCATCTAAACCAACATTAAATAAATAAACAAACAAATGATTAGGAACAGTTCTGGTGTCAAGTGTCAAAAAGCACCTTGTTGGGATGCCAGGCTGGCTGTCAGAAAAGCATGTGACTCTTGGTTTTGGGGTCGTGAGTTTGAGCCCCACATGGGGTACAGATATTACTTAAATAAAAGTTAAATAAGGGGCGCCTGGGTGGCCCGGTCGGTTGAGCATCTGACTTTGGCTCAGGTCGTGATCTCATGGTTTGGGAGTTCGAGCCCCGCATCAGGTTCTGTGCTGATAGCTCAGAGCCTGGAGCCTGCTTCAGACTCTGAGTCTCCCTCTCTTTGCCCCCCACCTCACCCCCCACTTGTGCTCTATAAGCATTAAAAAAAGTTACCAAAAAAAAAAAAAAAAAGAACCCCGTTAGAGCTGTATTGCTAGTTCGTTCACTGGTCACAGGTTTCTAAAAGACAAGACAAAACGTTAACTATCCTTATTCTCGTCCGGTAAGATGCCGTGAGTTTCCGGTCGATTGGGAACTCAACATGCTTAAATCAACCACAGAAAACAAACTGCTTGCACACCACCGTGAGCGCGCTAGCAATGCAGTTTTAGGCTTACTTGAGCAATCCTGTTGTTCTCTGCAGGTGAAATAGGCCCCCTCAACCCCCCCCACCCCCACCCCCACCCTACAGCCCGCCTCCAGGACCTGAGATCCGGCCTGTGGGGAAGTCGAGAGCCGGGCAGCCCTTCTCAGTATTTCCTCGGGACACCAGTTTCGTCTCCCGCAGAAGAGCACTCAGAGCGCTCAGTCTCTGGGCTGCGTCTCCCGAGCACCCACGGCCCTGCCTACACCTGCAGGCGGCGTGGAAGGGGAAGGGACTGGCTCTACCTGAAAGGGCTTCTCTCCAGTATGAACCAGTTGGTGTCGTTTTAGTTTTGAGCTCTCAACAAAAGCTTTGCCACATTCTGCACAGACGTGGACTCTGGGGCCGTGGGTGTGCAGATGTTTTCTCATGGCAGAGTTATCCCTGAACATCTTTGTGCAGCCCTTCGAACAGAGAGAGAAGCTTAGTGGTTCACACTGCAGCTGTTACAAAGGATCCAACCGCTTAATAGCCTTCACGGATACAAGAAACCACGGAACCCCCCAATGCCCCCCCTTAAATTTTACTTAGTATTACAACAGAAATGTTATATCATTTAAGACAAAAAACCAGATAGCTGGAAAGGGCCTTCTCATTTAATGCCAACCCTTGTTTTACAGAGGAGGAAACTGAGGCTCAGAGATGTCTTCAGGTAGACTTGCCCGAGGTCACACCGCTAGTAGGAGCCGGGCTGGGAATAGAACCCAGCACCCTGGCTTCCGGCCACACCGCAGCCGCCTCACCTGATAGGCCCCCCCCACCCCCACCCCGATGAAGTAACACAAGCCCTGATAAACCAAAGGAGGTGAACTGGCGGCTGTCCACCACGACCTTGGGTGGGCCCCTTATTCTGTGCTGCAAGAATGGGCTGTCCTCCGTCGCCTACTGTTCCCTCTTCTCTCTTTGCCTCTTCCCCTTTCTTGACAGAGAAAGAAGAGCGTCTCCAAGGAATGACAACTACAGAAGAAACTGACTCGGTGAGACACCAGAAGAGAAGCGGGCGCGCGGGCACCAGGGCAGGGCGGCGAGGCGGGCGGGCACGTGGCGCTCCCGAGAAGCGTGGCCTCGCGGCCCTGGCAGTTTCTTCTGCAGTTGCTGCCCGGGGACGGAGGAGTGGGGTGGGCAGACAGCACAGCGGGGTCCTCCCGGGAGGGGAGAGCCACAGCCTTTCCACTTTGACCCTCCGCCTGGGTTTCCATTTAGAAGATGGGATTTTCAAAACCGTAATTTGGAAAAGAAGGACACAGAGAAGTTAGAGGGGACGACAGGCTCGGAAGGCGTAACTGTTTTCAAATGCTTATTTGCTTTTTGGCCCCAAAGGAAATGGTTTCCCGTTTCAGGATCTCCACGGTGAGAGCGTTAAAAAAAGGGACGCAAAGAAGCCGGGAGGTCAGCACAAGGACCAATTGAGACTTCTCCTCCTCCAACTGTTGATCTTTAAAAAAAATTCTTTATTCCATTAAACATTTCTCTCTTCTTTCTCTTCGCCTAGGTGGTACTTCTTTCTCTGTTAGTTTTCCATCCATCCAATTAGGTGTGAAACACACCCAGCCAACACCTCCAAGGACTTTTTAGACCGGCCTTCTGTTTGGAAGGCTAACCACATTTGAAAACAATTAAGCACCCCCTCGAGTAACACACAATTGACAGGGTAAATTAAGAAAATTGTGCAGGATATGAAGTTTATTAGGTTTGCTTTAGTGACATCCAAAATAACTTCCAAATTTCCACAATGGGTTTACAGTCCCATAAAGGTCCGCGGGTGAGACACAATCCAAAGTCTTAAGACTGACTTGTTAATGATCCAGTAAGGAGAAATAAAATCCTAACACTGCATATTCAATATATAATAAGAGTAAAAACATTGGCACCCTACAGTGACCCCATTTAATACCGTTTAAATTTAAGTGGCCTTTACTGAACAACAAAACTTACATCACAAACAGAGCCTCCTGAATTTAGAAACCAAAGATTGTAGTTCCTCGCTTAATTATCAGATGCAAATTAAAGTGCAGATTTCTCAGGAGCTCTCTAAATCTTTGCTGGCAGTTTAACGAAGACCTTCCCCCTAGCATTACTTACTTTATGAGGGCAAGCTATTGTTCTTGGAGCATCATCTTCTTTAATTTTTCTTGGCTTCATTCTTACCAAAAAAGAAAAAAAAAAAAGAAAAAAAAAAAGAAGAGAGAGAAAGAGATTTGTAGGAGTGGGTAGACTCATCTGGCATAAATCATATAGCCCTTGAAATGTTTTCCTTATAGATACAAACCACTGAGATCACAACACGCGTCCAGGAGGGAAGGGATGCGACCACCGCAGCGAGCCCCCGTGACCGGGAAGCACCTTCCCATTTCACAGATGCGGAAGCTGGCGCTCACGGAGGTGGGGCCGCTGCCAGGGTCTCCCCGCGAGTGAGCGGGGGCAGCTCGGAACGGACCGGCCCTGAGGTCGGGGCGCTTCCAGCACCTGCTCTTTCCTTCGAGCTCTTTAAGTAACGCAAGAGACCACCGGCCCAGACCACAGAGGAATCTCCTGGCGGGAGCAAAGCATGGTGTCCAGGGGCAGCAGCTGTGATGGTAAAGCTGCCTGTGAAAAGGAAGCGGCAGGTATGGGAGGGTCTTGGGACATACATCCCTCCCATACCGCTACAAAAAAAGGGAGGGAGGGTTCATTTCATACTGACGGGCCTTATCTTTAAAATACTTTTTTAAAAGGTACAGAATAGTTCTCGTAAACAGAATTACTTACATTATCTCTGGAAAGAGACACAGTAACAAACTGTTGGTCCCGAGGCTTGACGGAGAGGAGCCCCTATGGGTTCCTATGGGAGCCCCTGGTGGCCAGGCGGGAACACCCCATACCCTTCCCCTTTCCCACTGTTTAATTTTTATCATACTACTTTTGGTGGCGGTGGGGGGGGGAGATTACCATTTTTCAAAAATCAGTGCGTTTTTTTTTTTTTAAGTGACAGCGATTTCTGGCCCTGCTCTGGGACCGGGGAAAACAAGAGGCCTGATCACACACGTGGGCAGCGGGGAGAGCCCTGTGCGGAGTCACTACCCAGAGAGCTCGCTGATTTGATAGCTTACCTACCTGCTATTTCCACTGAACCAACCTCTGGTCTTTTGTCAAAACTCTCTCTCCAAATACTCCCTACAGATCTGTGTGTGGTAGAGGGGTGAGAGATTAAGAGTTCCTAGAAAAACTAGAAAAACAGATTTACTTGTCTGAAACAGACGTTCTCTCCTGTCCCTACGTCTGTCACCTCACGCTCCTAGGTGAGGACACACAGTTAACAGGTAAGCAACAAAGTCAGTGAGGCCTTCCCAAGAAGAGCTAACTTACCAGCGCTCTTTCGGTACCAAAGATCTCTGTGGTCTTCTTTAAGTTAGCCAAGGCCTAACACTACCCTTCTTCACCCTCGGTCTGGGAAAAGGGCGACCCGAAGCTTCCGCTTGATAAAACCTGAACTCACGTAGTCACCTAGTTAAAACTCTCCATCCCTGGGCGAGCATCATTGAAACAATTTATCTGGTGGCTGTGACTTATTTCTACACTCCACTTGATCTCAGCCAAAAGGCCCGAGAAGTGATGTGTAATTTACTTCTAAGGAGTTTGTTCAAAGCCGCATACCCTTCCCACTTTAAATTCTAGCAGAGCATTTTCATCTTGGTACCCGCCCCCATTCCAACCCTGTAGAAAACACGTTCTTTCTTGGACTTGGAAGATCACCCCATCAGTTAGCAGATACTTTCTAAGTGCCTGTTTGTATACAGGGCTCGGAACTATCCGGTTATCTTAAACACCACTAAATCCTGGAGGAGCTCAAGAACGAGCTCGCAGAACTAAGGAGAACAGAAATTTGGTGCCACTGCGCCACCTGGAGGTAACAGCAGAGTTCGGAAGACAACAGTGATTCACATAAAAGGGTTCTCTACTCCAGTCAGTAGTATTTTATTAAAAATAAAAAAGGGTCTATTAAGAACCAAGCTTCAGTCTTTATAATGTTCATCCTTTGACGACTGCACTGAAATGCTCTTTGTCTCGACTGCGGAAGTGGCTACCTGACTGCGCCTGTCCAAATTCTCTCAGGTGGCACTCACCTAAGAGAGGGTGGATTTCACTCTATGCAAATTACGTTAATAAACTGACTCTGACAGATTAAGTCGCAGACAACCACTTCCTGTCCCACCCATCTGGGGTCAATGTCAGTGAGGTGCCTGCATCAGTAGGACAGGTGTGCCCACGCTACCTTCCATACAGTTTCTTAAATTTATTCCTAGGAACTTGATTTTCAAAAAATGTCGATCATGGAAATTTTCAAATATACACTAAATTAAAGAGCATAGTACCCTGTACCATTTACCAAACTCTCGATTTCTTAAATGTCATTATTACCATTATCAAAATGGTATTCTTCTTAAAATGTCATTTGCAAGATGTGTGCCAGCATTTAGCAGTATCACTGATTTTAGAATGAAAGTTTAAAATGTACTTGGACAAACACCCTTGGACTCAAGAAGGAAGTGGAAGGCTTAACTGCGGCCACTCTTAAGTTCCTTGGCAAATCCTCCTTCTTCACCACAGAGTGGCAAATGAGGCGGTAATGTTGGTACCTTTTATATTTTACTTGAAGGCAAACACTGAAAAGGTCATTTTCCAAAACCTAGATTGAAAAGTATTTGTGTGTGTGTGTGTGTGTGTGTGTGTGTGTGTGTGTGTGTGTGAATAAAGACTAAAATTAAAATCTTCGTGGCACCAACTGATATATAAACCTACAAAATAAAGTGGCTGAAATCCTAAAAAAGAACAAAGTTTAAAAAGACTAAAATCCTATGCTGCTACTCAGAGCATCTCCTCAGCCCGTCCCAACTGCTCAGAATAACCAGGACTGGAGTTTCTCCTTGACTGGGATCCTTTGCAAAGGACACCAGGGACGGTGGCTAGGCGCTGTGGCGGAGCCAGAACGGGGGCAGACCTGGCGGGGACTCCTATGGCCGCGTGACCTTGAGCAAATCACTGAACTTCTCAGCCTCAGTTTCTTACTCTGTAAAAAGGCAGAATGCTACCTGCTTTAGAGCCGCCAAGACTGAAAGGGATGATGTACACGAAGCTCTTGGGGGAATGGCAGCTATTATTATCCCCGGCTGTGTGCTAAGTGGGCCTAGCTAAAAATGAGTTCGTTCCTTAAAAAAAAAAAAAAAAAAAAAAAAAGCCAGTCAGACTCAACAACCCAGAAGGTTCTGGTGCTCTAAGCCCCCGTTGTCAACTGAAGGGCTGAGAGACTGGAGAAAAATGGCACAAACAGAAAGGCACCTTCAATGTATTGCGAGTTACAAGCAGGAGCCAGGCAGCCAACAAGAGAAGCTTCTTGCTCTGTTATAAAAACGGGGCCCGGGCTCCCGGTGGCCTGGCCGCCGGCTTCCCACCAGCTCACTCCGCACACGTGGAGGGAACAACACGGTAAAGCCTGGACTCCGGGGCCAAAACCGGCAGGAGTTTCCTGGCACAATTTTCAGCAGGGGGAAACCGCCAAAGTTCTAAGTTGCCCCAGAAGCCAAGATGAAGCGTTTTTGAAGGAGCCGATCTTGAATGAAAATCAGCCCATTTGCTGCCAAACAAGCTTCGTCGCCTCCAGACCAGAACCCCCCACTGTGACCGTGAGTGACCGTGACCGTGACCATGACCATGACCGTGCTGGTGGGGCTGGGGCGGAAGGCCCCCCGGGCACGGCTCTACCCGCAGCCGCAGCTCCCCTCCCTTCCCGGTGCAGAGAATACCGCTGCCCCAGACAGATGAGCGAAGCAGACGGTACATATTCCCACGATGGTCCTCTCGGCCCCACTAGCACATCTCCTCTCTACGGTGACCCCGTGAAGGAGTCTCGGGGTGGGAGTGGACAACGACAAAAATGACCAACCTGGGACTGACCTAACCGCTCTTAATTCTGCTCTTTCTAGTCTACGGGTTTCCCAAGGGCTAACTTTAGTTGATGAAAAGGGCACACAGCTTGTCTGATTTCACCAGGAAGTGGAACTCGCCGGGTGCCACCACCGACCACTTTGTCAAGTATCAAAAAGATCGAAGGCACCGCCCCAATACCAGGACTTGCAAATTAAAGCCCTGATTTCTTATACTTGCTCCCACGCGTGTAACCGATTTACCACTGACCGGTTTTCTAGGCTCGGTGTGGCAGGGCACCCGAACCATTCCTCGCTCGGTTTTCAGGTCCGGGGCGCACGCAGGAGAGGGAAAAGCAGCGAACACGCCGCCTCAGGCCAACAGCTGAGTCACAGAGTGGAGGTGGATAGAGACGGGAGGCCAGCAGAGCAAGTTCTGTGGGTCTTTACCAATGAAGACGATGGGGTCTGGCCACCGACAGTTGGAAACTTGGTGCCTTTCTGTCTTTGGCTTTCAGAGCCCCCGTCCCCAGTGCCAGGGCCCCTGAAGAACCCTATTCAGCAGCTGGTCACACCCATTCTCAAAATGCAAAGACCTAACAAAATAGGGCATTCCAGGCTCCAGCATCTCTCACCACCGCCACCGTCCAATTAGAGACTGGGAAGGCTTGACACGACCTGTTCCCCGACACTATGGACAACAGGGATGAGCGTGCGCCCAACCGTATACCCCCACTTTGTATACACCGTCAGGAAGAGCAAGATCTCATTCTATTCCGTACACAGAATGAAATCTTTAACAGGCTCATTAGCAAAGAAACACGCACTATATTCAGAGTACGTACACACACTGCCTACTGCAGAACGTACCTGTGCACTAGGACCGCATTTCCTGCTCGAGGGGCCCAACGCGGGGGCTTTAGGACACGGAGAGACTTGCAGAGTCGGGGCAAACACGTTCTCTGCACTTTATCAAAGGTATGCCCATTTTTAGGCCATGGCTTTCTTAGCACTGCCTCTCTCTTCAGGGGGTTTCTGATTATCTTCCTTTTTTAGAAAACTCTTTCCCGTACCACTGACACCTCCTGGCTTCCCCTCCTACCCATTCTCCATTCCCACTGCGGAATGAACTCAACTTTTCCTGAAGAAACTCTTACAACTCACCCAACTTTCTATTCTGAGTTGAACGTGTTTCCAGCCTGCCTCACAGCTGCCTTCTTGACTGTCTGTTCACCAGATTCTTTAGGAAGGCTTCTTTGGATGTGCTGGAGTAGATCTGCAGGTGACCCCCTCAGAAAGGGTGCGTGCAACATCAACCAAATCCTTCCGTGTCTAAAATCGCCACTATTTTGCCTGGTATTTGACTGGCAGGTCGGCTGGATCAAGGATTCCAGGTTTGTAGTAACTTCCTCACAAATCGCCAAACGTGCCTCCATTGTCTTCTAATTATTGCTGGTGAAGAACAGTCTCATTCGGATCTCGTGGGGTTGAAGACAGCCCTGATGCCCGGGCAAGGCCACATGAAAACAAGCAGAAACGTCTACTCCACAACAGTGACACGGGCCTCCTGAGTAAAGGGCCGAGCTTTCAGATCAGATACCCCAATTCGTCAGCGAGAGGGAACAAGGCCGAGGGTCACTGTTCTGCTCACCAGCCCCAGGTTCCTTCTCTCCGTAAAACCCTGCCTCTACCCTCTGCTCCTCCACTGAAATACTTCGTGATGTTGAACTTAGAGAAATGTTATTTGTCCCTCTCTCGGACCTTCTGACCAGCCCAGAGGCTTCTGTGATGCTGTCCTTACTCTCGCAATCCACCCCCTATCTGCATGAACGGGCCCTCTCTGCTGTCACTGGTTCCCTTCCCCCCGGGCACAGGGTTTTCCCAAGCCTTTGTGCTGCGGTCTTTCCTCCCAGCAACCACCCTCTCACGGCACATCCGTCCGAGGCACCTTCCGGCTTCACCCCCCGCATCAGAGCAGTCTAGCCCTAACTTACTTCCTGAAACCACCTCGAGTCCAACAGGGATGATTCATTAGCATCTAAAACCAAACACTTGCTGACCCTGAACCCCAGACCGGCACCCCCTCCCAATCTCCTGTCACCTAAGGTGCGAAGCTTTGAACATCCATTTCGATTCCTTTCTCGCTGAGACACACAGCCGGACTGGCTCTCAATTTTTTCCACCATCCCCTGCCACGTTGATCACATCGATTCTTTCATAGTCTGGCCGCCACAGTCCTGGCTCGGGCCTACGTGACCTCTCCCTCTTGCTGGCTGCACCTGCACCAAGCCAGCCTGGAGACGGCTGAAATGGAATCCTCTCCAAGTCCACCCCTGATCACAGAGCCCCTTCTCTACTGTTCACACACCTTTGGCCCCCGCCCGCTTCACGCTGAAAATGTCCACATACGTTGGCCCAGTACTCACAGAGCTCAACGATCTCTTAAACTCCAACTGTCTCCCTGTGAGCATCTGAATTCCCAGCCAAACCTATTTTTCTGAACACATAGTGGATGAGGGCTGACTACGCACCTTCCACTGTGCACATGCCACACTAGCATCAGTCCCGAGGAAATCCCGTCTGCCCACCAAATCTGAGCGTCCACAAGGCTCAGATCACATGCCACTCCTCGCACAAGCTTTCCGTGATTCCTATGCCCCGGGTCTCTACCCCTGAGAGAGCAGCCCCTATCCTCACTGAAGTCCAAGTGCAGTAACGAGACGTGACTGACTTTAAAAATACGTTGACAATACTAAACACTGGCAAGAAATCTGACTCAAATCTGTCCAAATACTCTAGTCTCATTGCTGACCATGTATCTACAGACTCCATTTTTATTTGCGTTTTTGGGGGGAAGTATGGAGTTAATATTTGAGTAACATACCAGTATTTAAAATATGAAGGCAACAAAAGCCGGGACAAAGTGTCCTCAACAAGAGGACAGAAGCCTGAACTTTTTTGGGTAAGCCGTGATCAGTCAGAAATAAGCTAATGTGTATAATTCTCCACGACTGCAGTTTCACAGGATAGGACAAAAGGGCACAAACCCCTTTTTGACAACACATCTGACACGTGGTGAAACTGAGGCCCCAAATGGCAGGAAGTTACCCACCTTGTTTTCGGCAGGGCTGGGAGAAACGAGGACATTCCAGGGCCTCCAGCTCTTATCTACTCCACTCTGCTCTCAGGAGAAAGAAAAGAGAGGGCCCCGTTCTGTTCCTAGATGGTGTGGGATCACAAAGATTTCCCTCTTCCTGTTCCTGCCCCTGCCTAACTAAATTTCCTGGCTATTCCAGGCTTCATTCACCCTCAGGTTGGGAAAAGAAGTAGTCCTTCTGCTCCAGAGTTTATGAGTTCTTTTCACTTTATTTACAAGTTTGTCTTTGAGTGTGTTCTCACATCCTCATAACGACTGCCAAACGGCACTGGAAAATAAACAACATGAAAAGCGGCAGAGGTTTCTGTGGGAACCCAGCCCGTCGCAGACAAGACAAACCTGCAGTGGGTTCAGATCGTCCTGACTGCTCACCTTGGACGGTCACGGGGGGTCCTGGCCCTGAAAATGCTTGATCTCATCCTGTCATGCCAGCTTTAATTAACAAAACACTGGGAGCTTAACTGATCGTGTGCTGCAGTACGAACGGACGTGCCTTCCCAGTGGCCAGCTGCGCAGGTCTAGAAGCAGCCCAGGGCCCCTGCAGCTGGGTCCGGCACGATACCCTCAAATTTACAATGTACGCCGGGCGGGGGTGGGGGGGGTGGGGGGGGATAGGGGGAGGGAGTTGTGTTAAGACAGCGGCTTCCAGACAAATTGTGTGCAGTTTTTTTCACAGGCAGTATCAATTATGAAATTAAGAAGTATTCGCTGCATCTCACTGCCTGCAAGGATCTAAAATGGTGCCACTCACACTAATAGCATAGTTCCTACTCAAAATAAAACTAACTGCTTTTGTTTTCAGACGTTTCCCTAGAGCAAGAATACAAACCGCCCTTGTAACTTAGGCACCAAAACCACAGCGGCCGACACTCAAGCACTTTGTACCATTAAAAAGCAAGGCAAGTTCTTCCGTCTTACCTAGCAAATTCCGCCAGTTGTTTGGGGTCTGAGAGGTCAATGCCGGGTATCCCTCCAGGAGGAAGCTTCTTTCCTGTCATATACTCTGAGTAATCAGGAGGGGAGTTCTCTCCAATGATCTGCTCTTCAACCACTGTCTCATGGTCAATATCTTTTTTTTCATCTGAAACACGCCAGAAGATTATTTTTAGTGGAGCAAAAATGTATGCGTGGGCAAATACGTTAAAGAACTACAAAAAGGGCTTTCGCGAGCAGCTTCTGACGCGGCTGATTTACAGCCGCTAAGCCTCGTGTCTTAGCCACCCAGGCTTCCTCCTCCGTCTCTTGAAATCCCGTTTCTGCTTGAAGGTCACCAAAATCTGCGATGCCAAACCTCTTAGCTGGTCTGGGATAGTCTCCATTCCTGACTCCGCCTCCACTTGCCTGGGGCTGCTCCCACTTCTGGAGCTGGCTTCTCCTCCCTCCACCTCTCGGACTTCTGCTCTCTGTCTACCCTACACGCACCCCTGAAGCGGCCCCGCGGACTGGAAGCTCCTGCCCCAGCCTTCGCCCCGAAGCTGGCCTCCCGCCTCCCACTCCAACCCCACCAGTTCTCGCTGCTATGCCCGTACTCTTTGCTCCAGCTTTGATGGCCTTTCAGCTCCTCTAAGGACTCCCAGCCCTTCACCCCAACCCTGTGGCCTGTGCTCGTGCAAGTTCAGAATGACAGCACTATGCTTTTTGTAGGCTTCTCCCACTAGACCACGAGGACGGGGATGCTTGTCAGTTCTGATCCCAGGGCCTCGTTCAGTCTGCGCATAATTGGCTCCTGATAAATACACGTTCCAAGAATGCACATCTCTACTCATAGGGCTTATCGTCACAAGTCCAACAGGTTAAAAAAATAAGGAATACTGACCCCCGTCGTTAATATCCTACATCCCAGATAGCAAATCCTACTGATTTTTGAAAGTTCTCCCCTTGCCCCATGGCCATCAAGGTAGCTCCTACCCTCATCTCAAACCTCAACGACCATCAATTTCTTAATTCATCCTTCCAATTCTGTTCTCTGCTGTAACGATGCCCTGTATGCCATAAAGATCAACTGATGCACAAAATACAGTTGATGTATTTCCACCTGTGGTGTGAACGCTTGAAGTATAACTTAACATTTTTTTTTAATGTTTACTTAGTTTTGAGAGAGACATGCTGAGCGTGAGTGGGGGAGGGACAGAGAGAGAGGGAGACACAGAATCCAAAGCAGGCTCCAGGCTCTGAGCTGTCAGCGCAGAGCTCCATGCGGGGCTCAAACTCACGAACCACAAGATCGTGACCTGAGCCGAAGTCAGACGCTTAAGCGACTGAGCCACCCAGGCACCCCCAGATGCCTGCTACCTGAAAATTTCTGCTTCTTCATCAAAATGCTTCACAAACAGCTGTGACCAAAGGACTCTCCAAAGTGAAAACAGGCTTATTCAATTCTTACCTTTCCACCAGCTAAAAAAGACCAAACACCAAATCAAACCAAACCCTACAGCTGCTGTTACTGCTGAACAACTATGTTCAGCTGCTTAAACACACGGCTGACATCAGGGTATGTGGGCAAGATGCCGACAGAGGGTAGCTTTACTCGATTCCTTTGGTCATTACCATGTTCAGTCACTCCTGGCGATGAAAAGCACAGAACAGGACACTTTTAAACTTTAAGTGTCTCTCTTCTCCCACCACGCTTCGTCTTAGAAAACGTTATTCATCACCGCAAGGAATCAGAAAATAGTAATAGCAGCCAACATGTCACTGAATGTTGACGTGGAGCCACTGTTTTAATTACAGCACGTATCGCCCTGGAAGTGGACAAATGAGCTCGTTCACGTTCCAGGAGAAAAGGCTGAGGCACCGAGACGCTAAGCAGCCGGCTCAGGGATAACTAGTCCGGTAAGGGGCAGGTGTGAACCCAGGAAGCTTAACTCTCAGATGTGTGTACTTCACTGTTAGGCCCAGCCGCCTGTTGTTCGGACCGAGAATGATCTCGACAACATATCCCAGGTCCCCTCTTTACAGACAAAGCAGCCTAGGGCAAAAATAGCTGCATGCCTTCAGGAAGGCCAGGCGACGTGGTTAATGATCCTAAGCTCGAAAGCTAGGTAGGACTCTGCACTGCAAGCGGATTCTTGAACTTCTTCCCAGCACTGTCCTCGCTCCTTCACCTTCCAATCTTCCAATGGAGGCACAACTTCTCCATCAACTTTCGGGTGCTACAGAAATGCTCTGAAGGGCAGGGGAGCTATGTTTCTTACGGATGTTCTGTGCTCCTGTTACAAGGATGCTAGCCAGGCTGACGATCACCGCTGCTCTGAGGAAGCTACTGATCGGGAGAGGCTAGGGCAGAAGGTGGCCGGCCAGCTCGGCTCCTGGATTACAGGGTCACAGGCTGAATTATTCCTTGCACAGTTCAACACACATCAACCGAGGCCTCCCTATGCCCCTGGCACCGTTCTAAGGCCCCGGAAACCAAAGCCTCTGCCCTCACAGAACTTCTATTCTAGTGAGAGAGCCGTCCTGGTTGCGGCCACTCCAGCACAACTACCACAGACTGCGAGGCTTAAACAGGTGTTTATTGCTCACAGTTCTGCAGATCGAGGCGTCAGCCAATTCAGTTCCTGGTGAGGGCGCTCTTGCCGGCTGGCAAACAGCCTTCTTGCTGTCACGTGGCAGAGATGGCCATCATCTCTTTCGTGGCCCTTCTTTCTTTTTTTTTTTTTTTAATTTTTTTTTTCAACGTTTTATTTATTTTTGGGACAGAGAGAGACAGAGCATGAACGGGGGAGGGGCAGAGAGAGAGGGAGACACAGAATCGGAAACAGGCTCCAGGCTCCGAGACGTCAGCCCAGAGCCTGACGCGGGGCTCGAACTCACGGACCGCGAGATCGTGACCTGGCTGAAGTCGGACGCTTAACCGACTGCGCCACCCAGGCGCCCCTCGTGGCCCTTCTTTCAAGGGCACCAATCCCATCGTGAGGCCTCCACCTCATAACCTAATTACCTCCCAAAGGCCTCACCTCCAAATAAGATCACACTGGGGGACCTGAACGTCTGAATTGTGGGGGGACGCAAACAAGTCAAATGAGGAAATGCTTCCTCAGGCTCCAGACTTGGTTCTCAGCTCGAACACTGAAGAACATCAAAGGGCCCAGAAAACAGTCACTGACATCACTAAGAACTACAGTCAAAACATGCATGAAATGAGTGTAAGTAGAGACTGACAAGTTTTACAATCCCCAAGTACAGCCAGTGAGCCAAACCCAGCCTGCCAGCCTCCCCCACTCCCATTTTCATGGTTTCCTTTTTATTTTTTTAAAAAACTTTTTCATTAAATAGACACTAATATAATGTTGATCATTTTAGTCATGTGTAAATGTAACCATTTTAACCACTGTAACCAATTTATCCACCATAAATGTGCAATCAGTGGCAGTAGGTATATTCACACTCAATATACATGCATCTATTTACATTATAGATCACTACTATGTATACCTGACATCTCATCATCCCCGACAGAAACTTGGCGCCCATTAACAGTAACTGCCCCCTTCCCCTGGTAACCTCTATTCTACTTCCTGTTTCTACAAATTTGCCTATCCCAGGTCCCTTTTTTTGAAGTTTTTATTTTTATTTTATTTTAGAGAGCACGAGAGAGAGCAAGAGTGAGCGGGGAGGGGAGGAAGAAGAGGGGGAGAGGGAAGGAGTGGGGGGGGAGAGGGAAGGAGTGGGGGTGGAGAGAATGAGAATCTTCAGCAGGCTCCACACTCAGCGCAGAGCGGGATGCAGGGCTTGATCCCACAACCCTGGGATCGTGAACCTGAGCCGAAATCGAGAGTTGGACACTCAACTGACTGAGGCACCCAGGCGCCCCTCCAGATATCTTTTATAAATGGAATCGGACAGTATTTGTCCTTCCACATCTGGGGTTTTCACTAAGCACAACGTTTTCAAAGTCCATCCATATTACAGCATATACAAAAAAATCCCATTCTTTTTCATGGCCGAATAATATTCCCGTGCGTACACACATTTTGTTTATCCATCCATCTACTGATGGACACATGAGTCGGTTCCACCTTTTGGCTGCTGTGAATAATGCTACGAACGGTGTGCACATATGCCACCTATGTGGGGCTCGAACCCATGAAGGTGAGATCATGACCTAAGCTGAAGTCAGATGCTTAACTGCATGAGCCACCCATTCAAGTTTTATTTTGGAGAAGGACTACACGTGCCTGGGTTATGAATCAGATGGGTGGGTGGGGGTCGTTAAGGATGTTAAGCAGGCCTTCTAAGTCTCTTGCTTGCATTTCTGGGAGGATGCCATCAGCCAAGTTAGAGAACGATGGGGGAAAGACGTGTACAGAGGACCTGGAATTCTGCTTTAATCTGAGGTATCTGTGAGACACCTAGTGGACAGACTTCAAGGAGATACTAGGATATGCAGATGTGAGGATAAAAGAAATCAAAGCTAAGAGAACTACATGGACAGTATTGGCATGTGGACGGAGTTTAAAGCCAGAGAAATCTATTATAATATTATCTATTGGAGAAAACAGAGAAAGGAGATGGCTCAGAATGAACATCTGAGTGATTTCAACGTTCAGTGAATGAGGAAGACGTTTTTGCAAAGGAGACCTAAGGAATTCTGCCCAGATGCAGGAAGAAAACTAGCTTTGTCTCGCGAGAATTGTACTCAGTCACTTACCAAGTGAAAGTGACACACAGTCAAGGCAGTCTGTCCCGAATATAGACAATAACCACGTGGTCTGCACGTGTTGCAGACCACAACCACACGGATTAAAGACAATCTGCTTTTGATGACCACTCTACACCTGCAGTTCTCAACAGTGTCAGTGACAATATTCTTGCCTCGTAAGATCTTTTGTTGGGTCTTTCTAAATAATTGCTGTATGCTTTCATAATATGCATTTAAACTTCATGTTATTACGTTTGTTACTTATTCCTTAATAAAGAGCATTACACGAAAGTTAACTTGCTGAACTCCTTGAAGACCACCAGCACACAGAAATCATCAAAAGGGCCATTAAGGATTAAACAACAAAATGTCAGGAAATAAACTATTTATATAGAAAAAAAATCACACTAAAAAAAAAAGCTGCTACAGAAATGACAAAAGACGCTAGGTTTTATGGTCAGAGAAATCAAAGACAATGTTTGCCTCATTTTCTCCAAGAACTGGACACACACTAATGCAACAGATCAAAGAATGTCAATGTCTGCTATTTTCTGGTCGTTTAATCTCATTTTTGCAAAAGAAAGCTTTGGGGAGTTTTTGCCAAATATAAATTTATGATATAATACATTTATAGACAATAAGTACATATGTGTTTGCCCCTTAGTTCAAAAAATACATTAGTGAAATGTATTATTTCTTTTTGTACAGTTTTATTAAAAAAATGTTTTGCTGTTATGTATTCAAATAAAGAAAAAAAAATTCACTCTCTGCACTGGCCATTATTTTAATGTTTCATTTCATAATTACTACTGAAACAGGTTTGCCCTGTGGAGGGGGAAAGTATTAACTGATCTGCTCTGAATGCCAAGTATGTTACGGACGCCTACTGGCTGGTGTGTAATATCAAATACACACCTGGGCCAAGCAGACTCACGAAGCAAAAATATCTAAATCTCCTCTACAAATTGCTGCACATATAGATGCCCCTCTGGAGTGTTCCCTGAAGGCGGGACTTAGCTAATTCTCTCTGCACGGTTTCAGGGAGGCAAGCGAAGTCTCACCGCAGTGAGTCTCTATAACGGGTTTGACTTAAATTTAGGATCCTGAGAACCAGAACACAACTGGACAAAAAAAGCAAATTAAAGCCAAATTTCACAGTTCCTATTTGGAAAAAGCGGAGAACACAGGTCACTGCTTCAAAGGGGGGTAGTGTGGTAGGAAAAGGCGTAATGAGAACTTCCAGTCGAAACTGGGATCAGGTTACTCCAGCACCCATGAACGGTCGCCACCCGCATATGACCTACAACCGACAGAATGAAGTAAACTGACCTAAGATGGAAGGGAAGAAAAAACAAAATCGAGCCAATTCCACCCGTAAATACGGCACACACTTTGTATTCAAATGGTTTGGAAGCAGATGATCTTCCCGAGGTTTGGTCAAAGGGGCAACGGTAGCCTCACACTGTGGCTCATGCCCAGGTCCCTCTCCTCATCTGCTCCTCAGACACGCCTTTCATCATCTCACACCATTGCAAGAAGGGCGAGGGGCGCCTGGGTGGCTCAGTCGGTTAAGCGTCTGACTTCGGCTCAGGTCATGATCTCGCAGTTTGTGAGTTCGAGTCCTGCATCGGGCTCTGTGCTGACGGCTCAGAGACTGCAGCCTGCATCGGATTCTCTGTTTCCCTCTCTCTCTGCCCCTCAAAAATAAACAAACAGTTAAAAAAAAAAAAAAAAAAAAAAAAGGACGAGTACAGTACCACCACAGACAATTACAGACTTTTTTTTTTTTTTAATTTTAGAGGGGGTGGAGGGGCAGAGGGAGAGGGAGAGAATCTCAAGCAAGATTCACACCGTCAGCACAGAGCGCTACGTGGGGCTCAATCCTGACAATCCTGGGATCATGACCTGAGCCCAAATCAAGAGTCGGACGCTCAACTCACTGAGCCACCCAGGCGCCCCCCGTGAGACATTTTAAGACAGAAACCACATCCACATAACTTCTATTACAGCCAAAGGTTGTCACTGTTCTATCATTACTCTTCATCAGTAGTTTCAGGCATGCGTGGTTTCAGGCCTCCGCTGGGGGTCTTGGAATGCACCCCCACAGGCAAGAGGGAACTTATATAAATGTGTATAAATACGCCTCTGTCCTAACCCTACCTCCCAACTGCTCAGTCTTCTTCTACATCACCAAAGCACTCATCACTCCCATCCTAGTTTGAGAGGCAAAGCAAAGAGACTCAAAATAATTTACAAAGTAGTAGGACTGGGGCCCTGGCTAGCAGCTCAGTCAGTGGAGCACGTGACTTGATCTTGGGGCAGTGAGTTCGAGTCCCACGGTGGGGGAGTAGATAGTACTTAAAAAAAAAAAAAACAACTTTGAATAAAGACTCAAATATATTAAAAAAAAAAAAAAAAAAAAAGGACAGGATTAAGTAACTAAATATTTGGAAAGGCTGGAAGCACTCTACAGGTCCTAGGTCCGGGTAAGAGGTGTAAAAAGTGGAGCTTGGGCACTTGGGTGGGTGGCTTGGTGGGTTGAGTGTCTGACTCTTGATTTCCGCTCATATCATGATCCCAGAATCATGGGCTCAAGCCCTGAGTCAGGCTCTGGGCTGAGTGTGACGTCTTTGTAAGTGTCTGTCTGTCTGTCTGTCTGTGTCTCTCTCTCTGCCCCCCTCCCTCCCCTCTCCTGGGGTGCCTAGGTAGCTCAGTCTGTTAAGCGGCTGACTTCCGCCCAAGTCAGGATCTCATGGTTCATCGGTTTGAGCCCCACATGGAGCTCTGCACTGACAACTCAGAGCCTGGAGCCCACTTTGGATTCTGCGTCTCCCCTCTCTCTCTGTCCCTCCCCCACTCATGCTGTCTCTCAAAACTGAATAAACGTTAACAAATTTTTTTAAAAATTCACTCTCTGCCCCTCTTCCCTGCTCAAGTACGTGCCCTTTCTTTAGAAGAAAACAAAAACAGGGGCGCCTGGGTGGCGCAGTCGGTTAAGCGGCCGACTTCAGCCAGGTCACGATCTTGCGGTCCGTGAGTTCGAGCCCCGCGTCGGGCTCTGGGCTGATGGCTCGGAGCCTGGAGCCTGTTTCCGATTCTGTGTCTCCCTCTCTCTCTGCCCCTCCCCCGTTCATGCTCTGTCTCTCTCTGTCCCAAAAATAAATAAAAACGTTGAAAAAAAATTAAAAAAAAAAAGAAGAAAACAAAAAAAAAAAAACCAAAAAAACCCCGTGGAGACTCACCTGCCCTCCCCACTCCAACCAAACCAGCCCTCTCACAACAAGTTATTCAATGTCAATGTCGAAGAAAAGCTACGTGGTAGCTACAAGTTTCCCCTTTGCCCACCTCTCACCCTCCATCTACATCCAGTCTGCTCTCCAAAGCCCAAGCCTCTTTCCTGCAAGAGACCTCTTTCATTCCTGTTACTAAGCCTTACTTGCTTTCCTCGTTTCTGAAAAAAAAGTAGACCATCTCTAAGGCTGAAGCCAGGGAAAGCTTTAAATGGCAGCCACTATGTCTGGAGCCCAGCAAGGAGGGAGCCCAAACACCATCCCACGTCCCCGACCCTCCTGGGTGTAAGGGGAATAATAGTAGGTCCTATACTTGATGATTTTTTAAAGAATGGTGAACTTCTGTTCAACTGGAGTACGCACGGAAAGGCCGTGGAAAATCCAGAATCGCCTTCAATTAGCTTACATTTTAAGTCTTCACCTGTCCTAAAACACCACGTGAAATTCTGGACACCAAGCTGGTTTGGAAGCTGCACATCATCACTCAGTGGGCCTCTTCATGTACAAGCAGTGTTTTAGAATTCAGTCCTAAGAAAGGCTGGACTTCTCTAAAAGCTTTCCTCATCTTAGATCAGCAGTAGCACTGTTTCCCTTTCCACCTTGACCCACAGGGAGCTCATGAGGGTTGGCCCTGAGGCTTCCTTTTTCCCCCTGGGATCCTGATTTTCTATTTTCACCAAGGCACACGTGTATTTACCTACTTACTGATTTACCCAGGTTGGCTAGATCTTGTTCCTCCACACCTTTCATCTCAGGTCGTCAACTCTGGTCTGACCCTTCGACGTGACTTATGACAAAAACGACATTATCGACTGACCACTGCTATCACCCAAACCTTCGCTGGGGAAAGGGGGGAGCGCTAGCTATTTGAGATCCAGTGCTAAGCAACAAGCAGAAATCACTCACAGGCTGTTTCCACTCCTTCCCCACTAATAGAGAAGACAGGATGCTGTCATTTACTGCATACCTGGCTTCATGCTGCAACTGCCATATTCCTCGAGGCAAACAAAACCTTGAAGATATTAGCCCCGTGTCCTTGGCCTGAGAAATAAGCCTCAGAAATGTCAAGTCATGTACTGGAAGAAGCATAGTTAAGCGGCAGGCCTAGGATTTGAAAGTAGGATTGACTGAAGTCCACGCCTTTCCTAAAAAGGGAACACTCCTCTGCCCTCGCCTCACCCTTCATGCTTCTTTTCCACCTATGCAGTCATGGATGATGATGGTATTCTGGTCTCTAGGCCATGATTCTACCTTACTGTGCAATTTCCATGCACTGACTCAGTTATTTACCAAGAACCTTCTATACGCCTAGTGTTATACTAAGGCTGCAGGGTTACAGGCCCCAAACTTACTCTCTAGAGGAAGCAGACAGAAGCAAGTTAAAGAAAAAAGCAAGCTAATTCCAGAGAGTGCTCCAAAGAGACTCAAACAGAACTAGGAGAGTCAGAGTGGAGGACCAGGAAGGCCTCAGAGCTGAAATGTGAAGAACAATGCAACACAAGAATGTGGAACATGTGGGGTCCCCGCACTGGAAGTAGAGGTAAGAGCAAAGGAACAAGTTCAAGGAACAGAAAGAAGGCTGGTATGGCTGGAGCATAAAGGGAGAGGAAGCAGGAAAGGAAAGCACAGGCCCGATCACGTGTGGCCTCATGATAAGGAGTTTGGGCTTTAAGCAGCGTGATGAGAATCTGCAGGACATGTGTACGTGTATGTGTAAACACAAACATACTTACCAAACCATTAAACATTTTTTTAAATGTTCATTTATTTTTGAGACAGAGAGCATGAGAGGGGGAGGGGCAGAGAGAGAGGGAGACACAGAATCCAAAGCAGGCTCCAGGCACCGAGCTGTCAGCACAAAGCCCGACATGGGGCTCGAACTCACAAACTCACGACTGAGCCACCCAGGTACCCCACTGTAACCATTTTAAAGTCTACAGTTTGGTTGCATTAAATATATTCACGCGGTTGAGCTGGAAGGGTTTTAAAGCAGGGGAGTGAATGAAGCCATCTGATTTAAGTCTTAGAAAATTCAGAAAGGTATAGTGTGTGCCTAGATCCCCAGAGGTGAAATCCAGAAGTCTGCACATAGTCCTTAAGATTAATACAGGAGCCATCAGCATTAGCACAAACTGTAAGTGAGTTACCAACAAAACGAGAAATGAAAAGCCAATTGTCAATTTGGAGAAGCGGCTGCGGCTCCCATCCCTCAAGGCTTTTGGGTGCTTATGAGCTATAAGACCTAGAAGGAAAAGAGAGGATGGAGTTGAGAACCACAAAAAGGCTGTGAGGTATCAGAAATTCTGTAGTTTGTGACTCTCCTAGAAGAAACAGGGTCCGGGGCACCTGGGTGGCTCAGTCAGTTATGCATCCAACTTCGGCTCAGGTCATGATCTCACCATTGGTGGGTTCGAGCCCCATGTCAGGCTCTGCACTGACAGCTCAGAGCCTGCTTGGGATTCTGTATCTCCCTTTCTCTCTCCCCCTCTCCCACTTGCGCTTGGTCTCCGTCTCTCTCTCTCTCTCTCTCTCAAAAATAAATAAACATTAAAAAAAAATGGGGGGGAGACCACCACCACAAGAGACGTGGTCCAGGTTCCAACAGAAGTGCTTCCAGCACGCCTATAGCAGGCTCCTTCCCTACTGCACACTTCTTACATTCAAGGGAAATCATTTACCCAAGAAAAAAAGAGCCCATCACAACTATTTACATTGTCTTCATGTTTAATCGTATCTGAGACCACTGTGTAAGACCAAAGTGATTTCATGGTTATTAAGAATTTTAGTCAGGGGCACCTGGGTGGCTCGGTCGGTTAAGAGTCTAACTCCGGCTCAGGTCACGATCTCGTGGTTCATGGGATGGGGCCCAGCATTGGGTTTTGTGTTGACAACTCAGAGCCTAGAGCCTGGAGCCTGCTTCGGATTCTGTGTCTCCCTCTCTCTGCCCCTTCCCTGCTCGCTCGCTCTCTCTCCCTCTCACTCGAAAAGAAAAGAAAAGAAAAGAAAAGAAAAGAAAAGAAAAGAAAAGAAAAGAAAAGAAAAGAAAAGAAAAGAAAAGAAAAGAAAAAAGAAATTAAAAAAAAAATACCTCTAAAATTTTTTTTTTACTCATTGGGGAAGCTGGGTGGCTCAGCTGGTTAAACTCAAGTCATAATCTCAGAGTTGGTGAGTTCCAGCCCCACATCGGGCTCTGGGCTGACGGTACAGAGCCTGCTTGGGATTCTCTCTCCCTCTCCCCTGCTCACAGGCATGAACGTGCGCACGCGTGCTCTCTCTCTCCCTCTCTCTCAAAATAAATGAATGAACTTAAGAAAAAAAAAGTAGGAAGAAAAAAAGAATTTTACTCAAGTTCCTAATACCTCATTCACCAGATCACTTTAAAATTAGAGTTCTGCTTTAAGAAAGTGAGTGTATCTCCCTACTGTCATGCAGGAGTTCAGAAAGGAGTAGAATTTCTTTGTTCTAAAGGAACTGAAAATGCTGTTAGGGATCCCCCAACTCTAAGTCATTTGACAAAGAAACCAAGGTCAGACGTTAAGATTCCAACGCGAGATACTTTGGTCAGTGCCCTCTAAAGAGGAAATCTGATGCTTGTTACTAATGATTCCCAGAAACCCAGGCTTGCTATTATTGATAATTACCCACAAAGTTAAACAGAATGGGACCTACTAACATAAGGTACTCAGGAATAGGAAACGGTTCTCCTGTGTCATTAAGTCCCCCACACACAGAGAAGTACCAACTCATACAGTACAGTCAAACTAACTTCCAAACCTACGCAGCACATCTTCCTAATGTTCCACGAACCGTAATGAAATTATTACCGTCAACCTCCAAACAGTGTTTCAGATGCCAAATTTTAAAATACAAGATTTGAATGTTTACCCAACAATACTATAGAATACAACCCACTGGTAAATATTCAGATGTAGACATTGTAAGTTTTCACTTTTAGGTCCTACATGTATGGGAAGGAGTAAAAGCAGAGTTCAGAGAATGGTCCCCCGGGAGGAGCGGATCAGGGGTTAACACAGGAATGCAGAGCTTAAGAAATGTTCATTCTAATAATTGTTTATACTCATAACAGGCCCTAAATGTCTCAGCCTTAAAACCAACCCACCTTACTAAGCAGACTTCAACGACAACAAAAAATAAAAAGCCTTTTGTAAGTATCTGTCCAGGAGTCTAGCGTACGTTTTCTAAATTATTACTTCGTTTATTCTCTTTCAAGAGCCTAAAATGCTAGTTGTAGGTATCGACCTTTTCCTGATCCAGACTTTTCCTTTCCCGCCAGGGGGAGTCAGCGGTTGACAGTGGGAGGAAAAGGAAAGGCGAGTAACCTGGGGACTGTCTGTGCCAGCAAGCCAGGCAGGCTTTCAGGAGGTCAGGAATCAGGATCCGTGACTTCGCCTGCCCTATGTAGGTCGCAAGGTTGACAAGATCACTCTGGAGGGCTTCCCTAGCTTGGCTCCATGGGAATTTCTATGCACAGCATCTCAGTTAAAGATAAACAGCAGATAAAAAAGGACGAGGTGGAAAACCCACAGAGGAGTGGCAAATGGTCAGGACTAGTAACTTTTAGCAAACCTGAACTTCTTAACATGTAGAACTGAGAGAAAATTAAACACTTTCTAACTTTCTTTCAATCTACTGATGTTAACATCAACGGTTTTCGAGTCTTAGATGTTTTACTCAATCCAGTACAAAGCACTTCTATATTTGGTCTAACATAAGATAATTAAAATACCAACAGCCTTGAGTGAAGGTCATAATTTCTGCATACCCGAAACCTCAAGATTTTAAAGCCTTCTTAGTCTTTTCTCAACACTAAATGTCTTAAATACTCAGCTTTTATCATGAGCTTCTCTATTCGGCCCAATGATTAAGTGGTTTAGCTTACAGTAAGCTCTATAAAATAGGATGTCACTCCCATACAATAATGACGACAATTTAGGGAAAAATAGACATCTCAGACTGTGCCCTAAATCTAGCAACATGGCAATGTTCATTAGTCATACTGCCAGGGGAAAAAAAAACAAAAAACAAAAGTAAACACGGCCTTAAAGCAATGGATTAAGGATGTTCAAGACACAACTGAAGAGTGATGAAATACTGAAACATACATAGCGTATGTAGCCTTACTGGGCCTACATCTTCTCATCTGCAAATTTAAGCAGGTCCTGCTCTAGTATCTACACGATGGAAAACTATTCAGCCTTAAAAAGGAATAAAGTACGTTCTACAATGTGGATGAAACTTGAAAACAGACTAAGTCAGACACACGAGACCACAGAATGTAGGATTCCATTTAAATGAAATGTCCAGAATGGGCAAATCCAGAGAAACACAAAGTAGATTAGTGGTTGCTAGGGCCTGGGGGGCAGAGGAAAACTGGGAGTGATTGCTAATGGGGTTTCTTTCTGGGATGATGGAAATATTCTGGAATTAGCTAGCGGTGATGGCTGTACAACCTGGTGAGTATAGTGGAAGCCACTGAACTGTGCCCAAGTGAATTACACCAGTTAAAAGAGGAAACAAAAAAGTTGATTTCTAAGGACCTTTCAAGTCTAAAACTACTCTAGTATAGAACCAGTAGATTCCTTTGCTGTCACTCCATTAAAAAGATGCCAATCACACAGATTGTTGTTACTCTGTGGGAAATTAAAGTAAGGCGGCATGCAAGCAACAGAAACCCATAAAATCCAGATTTGGCTTCCACAAACATGCTGGCTCCCACTACATTTTTTTCTTTTTAACTAAGAGGTACTAGCGAATAACTAGAGCTCTGAGCATACCCTGTGTACAATTATTTTTACGAAGACTTCACGTAACTAAGCTTGGACTTGGGCAAAACTGTCACGTCACAGCTCATTTCCAATCTAAAGGACTTTTCACGAAACCACACTGTAGTTAAAACTCTCATGCCTGGGATCAAATGAGATTTGGTGGTGAAAGCACTGAGCATATCGCCTACCAGTCAGCACACAGACACGTAGAAATTCAGCCTAACAGTGAACCTGCTTTGATTTCTTCACCTACTATCAATTATCTCCTTATTTCAGTTCCAGAGATTACACTATATTCAGAATCTGTACTTGGGACGTGCATAGTTAATCACAAACTATTTAGCGTCTCTTTGGTGTTAATTCCAAACCACAAGGACAAGGAAGAGGGATAGCTTACCACAAAACATGTCTGAGGAAACAGGCCATACTATGTTATTGCCATCAAATATTTATAATCAGCTTTATGTACAGAGTACTCTGTTATGCAGACAACTAACTCTGCAAAGAAATGGGCATTAAAATAACCCCAAACTGTTCAACTCTGTAAGCAGCCACTTACAGGGGAAATAATGACTTTTCAATGCTGACTTCATTGTAAATTACCTCCCATTAGTCAGGCCCCTCAAATGCCACCCCCCCCCCCCCCCCCCACTGGCTGACTTGATACGCATCACTTCATCAAGTAAAGCCTCCATTATCAAGTTTTCTGGGTATGGGAAAGCGGGTAAGCAACTTGGTAAGAGATCAAGGACAGAGTATATAACGCCCTGGTTTTCCAAATTTCTGTAAAACCAACATATCCTCACTGTGAGAAAAAGTAAATTTACCTTTATGTGGTGGGCGTATCTTTAGGTACCTAATACCTAATTTCAAGTGGCATCCTGATTCCAGCAAAATTCAATAAGCAATTCATATTGATGGAAAAACAAGGCTTTTAGTTTCAACACGATCGGTGTGCACGCGCTCATTCTTAAGCCACCGGAATCTACAGAAGGTGCTCTGACAACCATCAAATAAGTTAGTGGACAGGTCTCACTTAAACACGTACCTCCGACTAAACTCAAACTCCTAAGACCTCCACAAGACACTCTGAAATCCAGAACAGCAGCGCCTATTAATACCTGCTATCGAATTCTGGCAGCAACTCGGATCCCTTTGCTCGGTCCTCTGAGTCCCAGAGCCGTCCGAGGTTAGTTAGCTCGTCTCGGGGCTTGCAGGAGCTACGACCAGACCAGCCTTCCCTACCGGCCTTTTCACCTCGCGCTTCATTTGTTCCTCTCAATTGTTAACGATCTTTTAATACTCAAGGGTCATCGCGCTTGGAGGCTGCGTCCAATTCTGAGAATTTATGAGACAGCGGTAAAGTAATCCTGGGAGAAGGATTCTACAACACAAACTCGGTACTACGTGTGACGATCTTCACAAACAGAAAATTAACTAGCCATGGCAGGATCATTCTCAGTGTTCTTACTATCCCGGCAATTTAACTAGATAGCATGTGAAAAAAAGAACAAGACACCCACAGGAAAAAAAAGCCAGCTTTTCCATGGTTATAAAGTTAAAAAAAAAAAAAATCAACACGCAGTAAGTCCCTTTTGCTCTAGATATTTTCTTTGGCTTTGTAGAATCTCTTCACGGGGAAAGAAAGTAGATGGCCTTCTGTCAACTAAAATTCGTGCAAAGACTTAAAGTACTCGACTTTATTTAGTGACGAACGTCCCCAGTCGCGTAGATAACCGACCTATTTGCAACGCGCCGAACCCCCGACAAACTGAAACTTCCCCAAACGGAAAGGGTTAAGAGCAATCTACAAAACCTCGCGGACCCTCGCCCCGACGTGCTGCGGGGGGCGGGGGAGGGAAGCGAGGACCTCGCCGGCAGCGCGGTGACAGGCCCCGGCGGCGCGGAGCCTGCACACGCGAGCCCTACGTGCCGCCCAAGTCCCGCCCCACCGAGGCGAGCGCGGGGAGCACGGGGAGCGCAGCCGCGGGCAGAGTCCGGCCTGCGCGCCGGGCGTGGGAGCGGAAGGCGCCTCTCGGGAGCAGCTGAGGGTCCGGGGAAGGGGAAGGGGAGGGGGAAGGGGAGGGGGAGGGGGAGGGGGAGGGGGGAAGGGGAGCGGGGCGGGGCCGAGACGCCCCCCAGAGGAAGGCGGGGGAAAGGCGACGGCGGGCGGCCCCCGGCCGGGCGCGAGCTCCGCGCAACCCGGCCGAGGCCCGCCCCGCGCCCCCCCACCCCCACCCCCAGGCCTCGCGGGGGAGCCAGCCGGGCGGGGGCGGCGGACAACGGGCCGGCGGCCGTCCGTTGGCCCCAGCGCGCCCCGCCCCGCCGCGCCGCCCCGCCCCGCGCCGCGCGGCCGCCCCGCCCGGGGAAACTACGCCATTGCGGCCTAGCGGGCGGCGCCGCGCCTCCCGCCGCCATCTTCGGCCCGCCGGCCCGCCGGCCCGCCGCCCCCGCCGCGGCCCGCCATCTTTTGGGGCCGCCATACTTGCCCTGCGAAGAAGATGGCGGCGCCCATCACACACATAAAACATGGCTTCCCTTCAAAACAAAAACATCCCGGGGGCCGGCGCGCGCCGGCGCTCACCTGAGGACCACATGGTGACCGAGAATTCGCCCTCCAGGGTCTTGATCTGCACCTGCTTCTGCTCCCACTTCTTGTTGCCCGCGTCCGCGCCGCCCGCCGCCCCGGCCCCGCCGCCGAGGTAGCCCTTCTTGCCGCTCTTCTTGCCGCCGCCCTTCTTGACGCGGCCGCCGCCCGACGACGACGAGCCGCCGCCGCCGCTCTTGCCGGCCGCCGCCACGGTGACCAGCGTCTGCTCGATGTAGTCGTCGTCGCCGCCGGCCGGCGCGGGCACCGGGATGAGGATCTGGTCCTCGAAGCCGTCCTCGGCGCGCAGCCCGTCCGAGTCGTCGCCGCCCACCACCTCCTCGCGCGTCTGCACCAGGATCACCTCCTGGTGGTGGTGCACCTGGGTCGGGTCGTCGGTGACGAGCGGCTGCAGCGCGATCATGGGCGGGTGGTGGTGGTGGTGGTGGTGGTGGTGGCCCGCGTGCCCGTGGCCGCCCCCGCCGCCGTGGTCGCCGCCACCGCCGTCCTCGTCGTCGTCGTCCTCCTCTTCCTCCTCGCCCACCACCGTGGTCTCGATGGTCTCCACCGGGATGGTCTCCACCTCAATCTCGTGCAGCTCCACGATCTCGGCCGGCATCTCCGAGCCGTCCGTGGCGATGTAGAGGGTGTCGCCCGAGGCCATGGCTGAGGGCTCCGCCGCCACGGCCGCGGCGGCCTCCGCTCCGGGGCTACGGGCGGGCGGGCGAGGAGGCGGCCGGCCGTGGGGAAGGAAGGCAGAGGGAGGAAGGCGGCGGGCGGGCGGGCGGGGGGAGAGGGGGCGGGCGGCGGGGGGAAGGGGCGGGCGCGGCGGCGGCGGCGGCGGGCTTCCCCGCCTCCTCGCCTCGGTGCGCCCCGCGCTCGCTCGGCCGCTGCTCGCCCCGGCGCCCCGCCTCGCCGCGCCTCGGCCGCCCGCTCTGGCCGCGCCTCCTCCCGCCCTCCGGGCCGGCGCTCCGCTTCCCCCTTCCTCCTGCGCCTCCGCCTCCTTCCACACAAATACCAACTCCTCACCCCGAGCCCAGATCTCGCCGCCGCCGCCGCCGCCACACTCCGCTCGGGCTCGGCCTCGCGAGACTTCCGCGCTGGCCTCGGCCCGCCCCGCCTCGCTCCCACTCGCCCACTGGCCCTCTCGCTCCTCCCCCTCTGCCAATCGATCTGCCCGTTCGCCGCCGTGGCCCCGCCCACTCACCCGGGCTCCTCCCGGATTGGGGTCGACGGGGCGGCCCCCGCGCGCGCCGGATGGCCGCGGCGCGTGACGTCAGCGCGCCGCCACCGCCCGCCGCCGAGAGTCGCGCGGCTCCCGCCCTCCGCGGTGCAACAGCAGCGAGACCCGCCGCCCCGGGCCCGGGCCGCACTCGGGAGCGGGGCGTCGCCGCTGCAGCCGCCGCCTCGGGAGCCGGTGAGCGGTGCGCGGTCCCCGGCGCCGCGGGGGAGGGGGCCTGCGGGAGAGGGCGGGGTCGGCCGCGCGCGGGGTCTAGGCAGGCCAGCGGCCCGGAGGACGCGCGGGGGAGCGGGCGGCGCGCGCGGGGCGGCCCCGGCGCCCAATAAAGTCTGCTTTGACGAGAAACGCCTGTGCCTCCTTTTTCGCGTCGGGTGGCGTTTGCTCTCGGCGCCTGGCTCCGGGCGGGCGATGGCGGCGGTGAGTGTGCAGGGCCAGGCGAACAAAGGCGGGCGGGCCGCAGAGGAGAATGGCCGTGGGCCTCCGCGGGCCCGCATCTCGCCGCGAGCGCCCTTCCCCGCGAGGCGCGGGGCCCGGGGTGCCGAGCGCAGGTGGGCCGCGCCGGACGGCCGGGGCGGGGCGGCCGGGCGGAAGCGGCGCGCGGAGCCCCCAGGTCCACCGTTGGGAGGATGTCCGTTATCCTTTTGTGACCCGCGGAAACCTGAGACGGGGCCGTTGGGTGCCCGCTTCGCTGTAGAGCTTGGAACCACGGGGGCCCCCGCCGCTCGTCGTGTCGCTCGGCTCCTTGTGGCTTTCTAGAATTTCCTTCTGAGCTTCCCTTTCTTCGCTCTCCAGCCAATCAGTGTTTTCCTTGACCACCGTCTTCACCTATTTCTCACTTTCATAGACACTCCTCCCTTTGCCCACCAGGCTTTGCATTCGTCTCATCCTTTAAAGCTCCCCCGTTTCTCCATTCTTCGTGCAACAGAGCCTGGATTTTTCCTGGCACGAAATAACGGCAAGTTCAGCCTTCCTGAATGGCTGGTGCAGCGAGGTCATTTTGCCCTTACTCATCCTTTTGGTCGACCTGACAGTTGGTTTAAAGCAATAAAAATACAGACTCCCTGATTTTTTCAGAAAATCTGGGAAGGCGTGTCTTTGCCCAGTGTAATGCCGTGCAAATTCATTGAATGCGTACGTTCTCCACGCTTATTCCTGGAATAGTGTTCCTGCAGTTGAAGCCCGTCATTGTTCTGGACTGATTCATCAGTTCTTAGGTCCAACTTGTTAAAACCAGCAGGTGTCTTTGATAACATATTAGAGAAAAGTTGATTCATTCTGATTAACAAGTGACTTGATTTAATATCTAAATGCCATTCGACTTGACTTTTGAGAATTTCAGCATAAAGAGTGAAAAATGAGATCATTTTCTCTTTGCATCTGAGTTTCAAAACCTGAGTAATTCCCCTTGGAGTTCTGCACCCACACAGTTTGGCAAAGTAAAATCTGTTGAAATAAGTCATTTCTGGCTTCGTAGCTTATAAATTGTGCATAAATATTTCACAAGCGAAAACCAGTTGTGGGAGAATTTTGTATGTGGCTTAATTTCACTTTCCCCACTCTCTAGTAATTGACAAGAAAATGTTTTTGTAAGTAGTTGATACTTCCCTCTAGACTAAACACCAGAAATGGGGGAAGTACCTGCTTAGCTTCTAAATCCTAGATCTGTAGACGTTCGCCATCAAGGGGAGAAAACTGAAAAGGGCTTAAAACTTGGGAAGGATGGCAGGTGCAACACAGCATTAAGATGTCCCTAAGTGCTACCCTCACACCTGCTCCACGAGTAGCTTTTAAAACTTGCCCCAGAGCAGGTGACCCGTTTAACATAGGCCTGGAGTTTTCTGTGGTGGGAGGTATTCTTGCTTTCAGCGCTTTAGCTGTGAGGGATCTTACGACAAGATGTGCAAAGACCCTGCGCTGTATGGGCACTAACCTCGCACTTGCTGCAAAAGGTGAATATCAATTTAAAAGGACAGGTTAAATTGCCATTTCAGAACCATGGCTCTGAAAGTTTGGGTAATTTTACTGCTTTTTCTCTTCTGTTTGGGCAGAGTGAATTGAGCCAATGAGCATTCCCTCTGAATGTTCTAGAGTCCCTTTGTTTTAGCAAGAAGCCAAATGATTAGGGTTACTAAATTAAGCTGGTATTTCTCTTAACGCAGATCTTGGGTGCTTTTCCCTTTCCAACTGTGAGGGCAAAGGTTATGGCTGTGTCTGTTTCTAGCTCCTTCTTTTATACATGGAATGATTGTTTGCTTTTTGGCTCATCAAAAAATGAAGGCGACATGACAGGAGTTCTGTATGATAGTGTTGGACTGTTTCAAGGGTCTCAAAAGCTCCAACTTCACCCAAGACTTCCAGTCTACTGCAGAAATGAATGGAAACAACTGTGGAAAAAACTAGAATGTTGGAAGAATCCTGAGTCATGCAGACTTTTCCAGGAGCTCGAGAAGTCAGAGCTCACTAATGGTTGAGGAGATGTGGTGACAAATATCTTGCAAGGAATGTGCCCTTTGGCCACCTGATCAGGACAGAAGCAGGACAGAGATGTGGACTGTTAGCCACAACTCTTAAAGTCACCTGCCTTCATCTTCCTAATGGTTTCTTTCCTGAAAGCTCCATTAAATGCTCAAACTCCGTTTTAAGAGCCTGTGGTTTAGGGAGACGTGTGGAGGGGGCAAATGTCAGGAGTGAGCAGAGTGGGGTGGGGGGAGGTAAAGGATGTGCATTAAAAAATGTTGGTACCTCTCCCGTTTTCAGACAGGGTCTTATGGATTATAAGGCTAGCTGTTCAGTTTCACTCTGCCATATGTCCATTTTTTTAATCTCTTTTTTAATGTTTTTATTTTATTTTATTTTGTTTTGAGACAGCATGAGCAGGAGAGAGAGAGACACAGAATCCGAAGCAGGCTCCAGGCTCTGAGCTGTCAGCACAGAGCCTGACGCGGGGCTTGAACTCACGGACTGTGAGATCATGACCTGAGCTGAAGTTGGTTGCTTAACCGACTGAGCCACCCAGGTGCCCTGCCATTTGTCCATCTGTGACCGATTGGGAATGGTTCAGGTGATGAACTCATGACGCTAAATAATTTCCCTGTCCACATACTGAGGTACCTTCCTTGTGAAATTCCTTTTGGTTAATTCTAAACATCGAGTCCTTTTGAAGTTACCTCCAGTCAGCAGGCAGTTAGTGGTCTGCATCAGCTGCAGAAAGGAGAATGTTAGAGCCGTGTACATTTTTGGTTTTTAACGGACGGGGAAAGCAGCTGAGGAAGGAACTGGTTGAGGTCACAAAGACACATTGCAAGGTAGCCACGGGGCTGCATGTAGAGCGAGCGTCCCCTGCTTTTGTTAGACTGCAAAGCTTCCAAGTTTGCAGGGGTTGAATTCCAATTTAGGTCCAGGCCGAGTGTCCTTTTTTTTTTTTTTTTTTTTAATGTTTATTTTTGAGAGAGAGAGACAGAGCATGAGCAGGGGAGGGGCAGAGAGAGAGGGAGACAGAATCTGAAGCAGGCTCCACGCTCTGAGCCGTCAGCACAGAGCCCAACTTGGGGCTCCATCTCACAAACTGAGATCGTGAGCTGAAAACACAAGTTGGATGTTTAATTGAGCCACCCAGGTGCCCCTCAGGCCGAGTTTCCAATAAAATACTTGGGAAAATCAAGGGGCGCCTGGGTGGCGCAGTCGGTTAAGCGTCCGACTTCAGCCAGGTCACCATCTCGCGGTCCGGGAGTTCGAGCCCTGCGTCAGGCTCTGGGCTGATGGCTCGGAGCCTGGAGCCTGTTTCCGATTCTGTGTCTCCCTCTCTCTCTGCCCCTCCCCCATTCATGCTCTGTCTCTCTCTGTCCCAAAAATAAATAAACGTTGAAAAAAAAAATTTAAAATACTTGGGAAAATCAGGTTGACATTTCACGTTTGTGCATCTAAGTTATGCTAACTTTGTATCAATACAAGTCAAATGAGGGACGCCTGGGTGGCTCAGTTGTTTAAGCTTCTAAGCTTCAGATGGTGATCTCACAGCTTGTGAGTTTGAGCCCCGCATCGGGCTCTGTGCTGACAGCTCAGAGCCTGAAGCCTGCTTTGGATTCTGTGTCTCCCTCTCTCTGTCCCTCCCCTGCTCGCTCTCTCTCTCTCTCTCTCTGTCTCAAATAAACTTTAAAAAGACAAATACAAGTCAAATGAAACACTATAGGCATGCATTTGCTGTCTTAATCATCTAAACTATAGTTCTCGGTTGTGGGATCTATGAAATCTGGGCCACGAAAAGCATACTCCCCACTCCATCAATGTCTATGTTAGATTTGGAGCTTAAGTTGTGGTAAGGTGCCCTGACGAGACCTCTATTAAGCTGACATTTATGTACTATTTCACGTCCTTTTATGAGACCTGAGTCAAATTCTCTGAGGCCAAGCAGGTTCTTTCAGTACATGGATCCGGTTACTACCCATAACACTAAGGAAAGTGGAGGTCTTTGGTAACACACGAACCTAGTTCTCTACTTTGCTGGTCGATAGCCTCCCGAAGAGACGCTAGATCCACTTTTGCACTGACATTGGCTGCTCCCACCTGCCCAGCCAGGCAGACGCAGCGTGTGCACCTGAACAGAGTGAGCGGATGTTTCTCTTTTCAGCCCCTGTGACTTTTCTAGCCACGCTGGACTGCATTTGCATGCGTGGGGCGGGTTAATGCAGTGGAACAGAACAGCTTACGAGCACTAAGGAGTTAGCTTGGCCTTGCAGACGGGGTGGGGGTTTGGAATCCAGCCTCTCGGATGGATTCCCGCTGTAAAGAGGAGTGGCCCCGGGGAGTTCAGGTGAGTCTGGCTGGTCATTCTCCTTGCCAAGTGCCTGGAGGACACAGCTGTGAGCGAGGATCACACACTTGTCTTCGGGGAACCTGCAGGGTCGGAGAGGATAGGTCCCAATATCCCAAACGGGTGGTTCGCAGATACTTGGCAGGATTCGGGTTATGCGAAGTGCTGGGAAGAAGAGGAGAGGTGGGGGATGCTGTCAGGTAAAGGCCTTCCTGAGTAAGGGACAGCTCAGCTGGGACTGAGGCTCAAGGGACCAGAAAGTGCCTGACCCAGTGTTTGGCCACACACCAGCCTTTCATTCTTTTATGTTAGTTTCTGTAAAAAAAAAAAAAACCTTAGAGCAGTGGGGGAGGGGCAGAGAGAATCAAGTAGACTGAAGGCTCTGAGCTGTCAGCACAGAGCCCGTCGAGGGGCTCGAACTCCCGAACCGTGAGATCATGACCTGAGCCGAAGTCGGACACTTAACCCACTGAGCCACCCAGGGGCCTCTGTTTTATGTTAATTTCTATGTGAAACAGCAGTAGATAAATCAGGTGATAAATGTGTAAATATTGGGGCAAGCCCATAACCCTCATTGTTAGCCTTGGAAATTCATCAAATTAACAGATTAATCCACTGAAACTGCTTTTGGGGTTGGCTGAGGTTTTCTCACTCATACTTGGTTACTAACATCATGCCCTACTGTTGTCTTGTATCAGCCATTCCTTCTTCAAAATTCACACCTGAACTTGGGGATTAATAGTGGAAATGGGTTTGGAACTCCAGACCTTGCGAGACAGACCAGCTGCAAAGCTGATCAGTGGGAAGAGCAGACCGGAGTCACCACAAGCTTGGGGTCAGGTCCCAGTGGCGCAGTTTATCAATCGTGTAACATTAGCAGAGGCTTGTAACCTCTACACCCTTCATTTCCTCTGCTATAAAATGGGCCTAACAATGCCAGTCTTCAGGCGTTATGGGCGTGCGCAGTAATGGTAAGGCAAATGCCCAACTTTTTGGGCTTTTTTGGTATGTAGGGTGCTTGTACGCTCAGGACCAGTTACGTTTTCTTCCTACGCTTCTCTTTTCCTGGGTGAGCTAGTTCCTGACCCTCGCGTCTCAGCCTCTGCGCCTGTGCTGTGCATTCGGCCGCTGCTGGTTTTGCAACTGATGATTATAGATGGGATCCAACACTCACTTGGTTTCTTAGAGCAAATGAAAATTCATTTACTAGCCGGGTAGATTTGCCATATCAGAGGTAAGTATTTAATCTCTCTGAGCTAGGTGGATTGCTGTCTATTAAAAGTGGAATAGACAACTTGCTTTTGTGTTTCCCATGTCGATCGGAACCAGTCTTGGGGCGCCTGGGGGGCTCAGTTAAGCGTCTGACTTGGGCTCAGGTCGTGGTCTCGCAGTTCGTGAGTTCAAGCCCCACGTCAGGCCCCGTGATGTCAATGCAGAGCCTGCTTCAGATCCTCTGTCCCCCTCTCTCTGCACCTTCCCCACTCATTCTCTGTCTCTGTCTGTCTCTCTCTCTCTGAAAAATAAATAGCCATTAAAAAAAAACTCAATTTTTCAACATTGGAGCTCCCTTTGGACATGTCTCTACTGCGGACTGCTGGTGTCTCGCTCACTTTTCTTGGGACACAGGTGCTCTGGCTGGAGAGGGTGGACCCAAGGAGACTTGGCACAGGCGTCGTCATGGTGGGGTTCAGCCCCCGCCACAGGAACAGCAGCCTAGAGGTGGGAGTCAGGAAGGAGAAAGGCTGTTGATCTCTCCTCTGTGTTCCCATGAGCCACGTTCTGGTGCTGAGTTGCCATCTGACTTCCTTGGCACACCCTGGCGCACGGTTCTTTCCCTGCTTAGGTCACGTACAATTTTGAAACTTGGGATTTGAAAGATGGGGGTAGGGAGGAAGGACCATCATATCTAAACTGTGCCATCCTGTTACTCCCCGAGGAATGGGTTGGGAGTTTCCTTGCACCATTCTGCTTAAATGGCATTGTCATCGTGGCGGGAACGCAGTCGTGGGGTGGGTGCATCTTTTCCTAGGGCTGTTTTGACCAAATCCTTCCAAAGGCAGTGCTAGCCGTGACCCAGTGTGAGGCTGGTGCCACTTCAGATGCTACTCTGGCATCGTCTCACCTTCTCTTGTATTTTTTGAAGACCTGGGGCTTCCTCTCACACCTGAGCCCTACCAGCTCTTAGGTGACTTGAGTCAGCCCTCTGACAGCCCTCAGGTCTGTATTTTGGCCTCTGCGATTCCATTATCTCGTTTCCCCTCTTCAGCTGCCATATCCTGGTCCTTGTCATTCCCGAGAGCAGCAGCACATCTGGAGTCTTAAACCCCCAATACCCTGCCCCTTCCGACTCATACCTTCCATCCCATTGACCCTCTGCTTCAGCCTCAGACCTTTATTTAGTGTTCTCACCCCTCCTTTCTTTCCCAGACTAGAAAGCCATGGTTAATCACAAGCGTCTTCAGCATCCCGTCCTGCTTCTGTCTGATAAAACTTCACCCTTGGATCAACCCACCTCTGTCTCTGCGCTTCTGGAATCCTGGGACCCACTGCAGGAGACACCGCTCATGTATGTAGACTTCTGCCGTAATGTACGGTCTCCAGCGTCAGCTATGTTGTTTACATTTTTTTTTTAATGTCTTATTTATGTTTGAGACCGAGAAAGACAGAGCGTGAGAAGGGGAGGGGCAGAGAGAGAGAGGGAGACACAGAATCCAAAACAGGCTCCAGGCTCTGAGCTGTCAGCACAGAGCCCCACACAGGGCTCGAACTCACAAACCACGAGATGATGACCTGAGCCGAAGTCGGACACTTAACTGACTGAGCCACCCAGGCGCCCTCTCCTGGTCTTTAAAAACAAGCCCCTGACTTGACCCTGTGTCTCTGTAGCCGTAGCCTGTCTCCTGTTCCCAGCTAAGCATCCCGAGCCCGTCTGTGCCACCCCAGGCCCTGTGTCTCCCGGCGGTCTACCAGACATTCCATCACTGGCCACACAGGCGGAGGCTTTCTGACCTGCTTCCTCGCCTTCTCTTGCACCCGACACCGGCCGCTACTCTGTCCCTGGACTTGTCACCTCGGCTGTCTGCACCGCTCAGCTCGGTCTCCCCCTTCTCACTTCTCCTCTTGCCACTCTCCGTGTTCCGCGTGCTCTGCTGGGTCATCGGGTCCCCACGTGTGGCCCCAACAGCCACCTGCGTGCTGACCGCTCTTAGCTTCCGTCTCTATTCTGTTCACCCCGCTGTCCCAGATGGCCCCATGCACTGTCCCGCGGCACCCTGGACGCACCGCCCGCCTAACCACCTCTCCGTCCGCGTCAGCCCTGCTCTTCCGGCGGCTTCCCTCACCACCGCACTCACTTGCAGTGAACTTGGGAATTCACCCTGGACTCCTCGCTCCCTCATCCCCCGTGTGTAGCCGCCAACTCCTAATGAGTTTACTTCCAGAATATTTTTTAAAGCCCGCTTTTCTCCATTCCCGCTCCTACTGTCCTCACGGAGGCTCTGGCTCCCTGTCACCTGCCCTTTGGCCAGCCCGCTGCTGCGCCTGCCACCGGTCCTCCTGCGCCAGGGGTCCCCTGAATTTTTCTAACGTGCAGGGGGGACCACATCGCTCCCCGCTTCAAACCTCTGGGGCTCCGGGCGCCTCGGGACGGCCGGCTCCTCCGCGAGGCGTTTCGAACCTTTCCGCCTTGTTTACTCGCCTCCGTGCCACCTGCAGACCCTGTTCATTTCCCTCTGCCTAAAACGGCCTTTCCCGCCTCCTTCAACTTTACTCATCTTCCAGAACTGCTCAGGTGATCCCTCCGGGAAGCTTTCCTTGGAAGGGTATTTCCATAGGCACAGTTACCATTGTTCTCACTGTAATGAACATGGCTCTTACCCGGTCTGCCTTTCTCACAAAATCACACATTCCTTAAGGGCAAGGACAGTGTCTGGTTTGCCTCTTGCTCCCAGAGGAACAGGGCCAGCCCAGTACAGGACACACGGGGAGCCTGTCTGAGCAGAACTACCCAGTGGTGTGGTTGCCTTGTCCTCCTCCCTGCTGCACGTGGAACGAAGCCCAGGGTCCTCAGCTGGGTTTCAAGGAAGCCTGGTGTAGCAAAAAAAACAAATAAATAAGAGACCTGGATTTGAATATTTGTCTCACCGTGGATGAATTAACTAAGAGATCTTAGATGAGTTTCTTAACCTCTCTGGGTCAGTTTCTTTATCTGTAAAATAGGAATGTTGATGTTCAAGGTTGTCGGAATGGCAGATTGTAATAATATATACAGTGCTCCTGGCTATAGTAGGTGCTTAGTAAATTCCCTCATCGTTACGGCTTTCCCTGCGCGGTCCTGCTCCACCTCGACCCCCTCCCCCAACACCCAGCCTCACAAAAGTTGTCTTGCTTCCCTGCCTTTGCTCCGTCCGTTAAGGAATGCTTTCCTCACGTCCACCAGCGTCCACTCGGTTCGGATCCTGCCTCACGGCAGGCCCCAGATCCTCCAGTTAGAAATAACCCCTTCGCTAGTTTCCAGTCCCCCATACATGTGATATTCCCAGCTGATGACCAGCTAGCGGTCTTCTAACTACCTGTAGGCGGTTCCTGGGTTGGAAGCTTCTGGAAGGCAGGGATGTTTCTTCTTAGTTTCGCAGGTCTCCGTGCTTCTGAGCACTCAGGGCCTGGAACATCCTAAATGTTAAGTGAGGGGCTGTTTACTTTGATGGGGATTGGGAGGTTGGAAAATGCTTCTTTGCCAGGTTAAACTGTTGTCGGCGTCTTAAAGGAATCAAACCCTCTGGGAACTCTGAATTCTAGCTTACCCAGCCTACTTGTCCGTAAGATTTTTTGCCAGAGGTGAACGTTCCCATTTGCAAGCAAATAAACAAGTGTCTGGAAATTAGACATCATTCTAGAAAATCCATGTCAAACACGGTGAAAAATCATCAGTCTTGAAATTAGTTTATAATGTGAAGAAAGTAAAGCCTGTTGTTTGCTCCAAGCTACAGGAAAGTGATGTGTATTTCCAATTATTTCTCAAAGGCATATTCAAAAAGGAAATTCTTTAAGTAGACTGTGCTTTGGGAAGATAATCTCATTTTGACCTGCTGAAAGGAAGCTGACACAATCTCCTCCCGCCCTTTTGTTTTAAAAAAAATTTTTTTTAACATGTATTCATTTTTGAGAGAGAGAGACAGAATGTGAGTGGGGGAGGGGCAGAGAGCAAGGGAGACACAGAATCGGAAGCAGGCTCCAGGCTCTGAGCTGTCAGCACAGAGCTCGACGCGGGGCTCGAACTCACGGACCGCGAGATTATGACCTGAGCTGAAGTGGGACGCTTCACCGACTGAGCCACCCAGGCACCCCAGCCCTTTTATTTTTACATTTTATTTATTATTTTAGAGTTTTTATCATTTAAGTAATCTCTACACCCAACATGGGTCTCAAACTCAGGACCCCAAGACCAAGAGTCGCACACTCCACCAACTGAGCCAGCCAGGCGCCCGTCATCCATCCCTTTTAAAGCGAATGGTGTTGGCCAGTAAAATCCCATCACACCCACCACAGCAAAGAGAGTCTACATAAAAAGACCGTTTCCTGTGGAAATAAGCGTCTTATTGATTGATGTATCAATCCAACCGTTAGCAGGTTAGCAATGCTGTTTGCAGACAGAGGTGTTTTAGGACCTGCTTGCACACATCTGTCACAGCCATTAAGTGGTGATTTCCCTTGGATACTGCTCATCCCCTTTCCCCCCAGACCATTGAATTCTCCATGCAAAGCCTACTCATTGAGAGAAGAAAAGCAGTCCCCTTGTGGCTGCCACCCAGGCAGGTAGCCCTGTCCAGCAGGGAGCTTATGATGTCAGAGTTTATCTAAACTCGTCTCTTGCAGCGTTCAGGGTTGCAAACTGGCCAAATTCAAACTTGTTTTTATAGGATCCAAATTTAGCAACTTGTATACAAAATGTAACGTGTAAACCTCCGTCCTATAAACTACTTCTGCCCCAGGAACATCAAGGTGGGGAGGTAGCCTGGCTGTCATCCAGCCTACTCCTGCCAGCTCAGTACCAGCAGCTGGCTCTCGGTGGGGGGGGGGGGGGGGGGGGTCCTCTTGCAAACTGGGGTTCCACATTCATAAATCTAGAAACAACCAGGAGAAATAGGTGAATGCATTACTGTGTCACATGCATGTGTGCGGATGCGTTTCTTGAGCAGAATGTGTTGGGGGTCCCCGTGGCCTGGCTGATGACTACTCTTAGTACCCGGTGCTTCCTTCTTGCAGAGCCCCAGTTTTCTCATGGCAGGTACCAGGGAGAAATTCGATCCCCTGGGAAGGGTCTGAGGAAACTACCTTTGCTTAGCAGACAAATCACGATTGGGCAAACAGCCAGGGCCAGCGTATTTCCTTTAGCCAGTGACTGATCTGAGAAGGAATCAAAGAGAATGTAACGCAGGTCTGGCCAATGAAATCTTCAGGAGAGTGTGTATTGCTGAAGTGGCTTTGCCTCCCTAATGAAAAGATACAGCCTGAAGACAAGACAGTCTTACTTCTTCCTGCCCCAAAACCAGTGTGATGGCTAGGGCTGTGGCAGCCATTTTAGGACTGTGAGGAAAGGACTAAGGGATTTGGGGTCGTTGGTCCAGCACCATGGACCTGTGAACCCACTGGTACCACGGGGCCTGTGTGAGCCATTGCACAGGTCTGTTCTTGGCATGGTGGCACAGGTCGGACTGTGAGTATTTCCCTCTGGGAACAGGGGGAGTGGGATGGAGGGCTGGCACACTAAAGGGGGTGCTGCTCTTCTGTATGCTCTTCTGTATTTTCTCTTGGTAGGTTGATGGGATATTATTTATGCTTATTTACTTATTTTGAGAGAGAGAGAGAGAGCACAAGCGGGTGAGAGGCAGAGAGAAGGAGAGAGAATCCCAAGCAGGCTTTGTGCCTTCAGTACAGAGCCCGATGCAGGACTCAAACTCACGAACGGTGAGATCATGACCTGAGCTGAGATCAAGAGTTTGATGCTTAACCAACTGAGCCACCCGGGCGCCCTGGCTTTTAAGTTTTGTAAACAGTTTTAATAATATGAAAAACTGCTATGGTAAAATCATCAAAAATGTAGAACATTTGAGTATATTGTATAATGCCAACTTCGGGGGGGGCAAGGTAGAGAAACAGTGAGGAGGTACGTAGGTCACAACAGTGCAGTTTTTTTCTGGGAACTGGGATTCTAGGCGGTGGTTTTCTTTGTTTACGTGTGTGTGGCTTTCACATAAGGGATCTTTTTCCTGATTTTTTTTTTTTATTGCAATAAAAGACAAAGCAGAAAATGTACCATCTTAGGTATTTTTAAGGGCACAGTTCAGGGGCACCGAGCACATTCACACTGCTGTGAATTCATCATCTCCAGAGCTCATCAGCTTGCAAAACAGAAACTTCCTGTTGAACAGTAAGCCCCCTGCCCGGTCCCTTCAACCCCTGGTGCTGACCGTGCACTTTCCACCTCTGTGAAGTTGACCGTTCTGGTGCCTCACGTGTGTAAGTACATTGCGCAGGGTCCTTTTGTGACCCTCCGATTTCACTTAACGTCCTGCAGATTCCTCTGTGTTGGAGCAGGGGTCAGAATTCCCTTCCTTCCTGAGGCTGAGCCGTAAGTGCCTCGTGTGGACACACCACACCCTTGTCCGTGCCGCCATGGGCACTCAGGACGCTTCCACACTTCAGCTGTGAATAATGCTGCCGCGCACATGGGTGCACAAACAAGCGTGAATTTTGTAATCAGAGGGAAAGTAGCAGCGACGCCTGGCTGGCTCTGTGGGTGGAGCACGCGACTCGTAATCTCAGAGTCGTGCGTTCAAGCCTCACGTTGGGTGCGGTGCCTACTTAAAAGAGAGCGAGGGGCACCTGGGTGGCTCAGTTGGTGAAGTGACTGACTTTGGCTCAGGTCGTGATCGAGCCCCGCATCGGGCTCTGTGCTGACAGCTCAGAGCCTGGAGCCTGCTTCCAATTCTGTGTCTCCCTCTCTCTCTACACCTTTCCCTGCTCGCTCGCTCGCTCTCTCTCTCTCGCTCTCTCTCTCTCTCTTTCAAAAATAAACATTAAAAAAAAAGAAGACAGAAAAGTAGCAAATGAAGAAAATCTTGGGGAAGCCACATCATCTATTTTGAATTTGTGCTAATTTTCCTCATCATTTCTCATTTTGTATCAGACCTCTTGAGCACTTAGCCAATAGTAACGTTTCCCTCTCTGCGGGAAGGGAAAATTAGTACCCGGACGCTTTCTCCCCGCTTGAAAGCCTGACGGCCGTGCAGGGTTAGCTGCTTTTAAGCACTCGCACCTGCTTCCCACGTTCTTCCCTCACTGGGCCTGGTCACGACTCCCGGAGAGGGCGGCCCTACGCACTCCTGCCTGTACCTCCAGGCTGTGTGGGGCTGTCGGGCTGTTTCCCCAGCCAACTGTACAGAAGGCGAAACAGCCATGAGTCTGCTCGCCAGCAACCCAGGGCTCCCGGTGGTCACCGCCCCACAGAGACCCCGGGGTTCAGGACACGCGGGGCGACCGTGTGCCAGGTGCCCTGCACCCAAGCCTCTTCAGGGCAAGGAGATGCCGTTAGAGCTCACTGACTTGCTGGAAGGGGCAGCACTTGAGTCAGAAAAGACCCTCTAACTGATGTAGTCCAAGCACTTGAGATGCCCAGGCTGGGTGTCCGTGCACCATGCTGAACCGAAAGTGCCTTTTCTGCCCTCAACCGGGTTGACGTGGCAGCCGGACCAGCACCGCTAGGCCTGAGCCGGCCCCATGGTGGTCACCTGTGCTCGGAAGCCTTTGTTGGGCCCTGCTACTCTGCCAGCTGGCTCTCGAGCCGCTCCAGGCCGTCTATGGGCACCCAGACGTACCTTGTCCCTCCCTGCCGCTCCTGCCGTCCCCGAGGTCTTCCTCCCCAGGCTCTCTCTCTGCACACTGGCCCCTTTTTTTAAAACGTTTTTTTTTTACATGTTTTTATTTTTGAGAGACAGAGTGCAAGTGGGGGAGGGGCAGAGAGCGAGGGAGACACGGAATCTGAAGCAGCTCCAGCTCTGAGCCATCAGCACAGACCCTGATGCGGGCCTCAAACCCACGAACCGTGAGCTCATGACCTGAGCTGAAGTCGGACACTTAACCGACTGAGCCACCCAGGTGCCCCTCTGCACACTGGCCCTTTAACTGGTGCCCCAGGGCCCCCAGCCAGGTCCCCCAAGTGTTCATGGTGCCGGCTCAGGCTCTGTGCTGGGGCCTCCCTCTCATCTCCGCTTGGCCTGTCTGTCTATATCCCTGTGCTACCTGAGCCCGGAGGAAGGGCCCGGGGATGCACGCTCACTAATACCACTTCCCTCTGGCAAGTCTCTGGGAGGATAGAGAATCGAAGACGAGCCTCTCTGTTGAACTGGACCAAGCTGGGGAGGGAGGTCCCGGGACCCAAGGGAAGCGGGTGGCCCCACCCTGGGTCACAGGGAGGGGTGCGTCAGGGCCGTTTCTGCCAATTAGGGCTTAAGGCAGTGACTCTGGTGAGGAGCTAGAAGCTGCTTCTGGAAGCCTGGTGTTATCTTTTACACGCACAGGGAACTGCGTAGAGTTGTGTCGTGGCCTCTGCAGCTGTGCACCCGCTGTTTCCCGTTCCCTGCGCCCGGCTCTCCCTTCCTGCTCCTTTAGTGTCCCTCTCCACATCTTGTTTTCCCTTGCTGTCCCCTTGTGTCAGCCTCCCACAGACCCTCCCTCTTGCATACGGAGGTCATGGGTGTCCATTCCACACCTGTCTGTCTGCCCGCAATAGCTTTATGTGCTATTAATAGAGCCAGCACGTGACTTATGGTTTGGAGCTTTTTTTTTTCCCCCTAGAAAAATTCCAGCCCGTTATTTTTTTCAGTCAATGGGCTTTCATTGATTTTCCTCCCCACGGATCAATGACCTTGTCCAGAAAAGCTCACCACCACCCTGTAGAAATGCAGGCCTGGGAAGGAATCCCAGAGCCTCTGAGTTCTGTTTGCAAAACTGAGCTCTGGCCCCCGAGCCCACCCTCACGCTGCTGTGTTTCATGCCCCCCCCCAACCGCCCGCCCGTGGCACACACCAAAACCGGGAACCTGCCTTCTTCCTTCCCCGTCCAGCCCGTGGACAGGCAGTGTCAGGTGTCTGGGCCTCGTGTCTCCACTCTCCCCCCACCCAGCCTGGGGCTGGGCTCCCTCTTCCATGTGCTGCTTCTGGGCAGGCCGAGACCAGAAAGGTAAAAACTCTCTCACGCTCCCTGGTCACGGGTCCTGGGTGAAAATCAGGTGCCTCCGATCAGATGCCCAACTCGGAAGGCCGATGGTAAGGGTAGGCTTTGGCATATGTGGGCACGTGCAACATGTATGTGACAGGCTGAACCTAGAACGGGAAGCGGCACTGCCCCCTCCCTGGCACCGAGGGCCATCTGTGTTGGGAACTGGGAAACAGGGCCCTCTCTGCTCGAGGCTTCCCGGGACATGTTTTCTGGGCATCGCCAGGAGAGCCGCGTGGGGCGCTCGCCACAGCAGCGGCCACACTGTTCTCTGATCTCTGTCCCCATCCCCACCTCCCCTGCTGTGCGCGCTTGGCCCCATCCCCACCTCCCCTGCTGTGCGCGCTTGGCCCTGTGGCCTTGATGGTGGCCCCCACCTTCTGACCGGGGCCCTTTTTGGCGGGTCAGCCATTCCTGGGTCCCTGGCGCATGTTTTCAGCACAGCCAGTGATTCGGTTAAGCTAACTCCTGTGCTGGCCCTTGTCCATTTGAAGTATCCGAACCTTTGTGTCCCCACCGGAGTCGTGTGTTGCAGCCTAATCCCCAGCGTGAAAGTGTGAGGATGTGGGTGCCCTTGGACGGTGATTTGGTCGCGCGGGGAGGGAACCCTCCTGAATGGGGTCCGTGCCCTTCAACACAAGGCCCCCAGGGAGGCCCTCTGCTCCTCGGGCCGTGTGAGGACACGGCAAGGGAGAGGCCTTCTGCAGCCTGGAAGAGAGCCCTCCGCAGAACCCGGGTGTTGGCACCTCGCTCTCAGACTGTGAGAAATCGTGTCTGTGGTTTGTAAGCCTCCCCGCTATGCTGCTTTGTGACAGCAGGCTGAACAGACCATCCTCCCCTCCCCCAGGTCTGGGGACCTGCTGTTTCCTCTCATTTGATTGTAAGCTCCTTGAGCGCAAGCGTTGTGTGTGGGCGGTGCCCCTATGGAGAGCTCACTCAAGGCTTGCTGGGTAGAAAGCCTGGATCAGCTTGGGCCACCCCCCCACCCCCAGCAGCACCTCTGACCACAGTGGTCTGCAGCCAGGCAGCGTCCCGAGCCTCACTTGGGAACTGGATGGAGTCGCCTCCCTGCCAGGAGCCTCTGTCTCCCCAGTTCCCAACAGGCCCTCGGCTGCAGGGAGGGGGCCGAACCCACTGAATGACCACGACCACCGTGCCACTTCCTACTTTGCATTCATCCTGCGTTGCATACGCCTGGGGTCGCTTCGAGCCTGCCGGGCCCCATCCTTACCCCAAGTTGCTGGTTGGTTTTACGAGGGGGTGGTTTTGTTTTTTTAAGGTGTGTGTGTGTGTGTGTGTGTGTGTGTGTGTGTGTGTGTGTGTGTTTTAAAGAGGTGGCAGAGGGGCAGAAAGAAGGAGAGGGAGAATCCCAAGCAGGTTCTGAGCTGTCAGCACAGAGCCCAACGTGGGCTCGAGCTCATGAATGGTGAGATGGAGACCTGAGCTGAAAACAAGAGTCGATGCTTAACCGACCGAGCCACCCACGTGCCTGGGTGTTACAAGGTTCTGATCCCACTGACAACCCAAAAACCCATCTTGGAATCAAGGAACTCTGTAGGAAGACCCAAGGTCATGGGTGTGACTCTGTCTTAAGGGCAGATTCCTAGGCAGGATCTGAGAGAAAGTACTAGGCCTTAAATGAGGCTGGACTCTAAATCAGCTTAAAAGTTGTAAAAAAAAAAAAAAAAAAATAGTACAGGCTATTTCTGGAGTGGGGCGACGGTCTCATGATTAAGGTGAGGTGAGGAAGCCGCCTGGAGCTGCAGGGGAGTGGTAAGGGGGGGCAGACGGGATGGAGGAGACCTCCCGGGGCAGTTCCTCTGCGTGGGCGTCTTCACGACGACTTGACTTCTCGGTTGGCAATAAAGACAGAGTTAAGTGGGACAAAGCATGTGAAAGGCAGGGGCCGGGCCGCCTGTGCTTGTGTGGGCGTGTGGGCCCTCGGGGCTGGGACTCCGCCTGTAGAGCCCGATTCTGCCTTCACTCTGGTTGTGGAGGGAGGTGCTGTAGGGGACCCAGTGCGCGCGCCCTGCCTCTGGTGGCCCTCTGACCAGGGCTTTGTGTGGAAGCACAGAGCTAAGCAGGGAAGGGGCAAGCTCTGACCCACGGTCAGACCGTGGGTCAGGGCTCGCATTTCTGTTTATCTCCTCTGCTAACCTCCTGTGTCCTTGGGTAGGTCCCCTCCACATTGAAATACTTATTTAATGGCATCTATGAAAAGTACCCCCCCTAAGTTACAACATGGGCCATTTCTGCTAGTTTCTACGCGGGCTTTTATCTCTAACTTACAACAGCATCCAGGGGCTCAGGACCCACGGCGGGAAGACTGCAGGATTCGGGCTCCCTCTAACCTGCTGCTATGGGTGGGGTCATCTGGCTGTGGAGGCCCTCCTCATGGACGACAGCTGTCAGTTGGGAGCCTGGTCACTAACTTACCCAGGAGCTCGTGAATGCCAGGGTCGGGGGCACCTGCCTTTCACCCTGTGCCCAGCCAGAACACGAACACGGGAAATGCGGGCAGTGGAAGCCGATCCGAACAGATGTGAGCGACAGTGGGTAGGCAGGCCGTCGCATGGAAGCCAGCTCGAGCCCGGGGCCTGACAGGTATGTGAGCAGGTGCTGTGCTGTGGACAGGTGTGGCTGCCTGCCCTGATGAGGCCTGGCAGCTGGCGAGGGGAGCTTCGCTGGGCAGTGACAGCTGGACCTCACTGGAGCCCACTCGGGATGGGGCTTAGCAGGCTGAAGTGGCTGGTAGAACCGCACTGGGGGTGCGGGAGGCAGGAAGCTGGGGTGACGCACGGAGGAGAGCAGAGTGGTGGGGGTTTGGAGCGGTGGGACGTCGTCTCCGGCGCACCTGGGCGGGTGGCCAGAGCCCAGCTGGTGCATCAACCCCGGGAGCACGGTCTCCCGGAGGCGTGGGGCAAGGGGATCCAACCCTCGTTCTTCGTCCAGAAAGGCTTCAGGGGGCTGTTGGCTGGGTGCCAGGTGCCTTTTGGGCATCCTGAGGGCTTGGGTGCTTTTCCTGCCACTTCACACGGGGGAATGATGTCAAGCAGCTGGTAGGTGGCAAAGCCAGAACTCAAACCCCACCCCTAGATGCCAACGGGCTTTTTTTTCTCTCCTGGTTTTCAGCATTACAGATAAAGCTGGCAAGGAGTAAATTGGGTTTTTTTTTTTTTTTCCTGTGGGATTGTTTTCAGGAGAACAGTTACAGGGTCAAGGCATAGGCGCATTTTCATAAATCTTGACGTATAATTTTGGAGGGCATCCACTTCTATAATGGCCAAGAGCGGTGGACCAGGCTCACCGTTAAATATCGCCTCCCCCCACATAACCACTGCTTCACCCCTAGAAACCCCTCCTGTTCTGACCTCCGCCCTCCCTTCCCCTGCAGGTGAGCCCAGAGCAGAGTTTTGTGATTAGCCCCTGAGGGTTTTAACTGGAGCTGCACTGACCTTACAAGTCACGGGGGGAGAGTGGACCTTTCCTTTCGTACTGTTCAGTCTTCCAATCTACGGTCATGGTCGATCTTGGCACTTGACTGAGGCATCTAACTCACAATGAAGTTGTGGGGTTTTTTTTTTAACTTTTTCTTTTTTTTTTCATTTTTTTAACATTTATTTATTATTGAGAGACAGACACAGAGCATGAGCAGGGGAGAGGCAGAGAGAGGGAGGAGACATAGAATCTGAAGCAGGCTCCAGGCTCTGAGCTGTCAGCACAGAGCCCGACACAGGGCTCGAACTCGCAAACTGAGAGAGATCATGACCTGAGCTGAAGTCGGTTGCTTAACCAACTGAGGCACCCAGGCATCCCTTAACTTTAAAAAAAAAAAAAAAAAAAAAGATCTCACAACCCCGAGGTCTAGAGTCACATGCTCTTCCGACTGGGCCAGCCAGGGGCCCCCACGATGGGGTTCTATGATTTTCTCCAAAGAGATCTTGGACATATTTCATTAAGGTGCCTATGTTCGATGTCTTTGTAAATGGTTGTTCTTACTTCATTTTCTTTTTTCTTTCTTTCTTTCTTTCTTTCTTTCTTTCTTTCTTTCTTTCTTTCTTTCTTTCTTTTTAAAAGAAACCAGAGACAGCCCTCACTTAGTTTTGTTTCCTAAGTACTTTACTGCCTTCCCAAACCAGTTCTCTCACTTCATTTTCTAATTGTTATAGCTTCAGTTGTTTAGGGGGGTATTTTGCATATTGATTTTTATTCCCAGCAATCTTGCCAAACTCCTGCGTGCTAGTAGCTTATCTGTTAATTCTTTGACTTTTCTATCATCTCTAAGTAATGCCAGGGTTTTTTTTCGTTTTTTGTTTTTGTTTTGTTTTGTTTTTTAGCAGTTTGGCAATTGTTTTTTTAAGTGTATTTATTTTGAGAGGGGGAGTACAAGTGGGAGAGGGGCCACTTGAGAGAGAGGAAGAGAAAGAATCCCCCGAGGGGCAGAGAGAAAAAGAGAGAGAGAGAGAGAGAGAGAAGCAGGACTCACCCGAAGCAGGGTTCAAGCTCACCCCGACGCGGGGCTCGAACTCACGTGGCCTGAGCCGAAGTCAGATGCTTAACCAACTGAGCCACCCAGGTGCCCCAATGCCAGCTTATTTATTTATTTATTTATTTTTGAGAGAGAGAGAGAGAGAGAGAGAGAGAGAGAGAGCACAAGCAGGGGAGAGGCAGAGAGAAGGGGGAGACAGAGGATGCGAAGCCGGCTCCACACTGACAGCAGAGAGCCCGACGTGGGGCTCGAACTCCCGAACCGTGAGATCATGACCTGCACCAAAGTCGGGCACTGAACCGACTGAGCCACCCAGGTGCCCCAAAATAATGCCAGTTCTGTGTCTTCCTTTTGAATCTTTCTGCTTTTTTCTCCCCCTTGCTGTATGGGCCTGACCAGGACCTCCAGTACCGTCTGACCCGTGCTGGCAGTGGGAACAGTGGGGATCTTGGTCGTGTGTCCAGGCCCGCAGGGGAACACTCGGTGCCCTGGCATTGTCTGTGATGTCATGGGGGTTTGCGATTGATCAGGGCCTTGATCAGGGCGAGGAGGTCCCTCGCGAAGGGTTTTGCTAAGGGTTCTTCTCATGAACGGATCTTCGATTGTATCTGCAACCCTAGAGAGGGTGGTATGACTTCTTTTTTTCCCCCGAAGTAGATTTTGCTGAGTTTTCCGATACGGAGCCCGACTCGCGCTCCTGGGACAAACCCGGCTTGACCGTGGCGTAGTCTCCTGCCAGCTTCAGTTCGTTCCCCGTGTGGGAATTTTGCGTCCGTGTCCACAAGTGAGACTGCCCTGTGCTTTTCTCTCTCTCATTTCCTGTATCAGGTTTTGCCGTCAAGGTTATGACTGCCTCACAGACGAACTGGAACTGGGCACTTCCCTCTTTCTCTGTGTTCCGCGTTTACCCAAGGCGGGAGCTCTTTGCTCCCTCAACGCATCTGAGAACCCCGGGTGGGGCCTTCGGGGCCGGAGTCTGCTCTGTGGGAAGGTCCGCTCCGGCTCAGCGCTCTCTTCGGGAAACCACATTCCTTCCTTCCCATTCTGTCGGACCACGCCACCTGCCCACCCTCCCTCTGCTCTGCCCCACACAGCTTGTGGCACACCTGGGCTTCCTGTCTCAGGGCTTCCGTCCACGCAGATCGCTACCAAAGACTGCCCTCCCTGGGCCCTTCACGACACTGAGGCCACCGCTTTCAGCGAGCTTGGGCCCCCTTTCTCCTGGGCTCTCTGTGTCTGCCTGTTATCAAAACTGCTTTGCGTTGGGGCGCCTGGGTGGCTTAGTCAGTTGAGTCCGACTTCAGCTCGGGTCATGATCTCACGGTTCGTGGGTTTGAGCCCCGCATCAGACTCTCTGCTGTGAGCCTGGAGCCCGCTTCGGATCCTCTGTCCCCCTCTCTTTCTGCCCCTTCCCCACTCACTCTCTAAATAAACAAACAAACAAACAAACAAACATGTAAAAAATAGTATCTTGGGCTCCTGGGTGGCTCAGTCGGTTGAGCGTCCGACTTTGGCCCAGGTCATGATCTCACGGTTCGTGAGTTTGAGCCCCCCGTCAGGCTCTGTGCTGACAGCTCAAAGCCTGGAGCCCGCTTCAGATTCTGTGTCTCCTCTCTCTGCCCATCCCCCACTTGTGCTCTGTCTCTGAATGAATGAATGAATGAATCTTGGGCGCCTGGGTGGCTCCTGGGTCGGTTGAGCATCCAACTTCGGCTCAGGTCATGATCTCGCCGTCTGTGAGTTCGAGCCCCGCATCGGGCTCTGTGCTGACAGCTCAGAGCCTGGAGCCTGCTTCAGATTCTGTGTCTCCCTCTCTCTCTCTGCCCCTCCCCTGCTGGCCCTCTGTCTTTCTCTCTCTTAAAAAGTAAACATTAAAAAATATTTTTTAATATCTTAAAAAAACGCTTTGCATGGAATTATTCTGTCCTCAAGTGGGTCTTCCCAGAGGGCAGGCATATGTTCTAGTTGTTCACTTGGTCAACAGACAGGTCCAGGGGCGCCTAGGTGGCTCAGTCAGTTGACCACCTGACTCTTGCTTTCGGCTCAGGTCATGATGTCGCGGTTTGTGAGTTCGATCCCCGCTTCAGGCTCTGCGCTGACAGTGTGGAGCCTCCTCTGGATTCTCTCCCTCTCTCTGTCTCTCTCTTTCTCTGCCCCTCCCCCACTCTTGCTCTCTCTAAATAAATAAATAAACTTTAAAATGTCTGTATAATGGGTAGAGTTGTGGGTCCTGTGTCCTGGCTTCGGGGCCCAAGTTTTTCACTTTTCTTACTACATACATCTTACTGTGGGAACACAGAAATGTGCATTCTGTCCTCCACCTCAGTATCACACCAGACCTGCTCTACCCAGTGCCTTCACGGGCCATGGCGGCCACAGACCCTGCTGGGGAGTCCAGAGGCCTGGGTTCTAGTGGCCGGGCCATCAACTCACTGTGTGACCTCAGACTAGTCACTTGGCCTCTCTGGGCCTCAGTCCCCACATCTGTAACAATGCTGGGATTTGGTCATACCACGAGGGGCCTGAAGGATCCCTTTCTGTTGAGGGCCCTTGGACCTCTGCCTGGCTCAGAACCCAGAGCTCTGCAGCTTTGGACAGATGGGGGAGTGGGGCTGGGGCTGTGCTGCCTGAGCGCTGGCACTCTGCAGGACATCTGGAGACCTCTGTCCTCTTTCCCGCTCGGCCTCCTTGCCTGCATCACCGGGAAGTGGGAGAGTGACACAGAGGGTGTGCTCGGATCTCCTGGTACACTGGGGCTATAGCCTCGAAGTTCAGGGTTTGGGGCTGTGCTAGATGGCCCCGGGAGGGGGATGTGCCTGGCAGCCTCCCTTCCTGACAGGCCCCACTGGGTCTCTGTGCTCCGTGGGCTGGGTGGCCAGTCCTTACAGCTCTCCTGTCCCTGGCAGTGTGCCCCTCCCTGCCTGCTGGCTCTCACCCCACCCCAGTGGCTTGCCCTCTCTCTAAATTAGGCACCTTTGACCTTTGCATGCCATGGACCCCTGAGGCCGACTGGAGAAGCATATGAACTCCTCAAAACAATATCTTTATTTCTATTTCTTTAAGTTATTTATTGATTTTAGTCATCTCTGTGGCCCAACATGGGGCTCAAACTCAAGACCCTGAGATCAAGCGTCACATGCTCTTCTGACTGAGCCCAGCCAGGTGTTCCCCAAGAGATTTTATTTTATTTTATTTTATTTTATTTTATTTTATTTTATTTTATTTTACTTTATTTTATTTATTTTATTTATTTTATTTTACTTTATTTTATTTATTTTATTTTATTTTATTTTATTTTATTTTATTTTTATTTATTTTGAGAGAGAGCATGAGTGGAGGAAGAGGTAGAGAGGGGAGAGAGAGAGAGAGAGAGAGAGAGAGAGAGAGAGACAGAAAGAATCCCAAGCAGGCTGACCTGAGTCAAAATCCAGAGTTGGACACTTAACCTACTGGGCCACCCAGGTGCCCTCCAAAACAGTATTTTTAAATAAGTACATGGAGGAGACCAATCATGTAGAAAAGCAATTCATAAAAGTTTTAAATACATGTGGAATGGAGTAGTGTATTTATTAACATTAAATAGCAATACCAAAGCTGCAAGTCTAAACTTTATCATTTTGGGGGCGCCTAGGTGGCTCAGTCGGTTGAGCATCTGACTTTGGCTCAGGTCATGATCACACAGTTTGTGGGTTCGTGCCCCACATCGGGCTCTGTGCTGACAGCTCAGAGCCTGGAACCTGCTTCAGATTCTGTGTCCCCCTCTCTCTCTGCCCTCCCACTCACACTCTGTCTCTCTCTCTCGCTCAAAAACAAATAAACATTAAAAAAAATTTTTTAATAAATAAAATTTATCATTTTGAAGTAGCAGTGTAAATGATATTTAGAGATTTTTGATTCAGTTGAAATGTGACTTGAGGGGCACCTGGGTGGCTCAGTCGGTTGAGCGTCCGACTTCTGCTCGGGTCACGATCTCACAGTTCATGAGTTCGAGCCCCGCGTCGGGCTCTCTGGTGGCAGCTCAGAGCCTGGACCCTGCTTGGGATTCGGTGTCTCCCTCTCTCTCTGCCCCTCCCTGCCCATGCTCTGTCTTTTTCCCTCTCTGTCTCTCAAAAATAAATAAATGTAAAAAAAAAAAAAATTTTTTTTTAAGTGATTTGAAAATGTCTGGATTTCTGTTGGTGAGAAAGTCACCGCTGAGGTTTGTGGCCCCCGTTCCTAACTGACAGGAAAGTAAATATCAGAGGTGGGTAAAAATGAGGATGTAAGTTTTTTTCTGTCCAATTTCGGAAACCCCAGGCTCCCATCCTCTGGCCTCCCTTTCCCCAGGGTTCTCTGTGGACCCCGGGTTGAGAGCCCCTGCTCTGGGTAATACAGTTGTTCAAGAGGAACCAAGACAGAAGTAGGTGAGGTGAGGGGCAGAGAAGGAAAGTGTGGTTGACTGCGTGGGTCTCTTTAAAAGGAAGGGACCGGGCCAGTTTTGATGCTTCTGGGCCTTTGTACATGCTGTTCTTTCTGCCAGGCTTTCCCATCCCCTGCCCCATCTGCCACCTCTAACTCCAGTGTCTCCTTCAAAGCCCTCCATCTGTCCCACCCACAGCACGTGGTCCCCCTCACTCTCGCCCCCCACCCCCCAGTGTCTGCTCAGAGCATGTGCAGTGAGCTCAGGTGTTTGCATGCTAGACTGACCCCGGCAAAGGCTGGCGCTGCTCCGTCTCTGGGTCGCCAGGGCCCCGCTCAACACCGGTGCTCAGTGTTGGTGGAATCAATTTGTGAATGAGTGAGTGCGTGAGTCAATGAATGAAAGAATGAATGATAAAGTCATGCCCTGCTGCGCTCCTTAAGTTGTTTTTTTTTTTTTTTAAGGTTTATTTATTTTTGAGAAAGTGTGAGCTGCGGAGGGACAGAGAAAGAGGGAGACAGAGGATCCAAAGGGGGCCCTGGGCTGACAGCAGCGAGCCCGACGCGGGGCTCGAACCCACGAACCACAAGATCGTGACCTGAGCGGAAGTCAGACACTCAACCGACTGAGCCCCCCAGGCGCCCCTGGGTTCTTTAAGCCCTTGCCAGCAGCAGGAGCACCTTGCCGGGCTCCCATTTCAGAGAGGACTGCTTGCAGCAATGTGTTACCTTCCTCATATCTTTCGAAAAAAAAAAAAAATTATTTTTTTTTAAAGCAGATTAAAACAATGCGTAACAGCGATGGAATATTATTTGGCCATAAAAAGGAATGAAGTATTGATTCATGCTACAGTATAGAGGAACCTTGACCACGTGATGCCTGGTGAGAGATGCCAGCCACAGAAGGCCACAGGTTAGGTGATCCCATTTATATGAAAAGTCCGGAATTAGCAAATCTAAAGAGACAGCAGATTAACTGAGCTAAATCCTCATCTCTCAGCTGCAGGCAGTCACTGGATCGTTTCTAAAGGCAAAAAAATCAGCAACTGTCAGCATAAGCCTGTCACACGTGTAAAGATGACAGCCAGAAAAAACATTTAGAAGAGTGCACTGTCTGCTTCTGAGGGGGAGAACCCAGGCTGGGCGGAGCAGGAACAGGGGACTGCTGTTTGCCATTCCAAGCCTTAGAGTTCTAGTTGTTCTCTAAAAATGTGTACCTATTATTCAATTGGAAATGAAAGCTAAAGCAAGAAGAGAGGAAGAAAATGGAGAAATGGAGGATCAGAGGGGTGAAGTCACTTGCCCGCTGTCACACAGGATTCAGAGCTGAGCCTCTCTGAGTTCCGGCTCACTATGGAGGGGGCGCCCCGCGGCCCCACTGGCCTGATGGTGGGGGCGGGCGGCAGGCCGTCTGCACAGAGGGACCAGCCTCTGATGAAGCAGGCTATTTTCACTCTCAGATGTTGCTGAAGTGAGAGGCATTCATGTCGACAAGCCTTTTTGAAACCAAAAGGCCCTTTTCACAATCTGACCTTGCAGGCTGGGTGCTGGGGGTTCCATGTCCTCCAAAGCCCCAGCTCGATGCCAGCAAATCAGCAGAGTAGTCCCTCAGTAGACTGCACTTTTTTGCGAGCCCACTGATAAGCTGTTCTTTGAGGGCAGCCATAAATGTGTCAGGCAGAGGGGCTGGATTTGAATTCATGTCTCGGTATGTGCTTGTCCTCAGGACTCGGTCGGGGCCGGTGCTCAGCAAGATTCGGTCTGGAAAGTAGGCATGGGCCCTGACAATGTGATGGAGGCAGGCCTGGGTGGATCCAGTAGAGAGCAGCACGTGCAAAGGCCCGGGGGCCTTGGTGTGGGAGCTGACATGGGTCAGTGTAGTTGGAGAAGGGGTTGGGGGTGGCAGTTGAAGAGATGGGGTTGAGGGGACAGCAGAGCTTTGAGGGCCCTTCAGGGTGCCCATGCAGTCACTGGACAGTAGTGGAGGCTCGTGCGTGTCCTGAGCACACACCCGCACTCACCTCCCCCAAGTCCTCTTCCCTTTTCAGTCTACTCCAGGCCCTGACCCTCCCTTAGAGGGACTGTCCATCAGTTTTCCCCAGCAGAGACCCCAGGCCCAGGCTGCCTGGCAAAGCGGTGTCCACAACCAGCCAGTCCTGCCCCTGACCAGTGTAGCTGAGGAACCCTGGGCCAGCCATTCAGTTTCTTGGCCTTCCCTGACTCCCCAGGAAGAGGGGACCCCAGTTCCTCACTTCCAGGGCTATCACATAACTGAATGTCAGTCAGCCAGCCCTACGACAGTGCCTGGAGTGGGGCCTGGGACTCAGATGATGGGATGTTAGTTCCTTAGCCATCATCTCTCTCCTTGGTTCGTATCAACACAGGGGCATCAATACAGGGGCTAAGTGCCTACTATGTACCTACTATGTACTATGTACCCCTGCTTGGGACAGGGAGATACAGAGATGAAAGATCATGGGGTGTAGACAGCAGGCCAGCCGCCCAGGGCAGGGTGGTCCGTGCAGGGAAAAAGGAAGACCCTAGGATCTGCACAAACCCCCAACGGAACCTTAACCCTGTGCCAGCCCGGGTCTGGAAAGATCAGCCAGAGAAAGCCAGGAGGAGTGGGGGGAAGGGCAGGCTAAGCAGAGGACACAGGCTGGGTCTAAGGTCTGGGGTTGGAGGGAGCAGGTGGCAGAGGGCCAGGGTAGCTGGAGTGAAAGCTGGAGGGAAATTCAAGGCCAGAGGAGTGACCCTGAGGCCGCAGGGCCCAGATCCGCAGAGTCTGGGGCCTGACAAGGATTCGTGCCTTTATCCTCCCAAAAGCCAGATTTGTGCCTTTATCCCCCAAAAAGCCACTCTGGGGGTTGAAAACTTTGCTCCAGCCGCTGGGTGGGGAAGGGAGGCGGGAGCACCGGCTCCAAGGCGCTGGAGCCTGCGGTCTCGGCGAGGCCCCCAGCGGCTCAGCTCTGCTCTCTCAGCACCGATGTGGGCGGACCCATCAGCCCCGCCGCCCCGCCCACAGCCCGGCGGCGAGACCCCGCCTCCCCCGCTGGTTGGTCGGGACGGGGACACCTGATCCGGGGTAGCCAATCGCCGCGCTGGGTTCTAGAGCCACCCGCGTCGACCCGGCGGCGGCGCAGCTAGCCGCGGACCGAAGCGCCAGCAGGGGGCGGCACAGGGCGCGTCGGGCCACCGGAGCGCACCGATTCCGAATGCCCGGCCGGTCGGCGATCAGCCATCCTGGGATGTCCACTTGGCTGAATGACCAGTTCCTACGGACTTCCTGTGACGTGTGTTCTCCCAGGCCATGCGGCGTCCCCGGGCCGCGATCGTTTCTCGTAGGGTCTGGCACGTAGTCCCCGCCCCACCCATTCCCTGAGAAGCCTCAGCTCCTGGCCTCTGAGGGTCGCGGGGCCTGCCGGGGGCGGTTGGAATTACGAGTCCCTTCTCCTCCCGCGTAACGCTCCACCCCCTTTGTGAGGTCCCGACCTGCACGCCGCTTCCTCCAGGAAGCCTTCCCTGCTGCCCGGGCACTGGACTCTCCGGCATTCCAGGGCCCCCTCGCTACTCTCCCGGCCTGGAAGTATCGTTCTCTAGGGACGTTTCTCCCAGAGGGCTCTTCCTGGACAGGGGCCCCTCCCTAGCTGCAGCCCCAGGCTCCTTGGGGGCCCATCAGGGCGAGGTAAAGGGCGGAAGTTGGCCAGGACCACCTCTCCTCGCTTACTCTCGAGCTCCTGGGGGGGGCGGGGTAGATGCAGCTGGAGAAGCCCCTGGCGTTGCCGGCGGCGCCTTGTGAGGTGTGCAGGCTGGGAGGCAGGGATGCGCCCCCTGGCCTCTCCGACCCGCGGGGCACCCTTGAGCGGCCTGCACCCTTCAGGCAGTGGCAGGGGAGGGAGGTGCTCCTTAGCGTCCAAGGGGGGGACCCTCGGCACCCAGGGTTCAACCCACGGAAATAGCATGCATCTTAGCGCCCAGAAGAAGCCAACGCGCCAGGACCCGGGCAGAGCGCAGCTTCGGGAAAACAGACTCTCCGGGGGGGGTAGCATGTCCTGCTGCGGAGGCCGCTCGCCCCCGTGGCAACAAGGGCTTTGCCAAAGCCTGGGACGCCAAATCGGACCTTACTGATTTGTCCCGGATGGCCTCTGGCGCTGTCGAAGGGCAGCTCAAAAGGCACCAAAGGGTGTGCAGTGAAAAGTTTGCCCCAGTTATCTTTTCCTTTAGTGAATTTGTATGTTATTCCTTGTTTTACATTTTTTTATTTTTATTTTTTAACTTTTATTTATTTTGAGAGAGAGAGAGCATGAGCAGGGGAGGGGCAGAGAGAGGGAGAGAGAATCCCAAGCAGGCTCCATGTTGTCAGCGCAGAACCCCATGCGGGGCTCCAACTCACCAACCCTGACATCACGGCCTGAGCTGAACTCGAGTCCCACGCTTAACAGATTGAGCCAGCCAGGCACTCCTTATTCCTTTCTTCTTCTGACCAGACCAGTTACTGACTTAGCTGTTTAAAATTAAAAAAAAAAAAAAAAAAAAAAAAAAAAAATATATATATATATATATATATATATATATATATATACATACCTACTGGATTTATTTTATTTTACTTTTAAATGTTTATTTATTTTTGAGAGAGAGACAGAGTGTGAGCAGGGAGGGCAGAGAGAGGGAGACACAGAATCGGAAGCAGGCTCCAGGCTCTGAGCTGTCAGCACAGAGCCGGATGTGGGGCTCGAGCCCACAAATGATGAGACCATGACCTGAGCCGAAGTCGGACGCTTAACCGGCTGAGCCACTCATATTCATCATTATAAAATGCTCCTCTTGGGGCACGTGGGTGGTTCAGTTGGTTAAGCATCTGACTTCAGCTCAGGTCATGATCTCAGGGTTTGTGAGTTCTAGCCCCGCATCAGGCTCTCTGCTGCCAGCACAGAGCCTTCTTCGGATCCTCTGTCTCCCTCCCTTTCTGCTGCTCCTTCCCTGTTCGTGCTCTGCCTCAAGAATAAACCTTTAAGAAAATTAAAATAAAGTGCTCCTCTTGACTTCAAACAATATTTTGCCTTGAACTTGACCCCTGCTTTCTGTTTGTTGACATTGCCTGTTACCCCTTGCACCATCCTTGTATTTTCGTTCTGAGTCTTCTTGTTTGGGGAGTGTCTCTTGCCTCCAGCTTAAGGCTGAATGTGAACCATCTGCCCGGCATTTCCTTTTACAGATGAGTTAACCCACTTGCATATATCAATGTGACAAATCTATCTCAGTCCCAATTAAGTCAATTTATTTGATGCTTTCTATTTTTGTAGGTTATAAAATATTTGCTTAATTTGGGGACAAGCGTTTCTTTTGGCGTCTTAGAAATTTGGTAGCTGCGTACCTATGGTTACCTTTATAATTTTATATAACACACTTCATCATTCATTTCCCCGAAGATTATCTATTGACTCCCAAGTATGAGTAATGACATGATGATGTTTTTTCTTCTTTCTTCCTCCTTCCTTCCACAATCCTTATTGCAATACAATCTTAAGTGGAAACCAACATCATATATTCCATATATACAGCTTCGGTCCTAAGGTGTCACAATTTTCAGATGCTCCCTTGGTGTAGTAACAGCTTTTTGAATGAAAATAAAGCTCGGTCCCATCCCACATTCCCTACAGAGGGCCAACAGTGGCCATGCTTGAGATGGAATTCAAGGGCATCTTGATTTTCTTCTCTCTGAGCCCCGTGTCCCTATGTCCCTGCCTAGGCCACCCGGCAGATCCTTGTCCTCCCTGCCTCCGCTTGGAGGAGGCGTCTGGTGCCCTGACCAGGGGTCACAGCCGTGAGTGTCTCAGCAGAGCCACCCACTGCTGGAGGGGCCTGGGGTGTGTCCCGGATTTCAGGTGGCCCAAAGCTCTGTGCCTAGGCAGATGACGTCAGATCCATCCCGCCCTAATGCTCCTCTCTTCTGATCCAGGCATCGCTGGCTGACACCAGCTCAAAAGCAGACCATGTTTGGCATCATCTTATTAAAGCATTCTGGACCTTTCTCAGGACCCCAGAGTTCCGGGAAGAACCCAACATTCCCTGGTGCCAGCCTGTGGCTGTGCCAGTCACATCCGCCCTGCTGAGCCTCCTCTAGCTCCTATGTACCAGCCCAACCTGGGCACCCCTATCCTGACCACATCTTGTACTCTCCTCTCTCCAGCCCTTTGCTCCTGCTGTTTCTTCCACCTGGGCTGCTGTCCCTCCAGTTTTTGCTGGTCGAAACCTCATCCATCCTTAAGGTTCAGCCTGCGCACGCGTCCTGTGGCTATCAGGCCCCTCCTTCTCTGGCTCCTCGTAGCCTGGCCATGGTAGCCGGCCCTGGGGCGCTCGGGAAGCTCACGCTCATCTTCTGACTCACATCTCTGTCTCCCCTCCCAGAGCTGGGGTGGCCACAGAACTTTCTGGGAAGAGCTTTGGAGTCAGACAAGACCGGCTTCCGCGGAGCTGCAGTCTCGGTGGTTGTGAAACGGGGGTATCGATGATCATTCGCCACCGTGAGGAAGCGTGGAGGGAGCTGCCACCCGGAGCCCGGGCACCCGTCACGGCGCTGCCCTGTGCTCGGCCCTGGGGACACAGCAGTGGAGACAGCCCTGCCTGCCAGCATGGAAGCGGCTTGAGCTAACATTAACACTAGCGGTCTGTTATTATAGTAGCTTTATTGGTGTATTTACATTAAAGCACAAAATCTTGGGGCGCCTGGGGGGCTCTGTCGGTTGAGCGTCCGACTTCGGCTCAGGTCACGATCTCTCAGTTCGTGAGTTCGAACCTTGTGTCGGGCTCTGTGCTGACAGCTCAGAGCCTAGAGCCTCTTTGGATTCTGTGTCTCCCTCTCTCTCCGCCCCTCCCTGCTCGCTCTCTGTCTGTCTCTCTCAAAAATCAATAAACATTTAAAAAAATTAAAGTACAAAATCTTTGTGAGTGACCGGATGAATGTTCCCATATGTCCACACTGTGGCTCCGTGCGGATCGAGTCATAGCACCTTCCAGTCCCCCAGGAGCCTCCACCGAGGGCAGCTACTGTTTTGACCTTTACCTCTACAGATTAATTTTTTAATCTAAATGGAATCATGCAGTATGTGGTCTCTTGGATCTAGCTTGTTTGGCTCAACATTACTATATATTATTATCTATATGTTGTAATAACAGTATGTCTGTGTCGCTCCCCCTGAGGCCTGACACGTGGCAAATGGTTGGTTAATAGAGTCCTGGTTGAGGGAACTTGACCCGTTGAGCGTTTATCTTGTACACTAGAATGTGACGTGAACCAAATCCATTGTTGGAAAAGGCACACGAGATAGAAGTTGGGACAGCAGAGTTCATTTTCCAAGGAGTGCCTTTTACAGGCCACTGATATCTGTGGTTTGGCCTGGCTGTTTGTAAATGCCCCTGGCAGCCTCCTGAGGTCACCTCGGGCTGGTGGCTGTGATCTGCCCTTAGGGTCACTGGGCCTGGCCCTCCTCTCCTCCCTGGCCCATCCTGGAGAGGTGCCTGCTCCTTGCCTGGGCTTGGCATCTCTACCTGTCAGGGGCTCTCGTCCTCTGTGGTCCAGAGTGGGCACCCAGGAGGCGAGACACGCGAGGGCCCCTGGGTTTGATCTCGGAGGAAGAAAACATCCACTCGTCCTGCTCCAAGGCCCCTAAGTAGAAATCTCTGGGTTGATGGCAGCCCAGAGGCTCATAGGGGGTGGATTCCCAACGGTCCCCATGTCGTTCCTGGAGGGACAGGCCATGGCGCTCTTCCTAGCATCTATTCCACAGCTGGAAAACCAAGGCTCCGAGGGCAGGCTGAGTCTTTATTCGGTTGGTGGGTGAGGAATACACTCGGTCTGCACCTATTATGTGCCTACCGTGTGCCCTGTGTTGGCACTGAAAACCCAGAGGTAAGACAACCTGTCTCAGCCGAGGGGAGCCATGCTCAGGAGAGGTCTGGGAAAGCTTCAGCTTTGAAGCATGGGACCTCTGCTGGGCCCAGGTAAGGGCACTCCAGGCAGAGGAACTTCCCAAGCAAAGGCATCCCCGTGTGAAAGGTACTGGGCTACACTGGTGAGCAGAGCATTGAGGACAGAGGTTCGGCTCAAGCCGGTCAAAGACCCTGCTTGGGGGTGGTGATGGTGAATGCTGAGGTTCCTTTTGGGGCAGGTGCAGGACCGCAGCTCTAGGCTCTCCCTCCCGCCCTCTGTGTGACCCTGTGTGCCCCACAATACACCCTTCTCTGTGGCAGATGGATGAACGGGGGGGGGGGGGTGTGCAATGAGCCAGTGAGTGGGGTTTAAAAGCAGTCAGGGCCAGGTAGGCAGACGGGGTTGAATGAGTCAGGCCCCTAGGGCCCCGAGGTGATTTTTTTTTTAAGTTTACTTATTTATTTTTGAGAGAGAGAGCACGTGAGCGGGGAAGGAGTGGGAAGTGAGAGGGAGAGAGAGAATCCCAAGCAGGCTCTACGCGGTCAGCACAGAGCCCGATGCAGGGCTCGAACCCGTGAACCTCGAGATCACAACCTGAGCCAAAGTCAGACGCTTAACCAACTGAGCCATGCAGGCGCCCGTCATGAGGTAATTGCCTCAGCACAAGGATTAGTCCTGGGCATGCTATTTGTTCTTGCCTCCTGGAGCGGACCCTTCCTGCACTCCACTCTCCAGGGCAGCCAGTCTCTGGTTCAATCAGTGACCAACAGGCTGGATGTACCTGTCTCTTTCAAGGTCTCAGTTGCAATCCCCTGTTTGCCTTTGCTCTTTGCAGAGGTGTAAGTGTCACTGACCCAACCCCCTGCCAAGCCGGCCCACCCAGGAAGAAATGTTCAAGGAGGATCCACTCTTGGATGGATTTGTTTTACAGGACTTTTTTCTTTGTGTGTTTTTTAAAATTTACATCCAAGTTAGTTGGCATATGGTGCAATAATGATTTCAGGAGTAGACTCCAGTGATTCATCCCCTACGTGTAACACCCAGGGCTCATCCCAGCAAGTGTCCTCCTTAATGCCCCTTGCCCTTTCAGACCATCCCCCCACCCACAACCCCTCCAGCAACCCTCAGTTTGTTCTCTGTATTTAAGAGTCTCTTCTGTTTTGTCCCCCTCCTTGTTTTTATATTATTTTTGCTTCCCTTCCCTTAGGTTTATCTGTTTTGTATCTTAAATTCCTCATATGACTGAAATCATATGATATTTGTCTTTCTCGGACTAATTTCGCTTAGCATAATACCCTCCAGCTCCACCCACCTAGTTGCAAATGGCAAGATTTCATTCTGATTGCCGAGTAATACTCCATTGTGTGTGTGTGTGTGTGTGTGTGTGTGTGTGTGATACACACACCACATCTTTATCCATTCATCCATCGATGGACATTTGGGCTCTTGCCATACTTGGGCTATTGTTGTTCGTGCTGCTATAAACATGGGGGTGCATGTGCCCCTTGGAAACAGCACACCTGTATCCCATGGATAAATGCCTAAGAGTGCCATTGCTGCGTGGTAGGGTAGTTCTATTTTTAGTTTTTTGAGGACCCTCCATACTGTTTTCCAGAGTGGCTGCACCAGTTTGCGTTCCCACCAACAACGCAAAAGAGATCCTCTGTCTCCGCATCCTCGCCAACATCTGTTGTTGCCTGAGTTCATGTGAGCCGTTCTGACAGGTGTGAGGTGGTATCTCCTTGTGGTTTTGATTTGTATTTCCCTGATGATGTTTTTCAGGACTTCTATTTTGATTTTTTTATTTAAAAAAATTTTTTTAACATTTATTTGTTCTTGAGAGACAGAGGCAGAGCATGAACAGGGGAGAGAGAGAGAGAGAGAGAGAGAATGAGAATGAATCCAAAGCAGGCTCCCGGCTCTGAGCTGTTTGTCAGCCCAGAGCCCGACGCTGGACCTGAACGCGCGAACCGCGAGATCACAACCTGCGCCGAAGTCTGACGCCCGACCGACTGAGCCGCCCAGGCGCCCCTTTTCCAGGACTTTTAATGGTCCTCCCTAGTGGCCGCATCTCATGTCCACATCGCCTTCCACCTCCCAGCCCCTAGACACCCTCCCAAGCCTCATGCGAGGGCTGTTCCCCACCCAGGAACACAGCATCTGGCTCCTTCCCCCCGCAGGCCTTTCCTCTGCTGGGCATCTCTTTTCCCTTTTTCTCTCCGGTCAGGAACTCTCTCTTCCCTGTCTTTAGAGGCCTGAACCCACGAACCCACCCACACCTTCCGAATTCGCCCGACCCCAACCCCAAGCCATGGCACGGCCTCAGACACCAGCAAGCAATTCTCCCCTCTACCGCCCCCACCACCCGGATGGGTGCACAGCGCCCTGACTGTGTCCCAGGGTGGGGACGGGGCGGGGAGGTGGGTGTTGCCCCCACTCTAGCGGACCTACGGACTGGCGGAAAAGAGGTTAAAATAAGAATTTCAAAAGCCAGAATTTCTCTGCCCCTCCTTTGGCCTCGCGGCCGCCGGGGGGTGAGGGGGGTGGGGGGGTGGGGGGTGGGGGATGGGATGGGGGCCCCTGGGGGGGTGGGGGGTGGGGGGGGGATGGGGGCCCCTGAGCACCGCTGCGGTTCCCTCCGGCTACAGGCACGTCAGGGCCCCAGGAGAGCCCCAGGGACGGAAAGAGGGGTAGGTTCCTGGGCAATGCTTCTGGGTCAAACCGCTTCGCAAAGGCCCGGGGGCGGTCTCCACCCCGGTGCAGGAGGCAGCGCTGCGGACCTCCTGCCGGCAGGGGGCGCGGTGCAGGAATCGGAGGAGGGCGAGTCTCCGGGATGCTCGCCCCGAGGGAGGGGGACGCTAATTTTAAAACATGAATTAGATATCTTTTATTTTTTTTTTAATGATCCATGCTTGTGAAACAGAGCAGAGCAGCTTGTAAAACAACCACCCTGACCTCACGGCCTCACCTTCAGGAAGTAATCCCTGCCTCGGGGTTGGGCGCATCCTTCCAGGTTTTCTCCAGAGCATTTATTTGCTGAGACACAACGAAGGCTCACACGGATATCACCACACTGGCAGACGTGTATACACACACGCACACACACACACACACACACACCCCATGGGAACACTTGGATCCCTAAAGAGACTGGTCAGAATAGTCCATGCTGTGGGTGTATTTATGCAGACACGTCTCCAGTGATGAATCGACACACACACAGTTTATTTTTGCAAGTTTCCCCGGCTCTCCTCCTGCCACGCCATCGACAGGCATTCCACATTTCCATCCCATCTTTCACGCTGTGGGCGACGAGCCTGCTGAAGCTGCAAAACGCAAGGCGGCTGATGACACATTGCCAGGGCTGTTTGGTGGGGGAGATGGGGTGTCCTGGGCGTGTGCGTGGGATACACTCACGCCTTGGGATTCAGGAAGATGTGAGGATGCCAGGGCAAAGCCCTCCAGGGGAGAAGTCAGAGATCAGCGGCTCGCAGAGGCTGGCCCTTGACCTTCGTAAGGGACATACCTGAGGCCTTTGGGGCCCTCCGGATTTGTGTCAGCCACACACATTGATTATCCCCTGCAAATGCAATCACGTTGAACTGAGACCCCTAAGGAGAGGCCTTTCCCATGTCCAGGGTCATCTGAACAGGTGGGGCCCCACCCACTCTGCCCGAAATCCCACATTACCCTCCACTCTGTTGAGTTCCAGGGGGTTTTCCTCTTCAAACCCAATCTACTCCAAGGGGGCCGTGACCCGAACCCCAACAGGGTCCATGCGTGGGGCTGAGTGGTTGACACTAACTTCCACGGTGAGTTGGTGCATCGGGTGGGGGGACCCCGGCGTCTTCCTGCCTCCCTGCCAGCATTTCAACCGTCAGCCTCCTCTGTCCCCGGGCCAGCTCCACGGACCTCAGCATGGAAAGCGTTTCCACTGGGTGGGGCCGGCAGCATCCCACACACCATCTGAACGGGTCCCTGCAGACCGTCGGGTCCAGGAGCCCGCCCTGTGGAGGTGAATCCTGATGAGGCCCACGGACGGGTGGCAGGAGGGGACGGAGTCTGCAGTGTGCCAACCCCAGGCCGCTCCAGCGCCTGGCTGCCACACTGTTACACCTGGGCCTGGGCTGGGGAGCCAGCCCTGAGAACCACGAACATTCTAGAGCTTGGATCTGGAAGCCCCAGCTCCGTGGACATCCATATCCTGGAGGAATGCCCACGAGCCAGACAGGCTTCTAACTGGGCCTGTGTCTCCACGGTGAAACGGGACAGTGAGGACTCCCAGCTCACAGAAGGACAAGAATTGTCACTGTTAACCCAGGGTGGCCCCAGCCTGGATCTGGAGGAGGGCTTGACTTCTGGCTTGGAGCTGATGCCTGCCAGACGGGCTGATACCATGTTCCAGGCTCCAGATGTCAACACCCGTTTGTGTTTGTGTGTGGTGTGCAGTTGAAACCCCCCACCCCCACCCCGAAACGGGGCCGACTTCTCCGACCGGTTTTTATTTTGTCCTTAAGGCACACATCTGAAAATGACATAACCAAAGAGGTGTCAGGGATTAAACCTGAGGGCCAGGCTGTCTGCCGGGCAACCTCCCCGGCCCGATAGAGGAGACCTCTGGTGATCTGGTGAGTTTCACCGGGCAGCTGATAACTTCCTACAAGGTCCCAAGTGCGCTCCCGGCCGCAGCAGCCTGGTTCTCCCTGCTGACCCCTGCTGATGACCGAGGGGCTATGTGCCAGGAGTACAGAGGTAGTGCCTGCTGCCTGGGCATGAGAAACTGGAGACGAGGCGGGTGAGCGGGATAAGAAATGTGGGGACACAGGGAAGCGTGGGGATGGGCGTTCAGCCGTGTGTGCACATGCGCATGCGTGGACCAGGCTGCAGTGGGAGAGGCACGAGTGGGGCAGGGGCCCTGCTCCACCGCCTTCCTGCCCACAGTGTGGCTGGTGAGGTCAGTGGCCAAGCCGAGCCTTGTTCTTTTGCAAGTAATGTCTTTTCTGTTTCTTCTTGGAAGCCTTTGGGGTTTTTCTCTTCTGGGGCGCCCAGAAATGTCTATACAGTGTTTCTAGATGGTGATGCCCAGCTTTTCAGTTATTGTTATATTGTGCTCACTTTTTAATTCAAGTGTAACATACAGGGGCGCCCGGGTGGCTTAGTCCTTGAGCCTCTGACTCTTGATTTCAGCTTAGGTCCTGATCTCGTGGTTCGTGGGTTCGAGCCCCGGGTCGGGCTCTGTGCTGACAGCTCAGAGCCTGGAACCTGCTTCAGATTCTGTGTCTCCCTCTCTCTGCTCCTCCCCCACTCACACTTTGTCTCTCTCTCTCTCTCTCTCTCAAAAATAAAGAAACATTAAAAAAAACCTGTGTGTCCATGAAGAGTCACTCTGTGATACCAAGGTCTTTGAGTTTTAATAAATGCTAATGTCTTCTACCCACCGTTGCTGTCTCCTTCACCATAATTTCCCCTCCTTAAAAATTCCCTTGCGTTGCACCTGTTCAACCCTCACCACCCCCCCAGCACCCCTGGCAAACTACTGTTCTGTTTGTATAGTCTCTATAGCTTTACCTTTTCTTTTCTTTTTTTTTTCTTTTCAACGTTTATTTATTTTTGGGACAGAGAGAGACAGAGCATGAACGGGGGAGGGGCAGAGAGAGAGGGAGACACAGAATCGGAAACAGGCTCCAGGCTCTGAGCCATCGGCCCAGAGCCCGACGCGGGGCTCGAACTCCCGGACCGCGAGATCGTGACCTGGCTGAAGTCGGACGCTTAACCGACTGCGCCACCCAGGCGCCCCTAGCTTTACCTTTTCTAGTATGTTATATCATTGGAATCATACAGTACTTAGTGTTTACAGACTGGCTTCTTTCATTTAGCAGTATGCACATAAGATTTTTCCGTGTCTTTTAGTGACGTGTTAGCTCATTTCCTTTTTTTTTTTTTTAAGGTTTACTTATTTATTCTTTTATAATCTCTACACCTAACACGGGGCTCAAACTCATGACCCCAAGATCGAGAGTCGCACGCTCCACCCAGCGCGCCAGACAGGCACCCCCAGCTCATTTCCTTTTATCTCAGATTGATATTCCCTTGTCTAGGTGGACCACAGTTTGCGTATCCATTCACCTATCGAAGGGCACCTTGGTTGCTTCAGGTTTTAGGTAACTACAAATGAAGTTGCTATGAACACGCACACGCAGGTTTTGTGTGGGCCTAAGTTTTCACATCATTTGGGTAAACAAATACCAAGGAACACAGCTGCTGGGGTGTGTGGTTTACTCTTGTAAGATACTGCCAGACTGTCTTCCAAAGTGGCCTCACCATTGTGTAATCCCCAGCGATGAATGAGCGTCCCTGTCACTCCAAGTCCTCGTCAGTATCTGGTATTGTCAGCGTCCCGGATGTCATCCATTCTGGTAGGTGTAAAGGTATCTCGTTTATTGCTCTAATTTGCATTTCCCTGACGACAAATGACGTTGAAGTGTCTTTTCATGCACTCACCTGTCATCTATGTCTCCTGTGGCTAGGTGTCTGTTCAGATCTTTGGCCCGCTTGTTAATTGGGTTCTTTGTCGTCTACTGTTGACTTTTAGATTCCGATTTGTGTTTCGCAGGTATTTTCTCCCAGTCTGTGGCTTGTCTCTTCCTTCTTTTATAGAACAAAATTATAAATTTTAGGTGCACCTGGGTGGCTCAGTCAGTCAAGCGTCTGACTTCAGCGCAGGTCATGATCTCATGGTTCATGAGTTCCAGCCAAGCCCGGACTCTGTGCTGACTGCTCAGAGCCTGGAACCTGCTTCAGATTCCGTGTTTCCCTTTATCTCTGCCCCTCCCCCACTCATGCTTTGTCTCTTAAAAATAAGTAAACATTTAAAATTTTTTTAAAAAGTTATACATTTTAACAAAGTTTAAACCATATTTTTTTTTCTCTTTCATGGATTGTACCGTTGGTGTTGTGTTTAAAAACTCATCACCAAGGGGCACCTGAGTGGCTCAGTCAATTAAGCATCCAACTCTTGGTTTCGGCTCAGGTCACGATCTCACAGTTCGTGAGCTTGAGCTTCCTGTTGGGCTCTGTGCTGACGGTGCAGAGCCTGCTTGGGATTCTCTCTCTCCTTCTCTCTCTCTCTGCCTCTTCCCCGCTCTCACTGTCTCTCAAAAATAAATAAGTAAACTTAAAAAAAAAAACTCATCACCAAACCCAAAGTCATTTAGATGTTCCTCAAGAAGTTTTGACATTTTGTATTTTACATTTAGGTCTGTGATCAATTTTGAGTATATATTTTTTTAAGATCTTAGTTTTAAGTAATCTCTACCCCCAACGTGGGGCTTGAACTCACAACCCCAAGATTGAGAGTCACAGGCTTTAATGACTGAGTGCCCCCATTTTGAGTCCATTTCTGTGTGAGGTCTGTGTCTCAGTTCATTTATTCTTTTGCATATGGACGTCCAACGGTTGCAGCGCCATTTTCTGAGGAGACTATCCTTTTTCCACTGAATTGCTCTTACTCTGTTGACCAATGAGAGAAATGAGCCCACAGACCCGATCAAAGGAGGGACGTGGAGACTTGGACACAGTGAAGCGAGGCTTTAATCAACGCTCTTGCAAAAGCAGGTATCTGATGGACAGGCTCACTGGAGGCAGTAACAGCAGACAATTTATCTCCTAGCAAGAAGCCCCTCCCCCGATTCCTCATTGGCTGAGCACTACAGAGGTAAGCCCCTCCCCTGGCTCCTCACTGGCTGAGCACTGAAGAGGTAAGTCCCTCCCCTGGTCCCTTATTGGCTGAGCACTACAGAGGTTACAGCTTTGCCCTGAAGTCGCCTATGCCCATGTAAGGCAAAAAGTAGTCTGATTGGGGCGCCTGGGTGGCGCAGTCGGTTGAGCGTCCGACTTCAGCCAGGTCACGATCTCGCGGTCCGGGAGTTCGAGCCCCACGTCGGGCTCTGGGCTGATGGCTCAGAGCCTGGAGCCTGTTTCCGATTCTGTGTCTCCCTCTCTCTCTGCCCCTCCCCCGTTCATACTCTGTCTCTCTCTGTCCCAAAAATAAATAAACGTTGAAAAAAAAAATTAAAAAAAAAAAAAAGTAGTCTGATTGGAACCAATGTACATTCCTGAGGGACTTCAGGTCTTTGGCGCATGCTCATTGCAAAGCCTTCAAAAAATAAGCCCATGAGATGGAGAGGGGCAGAGGAATCAGGAAGTGAAGTGTCTAAGGGTTTGGGACTCCATTGTGGCGGTGGGGTGTTGGGTACATATTCCCGACAGGTTGTAAACCTACCGTTAACTAGGCAGCACAGCTTCTATTTGGTATTTCTGGTAAGAAATCATCTCACTTACCTCTCACATTCCAAGATCAGTTGACTAAATTTGTGTGGGTCTATTTCTTGGCTTTCTATTATGTCCCATTGATCTATGTGTCTGTTCTTTCACCAGGGCACATTGTCTTGTAGTTAAGTCTAGAAATCATAGTTATGAGGGGTGCCTGGGTAGCCCAGTTGGTTAAGTGTCCAACTCTCGGTTTTGGCTCGGGTCCTGATCTCAGTTTGTGGGATCAAGCCCTACGTTGGGCCCTGGGCTGACAGCGTGGCCTGCTTGGAATTCTCTCTCTGCCTCTCCCCTGCTTGGGTGTGTGGGCCTGTGCTCACTCTCTCTCTCTCTCTCTCAAAATTAAATAAGTAAACATTAAAAAAAAAAATAAATCTAGTCCTATGAGTCCTCCAACTTTGTTACTCCTTCCTATTGTGGTGCGTGGGCTCTGAATAGATACCTTTGTACGTGAAAGTCACACTTAGAGGCTAGTCATTTACTATCTCTAAGAACTGGCTAGCCCTGAGAAGGGCAGGCTCTTCAAGACCAACGAGATATCGTCACATCAGAATTACGGAAAACAAATGATTAGTGCAATTGGCCCTCTGAGGCTTTGGCATCACGGACCAGTTGCATTGCAAGACCTGGCGCGTTTATCAAGCTAAAATTTGTTAGCAATGTTTGCTCGTCTTGCGGAACCCTACGGGACAAGTTACTCCCAGCCCAAGGTTTTCCTGCGCGCGCGCGCGCGCGTGTGTGTGTGTGTGTGTGTTCATTTTGTTCTCTTTCAAGAATACCACCTTGGTGTGTGTTTCGAGGGTCAGGGTGGCAGGTGCAGCAGTTATGCTGTTGGGGGCTTGAACGGCTGGTTTAGGAAAGTCTGTGTGAAGTTGTGTGGGGGACACGTGTGATCAGGAAGAAGGGCGGTCACGGTCATGGGGCGAACCACAGGGCCAGAGGTCTTGGTGAAAAGCTGGAGCGGGTAGTAGGACAAGGGACAGAGATGGGGGAAGGAGGAGTCCTGTCCCCAGGGGGGTCAGGGTTTAATTGGTGTGAGGCAGGTGCCCCCTGGGGAAAGCAATGTCTCCACTAATCGGTGGACCGGCAGGGACAGTAGTAACCTTGGCCAGATTTGCCTTTAGGCGTGGGAGTGTTGGCATATGTACACATAGGTGTGTAGCTTCCTGGCTAAGCAGACAGCAAGCTCAGAAACACGGGAGAATTCCTAATCTCAAAGGAAGATAAGCAGGCAGGGTCCGTGTCCACTTGGTGCCTTAGCGGGGGCGGTCCGCGGGCAGAGGTTCAAGCGTCTGCGCGAAGTTGTCCCAGTGATCTCCAGCTTCTGGACCACGGAGATGTCGTCTGAAATGTGGGCCTGGGCTGTGCTTTCCAAGCAGGTCCCCACGCAGAGAGATGAGGGTGCTGTTCTTGTGGCTCTGGGGTGTTATGACAAGGCTGAGCTGGGGCTCCAGTGCGAGTCTGACCGAAGGCCCTCCGATCTGGCCGATGACTACGGGCCCTTTGCTTCAGTTGTTGGTTTGGTTGGTGGTAGAGTGGTGAGGTCTTTGTGGCGCTTGGATTAAGCAAACTCGATACCTGGTTGAAACAATGGGTCACTGGGAGGGTTTGGGCCTTTGATCACAAACCAACGAAAGCGCCCAGACAGAGAGTAGTGACACCGATAGTCCACAGAAAGGGTGTGGTTGCACTTGACGGGTGTTGTGTTTATTCCATGTGTGTGTGAGAGTGTATGAATCAGGCTCGGATGGGCCCCCAATCAGATGAGCAGCTGCCTGGCCCATGGGACAGTCTGGGGTTAATGGGTCCAGGAGAATAGGTGTCCTCGCTCTGGCCCCCAGTCCTTCTGGGATGGGGGCAAGATTGGATAAAGATAGGGGCAGCCGTTATTACAGGCCCATATATAATATATAATGAGTCTTTATGTCCACCCAGGGGAGACGAATCCCCCTTTAAATGTAGGAAAGGGTGAGTGGAAGATTTTTTAAACTCCACGTTGAGTTTTGAACTGGCCAAGGACCTTGAATTAAGAGAGTTTAAGGCCTGGGGCAAGACAGAGGCCTTGTTAGGGGTCGATTTGCTGGATTGGAATTTGACAAGAAAACCTTTGAGGAAACCATTATGTCTCTCAGGTAACTTCTCTGGCGCCCGTCATGGACAGGAAAGTTCTACTGAGGGCCTCTTCCAAGAGCCCAGCGCTGTGTACGTTGAGAAGTGAAATGGGCACCTGGTTACTACCTGTGTGTAACTCCAGAGGGGATGGGAGTGGGCTGGCCAGACCTTGTTCTGTGGCTTTAGGATGGGGGGGGGCGGGATTTGGGTTTACATTTTGGGTATCTGTGAAGCAAGAGATTCCCAGAGTTCTTCACCGTCAGTCAGTGGCCCAACGGTGTGTAATCAACGCGCAGAAGGACCAGTTGTTGGCCAGGGCACCAGTGCAGAGATGCTGCCGGAAGTCTGGCCAAGTATGTTGACATTGGGTCCTGTCCTTTGTCTGGGACACCCTAAGAGATGAAAAGCAGCCATGTTCCAATGAGCGCTGTCATTTTTATGATGGTGGGCGGTGCAATTCACACTCTCATTGGTGTTCATTCAGTTAATGGGAGGCTCCTGGTGAGCCAAGGGGCCGGGGTAGGGGTGACCTCCCCCCTGGGAGGAGCACATGGCGTTTGGCCAGGGACTGAGGACAGGGAAGGCCGGGTAGAATATGCCAGAGGGCCCAGGTTTGGCTCCTTCCTGTTGAGGGAGGCCTCATCAGCCGTGCTGAGCTCGTGGGGTGCCGCTTCCATGACCCAAGCAAAGAGGTAGCTGCATTTGGAGGGTCCTAGGCTCAGCGTCTGTGAGCACCTCTATTAGCAGGAAAGCCCAGTATGTAGCCGGCAATTCTGTTTTTAACAGTGTTTAGCCAGAGGCAAAGAGGAGCATTTGTTGCATCAGAAGCCGTTGGGGTATTTGGGGCATTAGAAGCCCTAATGGCCATCCTGGGTGGTCCAGAGAGCCCAGGGGCAGGAGAGGAGATGGGTGAGACCTCTGCAGTGAAGGGGTGAAGGTGTCACCGAGGCATGGCGGGAGCCTGTTGACTCACTTTGGACAGATCTTAGAGCCTTTCATCAGAGGGGTCCCACTGAAGCTGGGCTGATTCTAAGTAGTAGCCTCAGTTAGATTTAGGTAGAATTTATTTTTATTAAAAAATGTTTTTCCGGGGCGCCTGGGTGGCTCAGTCGGTTAAGCGTCCGACTTCAGCTCAGGTCGTGATCTCGCGGTCTGTGAGTTCCAGCCCCGCGTCGGGCTCTGTGCTGACAGCTCAGAGCCTGGAGCCTGTTTCAGATTCTGTATCTCCCTCTCTCTGACCCTCCCCCGTTCACGCTCCGTCTCTCTCTGTCTCAAAAATAAATAAAGGTTAAAAAAAGTTTTTTTTTTCATGTTTATTTATTTTTGAGAGAGACAGAGACAGAGCAGGGGAGGGAGACACAGAATCCAAAGCAGGCTCCAGGCTCTGAGCCGTCAGCACAGAGCCCAATGCGGGGCTCGAACTCATGAACCGCGAGATCATGACCTGAACTGAAGCCGTACGCTTAACTGACTGAGCCACCCAGGTGCCCCACGTAGAATTGATCTTGGAGAGAGAGAGAGAGAGAGAGAGGGAGGGAGGGAGAGAGGGAGAGAGGGAGAGGGAGGGAGGGTCAGAGGGAGAGGGGGATCAGAGGATCCCAAACAGGCTCTGCACCGAAGGCAGTGAGCCCAACGCAGGGCCCCAACTCATGGACCGTGAGATCATGCCCTGAGCCGAAGTCTGACGTGCAACCGACTGAGCCACCCAGGTGCCCCAGATTTAGGTAGAATTTCTAAATGAGGAACGTGTTGCCAAAAGGACTAACAGATGTGGATTTGTAAGACCTTAAGGGGTGTGTCGGATGACTCTCGCTAGAGGAAGATGCCAGCCATGTAATGTCTGATGCCTGTGCTCCTGGAGGAAGGTGGGTGCCGGCCAGGTCTTGTCTGCGAGGATGGTGGGGGAAGCCAAGGCTGTGGACGCCCCGGGTAGCCTGGAAAAGGTGTGTGTCACTTCAGGGGTGAAGGCAGACGGGCTGAGGGCACACTGAAATGGGAGCCGAGTAGAACCTATCAGCCAAATCTCTAAGGGCAAAATCTCTCCTGGGTGGAGAGATTGGGTGGAGTTAGTAATTTTAGTAATGTTGGGTATTGGGGACAGGGGCCCAGTGGCCTGGTTCCTTCTTCTCCCCCTCTTCCCTCGTCCCCCTTTCTCTCCCCCTCCTCCTGCCTGTCCTCTTCCCCCCCCCTCCTCCCTCCCTCCACATTCTCCATGGGTGTGATCCCTCCTCCCCCCACTAAGTCAGGGGAGGAATTGGGACTATCGCAGGCAAACAGCACCATCGCGGCCGTTCCCACAGGACCTGTGGGGCGCTGTGGTCCCCGAGTGGGTTGCCCTTGCCTTGGCTCTGTGTGTGGTTTGAATTCACGGGTGGCTCTACGCACGGGTGTTACCCACGTGCTCCGCTGGGCAGGCGGAAAGGCAGGGAGCGGGGTGTCCGTGCTGTGCACTCTGGCCTGGCCATACACTCAGCTAGTCCCCCAAGAAAAGGGGTGCCCGGGAACCCTGCAATCTAGGCAGGTCACAGCTCAGACCAGAGCCTAAGGAGGTCCGGGTGGGAGTCCGGGGCCACCCCAGGCAAATGCGCCAGCGGGGGGGGGGGGGGGGGGGGGGGGGGGGCACCTGCAGGCTTCATCCCGGCCCAGGCTGCAGCTCACACCTGGTGCAGCGGGTCAATAGCCCCTGGCGTCCTGGTGGCATGTCAGTCCCCACTGAGGCCAGACCTCCCGCTTGCTGTGCTGATTGTTTACCGCACCAATTTTATTAGGCCCACAGATCTGGAGACAGCTGCCATTGTTATGTGCAGTTCCAGGGAGGAGGGCACACACCTTAGGTCACAGGGCCACCCCGGAGGCTGGGGCAGAGAGGCCAGGAGCCTTGAACGTGGTTTCCACGGGAAGGTGTGGTGAGGCAGGGTAAACAGGTTTAGGACTGGTCAGCCTGAATCATTTTATTCCAGCCGTCCTTGGACGTGTGGAGGAGGAGGAGGTGGCCCGCATGAGCTCTGGATGGGTTAGTTTGCCCGGCGTTTACCATCGCCAGGAACGGGTTAGTCCCCGGGAGGGGCAGTCTCTTCAGGGTCTGCAGATGTCAGCACCAGAAATACAGAAAATCAGGAGCGTCTGGCTGGCTCGGTCAGAAGAGCACGCAACTCTTGATCTTGGGGTCGGGAGTTCGAGCCCCAACCTTGGATGTAGAGATAACCTAAAAAAAAAAAAAAGAAAGAAAGAAAAGAAATACAGAGAATCAAAATGCACGGATGATACACCGTGTTGGTGCGTGCATAGCATTTCCTGTTTTATTCCAGCGTGTGGATGACCGTGGGAAGTCTGTCTATCCATTTGCTGTGCTTGGAGGTTGGGATTCTCTCCAGGATTGGGCTTTTACCAATAAAGCTGTTATGAATATTCCTACACGTGCCTTTGGTGGATATATATTTTTGTTTCTTTGGGCTCCGTGCCCAGCAGTGAAATTCCTGGATCAGAGGCAGGTGCGTGTGGTGCTTTAAGAGATGTTACGGCAGATGGGGCGCCTGGGTGGCTCAGTCGGTTGAGTGTCCGACTTCGGCTCAGGTCGAGAGACTCGCGTCTTACTTCTGACCTTAGGAAACCCCATTTATTTCTTGTTTGACGTGATTCATCCATCCTTTCACTTAGTAAATTATTTTTTAATTCTAAATACATTTTATTATTTTACTATTTTTAGCTTCAGAACCAAGTAGTGGGCTAGTTCGCTTGTGTGTGTGTGTATTTTTTTTTGCATTATTTACTATTTTTTTCAGGAATAGAATTTAATGATTCATCACTTGCATGCAACCCCCAGTGCTCATCCCAACACGTGTCCTCCTCAAGGCCCGTCACTCATTTAGCCCATCCCCCAACCACCCCCCCTCCAGCAGCCCCCAGTCTGTTCTCTGTATTTAAGAGTCTCTTATGGTTTGCCTCCCTCTCTGTTTTTATCTTATTTTTGCTTCCCTTCCCCTATGTTCAACTGTAGTGGTTCTTAAATTCCACATAGGTCATACGGTGGTTCTGTTTTTAGCTTTTCGAGGACCCTCCATCCTGTTTTCCAGAGTGGCTGCAGCAGCTTGTGTTCCCGCCAACAATGCAGAAGGGATCCTCTTTCTCCGCATCCTCGCCAACATCTGTTGTTGCCTTGAGTTGTTCATGTTGGCCATTCTGACAGGTGTGAGGTGGTATCTCCTCGTGGTTTTGCTTTGTATTTCCCTGATGATGAGTGACGTAGAGCATCTTTTTGTCCGTTGGCCCTCTGGATGTCTTCTTTGGAGAAGTGTCTATTCATGTCTTTTGCCCATTGGTTCACTGGATTATTTGTTTTTTGGGTGTTGAGTTTCATTTAGTAAATTGTTATTAAGGGCATCCATATTCTAGGCGTTGGGGTTGCCAGGGGTGAACCCAAGAGAGCAGACACTCTATGGGAGGAGACAGACAATAATCAAGTAAGTAAGTACATGCTATAAAGCTTTATGTCAGAGAGGGATAGTCATCCTCACACATAATTAAATTATAATTCCAGTGACAGATGACTTCTACGAGGAAAATAAGACTATGGAGGCACAAGTGTCACACCTCCCCCATTTGCTCTATCCTAGAAATCTCTTGAGACAGATTTTTGGATTCTGTACCTGTCTTCATGTCTGTTTTCTTTCATGTACTTCTATTTCAATGGAGGGTTTTCTTTTAGTTTTTTAATTTTATTAAAACTTTTTTTAAGTTTATTTATTCTGAGAGAGAGAGAGAGAGAGAGAGAGAGAGCACGTGGGAGCTGGGGAGTGACAGAGAGGGAGAAAGAGAATCCCAGCGCAGAGCTCCATGCAGGGCTCGATCCTACAGCCATGAGATCATGACCTGATCTTACAACGGTAACATCATGACCTGAGCCCAAATCAAGAGTCAGACACCCAACCCACAGGGCCGCCCAGGCGCCCTCAAGATTCTTTTCTTGTAAACCAGCGAGCTATATGTGTCCACCTCTGGTTTATTTATTTAGTTACTTCATGGGTGAAATGGCAGTAGCCTTTTGTGCCTCCTGCAAAAAGTATTGTCGTTTCTCCGTCTGGTTCTGCTTTTCCAATAGCTCTGTTTTCCCAGGTGAGGAGTTCTTCCCTTTCTTGGGGATGGTTGCCCTTCCTTCACGAAGGGAGGGAAGTCCTTGTCAGCAGACTGTGACTCACGGGCTGTTAGCCTCCTGGCTTTGGGCAGGGGTGGGAAGGGCCGCCCTGCGGAATGCATTCTGGCCTGTTCTCTGCAAAGGTGCACGGCAGAATCGGGCTTTGTGTTGGGATGGCAAACAGTACAGCTAAGGCTTCGGCGGGGGGTAGGTACCCTCAGCTCCTCACAGGCAGTGGAGGACACCCGGGCCTCCGGTCGGGGTCCCTCCTGAGAGTCGGTGAGCCCCCCACCCCGGCTGCTGCCCCTCCCAGGGCAACGGGAGCGGGGAAGGTTATGGAGAAGTCACAGGAGAGTGGCTACATAGACCATACATCGTAAGGATTTTCGAAGAATAAACTTCATTTTAAAATAAACTTTATGATTTCTTGAAATAATGGGAGCATACTGTCAAGAATTCACATAGCTTCCACACCCGATATCCTTTATTTTAAGATCTTATAAGAGTATGATGTGTTTGTTATAATTCAGGAATCACGACTGATGCGTTACTATTTTTTTGAAGTTTATTTATTTTGAAAGAGAGAGCAAGTGGGGGAGGGGCAGAGAGAGAGAGAGAGAGAGAGAGAGAGAGAGAGAGAGAGAGAATCCCAAGCAGACTCCACACCGTCAGTGCAGAGCCCAATGTGGGGCTTGAGTTCATGAACCATGAGATCATGACCTGAGCTAAAATCAGGAGTCCGATGCTTACCCGACTGGGCCACCCAGGTGCCCCCTGATCCATTATTATTAACGAGCCCATAGTTTATTCAGATTCTCTAAGTTTTTACCTAATGCCCCTCTTCTGGTCCGGGATCCCGCCCAGGACACCCCCTCACAGACGAATATGTACTCTCTTTCATCGCTAGGACCAGGGGCATGACGGGGAGGTTACTTCACCATCTCGAAGGCAGTTTCTGTGGGTCAGGCTGGCCTCGGGGACTTGGGAATTACTTGGCCAGGGCATCAGATTGGGAGTCATGCTCTCAAGTCTCTGTCCAGGTGCCCTTTGACTTGTCTCCACCTTGGCTTAAGTCTGCTCATCTGTCAAGTAGGGACACTGGGCTAGTTTCGTCTGCACGGGTTGAGTCCTGGGCCAGATGTATGAGTGAAGTTTTCTGATCCGTGCCGCAGGGTGGAGGCAGCTGGCAGGCCTCACGGTGTCCCACAGGGCAGAGCCGGGACTCCGATCTCCCCGAGCGTGACACGAGGGCTAACACTCTGATGTTGTCAAAGATCAGGGGCCTGTCCCTGCTTTGCTGCTTCTTTTTGTGTACTTAGGCAAGGCCCTCTTCAGCTCTGAGCCTCGGTTTACTCATCGGTAAAGGGCCAGCTGGTGGGAGGGTCCCTCTGGCTGAAAAAAGAACAGGTTGCCGTGGGGAGCGGGGAGTTCTGCCTTCGAGGGCGTGCAAGCTGGGCCGGGTGCCCCGGTGGGTGCGCAAGGGCAGCTCCGACGGTCTTCCTGCTGGACCGGGAACCCAACCTGTGTGCCGGCTCACTTTCGCACACCTGGACCCTGCACCATTGCTTTCCTTTCCAGCTCATGCCAGGACGGCCTTTGGCCCTGGGCTGAGGGAGGTCTGCCAACTGTACCACAAGCCTGGGCCGTGGGCTTCCAGGAGGCTGGAGGGAATCCCACCGTTAGCACCTCCCCGCCTTGTGGCACCTTCAGCTGCCAGGCCAGTCTGCTACCCCGGCAGCTCCCAGGCCAGGCCAGGCCCTGGTCCTCAGGTCAACCGGCACTCCCTCCAAAGTTCCGAGGGAGCGAGAGGAAGAAGAGAGCAGAATCCCTGAAAAGGTGGAAAGGAAGAGCCCTGTGTCCCCCAGCCACCAAACACTGGACCCTCTGTTTTAACAATGTCCGGGTTCTTCCGGGCCCCTGGGCCTTTGCACCTGCTGTTCCTGCCACCACCAGTGCCCTTCCCCTTTTCTGGCTGTTGACTCCTACTCATCCTCTAAGGCCCAATGCAAAAGACCCCTCTTCTGGACCCTGGCTAGCTACCCCTACCTGTGTCATGGCATGTATCACCCTGAGTCATAATAGGCCTCTTCCGTGCCTGTGTCCCTGTGTCCCTCGATTTTCCTGAAGGCAGGGGTGGGGCTGACTCACCCGAGAGAGGTTGTCACAGACACATCGTCTGCCCACTGCATTACTGCGTGAAAGGGCTGGGTAGGGAATCGGTAGGCGAGGGAGAATCCCTGTGTCTTTCCCGACCACCTTCCTTTGACTCGCACTGTCCCTTCCATTTAAGCTCTCGTCTCCTGACCCCCGGCCCCACCGGGAGGGGGCGCTGTCACAGGCTCGTCGGTGGGGGCAGGGGCGGCGGGAGCGCCGGTGCGTCTGGGCCACGGGGAGAGCTGGCGCTCCGCCGGGCGGGGCCTGCATGAAACCGGACGACCCGTCGGGGGCGAGCTAGGCGGGGGTGCGGGGGCGGGGGAAGCGAGCGCATCGGAAGGTCCCCGCACATCCTGGCGGCCGGGACTCCCGCGGGTGGCGCGCGGATAGTCCCCTTTCGAGCCGAGGTAACCCGGGCTCGGCTCGGGGCGGCGCCCCAGCCCCGCGGTGCCCGCCCCCTCGCGCCTCCCGAGGCGCCCCGGCCCCGCCCCCGGCCCCGCCCCGCCTCGAGCGGCCGTCAGGTCCCCGCGCCGCGGCGCCGGCGGGCAGACAGGTGGAAGCGAGCGGAGCGGCGCGCCGCGCTCCGTGCTGCGCTCCGGGCCCCACCATGGGCAACTGCGCGGGTCGCACGGATTTCGAGTGGGTCTACACCGACCAGCCGCACACGCAGCGGCGCAAAGAGATGCTCGGTGAGCGCAGCTCGGCCCCTGCCGCGGGGTGGGGACAGCCCCGCGTGGCGGTCAGACGGCGCGGGCCAGCGGAGCCCCGGGTGCCCGGCGCGCACTCCTCCGCCCCTGCTTCGGGGAGGGTGGGAGCGCCACCTCTCCTCCTCCTCCTAGGGTCCCTGCCCCGGGTCCCCGACAGTCCCCCTGCCGGGGTCTGAAACTCCCCTGCGTGTCTGCCTCCGTCCTGGGGTCCAGGATCCGAGGACCCGAGCCCGGATCCGCGTGCCTGGGAAGCGCGTCTCGACTGTTGCGTGCCGGTTGTGGGACGCAAGCCACTCGCCGGAGGGTGGGGTGGGGGGGCACACCGAACGTGAACTTGGGGCGCGGCGACGTGGTGGGGCAGGGGTCCGCCCCCGGGGACCCTCCGTGTGCGGGATGCGCCGTCCTGCCCGCGAAGGCAGACCTCCTGGGTCCGCAGAGGCCGCTGAGCTCAGGGAGTTTAGGGCCGACTGAGCGCCTCGAAGGAAGCAAATGTGCAACAAGAGAGACACTTTTTTTTTAAACAGAGCTTATACCGAAGAACCCCATTTGCCCGTTCTGTCCTGTATTTTATAGCTTAACGCACGGTGGCCGCCCTTCGCTGTCATTCAGGGTCCTGCGAAGTCGTTTTTACCAGCCGTCATTCCAGCCGGTGACTCCTTCTAGACCTGGGGTGCTCAGCCCTTCCCTGGGGATTGCAGGTTCAAGGGCCCGCCCCTGCCCAACAGCTTTCACTGCGTGCCACCAAGTCACGGCCACGGCACCAGGCCGGAGTCCAGCAGGGTGGACTTGCTCCCCTCCCTCCCAAGAAATGTCCAGGTCCCGGTTTCCCACGCCCTCGCCTACAGCTGGGCTTGGCAAACCTTTTAATCAGACCGACCGACCGACCACGTGACACATACTAGTTCACTGTGTTTCATTTGCAGTTTTTGGATGATTGTTTCCAACGTTTGATTGGACATTTTAATTTCTTCTGTTTTTCTCTTGGGATGGTCGTCCGCTTGTTGATTGTTGGAGTTCTTTGTATGGGAGGCTTTTAACTCTTTGTCCTACATGTTGCGCATATTATTCTCCTTCACAATTTGTCTTTTGCTATCACAGCAGCTTTTTTTTTTTTTTAAATGCGTTCAAATGGATTGGCTTTTTTTTTTTTTTCTTTAGAGTTTTCCCTTTGGTGTCTTCCTGCCCCGCTCCAAGACTGTGGAAATATCCATCTTACTACGTTTAAAGCTCTCAGACATCGGGTGTTGCTGAGTGGTTAGTGCATGGCTGTACTCTGTTGTGGCTGGGGGTTCATGGGCTCGAGACCCCTGGGTGGGTTTGTGACTTTCGTGGTTTTCTGCTGTGAGGCGAACAATAACCCAGCACTGTTGTGGTCTTACGTGTGGCGGAATCCTCTCCACCACCTGTGAACTGCTTGGGGGCGCTCAGGGGGGTCTTGGTGACTATCTGGTCCTGTGTCTCCCTAGAGGGCAAGTGTCTTGGCTGTTCCCACCGCAGGGCTGAGGCAGGGCTCCATTTCCTTCCCTTTCCCTGGCTGTCCCCTGCCTTGCCCTTATAAGAGCACCTGGCCCCAGGTGGAGAAGGCTGGGAGACATATCCTGGCCCACAGAGCTGCCTGGAGGGGTCCAGACACTCTGGGCTGCAGACTCACTTTCTGAATCTGCAAAATGGGCACAGCCATCTTGCCTGGCGTAGAGGGTGTGATGTTAAAAGGAGCCCTTGGAAGTTAAAAGGTGCCCAGTGTGGTACCCAGCACTCCAGGACACGAGAGAGAGAGAGAGAGAGAGAGAGAGAGAGAGAGAGAGAGAGAGAAGCCACCGGCCCTGGAACCATTAGAGGAAGCTTCCTGGACAAGGTGGCCAGGAAGGCTGGAAGACTTGAAGAGAGGAGGTGATTTGGGCCAGTGCGGGGACAGCAGCAGGTCTCGGGCTGACTCCTCGGGACGCTTTGCTCATTCCCAGTTTGCACTGGGTGCTGTGGATTCCTCTGTACCGTTTCCTCCAGATGCTGTCTGGTTTTGAACCCATGAACTTGGAAGGTGCCATTTTCCCTCAATCCCAGGCGTGTGATCCTGCCCTGCCTAGATGTCCTTCCTTCCTGCTCCGCCCCTCCTTGCTCTTTGGTTCTTTATTTTGTTGTACTGAAGTACACTATTATGTTAGTAAGTTTCAGGTGTGCAACATAGTGATTGAACCTTTGTATGCAGTGTGGAATCACCACCTCAGTAAACCTAGTTACCATTGGTCACCACACAAAATTGCTACAATTTTGTCCACCACAGTTTCCGTGGTGTACATTACATCCCCATCACTTATTTACTTTATAACTGGAAGTTTGCACTTCTTAATTCCCTTCAGCGGTTCCCCCATGTCCCTCCCCCTCTGGCAACCACCCAATCTGTATGTATCAATCTGGGTCTTGTTTTGTCTTTTAGATTCCACCTATAAGTGGAATCACGTGGTATTTGTCTTTGTCTAACTGATTTATTTCACTTAGCCTAATACCCTCTGGAGCCATTCATTCGTTGCAAACGTGTCGCAAAATTCCATTCTTTTTTTTTTTTTTAATGTTTATTTATTTTTGAGAGAGAGGGGAGAGAGAGAGAGAGAAAAAGAGAGAGAGAGAGAGCTGGTGCACAAGCCTGGAAGGGGGAGAGAGACAGAGGGAGACACAATCTGTTTTATTTATTTATTTTTTTAATGTGTATTTATTTTTGAGAGAGAGAGAGACAGCGACAGCGCTTGAGTGGGGGAGGAGCAGGGAGAGAGGGAGAGAGAGAATCCCAAGCAGGCTCTGCACTGTTAGCACAGAGCCTGACCTGGGGCTCAAACTCATGAACCGTGAGATCATGACCTGAGCCAAAGTCAGTCTTAACTGACTGAGCCACCCAGGCACCCCAAAGTTTCATTCTTTTATGTGGCTGAGTAGTTTTGGATTATATATATAACACATTCTATTCATCCATTCATCTGTTGACGGACATATTGTTTCCATATATTTTCTTTTTTTTTTTTTTTTCAGCGCAAACACGTCGTTTTATTAACGCACTGGGATAGGATCCATGGGCAGAAAGAGCTGCTTTCCATGTCTTGGCGATTGTAAATAATGCTGTGATGAACAGGGGAGCGCATATATCTTTTCGAATTAGTGTTTTCATTTTCTCTGGATGAATACTGAGGTGTGGATTTGCTGGATCATATGGTATTTCTAGTTTTAATATTTTGAGGACTCTCCATGCTGTTTCCCACGGTGGCTGCACCAGTTGGTGTCTCCACCGACACTGCGCGAGGGCCCCCTTTGCTCTACGTGGTCACCAACCCCTGTTGTTTCTTGTGTTGTTGATTTCAGCCATTCCCACAAGGCATTTCATTGTAGTTTTTATATTTATTTCCCTGCCGATGAGTGATGTTGGGCATCTTTTCATGTGTCTGTGGGCCATCTGGATGTCTTCTTTGGAGAAATGTCTATTCAAGTGCTCTGCCCATTTTTTTTTTATTTATTTTTTTTAACATTTTTTATTTATTTTTGAGACAGAGAGAGACAGAGCATGAACGGGGGAGGGGCAGAGAGAGAGGGAGACACAGAATCGGAAACAGGCTCCAGGCTCCGAGCCATCAGCCCAGAGCCCGACGCGGGGCTCGAACTCACGGACCGCGAGATCGTGACCTGAGCCGAAGTTGGACACTTAACCGACTGAGCCACCCAGGCGCCCCAACCTCGCCCATTTTTAATCAAATTTTTGTTTGCTATTGAGTTGTATCAGTTCCTTACATACTTTGGATATTAACCCCTTCTTGGATATATGACTTGTAAACATCTTCTTCTGTTCCGCAGGATGCCTTTTTATGTTGTTGATGGTTTCCTCCACTGTGCAGAAGCTTTTTAGTTTGATGCAATCCCACCTGTTTGATTTTTACTTATGTTGCCTTTACTTACTGCTGGTGTGAAATCCAAAAAAATCATCGCCAAGACTGATGTCAGGGAGCTTACTGCGTATATTTTTTTCTAGCAGCTTTTGGACAGCTGGTCTTGCATTCAAGTCTGTAATCCATTTTGAGTTTATTTTTGTGCATCGTGTAAGAAAGTGGTCCGGTTTCATTCTTTTGCCTGTGGCTGTCCAGTTTCCCCGGCACCATTAACTGAAGAGACCTTCTTTTCCCCACTGCATAGACTTGCCTCCTTTGTCATAAGTTAATTGACCGTATGCGTGTGGGTTTATTTCTGGGCTCTCTATTCTGTTCCATTGATCCTGTGTGTCTATTTTTATGCTAATTTATACTGTTTTGATTACCACAGCTTTGTTAGTGTGGTTTGAAATCCAGGAGTGTCATACTTCGTTTTTTTTTCTTCATTTGTTAATGTTTTTATTTATTTTTGAGAGAGAGAGAGAGAGAGTGAGCGCACGCGCAAGTTGGGGAGGGGCAGAGAGAGAGGGAGACACAGATTCTGAAGCAGGCTCCGGGCTCTGAGCTGTCAGCACAGAGCCTGACGTGGGGCTCGAACCCACAAACCATGAGATCATGACCTGAGCCGAAGTCGGACCCCCAACCGATGGAGCCACCCAGGTGCCCAGGAGCGTGATACTTCTAATTTTGTTCTTTTTTTCCTCAAGATTGCTCTGGCTATTCAGGGTCTTTTGTTCTTCCATAGGAATTTTTTTTTCTGTGTGCTTTCTCATTTTTATTATTTAGTAATATAAGTTATTGTCCGGTTGGCTAACATACAGCGTATACAGCGTGCTCTTGGCTCAGTGGTAGATGCCCATAATTCATTGCTTCCTCACAACACCCAGTGCTCATCCCAACAGGTGCCCTCCTCAGTGCCCATCACCCTCTCTCCCACCCCCCATCAACGCTCAGTTTGTTCTCTGTATTTAAGAGTCTCTTATGGTTTGCCTCCCTCCCTCTCTCTGTTTCCGTCCCCCACCCCATGGTCTTCTGTTAAGTTTCTCAAGATCCACATATGAGTGAAAACATATGACATCTGTCTTCTCTGCCTGACTGATTTCACTCAGCATAACACCCCCCCCCGGTTCCATCCACGTTCCTGCAAATGGCAGGATTTCATTCTTGCTCATTGCCAAGTAGTATTCCACGGTATATGTAATCCGTAGACATTTTAGAATGGTTTGTTCTAGTTCTGTGAAAAATGCCCCTGGAGTTTAGTGAGGGCTCTTGCTCCATTCCATTTCCTGCAGGATGCCCTGCCCCCGCCCGGCTGCCCTCCTGGACTTTGGCCTCCGCTGGGGACGGCATTCCTCTGGGATTTCCCTCTGAGGCTCCAACCCATCAGGTCCTTATCTCTCTGGGGAAGGTTGCAGGGCTCTAGATTTCATCCTCAGCCCTCACCCGTTAGCCATGTAAACCCTGGGCAGGTCAACCAACAGAGGAGCGAGTTGAGCCTTGGTGAGGTTAAAAGGGGTTGTTATTCCTTCCAGAGTTGCTGGGCAGATCAAATGAGGTGGCGTTAAGTGCTTACTTAGCCCAGCACTCAGTAACGGGTGGCTGCGATGATCTTTGCTCCTCTGGCAGACGGGTGAGTTCTCCCCAAGGACAGGGAATGCCTTTGCATCTCTGCTCTCTGCCATCCGTGCTATTCCCAGCCAGAGAGAAATTCCGTGTGAAGCTGCTGGTGTCTCTCTCTATAGAAGAGACAGCAGAGCCGGGCTCAGAGAAGGCAGGTCACTTGCATAGGACCGCACAGATCACAGGTTGCAGGGGCCAGACTGGTGTTCCAGTCACGTCCTGCTTGGCCATGTGTTCCGGCCCCACCTGGCCGCTGCGGCTCATGCCAAGCCCCGGGGGTGTGGGGGTGGGGTGGGGTGGGCAGCGGACGCTCAGAAAGATCCTAATCGGGGAGGGAGTCAGAACCCAGGAAGCCCTTGGTTCGGAGCTAACCACAGTGCCCTTGGGGCAGCGCCAAAGTCTGTCTCCAGCTCCTGCCTAGATGGGGACATGCTCCTCAGGGCACAGCATCCTAAGAAAACGGGGGTCCCACGCAGCCCCCTAAGAGCCATGCCTCCCAGGGCCACGCCTGAGGCTCCCTGTATTGTGAGGGCGGATCCGAGCCAGCAGGACTGTGACCCGCCGCCGCAGACCGGAGGCCAAGCCAGGCGTGGCAGGGGAATCAGAAGCTGGCTTTGGGTTTGTCTTTAAAAACAAATAGCTTTGTGATTTCTTTTTTCTTATGAAAACAGGGCACACACATGGTAAAACAAAACACACACAAAAATTCAAATAATCAAAGGAAAACAAAAGAAGAAACAAGGAAGTAAGACTCTTGGCAATTGTTGGATTATTTGCTTAGGCAAGAAACCCTTGCCGGGGCTTTCTCAGTGGCAAGTGGTGATTCCAGAACAGAGCTGGCTGAGGCTGGGGACGGGGGGGAGTTTGTGACCTCTCCTCACCCAACCACAGAGACGCTGCAGGGGTGGGGGGCAGGCAGGCCACAAGGCCCTTCTCTCCATGCCCCTCGTCCCTGCCTCGGTCACCATATGGGCCTTCTCCTCTGCCAGGTGGGCCGCAGGCAGCACCCGGGTTGGGTCCCCCCAGCTCTGAGATCCCACAGAAGAAAGAGAGCTGCCCCCCTCCCCTCCTGCCCTGAGTAGCTGCCTGGCCTGGAGCCAGGTAATCTCTGGCCGGAGGGAGCCTCGGGTCCGGGGGCTGGTCAGCGGGCAGGGGGCTGTGATAGGCAGGGGCCCCACAGTGTCGTGTCCCATCGTAAGAGCAGAGAGAAGGGGCTCTCCGAGGAAAGCAAGGGGTGCTGTGACCCTAAGTTGGGTGGGGAGGGAAGGAGGCATGCTGGGTATTTGGGTAGCACAGATGACAGGTGATCCCTAAGGGGTTACTCGGGTACCCTCTTTGACCCGATTACGTCCTCCCCTACCGAAATCCTCCAAAGGGTAAAATCTCACCTCTGCCCTGGCACCTGGGGCGCCCCATCTCTGGCCCCTGCCCTTTCCCCTTGCTTTTTGCTCTCTAGCCACTTTGTGGGACGCACCCCATCCGCTCATCTCCCTCTTCATGGCTTTTGCAAATGCTGTTCCCTCTGCTTGAATTCTTGTCCCCTATTCTTTATGTACCGAACTCCTGTCTCCTGTGCGCACATGTGCTGGTGTTCTCTGGAGGGGATAAAAAGCCCTGGTTTGCAAGCCGGGCATTTGGCAAATTTCTGGACATATTTCTCTCATGGCCAATGTCAAGCTACCAGCATGCGGTGCTGAGCACGCATGTGGGAAGGGTGGCTGCAGCACGGACCTCTCCTCTAAGCCCCCGTCTGTTGTCCTTGCCCCTCCTCCACCCCCTGGGGGCCGCTTGTACCCTGTCCTGGCCTGTCCTGTCTCTGCCTTCCTGACATTGACGCTCTCTACGTGTTAAGTCACTCGTGCAGTTACCCAGCCGGTCAGGGGTCAGGCAGACCTCTGACCCATGGCTGCACCAGCCGGGGCCTGTCTTCCACCCTCCTCTGTCCCCGGGGCCCGAGGAGAGCCACTGTCCCTGACAGACAACTCACGAACAGGTGCCAGCTCTCATTTCCAGCCTCCACACCGAGGCATGTGCCCCGGCCTCCTCCACCTCCCTAACTCCTTGCTCGTTAATTTGTACCAGCTTTTATGAGGTGCGATTTACATGTCGTAAATTCCTTCATTTGAAAGGCACAGGCCAGTGACTTTACTGAAGTTACATAATCCAGTTTTGGAGTCTTTTCATTACCTGGAAGATGCCTTGCGAACAGGTGCAGTCACTCCCAGGTTCTTACATCCAGACTCTCCATCTTTCGGATTTCCGCCCTGATGTCATGCATGGGTGTGTACGTGTGTGTACGTGTGTGTGTGTGTGTGTGTGTGTGTGTGTGTGTGTGTGTGGTCCTTTTGGGACACACTATATACGTGCTCTGGAAGGGCAATGTCCCACCCCTGCACAGCCTGGGAACCCCTCCCATCTCCAGGATCTGGGGCCTGGCTGCCAAAGACCTTCGGCAAATATTTGTCAATGGACAAAAAGCAGGTTTAGTGAGATGCAGGTGAGGAGGTGGGTCTGGTGGCTCCTGAAGGCACTTTGGGTCACTTTCCACATTGTCTGCGCCGAACCGGGTCCCCACAGTGCCTCCCGCGCTGACCAGACAGGGTTAGACTTGCCTTCTGGCTCTGGAAGGGAAAAGGAGGTGGGGGTCACTGAGGGAAGGCCACTGAGCCAGGGCAGGGCCGCAAGGAAGCCGTTTAGGAAGGAGGGGATTATGAGGGCTTTAGGGGCCTTTGTGGGGAGGGTAGTCAAGTTACCGCGGGCGGCGACGTGAGGGAACACGCTCTGGGCACCGGGGTGGGAAGCAGGTGGACAGCATGAGTTGCTGTGTGCCGTGGAATGTTCTAGACTTGGGAGCACTGAGGCGATGAGAGGCAGTGGCCAGGACCTCCCCTACGGCCGTGGAGGCTGTCATGCCGGTGGGGTTTGGGCTCCTCGGGGAGGTGGTAGGAACATGTCGTCCCAGATGGTGCCAGGCCTGGCACGTGGAGGGGCACAGTGTCGGCAGGAAGAAGCCTCGCGTGCTCCTGGGGGCCCTGCCCGAGGCCAGCAGTCGGCAGGGGGCGGGAGGGGGAGCCCGGGCGGCCTTGGGACCTCCTCGGCTACCTCTGGAGGCTGAGGGCCCAGCAGCGTTTCTCAGAAGTTTCCATGGTGACGCCGCTCCGGGGGGCTGGTGTGGGGGCACTTTGGGTCCCGCGGGCCCATCCTCCCGCTCCGCTGTTTGGGTCCCGCGAACACGTCTGTCACGCGTGTAGATCCGTGCGATGCATGTAAACGAACAGTTCTGCTGGAGCCAGGCTTCCCCACACTGGGTGCCCTGGGCAACCCCTCCGCGCGCTCACAGCCCCAGCACGGTCAGAACCAGCACCTTCAAGGTGGACAGTGACAAGCTGGCCCAGAGAGGGACAGAGCCGGTCCCTGTGGGGTAGAGCCGGTCTCCCGAGCTGGGACCCAGGGTTTTCTCTGGGTGCTTTGCCCTGGCAACGACGTAGCCCGGTCCTGGGAAGAGGCTCCCCCCGGGGGGCTGAGGCCCCTCAGAGCGCTCTTTCTGGCTCTCCGGTTGGCAGGGAGGGGACGGTGCTCTGGAAATTAGGCACGCTGTTTCACCTTGTGGGGGGACCCCTGCTTCCTCGTCTCTGCGGTGGCGGGATGGCCCCCTCCGGGGCAGGGTGGTGAAGGCCGGATCCCCGTGTGTCAGATTCCCCACGTGGCGTACCCGCCGATGTCCCAGCCCTCACCCGGGCCCCTGCGTGCATCCTGCGGGCCTGGCGGTGGGGGTCCCCAGGCCAAGTCTCGGCACTGTCACCCTCTTTCCCGGCCTGCCTACACCTCAGACCCTCCTTTCCGCATCAGGGCTGGGCAGTGGGACTTCTAACGACGGCTGCTGTTGGTGGCTGCTTGCCCAGTGCCTTGGGCCGTGCCCGCCCTGGGCTGTTGCTAGAAGACATTTGCATGGGTCTGTGTTTCTCTGGTTCCAGGTGGCCGTCCAGGCGGGGCTCCAGGCTGCCTGTGGAGCAGAGAGCCCTCGAAGCATGCGGGGCCTAGTCCAGCTACTGTGGTCTCTGAGCTGGAGGCCTGAGTCGTCAGGGCCCCCCCCACCCCGACCCCCGCCGCCATCAGCTGGGGTCCCACCGTGGGGAAGGGCCTGGTCAGGCTGGGCCAGGCTTGGATGTCCAGCCAGGGCTGCGGCTCCTCGTGGGAGCTGCCAGGAGTGTGGGGTTCTCTGCCTCGTCTTTGGGCATCCCCCTCTCTTGGGGCCCAGAGAACATGGAGCCCAGGGCTGTGTCCTTCCCTGAGCCCCTGGAAGAGACCCCCGCTTCTACAGGGCCAGCACCCCCTTGCCTGCTCCGTGAGCCCCGCCCCAGCACCTCCGTCCTCTCATTCTGCTGTCCGCAGGTGCTTTCCTCCTTCTCCTCTTACCCCCCAGCCAAACTTCCCTCCGTCCCCCATGCCCCCCATGCCCGCACTCATCCTGTCCCCCGCCACTGCCATCTGGCCCCTGGCTGTGCTGGAATGGCCCCTGCTGAGGCCGCCATGACCTTGCTAAGTGCACTGGGGGCACCTGTCTTGTCTTCCTGTTCATGGCCCCTCCTTGGCTAGACACCTCCAGCCCGTGGCTTCAGTTACCCCACTCCATACGGTGCCCAGTGACCTCCACCTCTGGTCCTGAGTGGCCAGTGGTCCCCAGAGCATCTCCTCTGGAACCGGGAAGCTCTGGAATTGAAAAGTCAGGTATTTGAGGTTTCCTCGAGTGAGGCTTGAGTTTTCTCGTGATGGGAAGGTCCAGAGTAGCCCCGCTCCTAAGGTGGGGCCCAGCTCCCTGACTGTGGTCTCTGAGCCCTGCTGGTGCCTCGCCCCACATACACTTTCAGCCAAGGCCCCTGGGCTCTGCCTTCTCCTTGATGGCTGCTGGGCCCCTCCTCCCCGCACCGTGTCCAGGAAGCGCCTCCCGGCAGGGAGTGGAGGTGATCTGGGGCTCACGTGCTTGGCCCCTTGTAGGCATCGCCCCTGCCCTGCCTGGAGTCCAGCTGGGACATCGGTCCCACTTTCCAGGCTTCCAGCAGGATGGCCGGACCCCGTGGCCCTCCCGGCCCGGGAGCGCTGGGCTCGTTCTCGTAGGTCAAAGCAAGCTGGGCCAGATCAGCCTCCAGGAGCAGCACCCGAGCCCCCATAGGTCAGAAGTAGGATGTTTTTATTCTCAGATCAGGAAACTGCATTTAATAGCAATAAGACAGCTCCCAGGGCCCGGAGCCGTCATCCCAGCCTCACTGCAGCCCCGGGAGGCAGGTAGGAGTGTCACTCCATTTCTCAGATGTGGGGACAAGGGTGGGGAGGTAGTGTGGCCGCCTGGGCTGGGGGCAGCCGAGGATCTGGGACACTGTCAGGTAAAGGAGAAGGGGCACCGGGCTCCCCGAAGGTGGGCTCGGCAGGGGTGGGTCCTCAAGGGTGCGCTCCTTTGCTCCCCACAGGTAGGACTCGCTGTCTTTGTTCGACAGGTGGGGCATCTGGCGCCCACTGTCCAAGGTCACAGCTGCCTCTGAGGAGCACGGGGCTGGCCTGTTTGCTGGCCTTGACCCCAGAGCTGGGGTCCTGGTTCCCAGTGTCCCACAGCTTGCCAGGCTGCTCACCTGGTGCAGGTGTGGCCTGCCCCCCCGTGCTGCCCACGCTTGGCCTCCTTCCAAGGGGAAGCATGGGAACTAACCCTGGAGAAGCTGCTGGCCTTCAGCTTCCTGGGTCAGCTCTCACGTGTGCCTTGGCAGGTGCCGGCCAGGCCGCTGGTTGCCCGGGGGGGAGGGCTGGTGCCCCGGGGGCTGCCCCTCGTAAAAGGGAGGCTGGCGGAGAGCCCTGTGACCTGTGACCTGGATGTCCCAAGCTGACCTCCAGCTGTGCAGAGGTTAGGGGGACTCTGTGGTGTCCCCGGCCCCGGGCTGTGGGTGAGCGTGTCGGCTGATGGCTGAGGTGGCCAGAACTTCCTGGCCGTCGTGAAGACCTTTCTTCTTTCTCGGGCTTCACCTCATTGTGGCTGCTGGATTCCCAGCTCCCAGTCCCCCCCCCACTCCCTCCACCAACATCCCCCCGCCCCCCAGCACTGGTCTTCCCAGGAAATACAGGCCTGTGTTCTGAAGTGTCGCCTGTCACTCTGACCCCCTCTTGGGACAGGAGCAAGCTTGGACGAGGCCTGCCCCTTGTCCCCGCTTCTGCGTGGGGCCCACACGGCAGTCCCCGCTCCCAGGCTCGGGTCCTTTGGTCTCTTGCCCACCTGGGGGCAGAACCTGGGCGGGCGCAGTGCTGGCTCGTCCCCCTCGGGCCCTCAGGGGCAGGACCGAGTGTGAGTGGCCCCGCGCCCAGCTCCAGACGTCAGGGCAGAGGAGGAGCCGACCCGGGTGGCTGGCCCAGCCGTGCGGCTTCCTCCTCCCTGGTCCCGGTGCTGGGTGAGTTTTCTTGGGTGAGATTTCCACAAACCGGGGGGCTTCGAACACCACACGTGTTCTCTTGCAGTTCTGGAGGTCACGAGTCTGACGCGGGTCTCACCCAGCTGAAGTGAGGGTGTCCCAGGGCCGTGCTCTCCCTGGGGGAGAATCTGGTCCCAGGCCTTTCCAGCTTTGCAGGCACCTGCACCCGCCTCCTCCAGCGCCACCTTCACACCATCAGGGGCCGGCGGAGCCCTTCTCGGCGCCCCCGGGACCCCCTCTCCTGCCTGCTCCCCGACGGGTAGGGCCCTGGGATGACCCTGGGCCACCGGAAGATCCAGGGTCATTCTCGTGTAGTAAGGTCCGTAACCTAGTAAGGTCTAACCTAGTAAGTCCGTAAACTAGTAAGGTCTAGTAACCGTAAGTTACTAGACAGTAAAGTCTAGTAACCTGACTGCCCTGTTCGACCTTGCTTCTCTCTTGCTGTGGCGTCAAACCTACTCGCGGGTTATGGGATTGGGACGTGAGGGGCTGTGGGGGGCTGTCATTCTGTCCCCCTGCCCCCCCGTTGCCGGCGTCTCCCTCCATCTTGTGAAGGGGTTCTCCTGGCTTAAGGTGGCAGGGCTTTCGCACTGCCATCCCGAGAACTCCTCTGCCCACGTGCACCCCACGGGGCCTCTGGCCTTTGTGAGGCGGCCCAGTCACCTCCCTCAACGCAGGTGCAAGCTCAGCGGCCGTTAGGCAATGCGGGCCGGCCCCCGGGGTGAAGGCTGTCCCCCGTGTCCCATTTGCACAGCGGCAAGACTCTGTGGCCGTGTTTGGCGACCTGCTCCTTAAAGCTGGCCTCCCCGGTGCACCAGGCGGTCATCCGGACTGCAGGCTGGTCGGCGTGCCCGCCTTGGCCACTCAGCCGGAGCTGCCCCGTGCCTTATCTGTTAAGTCCTGCCGGTGACCCCGGCCGTGGTTCAGCCTCGGAGGCTTGCGGTCGAACCAGCCTGCCCAGAGCCGGGACTGTAGTTTCGTTTTTTTGTTTTTAATGTTCATTTATTTTTGAGAGGCAGAGAGAGACAGCATGAGCGGGAGAGGGCAGAGCGAGAGAGAGGGGGACCCAGAATCCAAAGCGGGCCCCGGGCTCCGAGCTGTCGGCACAGAGCCCGACGCGGGGCTCGAACCCACCAGCCGTGAGATCATGACCGGAGCCGAAGTCGGACGCTCAACCGACCGAGCCGCCCAGGTGCCCTGAGCTGGGGTTGTTTTTCTTAACTTTTTCCTTATTGTGAAATACATGTAACGTACCGTTTGCCGCTGTAACCACGTTTAGATGCCTGATCTGGTGGCAACGGTTGTGTGCCGTTGCTGTTTCGGAAACCTTTTTGGGGCTCCCAACAGACCCGTCACCGCTCCCCCCCCCCACCCCTGCGACCCCCTCCCCAGCCCCTGCCCACCCCTCCCTTCTGTCTCTATGAACTTGCCTGTTCTCAACGTTCGTGTCGGTACAGTCATAAACCACGCGGCCTCTGTTTCTGGCTTCTTTCCTCCACGTCGTGTCTTCAAGGCTCGTCCATGTTGTAACCTGTGTCAGCATTTCCTCCCTTTAAAAAAATTTGTTTTTGCAGCGCTGGTAGTTCACCCGGGAGTCCGTTTCAGGGAGCAGGATTAGGGAGTCGGCATTGTGAAACAGAGAAGGTGTTTCGGAATTTTTTTTTTTTAATTTTTTTTTTTAACGTTTATTTATTTTTGGGACAGAGAGAGACAGAGCATGAACGGGGGAGGGGCAGAGAGAGAGGGAGACACAGAATTGGAAACAGGCTCCAGGCTCTGAGCCATCAGCCCAGAGCCCGACGCGGGGCTCGAACTCACGGACCGCGAGATCGTGACCTGAGCTGAAGTCGGATGCTTAACCGACTGAGCCACCCAGGCGCCCCTTTCGGAATTTTTTAAATTGAGGCATAGTTACATATAACACGATACTAGGGTCAGGTGTACAACAGGAGGACTCGGTGTTTGTATATGTTGCAAAAGGATCGCCACAGTATATCTCCTTAACATGCGTCACCACGGGTGCTTACAGGCACTTTTGTCGTTAGGTTCCCGGATGGAAGAAGATCTACTTTCGAGGCGAGTTTCAAATCTACAACAGGGTGTTATCAACTATAGTCACCGTGGCGGCCACTGCACCCCCGGGACTCGGTTGTTCTTCGACTGGAAGTTTTGTTCCTTTCGATGGCTGAATGATATCCCACTGTGTGGCCAGCCCCCTTTTTGTTTAGCCGTTCATCTGTTGTTGGACACGTGGGTTGTTTTCCGCCTTTGGATGCTGTGACTAGTGTGCTGGACGTTGGTGTACAGGTCTCGTGTGTGTCCCTGATTTAAGTTCTTTGGGGTACCTATTGAGAAGTGAAATTCCTGGGGCACATGCTAAGTCTACATTTAGCTCTTTGAGGAACCGCCCAACTGTCTTCCACAGCGCCCGCGCCATTTTGCGTTCCCACCAGCAGTGCGCGAACAAGGACTCCAGGTCGGCCACGTCCTCACTAACACTTGGTATTAACTGTTTTTATTACAGCCATCCTAGCGGGTGTGTAGCGTGTCTCATTTGTGGCTCTGATTTGCATTTCCCTGATGGCTGACGTGGAGCATCTTTTCATGTGCTAATTGGCCAGGTGCACGTCTTGGGAGAAGTGTCTGTTCAGGTCACTTGCCCATTTCAAATTGGGTTGTCTGTCTTTGTTGTTGAGCTGTAGGAGATCTTTATATATTTTGGATATTAAACTGTCATCTGGAGCGAGGGTCTGAACCTGCTCATAATGCCGCTCTCTCCCACCCCCCGGGATGCTGGCGCCCTTGTGTTCCCGTTGAGTGGAGCTGAGGTTTGTCACCTGTCGCTTGCCTTGCCTGCTTGTTCCCAAGTTCTGCTTTTATACTTGTGCTGTGACCACTGTCCTGGTGGTGTCCTTGGCCGAGCTTCAGGGAGAGGGGTCCCGGGATCAAAGGGCCCGGGTGGCTTTGTGAAGACTGGAGGCCTGAGGGCTGGCACTGTCCCAGAGGTGGTCCCTGAGTGCAGGGGGGTCGCAGCTGGTGTAAGTGCTGCCTGGGGGGAGACTCTGTTGATCTCTGGGCAGAGGTGGCCTGCTGTTCTAGGACTTGGGAACCCCAACGCCCCCCAGCATCTCCGGCAGATGAAGGCTGTTTGCGTTCGTGGAACCAGGACTGTTCTGTGGGGACAGATAGCCTGTGAGGCATGTCACACCCTTGCCATCACACGCTGGGACACCGAGGTCCAGAGAGGGTGGGAACACACCTCCGGCCACACAGCAACATCCAGACTAACCCCAAGATGGGCTTGTAGTGTGACCCCTTGGGCAGGAGGATTTTGAACCTGAGTCTCCCTTCTGACTGGGGCAGAATCCCTTTGCCCATGTTATGTTTCTCTTTGCATACTCCCAGGGACAGGCGGCTTCACTACCTATGAAGCAGACTGTTCCATCACTGGGTGGGTGGCTCTGACAGAAAGTTCTGTGGGCTGGGAGGAGGGTGGAGGGGCCTGGCCATGGGGGCCGCAGAAGGGGGGCTGAGCCGAGCTGTCACATCCTTCTGAGCACAAAAGGGAAGTGACTTCCTGGGTCAGTTAGCGGAAAGGGCTGGGCAGGATTTACCCTTCATCTGGCCGGTTCCAGTTGGGGCCCAGCCTCTGTTGTGGTCCTGGGGACGCTGTTCATGTGCCAGCCTGTGGTTGGGGAGCCCGAGGCTGCCCGGAGACTGGCACCGGCTGTCCTGAGCGTGCCTGGGATAAACCCCTGTTGTCACTAGCCTCAGTTTCCATATCTGTGCTCTGCCTCTGAGGGCCTGTGTGCCCTGCCCTGGGAACCAGGGGACAGAGCAGACCTGAGGAGCACTTGTCACCCTGAGCATGTGACAACCGCTGGTGCTGTTCCTCCCCATCCCTGGACACAGCACCAGACTCCTTACTCCCCCCCCCCCCCCCCCCCCCCCCCCCCCCCCCCCCCCCCGCCACAGAGCAGTCAGGGAGGCTTCTAGAAGGCATTCTCCCCCTTTCCCTCTCCTGCCCCCCACTCTTGTGCTGTCCCTGCTGAGTCTGGCTGCTTGTTGGCTGGAAGGCCCTCCCCTGCTTGGCCCACTCTCACTGTCATTGTCCTTTTCTTTCCTGTAGAACAAAATACAGAAAAGTACCAAAGTTTCTATAACAAACACCCCCCACCCCAAACGAATGCATTCGCCATTTTATCATGTTTCCTTCAGATCTTGTGTAAGAAGCCAGGGCCCTCTGTGTCCCCTCCCCTGCGCCCTCCGAGGTTCCCGATGTGCCTGGGCGACACGTGCACCGCGTCCCTGGAGCCTGACGGAAGTCCCCCTCCCCCCCACATAGCCATGTGCCGCTTCCATTTCGGGCACTACGTTTCTGTGACCTGTGCTGACGCCTGCTCCTGGGCGGGCGGCAGAGACCCCCACCCTGGGAAGTCCCGCGGGAGCCCCCAGCTGGAGGGGCAGGCAGGTCGGCTGCCTCCGTGGGCCCCCCCTGCCCCCGAAGGATCGATCCTAGGTCCCCAGACGCAGGGCCACGCCTTCGAGTGACCCCCGCCCCGCTCCCCCCCTCCCCCGTGGCTGCTGGAAGGAGGGAGGGAGGGAGGAAGGGCGGGGAAAGGGAAGCGGGGGAGGGGGAGGCCCGGCCGCGTGGCCACGCCCCCCTCACTTGTCTCCTCGGCCCTACCCGCAGCCAAGTACCCGGCCATCAAGGCCCTGATGCGGCCCGACCCTCGCCTCAAGTGGACGGTGCTGGGGCTGGTGCTGGCGCAGCTGCTGGCCTGCTGGCTGGTGCGGGGCCTGGCGTGGCGCTGGCTGCTCTTCTGGGCCTACGCGTTCGGGGGCTGCGTGAACCACTCGCTGACGCTCGCCATCCACGACATCTCGCACAACGCCGCCTTCGGCACGGGCCGCGCCGCGCGCAACCGCTGGCTCGCCGTGTTCGCCAACCTGCCGGTGGGGGTGCCCTACGCCGCCTCCTTCAAGAAGTACCACGTGGACCACCACCGCTACCTGGGCGGCGACGGGCTGGACGTGGACGTGCCCACGCGCCTCGAGGGCTGGCTCTTCTGCACGCCGGCCCGCAAGCTGCTGTGGCTGGCGCTGCAGCCCCTGTTCTACTCGCTGCGGCCGCTGTGCGTGCACCCCAAGGCCGTGACCCGCATGGAGGTGCTCAACGCGCTGGTGCAGCTGGCCGCCGACGCCGCCATCTTCGCCCTCTGGGGGCTCAAGCCCGTGGTCTACCTGCTGGCCAGCACGCTGCTGGGCCTGGGCCTGCACCCCATCTCGGGCCACTTCGTGGCCGAGCACTACATGTTCCTCAAGGGCCACGAGACCTACTCCTACTACGGGCCCCTCAACTGGATCACCTTCAACGTGGGCTACCACGTGGAGCACCACGACTTCCCCAGCATCCCGGGCTGCAACCTGCCCCTGGTAGGGGCGCCCCGGGAGGGGGGGCGGGGCTTGGGGGCGCTTGGGGGGGGGGGCGGGCCCCGGGGCGGCGGGAGGGGCCGCACCGGACAGGCGAGGGCCCGCTGGCTGCGGAGTGAGGGGGTGATTTCAGGGAGGGCAGGGGCTCGAGGGGCATTTCACCGTTTACGAAACGGTTCCCGGGCTGTATGTCCTGGGGCGGGCCACTCGCCCTCTCTGTGCCTCGGGGGGGTCGGGTGCAGCACAGCCACGCTGCGTGTGACACACCTCCCGTTCCTGGCCCCTGCCTCCCTTGTCCCTGCTCGTTTCTTGTCACTGCCCTGTGGGCCTCCAGGGCGCCCTGGTGGCAGAGAGGATGGGGTAGGCCTTGCCCTTTGTGACCCGAGTGGCTCGGCCTGAGCTGCTTTCTCTGCCTTGGGAGCCCCCCTGGGGGGAATTTCGGGAGGAGGGAGGAGGGAGGGAAAGAAGGAGGGGGAGGGGAAGGAGCGCCCCTCTGGTGCTGGGGGGCTAGAAAGAGACCCCCGGGGGGGCTAGAAAGAGACCCGAGGCGCAGGGTGGCCAGAGGAGGCATCCATCGGTGGGGAGGACGTCGGAGTGTTTGAATCTGTGCGCGTGCCTGCGTGTGCAGATGTTTGCGCGTGTGGCTGAGCATGCCGACACAAGGACGCGAGTGTGTGTGTGTGTGCGCATGCGGTGAAGTGGGAGCACTCGTCGGGGCGCGCGGGTGTTTGTGCCCTGGCCGCGTGACTCTGGACTCCCGACGGCCCGAGTGCCCGGCCCCGGAGGGGGGGGGTGGTGCAGCCCCAGCCCCGCCCTCCCTCACCTCCCCCTCCTCTCCTGCCGCTGCGGCCGAGGTCCGGCTGTGTGCCAGGCACCAGGGCAGCATCTCCCTCCGGCCTCGCCACAAGCCCGTGCAGCGAGGACCCCCGTTCCCCATTATCCGCATTTCACACACGAGGCACAGGCTCAGACAAGGGGGGGGTCCCTGCCTCAGGAAGTAGCAGAGCCAGAATCTGGACCCAAGGTGGTCGAGGAAGCACGTGTGGTCGGCTCACTGCGAGCCTTTACTTCTCCCACTGCTCACGCCCCGTGCGGGCCACCTGGTCTCTCGAGCCGGGTCGTCAGCTATAAAGTGGGCCTTGAGCGCGGGCGCGAAGGGCATCCCCTGAAGTTGGCGGGCGGTGGAGTGGCGGTGTGCCCATGCGGCCGGGAGTGCTTCCTGGAGGAGGCGGGCTGAGGGTGTGGGTGCCGAGGGGGCAGGAGGCTAGAGGGAGCGGTGTGCGCCATTTGGGAAATGGGGACTAGTGAGGCTGGGAGGAAGGCAGGTGATGGACGGGGGCCTGGTGGGAGCCGAGGCCAGAGGGTGTGGGGGACGAGAGAGGGCACGGGATGCTGGGCGCGAGGAGTGTGGGCACGACGGTGGCTCAGCCGAACTCGCGCCAGGCTTCGTCTCAGAACCCCACAGGCGCTTGAGGGAACGAAAGCTGGGCCACCTGGGGCCCCGGGGGCAGAAACTTGGCATGAGCTCCACCAAGGGGAGGCCGCGTTTTTAAGCGCTCACCCCCACTTAGGGCAGGGGGCTCAGCCAGCGGCCCCTTTGCCTCAGGCAGCACTCTGGCTGAGCTAGACGTGGGTACCCTGGGCAGTGACGGTGTGTGTGTGTGTGTGTGTGTGTGTGCACGTGTGTGCATGTGTGTGGCAGAGAGGTGTGCCCCAGGCTGCGACCTCTGACCCTGCCCGCCCCCTCTGCAGGTGCGGAAGATCGCACCCGAGTACTACGACCACCTACCGCAGCACCACTCGTGGGTGAAGGTGCTCTGGGACTTCGTGCTGGAGGACTCCCTGGGGCCCTACGCCAGGGTGAAGCGGGTGTGCAAGCTGGCGGAGGAGCGTCTGTGAGCCCGGGGCGGAGGACCCAGCGGAACCCGGGGGCCTGCTGCCCCGCCCTGCCCCCCCCTGCTGCAGAGCGGGTTGTCACTGCCCACCCCACCCCCAGCCCAGTGCCCAGAGCTGCTTTCGCTGCATTTGGTTCCCGCACTGACCGCGGTCTTGTCCCCCAGAACCCAGGACTGCATCCGGCCACAGCGGGCACACATGCAGCCTGGAGAAGCTTGGTCCACACCTGCATTGTCGACCCAGGCCAGGCCCTCCTTTCCTGGGCCTCGGGGATGGAGGCCTGGCCCTGCCCTGGGTGCTCTGTGCCGCCTCCACCGAGCTGACGTCCCTGGTGTTCCCGTGCCCTAAACTCAGTTCGGTGTTTTGTTTTCACATCCACAGACCGTGCTTCCCAGGGGCGGCGTGGTTCCAGCCCAGCCTCAGACTGAGGCCCCCCCTGCCCCCCCCAGCCGGACGCTGCAGGCCTCAGGCCTGTGGATCTCCTTCCCGGCCGGCCCCGGCTGCACCCTGCCTGCTCTCCGGCCTTGGGGACTGTGGCCGCTTCACGCTGTGTGCTTAGCACCCCTGCGGTCCTGCCTTTGTGAGTGGCCCCCTGCACATCCTGGGGCTTGGGGGGTCCACGTGGCCCTGAAGCCCCTCGTTAGCGGCCTTCCCTCCTCTCCAGCCCGGCTGAGTGTGGACACTGTCCCCCTGAGCTGTGCTCCCGCCCCACCTCGAGGCTCTGCCGTGAGGGAAGCCCTCCCTGACCCTAGAGGTTTTAGCCCAGACAGGGTGGAGTCTGTCTCCCGGACCGACTCCCCAAGGACTGGAGATCTTCATAAACAGGTGCCGCAGGCCAGATGCACGGAGGGGAGACATGTGACTGGGCAGACAGGTGGCTGCCCGAGTGAGCCACGGCCCCGAGAGAAGCAGGCTGGTGTCCCTGGTGGGGGCACGGCCCTTGGCCCTTGGGGGCTGCAAGGGGTGGGGTCCTGGTCTCCCAGAGGCAGGCAGGCAGCAGGAGGGGTGCCTAAGGCTGGGGAGGCTGAGGACCCCCCCCCCTCCCGCCGCCGTGGGCACCGCTGGGCCCTGTGAGCTGGCCCAGGAGAGAGAGGGAGGAGGGCTGTCAGGAAGGCACGTGGCAGCTCCCAGGGCCCGAGACCTGGCCGGTGCTGCGCAAGGACTTCCTGCCCGGGACTGGGAGTGGCCTCATGTGGTGCCAGGCACCCCTGTGTCCGAGAACGGTCTGATACCGGGATGGCCCTGGGAAGAGGCCCGGGCCCCGGGGCTGTTGTGTGAGGCAGCGCAGCTTGGCGGGAGTACTTTGAGCCCGGACGGCGGGGGGGGCCCGGCCCCTCCCTGTGCAAACAGGCTGGCCCGAGCCAGGTGAGCGCAGCCCCTCCCGCCGCCGGCCTGGGGACTCCTCGGGGCCTGCCAGCCCACCTGTCGGCAGAGCTGTCCCGAGGAGGAGACTGTCACCACCTGCCAGCTCCCCGCCAGACCCCAGATGACAGGATCAGTGGGCCTGGAATCTGTCGCCCTGGGTTACAACCAGAACCACTGCCGGCCCTGGGGGCTGCTCACCTCCCGACAGAACTACCCGCGGCTCCTGTCTGCTCGGTTGTTGGGAGCACTCGAGGAGATGGGGGTGGGGGGGGTGGTCCAGAGCCCGGCTAGAAAACAGCAGTCCCCTGTCATCAGCCGGACGGCGGCCCTCCCCTCCCACGAGGCCCCCGCAGGATGGCTGGGCACATTGCCGTGCCTGTGGTGGCCGTGAGATGGTCCAGGATACCAAGGCCTGGCCACTGGCCGGGGCCCTGCTCCCGGCACGGGGTCAGACCGTCTCTGGCTCGGAAGGGGAATGTGTGCCGTGTGAGAAGCGCTGGCATATGCCGCGGGCGGGCGTGCGGGCCAGGGCGGTGGTCCTTCCTGGAGGATGCGGCCTGCCTCACTCTCCTACTGCCTCCGGGAGCCCAAGCTGCCACTCCCGGCCCTGCGGTCAGGACGCACGTGGAGTCTGAGGTTGCAGTGTGGACGGCACTCAGGGCCCACCCCTGGGGGAGACCATCGCGGGCCGGCTGGAAGCGCGCGAGCTGCCCTGGCTCCCGCCTTCCCCGTCTGCATTCAGCCTGGCTACCGGCCGAGGCCCTGCTGGCCCCTCTGCTCCCCCGGGGGACGGCGTCCTCAGCCAGGAGCGGCCGGAGCCGGCGCGGGAGAGTGAGCCGGAGCCAGGGGTGTGGACAGTAAGCGTTTATTAGCACGTGGACACAGACACCGCGGTGCGTGGACAGACTTCAACCACCACGACGCTGGGGACCGCTCGCCGCTGACCGCATCACCTAGGAGAAAACTCGGAAACCATCTAATGAAGCGTGTGATCTGGGGAGTCCTCTATAAACCAAAGAAATGTACACTTAAATAGGCAAATATAAAATACAAAAAAGGCGAGTAGACCGGTGCTGTGTCAGGTAGAATCTAAAAAAATCCAGAAATTGGAACTTGTTTCCTCATTTTGATACTCTATCACGCGTTAACACTCGTAACTGGAGCACCTCCCAGCGTCGGTGAGCGCTCGCGGGCGCTGGAGGCCTGGGGCCGGCGGCTGGGCTCCTCGCTGTGTCCCCGCCGGCGGGTGGCCTGGGGTCTCTGTCGGCGGCGGTGGCAGCGGGGGCCGAGGGCACTATGAGGTGCTGATCCCACTCAGCTCCTGCCTGATGGCTGAGGGACGGGACAGGACAGGCTCAGGCACAGCAGGGACGAGCCCTGATTCTCGGCAGGCCCTGTCCCCCACACCCGCCCCCGCCCAGAGGTCCTTTCTGGCGTCTGCCCTGCTCTCCTGAGAGCCTCACCCAGGCTCCCAGAGGTCGCGAGGCACAGGCTAGAGGTCAAGCGGGGCAGCAGACTCTATGCAGACTTTGGGGTGACAGCAAAGCACCCCCTCCAGGTAGAGGATGAGCTGAGGTAGAGGTGGGGGGGCTTCACCTGCCTATTGCCTCGGGGCTGGCGAAGGGCCTGTGGACACCAGGAGCCCCGGGCAGTTCTGGGCACGGTGGGCACCGGATTCTGCCTGGAGGCCCCGGGGCCCCGCTTCTGGCAGTGGCAGCAGAAAGGGCCTGGCCTTGAGCGGTGGGGGGGGGGGGAATGGCTCCTGCTCCCGCCTTCCCTGCAGGGCTGCCTCCTGTCCCCACCCCTCCTGGTTCTCCCCGATTTGGGCCTTTCCCTGGACAGACCCCACTGGGCCTGGAGCCAAAGGCCAGGAGAAAGAGCTGAGTGCTGGGCCCTTCTCAAGTGACAAGGGATGCCTCTTGGAGCACCCGCGCTGCCCGCCATTTCCTGCGGGCCTTGGCCGCAGGTGGAGGCCCACCCACGAGGCAGCTCCCACCTGTGGCTGCACCGACGGCAGAGGGGAGAGCGAGACCTGGAGACGTGCTTCCCGCCGCACCCCACTGCCTGCGTCCCCGCCCGTTCCCTCTGCAGGGAGGCTGGCTGTGCAGCCCTGCTTCCGGCCACACACCAGCTCTGGCCCTGGGGCCAGCTGGCCGGCCCCTCCCAGGTGGGGCCCCCAGCAATAAAGCAGAGTTAATAGTTGGCCTGCGTCTCCGGCTCTGGGGCGGCCTTGCACTTCACTCATTAACTCCTTATCTGCCCATCTGCCCAGCCCAGGCCTGGGGGGGTGGGGTGGGGTGGGGTGCAGAACAAACAGGACCGAGTATCCTCAGCTCAAGCTGAAGCGAGGACAAGGACAGGGTGCGGCTCACACAGCCCCGGGCGGGGGGGGGTCCAGGTCAGCGGGCGCTTCAGGTGGGCTCCCACGCCGGCCTCCCCTCTGTCCAGCCCTCTGCCACCAGGGCCCACCCCTTTCAGGTCACGGAGCCCTCTCTCGCCCCGCCGCCTCTGCTCCTGTGGGGGCCAGGCCCAGCCTTGGCGAGGGCGTGTGGGGGTTGGTGTCTAGGCTGCGCCTCGCTGCTCTGTCCCCGGGCGAGCCAGCTCTGCCCAAACCTCTCCTTTTCCTCTGGCTCCAGCCCTGAGCCAGCTGTATCAAAGGCTCTGGCAGGAACCGGAAGGACGGACGTGACGGGACCCTGCCCTCTGGAGCCAGAGGCTCTTTGAGGGGGAGCCGCGTGTCTGCTCCCCCAGCCCAGGGCCAACCAGGCAAGCTGGGAACTGTCTCAGGCCCACGGGTCGCTCTGTGGCGTCTTGGTCCCCATAACCCCCTGGGACGGCAGCAGTGGCCCCTGTACCCCAACCCGGTGACCTGCAGGTGGCAGAATCAAAGGAGTGAGTGTGCGGTCTGGGTGTGCAGACGAGGGGCAGACGGTTCGGGCCGCTTCAGCGCCCCTGGTCTGGAACGCGTTCTCCGGTCACTCTCCCCTTCCACACGCTCACAGCTCAGCCGGGCGGAAGCCCGGGCGAGCGCTGACCCAGTCGGCGACCCCCGTGGAGGTGCATCTCTCAGGCAAAGTCACCTAACTCGTCTGGGCCTCGGTTTGCTCGACCAGAGGGTGGGGGTGACGTGGGGGTCAGGAGGGGGAACGGGACCGTCGGCACGGAACCACGGGCCTCCCCGGCGGGGCCATCACAGCTCCGCTGCCTTGTAGCCCTCGGGCCCGGCCGCCCTGCCGCTTCTCCAGGACCCTGGGTGATGGCCAGGGCGCGGCCTCTACTCACCGTCGATGATCTCCTCCTTCACTTTGTGGAGCTCTCGCACCACCTCCTCGAGGATCTCCTGTTGGGAGCAGAGCCTCCAGGTGAAGGGACCCGCATGTCCGAGGGGCCCTCACCCGTGTTCCCACAAGGCAAGGATGGAGTGTGATTGGGGGACGGGACACCCCCAGTCCTGCTGCAGAAACCAGGGACGGCCCCGGGGGTGCGGGGAGCCCCGGGGCAGGCTGGAATGTCCGGAAGGGCAGAGGGATGCTCTTCTGACCAGGAGCATGGGCACCCCCTTCCCCCACTGCTGGCCACCCCGATGGGCATGCCTACCCGCGTGCACCCGGCAGGGGCCCAGCCTCTGGCTCCTTCCCGACCTCTCAGGAAAGGACACACTCACCTGTTTCATCCGATCCAAATCTAAGGCATCCAGGGCCACGTCATTCGCACCCCCCACCGGCTTCATCCTGGAGAGGATGGCAGGGTGCGTTAAGGTGGGGAGCCTGGCGGGCGCCCTCCACGCCGGGACCGCGTGGGGGAAGGCAGGCTGGGCGTGCCAGGGCCTCCAAGCTCAGCTGAGGACCATGCTTTTACTCCAGGCCACTCTTAAGCTTTGCTAATAGGATCCCGATGTCCCGTGTCCACCTCAACAGGGTCGCATGGACGCTGTGACCGTATTCCCCAACCCAGGGGTCACTGGGGGCCCAATGAAGGGGTTGTTTTCTGGTTTGGGAGCTCGTACACGCAGGTGGCAATGCGGCAGTTACAGGTCACATGCTACCACCTCCGGAAAAAAAATACTGGCAAGCTGCTCGGTGAGGGGTCTATGTTCCCGGCTGACCCGCAGCTTGGGGAGAACCAGGAACAGCGGTGTTAAATACACGCAGAATCCCAAAAAACACACGGTACACCTTCATCCTAAAGGCATCCACTTCCACACAAACCGGTGTCCTTGCTGTAGGTAACCGGTCCTTGGGTGTAACTTTCCCCCCAGGAAATGTGTTTGGATGTGGTTTTGCTCTTTGGAGGCAAAGGTTTCGGTCTCACGGATCGTACTTCTTTGAAAAGCTGCCGAACCGAGGTTAGCTAGTGGCGTGTGAACCGTCCCTGGGAAAATGTGGAGAAAATGCTCATCTGACCACTCAGCCTTTTAAAGCGGGGCGGTGGTGAGGAAGGTACGCCTTCTGGATCCCACTTATCTCCCGAGAAGAGAAGGGTGGTGGGAGCCTGCGGGTCCAGGGAAATGTGAGGCCCGAGCCGGCTCTGGGGACCGACGGGGTGAGCGTGGGCAGACACACATCGACCTGGCAGGGGTCAGTGCCAGGGACAGCGAGCACGTGAACCGAAGCGTGGGGCAGTCACTGGGGAAAACAGCGCAGAGGCCCCTCAAAAACGAACCCAGAGCCGCTTCTGGGTGTGTAGCTGAAGGGAAGGAGGTGGCCGTCCCGAAGACGGGCCCCCCAGGGGCACCGCGGCATTATTGACAGGAGCCGCGACGTGGGGACAAGCCAAGGATCTGTTGACAGACGGATGGGTAAAGAAGATGTGTCCACACACGGCGGAATACTACTGAGCCACCAAGAAGGGAGTCCTGCCATGTGTGACAACAGGGGTGACGTAAGGGCAGAGACGGACGCTATGTGATCTCGCTGATACGTGGACTCTGAAAAGGGAAACGTGTGGACCCAGAGTCGACCGGTGGCTGCCGGGGGCCGGGGGCCGGGTGAGGGAGGTCAAAGGGCACACCCCTCCAGGTGCAGACGAGAGAGTTCAGGGATGTGCTTTGTGGCATGACGACCATGGTGAACGCCACTGTGCCGTCTGCTTCACGGCAGCTAAGAAAGCGGATCTTGAGACCGTGAGGTGGTGGCTGTGTTAACTAACCTTGTCCCGGTGACCATGTCCCAATATATGTACAGACATCATCACCACGGTGCACACCTTAAACTTCTACAGTATTAGATGCCAGCTGTATCCCAATAAAGCAGGGAAAGCAAACCACTGAATAAATAAAGTTTAGTGGTCCAGTGCCCAAACCTGGATTAAAAAAAAAAACAACGAAGAGGTGTTCCTGGTCCCTCCTGGCTGAACTCGAGAAAGAGGCCGGGGTGGCTCTGAAGGAGGCTAAGGAAGTTTGGATCCTGACGGGGGAAGAGGGGTAGCGTCCATGCTGTGGTTCAAGTGTCTGTTCTAGCAGCAGTTTTCTGGGTCCCCTGGGCAGCCTGCTTCACCTCTCAGGGCCTCAGTCCCCCCACAGTCACCCCGAGAGGGACCCCTCTCTCGGGGGGCTCCACACGCCCTGCTCGGAGCCATCAGTGAAACCAGAGAACAGACTGGTCTTGGAGGTGGAGAGCCCCATTCCCGGTGGGAATGCCCTTGGGAGCGTCCTTGCCTGTTGAGGGGCACGGGCTGCCCTGGCGGCCTTGCCTCCTCCCAGGACCCTTCCTTTGGCTCCTGCCCCACTAGGGTCCCCCGTCCCTTCATAGCTGGAGTGAAAGCACTGGTCCCCCAGGGCACCCTGCGTTAGAGCTCCAGGACGGGGGACACAGAACGAACCCAGACTTCCAGCCACGTGACCCCTCCTGGCCCCTCTACGCTCCCCGCCCTCAGCCCTCCCCACCTTCCACCACCTGCTAGCCACACTGGCTGGCTTCTGTCCTTGAGTTTGCCGGGTTGGTCACGGGGCCTTGGCACTTACCTCCTGCTCGGAAGGCTGTCCCCAAGCTCTCTGCAGGGCAGGCTCTTCCTTATCCAGGTCAAGTCCAATGCCACCTCTGAGGGGCCTGCCCCCGCCCACACGCTACAGCACTCTGTCCCCACTGTCTTCCGCAGAGCACGTCTCACAACTCACAGCTGCACACAGCACATGGGCTCCTTGCAGGCAGAGACCTGCGGGCCCCGGCTCCGAACCTGGCTGACCTCCGAGACCTCGTCCTGATCACTGGCAACGTCACTGCCATTCCAGAGCCCTGCCGGAGCACTCTCAGATAGCCTTGTCTACTCTGCACGCTTAGGCTCAGATGCTACCTGTATCTGTGCTAAGTGCGGGTCCCCTTCAGTTTGTCGTGGGCAACAGGGACTTTTCTCAATATGGGTCCCAGAGACCTACAAATTCAGGCCACGTGGCTGTTTGCCTCTGACTTTTGGAGACACCTCCGTTTCAAATACTCCATCCTGCTACCACACCAGCTTTTGGTTTGGGAAATGGTGAGTGTTTCTCGGGGGAGAGCTGTAGGCAGAGGAGGGAGGGAGGGGAGGCAGGGTGCCGGCTGGTCCCGGGATCAGCCGAAATGCGGGATGTGGCCACGGCCAGCGAGCACTTCCTGTGTCCGGCTGTTGTCTGCACAGCTGCTTTATAGGGTGCGGGAGGAGTGGAGGCCCGCAGAGGCCGCCCGGCCTGGCCCGAAGTCACAGTCAGTGAGCCCAGAGCTGGGGTTCAAGGCCAGCCCCACGTTACTGCCCTCCCCAGGACCCCACCTCTCGCTCTGCGAGGGGACAGCAAGGAGCAGGTGTGCACAGCCCTGAAGGCCCTCCTGCCTACCTTCCCCAGGTCTGAGGAACAGGCCACCCTTTCCCAGAGCAAACTGTTAGGTGACAGGACACGGGAGTTTGGGAGTGTTAGTCGCGGGCAGCGGACAGAGGAGGTCCACGGGACGGGGTTGTTCGGTACCTAGAGTGAGGCTGCGCCTGAAGGGGGCTCTTAGCTTCGGGGCTCTTTGCCACAGACGGGGTTCTACGGCACGGAATGAAACACACGTGTGAATTGGCCCGTCGCCCGCCTCGGCCCCGCCGGACGCACAGCTCGGCCTCCCCAGGGCAGCTCACCTGGACAGTAATGAGGACACGGGTTTCTCCACCGAGTTGCTCCGCTCCCAGGGCTTCCGGCCAGCCTCTGTCGATTCAGACAGGGGACGGAGAGCCTCAGAGCTGGGAGGACTCTCGGTGGCCAAACCAACCCACCCCCCACCCCAGGCAGGAGGCCCCCCACCCGGACACTGAGGGCGCAGAGCTGCCCCAGCAGGAAGGTCTGCTTCGCGCTCCTTGTTCCCAGGCTCTCTTTGGCCCAGGATGGCCCTTGCAGGGTTGTGGATGGCACTGCTGTCACCCGGCATCGCCCCCCTCGGGACGCAGCTCCCACTCCCTGGACCTGGCTGACCCTGACTTGTGGCCTGGTTCTGAGTCCTCTCACCATGGCTGGGTCTCTTCTTGGAGTGAGAGCCTCTTAACCGTGACCTCTACAGTCAAGCCCCGACTATGGCAAAGGGCTGAGTGGAGCAGAGGAAGCCCGTGGCCTGGCTGCCCTCAGGGCAGCCCAGAGACTGCTCGTCCCCACCCCACCGGGTACCAGCTGGTCCCCTCCCGCTCTGGCCCTGAAAGCTGTTTTTTCTTTCCATTTTCTTTCTCAAGTGGTGTTAAATTCCTATTTCGTTTACTTCAAAAGGTTTGTTGGACTGAATTGAATTCCCTGACTTTGCAGAATGAGCAGAGGCAGAAGAAAAATCCCTAGGGGTGGCAAGGAAGCCACCTGAGGGTCTGAGGGGGGGGCCTCTCCCCAAAACCCCGCTCTGGGGCCCACGCTGGGCCTGCAGGCACAAGATCTGGGACCACATCCAGGCTCAGGCTGTGGCCCCGAACAAACCACGTCACCTCCTAAACTGGGACACAGCATACATAGCCATTCACTGGGGTGTGTGGTGTTCACGCATTCACCAAGATTCCACGGTGGCACCTTTTCAGAAGGGGAGGTCACAGGGAGGCAGCCTGGCCGGCAGAGCATCAGGACCGGAGGCAGGTGCGGCGGCAGGGCCACGCCCCCACGAGGCAGCCAGCAGCTGGCGAGAGCCTCCCTGTCTCCTCTCTGCCCCTCCCACCACTCTGGAGAGCACAGGCTTCAAGCAGGTGCCGAACAAAGGTCTGTTGAACGACCAAGTGACCAACCCCAGCGGCTTCTTCCCACTCTCCAGCCTCAAGGCACTCTTCTACGTGGACCCCTGCGCCCCGAGTGCCGACAGGGCTTCTGAGCAGGGTTTGGGGCTGTTTCTCCCCTACCCCATCACCAGCAGACTTCTTAGCAGCACCACAGTGAGCGAGGCTCACGGGTGATGACGGTTTCATCTAGCACGGCGGGCTCTTCGCAGGGAGACACGCGTGTGACAGGCGTGTTCCTCTTCAGAGCTCTGGCCCGAGGCCGGGAACCCCAGCCCCCCACCCCCCCCGGCTCCTCCTCCCCCATGTGGGGGTTCTCATGCCCTCGGGACGTCAGCACAGGCGGTGGCTCCAGCACCTGCCCCCGCTCCTCCTGGAGGCTCAGGGCTTCCAGAAGACGTCAGGGAGACCCCACTGTGCCACCTCACCGGCCCTCACTGCTCATCTGTGGAGGGAGGCGGTCGGGACGCATCATCTTCCCGGAACGGCCCCCTCCTGCCCTCAGACCTCGTGCCTGGTGTGGGGCGGGACGCCGTCCCTTACCTGAGGAGTTGGGCGGCTGGCTGGCTGCTCGGGTCCCCGGAGATGGAGAGGTGCTCAGCTCTTCCTGAAATGGAAAAGAGAAGCTGTGCCCTCAGGGTCTGCTTAGAAAGGCCCGTCGGGGCAAGGGCAGGACGCCTCTGACCAGGTCACTAGCAAACCTTGGCTTTCCATATTTTCTAAGGAGCCCGTGTTACTTCTGTAATCAGCAGAACAGTGACTGTTATCAGCAACAAGCGAAAAGCCCTAATCTTGGTGGGGAAGTGGTCCAGCCTCTGGACAGGCAGGGTGGGGGGAGGCTGCAGGGAGACACGGTCTCCTGCAGAGCCGGGCAGACTTCTCTGTGATCTGCAACAAGCCCTTGCCGTCACTGAGCCCGCCACGGGCCCCTCGGGCTGACTCCTTGTGGGCCATTGTCCGCTGGCAGCCTTGGGCGGCCCGTGGGAGTGGCCGGGCAGGACCACGGAAGGGACTCCCTCTCTAGGCCCGGCTCCCTGCTCCACTGGCCGGCGTGAGGACCGGATGTCAGGTGGCCTTACGGGGCCGTGCACGTGGGTTGCAGCACGGCCAGGCTCTGGGAGTTGAGGGTCAGGGCCGCCCACGGCACGGCCTTCACCCCAGACACCTGGTGGTGGGAGACCCCATTCACTTCTCTTTTACCGAGAGAGGAGGACGCGGTGAGAATCCCTTCTCTCTGCCCAACCAGCCTACAAGTTCATCAGTGTTGCTGTCAAAGTGGGCTCTAGAACCTGGCTCTGTCCTCAGTGCCCCTCTGCTAAAGCACCCACCGGTGGGGGAGGCAGGCTTGACAGGTGAGCCAGGCAGGAGCCGGAGCCGGGCCGCCTCTCGCTGCCTCCCCGTGCCTCTGCCCACATCTCTACGCGCAGTGCCTGGCCCACGGCAGGGCTCCGCGGAGGCAGGCAAATGCGTGTCTGCTCTGCCTGTGGAATGTGCGTGGTGAAACGCAAAGAAAGGAGGTGAATAACTCGACAACAAAAATGCTGATGTTTGCAGAGCGCCTGGGTGGCTCAGTTGCTTTAGCGTCTGACTTCAGCTCAGGTCATGATCTCGCGGTTCGCAAGTTCCAGCCCCGCGTCAGGCTCACTGCTGTCAGCCTGTCAGCGCACAGCCTGCTTCAGATCCTCTGTCCCCCTCTCTCTGCCCCTCCCCTCTCCCAAAAAATAAATATTAAAAAAAAAAGCTGATGCTTATCACACACATTTTGGAAGGATTTTATACTATTAAGAAAGGGGCATTTGTTAGGTAATAAAAATGTTAAGAAATACACACACACACACACACACACACACACACACACGATTGCTACATGGAGCTTTTGACCAGGCAGAGTCAACCACCCTGACAAGACTGAACTAGTGGATTCTGACCCGAAGCCAAGAACCGCCTGTGGGATTGCCTGGGCCACATTCTCTGTCAGCTGCTTCCCTCCCCTCTGGTCCATCTGAGGTGTGGGCCTCTTGGCCGGGACCAGGATGCCAGGCTCAGTGCTCCAAGCGGGAGGCCTCCTCCTCCCCCAACTGCAATCTGCCCCTGGGCAACGTGAACCTGTGAGAGCCACTTGTCCCCAGACTGAGAACAGACCTGGCACCCATCAGCAGGCCCCAGGTATCTGTGGGGTGAATGAATAAACTCCCGGGGCCTCTGGCCCAGAGATGGAATGCTGTGCTGGGCCCTGGGTCTCAGCAAGAGTCTCCTCGGGCCTCTCATTTAAGGGAGGGCTGAGTAACTGAAACGGTGGGCATCCACACGTGTGCCCGGGCACCAGGACCCGAAGGAGATGGGCAAGAATGGAGGCTGCAGAGGTTAAAACAGAATGAGACACCAGGAGTTTTCGTTCAATGCCATCCTGTTATGCTTTCAAAAATAATTCAAACAGGGGCGCCTGGGTGGCTCAGTCGGTTGAGCGTCCGACTTCGCCTCAGGTCATGATCCCACAGTTCGTGGTTTCGAGTCCCGCGTCGGGCTCTGTGCTGACGGCTCGGAGCCTGGAGCCTGCTTCGGATTCTGTGTCTCCCTTTCCCTCTGCCCCTCCCCCCACTCATGCTCAGTCTCTCTCTGTCTCAGAAATAAATAAACGTTAAAAAAAAAAATAATTCAAACAAATGCTCCCTTCACAGAGAAGTTCCCCTTTCTTCCCAAGCTAGGAAGGAGAGCACCACAGCACCACGTGGTACCATCCCGCTGGGGCCGGGGGCTCACACCCTCCTGCCCTGGACCCTGGGCCTGTCCTCAGAGCCAGTGGGCGGCAGGGCACCCACCCCACCTCCGGCCCCATATTCGGGGCTGTTTCCTTCTTTTAAACGAAGCTTGCTTGCTTTCCATTTGTTCCTAAACCTAGTCTGTGCACATTGAGGAGCAGGGAAGAGACTCTGGAAGATCCTGAAAAAGGAAAGCCAGGGCCCGCTGCGCACCTGCTCCGGTGTGTGGGGTGGGGCCTGCTGACCGTGTGTGGGACTGCAGCAAGGGGAACCAGCAGGATCCCAAGGCTTATTCAAACCAGAAAGAAAAGTGGGGGTCAGAGGAAGAGAACTCCCCACTGGGGGTGGAAGGTTTCTCCCAGAAGTCCCTGGGATTTGAACCCACTCTTCTTCTTGGAGCCGGGGATTTGGGGAGGTTGGGTGTTCTGAACGGGGCCGTGAGGCACATCAGTTGTCCAGCACAGACCGACTCAAGACTCAGATGCCCAAGCAAGGCCACACGGGCTTTTGGTACTGATGACTGCCCTGTGGCTCCCGGCCGGAAAGGTCTCTGCAGTTGTAGAAATTCGTGGGGAGTTACTGGGGCTGACTCCAGACTCCGTGCAAGGCAGGCGACATAGGGGCTTGGGCCACAGGTTAAGAGTGAGTCTGAACAAGCAAAAGTGTGTGTGCGGGGTTAAAGATCGAGTAGTGGGGAGCCTTACTTAGCCTGGGGTCTGGGAGGCTATCTTTTGGGGGATCAGTGTTTACACAGAGAAGTGTAGGCGAGCAGAAGCTAGCTGGAAGGGCTGACACCCTGCACGTCCCCAGGCATGGGGTTCAGAGGAAGCCGGCTGGCAGGGCTGGAGCCCAGGGCTGTCCCAGGTTCGCCTCAGCTGATGGAAGGGGGGGTCGGGCGGCGTGAGGCAGTTCACTGGCTGGTTGTTTCTTCTGGCTCCCATTACTGAGACGCAACCTGTATGCCCTTATGGTTAAGGTCTAAGCTCAGCCACTGCAGCAGGGGCCTACTTTTGTTAGAAAAGCTTAACGGGGGGGAAAGAGAATTAGCCACTCCTAGGGGAAGCAGATGCTTGGAACCTGTGCAGCCAGACTGGGCTCCAGGAGGTCTGCTAAGGACAACAGCTGGAGTCCCTGTGTCCTCTGTCCCGCTCGCCTACAGCTCCTGCTGGAATTGATGGACTCAAGTGAAGTCTTTAAAAACCACTTGAGAAATGATTTGAGAACGAAAACCGCCCTGGTCTCCCAGCACACGGTGCCTACCGCGAGCGTGCTCCCTGAACCCCGAATCCCCGGCAGAGGCCAGGCCCCGTCTGCACGGCCCCTCTGAGCTCCCAGGCTCCAAGCTTTCTCCTCGTGGCTCTCCCGGGCTAGCTCCCGCTTCCCTGCTTCTTGCCTGACCTCAGATGTTGTGAGGACCAGGGCAAAGGCCTGCCACCCGGAGCGAGGGGAGGGACAGACATGAATGCTCCCCCGGCTCTTCTGTCCCCTCTGCCTCCCCAATTCTCTTGTCCCTCCTGTGAACCACCTGGTGAAATTTCTACCACATGTACATGCAAACCAGCCATGCCCCTCAGGGCCCCAAAGGCCTGGTCTCCTCACACTGGTGGGGAAGCTGGGGGCTGCTTACCGTTTGGCTCTCATCTTCCTTTTTATCAGCCGGCTTGTCTGTTTGGGAGGCTGCTTTTCTCCTAGCACGAGGGGAAGAAGGGTACACATCAGCTCCTGTTTTCACGCTGACCCAGATGCCTCTGCTGGACACCGCCTGGCCCTCAGAGGAATCTGTGGCGGGGGATCTGACCCATTTTGTGTGAAGGAGGCAATTGTTCGAGCAGCCACGGCAATGCCTAGGTGAGCGTCCGGGCCTCTGTCCTTGTCCCATGACCCTGGACACAAAACTGGTCTGGGAAGGGAGAACAGGGTCTGGGGGACATTCTAATCTCTGTTTATGGCACCTGAGGAGTGGAAGAAATTGGTTTGCAGCCTGTCCAGGTTCCCCAGGGGACTCGGCTGGGCTGGGGTGGCAGCCATTCTCCCAGGACACTCGAGGCCGGGCCCTGTGGGACAGGGAGAGGTGCCCCTCGGCCACAGGTCAGGGCTGTGGGAGCATTCTGTCTTCAGACTGACTGGCTTAGCTAAGCGAATCCCGCTACCTGTGGGAAACCTTTTTCCATGACCTCTTCCTATCTCGGACCTTAGCCCTGCAGCCGCCCCCCTCCCCCTTTCAGATCCAGAACACCACTGTGAGCCTGCCCCTGCCCAGAGAGGGCAGGGCCCTGAAGAGCTCCAGCTGATGCTCTCCGGTCGCTCTGCACACTCCCCACCTGCACGGACCCCTTCTCATATCCTCTAAAGCCCACCCCTACGTTTTGGCCTCAGTGGTCATCTATATCTGGCTGACTCCCAGATCTGCACACACACCCCTGATAGCCCCCAGAGATGTGCTGTCAGGGATCTCCCACTGTGTGAAGCCGCCACAGCACTCAGCACCCGGGAGGTGAGGCTGTCACAGCCGAGAGATGGGCCCACGGGGAGTCTCTCCTCCCGGAAACCCAGGGGATCCCCCCCCCACCAACCTCTTCCTCACAGAGTGGAGCCAACCCTGCCTGTGCCTCGTAGCTCAAGTCTGTCCTCCCGTCTTCACTTCCAACACCTAGTGCCGGCCTGCAGTGCCTCTTCCTGGACAACAGCAGCCCCCTTGCCGGGCTGCCCACTGCCACTTTGTTCCACGACACTCTGTCCTCACCCAGAGCCAGCATTGAATTTTCTGAAGCCAAGAGCGGGCCGGCATGCCAGTCCCGGGAGGGCTCAGCACATAGCTCTTGTCCACGCCGAGTTTCCCGTCTGAGCCCGGCTACTGGGAGGGAGACCTCGCTGCTCGGACCCCACTGCAGGGAGGGAGACCCCATCGCTGGGACCCCACTGCTTGGAGACCCTGCTGCTGGGAGAGAGACACGGCCCCAGGGGAGGCAGAAACTCCCTTCCAACCTTCATCGAAACAACAGCCTGCGGGGGCTCTGTCACTACGGCTCCAGGCAGCCCCCGCCGCGGGGTGGGCTTCAAAGAGTGGCTCGCTGAACCCTTGTGGGCGCGGTGCACCCGTGCTTGTTCTTGGCGGGGCCTCGACCGTCACGCCAGCGTCCGGGCGTCTCACGGGCTCCTGGCGACATTGGCCTTTTCCTGTCCTCAGGAACTTCCTCTATGTTTGGTCTGAACCATCTAGGCCTGTTATTATTAACGCGTCGGTTTTGGACTTGAGAGAAGCAGGACTATTTTCTTTTTGAACAACATCTATTTTTATACAAGGCCCGTCCACCTCTCTGGGGTGAAGCCCTGCACGCCTGCAGACAAGGCTTGTTCTCACAGCCCGACCTTCCGCCACCCTCCACCACACCCTGGGCTCTAGGCCCGGTGGGTCTCTAGCCTCCCCAGTATCGGAACACTGCCCGCTCTCCTCAGCTGGGAGGAGGGCTCTCCTTCCGGGCCGTGCCCCTGTGGAGCCTCCCCCGTGAGGCCCTCCTGGCTCGCCCGGGGGCGGCCGGCACTGGTGTGCGAGCCTCTGCTCTGCTGCGTGACGACTGCTCACAGTCTGTTCCTGCCCTTGGTGACCTACGCGTGCCGTGGATCAATCTCCTGGCTCTGTCCGCCACCCCCGGCCATGTGAGCAGAGGCCCGCCGGCCCCGTCCTGCCGCAAAGCGCCAGGGCACCTACCTGCGCTCTGGGGACCCGTTTCCCCCCCTTGCCCTCACAGAGCCGTGGCCAGGGCAACACAAAGCCCCGGCCCAGGGGAGTTCCCACTCAGGGTTAGCCCACCTGGAGGGCAGTGGGAGTGCCTGACAGTAAGAGAGGTCGGGGGCGGGGGCCCGGTGGGAGGGGGGCCCAGAGGCTGCTTATGCGGACACGAAGGAGCACTCCCACAGGGGGGTCTGCTCCTGAGCCCCCCGGTGCCCGGGGAGCATGGCATTCGCAACCTACGTCGGCACGTTCCTGCCGCCAGGCCACGCTGACGAGTAAGATCCAGGCTCTGCGACCCTTCTGAGGAGCTGCCTGGCCTCTCCGCCCGCTGCCGTTCCAGCTGGGGGACGCCCAGGAGGCACGGGGACAGGCTGACGGCCTGGGGCAAGCTGGCGCCACGGCTGCTGGTGTGGACGAAGGGGCTGACCGGGCCCCGGGCCCCAGAGCCCAGCCGCGACGCGGGTGCCACTCTTGTCCCATCCCCCGGGGTGGTGCCCTCGGGACTCCCGCCACTTCAGAAGGCTCCCCCGTGTCCTCCGTGATGGCCCCGCAGGACCGGCCCCGCAGCACGCGTTCGCCGTTGTCACTCGGAGCGGCTCCAGCAGTGAGACTGTGTCATTTACGTCGGGATCGTAAGTGTGGGGCATGCGCCTCTCTTCCCCCGAACTGGTCTCTGAGATTATCTCCAAATTTCTGTCCACTCAGGACGAGGCTGGTACGCGGAGGATGCGTCAGTAAACGCCGTCACACCCAGATGAGGAAGGGCTGGGAGGTCAGGGGACTCTTCTGGGCCCGATGCCTCAGGCTGACCCCCTGAGAAGGGGAACTTAACAGTCCCCTGCTGGGCTGAGTCCAGGTGGCGGTGGGCCCCGGGGCCGGGCAAGGCCTGCGCTTTGATGCTAAGGAGCAGGAGACCCCTGACAAGTAGCTGCGTCTGGGGCAGGGGGGACCGGACACCCACCTCTTGGCCAACAGCTTGTTCATTTCTTCCATGAGGCCTCCTCCTCCACCCCCACTGCTCGCTCGGTTGGCGTCAGACTTAGAGGTCCCGCTGGGGCTGGAGCCTCCGGACGCATCTTCTGGCTGAAGGGTCAGGACACCACATTTTAGTCCGGCGTCTGGGGTGGGACGTCACCGGGGGGCGGGGGGTGCACGCAAGGGTGGACGGGACCCCTACGATGGAGGCGCTGGAAGAGGCCCTCAGCCCTCGGGTCCCGTCCCCCCAGCCCCGCCGGAGACTCAAGCAGAGTCCAGCGAGGCACCAGGACTGGCCGGTCGCAGTCGACAGACACTCCCCAGGTCTGCTGGCCCCTGTCAGCGCCCTTGCCAAGGCGGGTGTGTCATGACCGGGAGGAGGGGGACCTCTCGGGAAGGAAGCCAAACTCTGTCTCGCGGGTGTTCTCAGAGCCACAGCTGCCCTCAGCTGCCCTGGGGCCGCTCCCCCTTCCGGGCCACCCCAGACGTGCTGGGACAGGCGGTGGGTGGGGTGCGGCTGGCCTCCAGGGTCGCGGGGGAAGCAGGATGGATTCAGATCCAGGAGACCCGGGGCTGAGTGCGAACCCTGCAGCTGACGGGCTGGATGGCAGGCGAACCGCTTCCCCGCCGATGCCTCAGTTCTCGTCTGCGAGGCCTCCCGCCCCACTCGTGACGGTCAGCGTGAGGGCCAGCAGCAACCGCCAGCACCTTGTGGCTGGTGTGGCACCGCGTGGCAGGGGTGGCGTCCAGGCTGGGGGCCATTCCCAGCGTCTGGTGGACGAGGGCAGTTCGAAAGGGCCCCGGGCCGGCCCGCCCACACCCAGGGACGCTTACCCGCTGGACTCTCCTCAGCTTGGCCCCAGCCAAGGCAGCGGCCAGTCCTGACACGGAGCTCTCGTCGTGGCTGGCGCCCTGCGCTCCTCCGGCTGGCAGTGGGGGTGGGGGAGGCGGAGTGGCCCCTGCGGGTGGAGGCGGGACAGGGGGCGGAGGCGGGGGTGGGGGCCCACTACAGGAGAGGGGGGCGCTGGCTGCAGACGAGGGGTGCCCTGGTGGGAGGATGGGTCCTGAAATACAAGGGTGGGGCTCAGTCAGGCCCCAGTCCCCAGCTGGTGCTCCCCTGGGAGGACGGACAGCAGGCAGCCTACTCCTCTGAGGGACAAGCTCAAGGTTGCCTCTTCCAGGAAGCCCCCGCAGGACGCACCTAGCCCTGGTCTAGTCACTCCCTCCGCTGGTCTTCCCAGCATTCCTTGAGCTCAGCTAACTTTCTCTAGCTCCTGTCGTGGTCTTCCCGTGACAGACGCGCTCTGGTGCGTAACTCGTTTTCCGTCTCCGTACCTAGCTTTACCCTGGGCACCGGCAGAGGTAGGTCCCTCAGATGCCGTTGTGACCGACCGTGGCCTCGGGGCACCGAGGCAGGTACCCCCGGTCGCAGGGCCGACCGGGGCACGTGTCAGGGAGCAACGCAGAGGGCCGGGCAGTCCTCTGTCCACCATCCAGCGAGCCCTCCCTCCAGGGCCTACTGAGCTCCACCGCGTGCTCAGCACCATGCCGGGCGCTGGGGAGGGCGGCCACAGGCTCTCTGCTCATGGCCTCGCAGGGAGGCGGTGAGCCGGTCCCACAGATGAGCGCACAGACGCAGCTGTGGCAGGATGGCAACTGCTACTGGGGGAGGCCCGTGGCGCCATCTCGGCACACGAAGAGGGGTTCAACTTCAGGGCCAGTTCAGAGAAGACGTCCTCGGGGACGTGCCCACGGTGCCGGGACAGTGACAGAGAGCAGGAGTCAAGTTTGGTGAAGGAGGGAGAAGAGGACGGGGAGTGCCGGAGAGGCACCGGAGAGGTGCAAGGAGCCACCAGGTCTGCGGGAACCGGGCCTGCGCACTGGGGGGCCAGCCTGCTCGGGAGGGACGGGAAGGGGGGACACGTGACGAGGTCAGCTGCGCATCAGCAACGTGGAGGGTGGACCAGAGTGGGGCGGGGTCCCGGAGGGGGTCGAGGTGACAGGGGGTGCTAGAAGCCAGCATTTGCACCAGTGGGGGCTCCCGTCACTGGGGCAGGGGCCGGGGCTCGGTTTTCTCATCAGTAAGCCAGGGGGACACACGCCTGCTTACTTCACGGGGCGTCTGAGAGAAGTTAGCAGAACGAGGGACATGGAAACACTCTATTGAAGTCCTGGGCTTACTAATCAACACTGTCACTCTTCAGCGAATCTTCTGCTGTCCTGTGCCGAGTTCCACTCAACCGCTGGGATAACACTGCATCTCTGGAGGGCTTCTGACTCCCGGGGCAGGCGGGGCCCTCCTCCGTGTGTCTTTATATCTCACACTAACTTGGCCACCACGTGTGCACTGGGATGATCCGGGGTCCTTGGCCGGACACTGGGCTCCCTGGGGCAGGGGCGGCATCTGCCTTGTCCGTCCCTGCGTGTCCCTAGCCCTCAGCACGGTGCCGGAGACAAGGCCCGTGGCCGCTGAGTGTCTGCTCAGCCAGTGAGTGGTCGGGGGCAAGGGCCGGGCCAGGCTGGGCTACTCCCCTTTCCCCAGCTCTGTTGTCTTTCACCGGGCGTGACCGTGACACGTGGAGATGGACGCAACCAGAAGCTCTTCACACCCGAGGCGCCCCGGGAAGGGCGGGGTGTGGCAGGGGGCGGGGAGCGGTTCCCAGAGGGGTTCTCACCTGTGGCTGAGGTTCTTCTCTCTAGAGACTCCTGACGCTGTTGCTGGTGCTGGGTCTGCTCCATCACTTGTCTGAAAGACAACAATGGCAGAGCGGGTCTGACCTCGCGATGCCGAGAACAACGTGGCTCTGTGTGCGGGAGCCCAGGCTGCAGAGTCGGGTTCCGTTGGCATTCCCTGAGAGCCCCGGGCTGGGGGCCCTGGCAGCGAGCTTGCCTCGTCCGCCCTGGCCCTGACGGCCGGGCGTGCTGCCCTCACTTCAGGGAGGTGGGGCACGTGACTGGTTCCAGGTCCCCAAACAGGCGAGTGCCAGCAGGCCCCCTCGAACAGTCCCAGGCACACCTGGACGGGGCTCGGGCGGCCATCCGGCTGAGTGACCGAGCTTTTCCCCAAGCAGGACATGCCCATCTGGCTTTGGGGGCCCTGGGGCCGCAGCAGACCTGACCTCAGGGTCGTTCATTCTCAGGACACCCGACTACGTTCCCCGGAACGAGTTTCAGGCGTCGCCGGTTGCCAGGAGAAGCGGACGCGAAGGCTGCCTGTCCTCATTCTTCCTACCACAGAGCCAGCCGCAGGCCAGGCTTCCATCAGAGAGCCATCTGGTACGCTCAGTGCACTGCTCTGTGTGCCTCGGCGGGAACTGACCTCCTAGCTCCCGAAGGCAGAGCGGCCTCGGGTGCTCGTAAAGGCGGGTCGAGTGAGGACACTGGCCCACAAATAGGTCCTCAGAATCCGGGACTGAGGTGCTGGGGCAGACCGGGGACAGCAGCAAGGCTTCAAGTCGGCGCGAGCCAGCTCCACTTAGCTCTGCCCACGAAACACGGGGTCGGGGGATGCTCTCACACCTCCTCCGGGCTCAGCGGGAGAGGGCACCGGAGGCACGCGGTGGTCTGGCCGTGGGCGGGGGAGGCGGGGAGGGCGGCCGGCAGGGCGGGAGGGTGCTGGCCTGGCGTCCGCAGGCACCCTCGGTCTGCGGTGAGCTGGTGCCGGTCCGGGGCCGGCCCCGCGCCTGGCCCGTGGCCGCTGCCCAGTAAGCGCTTTGCGAAGCAACGAGTACACGGGCTCGTCCAGCGGCTGGCGCACAGCACCTCCTCCGGAGGGGACCGCTAGCGGGACGGGCCCTTCTGGCTCCTGCTCTGGGAGCACGGCTCTGTGACCGCGGGTAGGTCACTCCCCTTTCTTGGGCCTCTTCTCCGCAAGGTAAGCACGAGGGCACGTGCTCTCGGGGGCTCCGGTGAGGACGACAACGTGTGAGCCCAACGAGATGGCGGAAAAGACCCTGCTGGTAGGAGAGGCTGGGAGAGCTCCGGCCGTGTCTGCATCAGCGTCTCTACCAAACTGCGGCGGCGTCACCCGGAAGAAGCTCCAACCTTCCCAGCAGGATCCATAGGCTCAGAAGCCCTTGGCAAAAGGGAGGCTTTTGGAAGTACTTAAAAATCAGGTGTGGGCTTCAGACCCTGTTTGTGAGCGAACAGAAGGCTCCTGTGCTCGGAATGCCCACCGCACGTCTGGCCCCACGTGTCACCTCTCCCCTGGCCTCCCTTCGTGTGAGGTGACCAGCAGGAGCAGGGTCCCCTGCTCTGTGGCCTGGGTTGACTCCTGCAGTTCACAGAGGGGCCTGCAGGGGATGCTCCGGCCCACGGACAGCAGACTGCAGGCGGCCTCGCAAAGGAACTCTGGACTCGGCTGGTGGGTCAGGGGAACGCAGGGTGGTGTTTAACCAGTTCTCAGGGATCTGTTTGGACTCATCTGTCCCGAACAGTCATCCCTGGGCCCGGTGGGGCTCACGCACGCCCCTCTTGGGGTGGAGGCGGCCAGGGTACCCGGCAGAGCTGGGACCACGCTGGCTGTCAGTCCTGGTTCCACCTCTAACTGCTCATGACTTTGGGCAAGTCCTTTCCACTCTCAGCTTCAGCGGGCTCGTGTGAGAACAGTACCAGCAACAGGAACCCCGGAGGGTCAGCGTGAGGGGTAAACGAGGCAAAGCCTGTAAAAGCCTTTCATAAACTGCAACACGCTCTATCCTGAGAGGCCAGGAGACAGGCCCAGGGAACTGAGAGACGAATGGGAACTGATAAAAGGAGCCTCCCCCGCCTGTAGGCAGTCTAGAAGCACACTGCCATCTTTACCTCATTTCATGGAGGTGAGCAGAGCAAGGATTATCACTGTTCTCTTCCAGTGGGAGACTGAAGTCTAGAGCAGGAACTTGCCCAGGGTTACAAAGTACACCGTTGGGGCCAGAAGGCACCCAGAGGTTATGGAGTTGTGGCCCTCGCTCCCTAGAGTGGGTGACAGGCTAGAGGAAGACAGGCCCCGGAGACCCTCACAGCTCCCCGACTCCCGGCCCAGGGTTCCATGTGAGTCTGGCTGCAGGCCCACCCCCACCCCAAGAACCTCAGCACAGCCTGGCTCCAAGCCTATCAGAGGGGCAGAGCCCCTGGCCCCGCCTTCCCTGGCGACGTGACCTGGGGAGGCTGCTCCCTCCTTGGCCACCGCGGTCTCTTCTATAACTTCAGGACAACGGCACTGGCCCTTCCTCCCTGTCTGAGCACTTCAGAAGCTCCTTGGAGGAGTTGGGGGTCACCTTACGGCCCATACTCCACGGACTGGCAAACGGCAACAACACAGCCCTGGTCAAGCTGTCGAAAAGCTGTGATCCCCAAGGGCGCTCATGGCCTTTGTCCACCTTAATCTCAGGTGGGAGGGGAGGGGGCAGGGGATTAAGATCCTCCTGAAAGGCTGTGGCACCCGCCCGAGGCCACAGGAGGGTCGCGTCCGCCCGTCTCCAGCAGGGTGGCCTCGGCCGCGTTACTGCACCCTCCCCAACATCACAGCTATCCCTACACATGTGGGAGGGCTGAGTTCAGTCCCAGGAACGCACCTAGGATGCCGCAGACCGGCCGTCCCCATGAGGCCACACGTTCCCTTCCTCGCTCTGGCCAAGCAGCCACAAACGTGCTCCCTCTTCCCTCTGGTCAAGCCTGTCCACCTCCCCCTGCCCCGCCCCCCGCCCCAGTGTGTGTCTCTGGGGTCCTGGCCCTGCCGGGCAGGGGGTTACCTTCTCTGGATGTCCATCTCGTCAGGAGAGGGGCCATTCTGCACCTGACGCTGGGTGGAGGGGCCTGCGGGGCAGAGAAGCACAGTGGTTAGTGGGTAGAAAGGCCCCGGCAGACCAACCCGCAACGCTCCCCGTCTCTGCTCCCCCTGGCCTGCAGGAGACCCCCTGACCTCTCAACAGGTACACCACCATCCCTATCCTGTCCCCCTCAATCGCCTCTCTGCCCGTCTCGGCGCTCTTCTCTCGGAGCCAGCGAACGGGACCGCGTTGCTCACACGGCCGAGACGGCCCTTCAGCTGCAGAGACCCCCTCCTTCCCTCTCAAGCTGTGTTTGCTGCAACCTCATGTCCCTCCGTGGTTCCAGCCTCTGCACGTCCTACAAAGCCGTTCCAACCCAAATCACCAGTGTGCTCGGCATCGCCAAAACCCAAAGGAGGCATTCCATCCCGCCCCCTTCTCTCTGGCCCGCCCTTTGGGCACAGGAATGGCCCTGGCGGCGGGTTAAGCGTCAGAGCCAGGGATTTCGCACCTGGTCTGGAGGCGCCACAGCCCGCGCTCCTCACCGCGGCGCGGGGCCCTCCTGCCTGCATCTAGGAGCCTGCGGCTGTGGGTGGGAAGGAGACAGCGAGGCCCAGATGGCAGAGGCTGTCACTGAGCGACCGCGAAGCCTTCCGGGCCACACCCTCGCCCTGGACCCTGAAGGCAGGGCCCAGGGCAGTCCAGGTCGGCTGCCTGTGCCCTATGTTCGGGTGGGGGCTGGTGCGGTACCACATTTACAAGAAAAGGCAGGCTTCTGCCCCAACCTGAGAAAGAGCTGATTGTTCCTGGTCTTTGCCAGCTCAGGTGTCACTGGGGAGCTGCACAGTCAGTGACAGGGCAGAGAATCTGGGCAAGTGGGTCTCACACTTCACTGACGGCACAGGGAAGGGGTTTGTCTCCTCCCGGGGATAAAGTGGCAGTGACGCTCAGCCCACAGCAAACTCCATGACATACAGAAGGTTCTCCCACAGGCGCTTCAAGCCGCTGAGGGATTAGCAGGTTGTCCCCCGGATCAGGGGCACGGCGGGACAGAGAGCAACAGAATCTCAAAGCTGAAACAGATCGTCCGATTCCAGGGCAGCCTCCTGCCCGGCCCAGGAGTGTCCTGTGTGCCTCCCAGGCAGGTAGCTACCGGAGCCCCTACCTCCCACGAGACCACGTGCTCTCTCTTACACCGAGGTCTCAAGCCTGCCCGCCCTCGGAGGCCCTGTCTCCGCCATCAGGAGGGACACAGCATGGGTGGAGTCTTTCCACGCCCAGAGTGAGCCTCCGCGTCCGGCTGTTTCTGGACCTTGCCGTCCTGGGCCCCGGGATCCGTTCCGGTCAAGTTTTCGGTGAGCCTTGCCTGGCTGGTGTCCTGGCTCCGGTGTGAATGTTTCAGCCGGGGAAGGAGGAGGACCCGGGTGGTGGGCGGTGGGCCCGCTGCTTGGTGGGAGGAGATGGCCTTGTGGGAAAATGCCTCCCTGGGTGGACCCGGCCGGCCCCGCCCCCGCTCATTGGTGCCTTGGCTGCCGTCAGACGGCGGCCAGGAGACGGTGCCTGCACACTTTTACAGACGCGACCTTCGCAAGGATCTGGTGTGGCGGCCTGGCACCCGACGGGCGCGAAACCAACGCTAGTTTTCTTTCCCTGTCTCTAAACGCATGTTTAAAATTAATTAATTAGCATGTAATTGTGCTCTTTTTTAAAAGTCGGTTTTTCTGGCTATAAACAGCACGTGATGTGTGTTCGGTGCGCGCATCAGAACAATTAAAACAAATTACAGGACGAATCCTCGCCGGGGATCTTCTCTCTACTACTGGGCGAGGCCCAGGTCTTGGGGCCGCTCCCTCCTCATGCTCAGGACCAGGAACACAGTGCCGCGTGCGCGGTGCAGGCACTTTCCCGATTCAGTGAGAACTCCTCCCCACTCTCGCGGCCCTGGCAGGCAGCCCCCGCGAGGACCCGTGACAGGCAAGGGCGTGGCCCGGCAAGGGGAAGTGACCCGCTCAGGGTCTCACAGACAGCAGGTGGCGGAGCCAGATTCAGACAGCCTGCGAAAGGCCACTGTCTTTCTTCTGTTCAGTCACTCGTGGGGTCAGATGGAGACCCGCTTAAGAGCGGAGAATGAGGGTGGCAGGTGGCACGCCACCAGCAGAGCCATAGGGAAGGGGCTGCGTTCCCCCAGACTGGACAGGTGTCCCCCGACCCCGACCCAGAGGCTCCGTGCCTCTACCCACTCGCCCTGGCTGAGGCACGAGGGATTCAAAACACCTCAGCTCCTGGTTCTGGGAATCAGGCCTGAGCTGCTCAGCCGCTGGCTGGACTTCTGGAAAACTGGCCCCTGCCTCGCTCCAGGGCCCGGACTCTGCTGCTGAGCCCATGTCTGACTCTGGAGTCGCCCTTCTTCCAGGGCTGAGCCCCTGTCCTGGAGACCCTGTCTGTCACCTGGTCTGAAGACTGGAGAGCCAGGCCCCACCCTGGCGCTGAGGTCGCGGGATGCCCTGGGCTCTGCCAGTCGCTCAGAGGTCTCTTCATCTGGTGGCCTGGTCTGGCCTCGGTCACTAGGAACATTTGTCAGGACCCCAGGAGGCAGCCGACAGCCTGCACAGTGGTCCGTGGTGGTCCTGTGCTGGGGTCCCTCATTCTGCCTGCTGGGCTGGACTTCCTCCTAACGCCCTCAGCCAGCCTGTCCCTCCAGAGGGTGCAGGACATCCGTCAGGAGCCTGGCTGCTCCCAGGGGACCCTGGTCCCCGCACTGCAGACAGCTTTCAAAACAGCTGGAATTCTAGTCACGACAGAGCAGGAAGAGACAATGCTTGGCATAAGACGATGCACAAGACCTTCCACTCTTCCCAAACTAAGAAAACGTTAGTCTCTTTCGAGCTATGAGGATCCTTAACACCAGCAAGCACGGTCCCTTCGTCTCAGAGGTGGGGGCCGGGGCCCGGGGCCCGGGGCCCGGGGCCCAGGGCCCGGGGAAGGGCCCACCAGCGTCACACGGGGTATCTGCAGCAGACGTGAGGCTCTTGCTGTCTCCTGGCCTATCCCACCCACTGGCCCCAGCGGCGGAGGCAGGGAGGAGGGACAGGGAGGAACTCCTTCCGAACTGTGTAAGGCTCCTTGGGAAACCTCCTGGCACAGCGCACGTGCTTCTCCGGGGGAAGCCTCAGGGTGGGAGCCCTGGGGGGCTGTTCATCACCCCCATCTGTCCCGCTGTTCTTTCCAACAAGTCCCCGTGCGGGGGGACTGGAAGCCGAGACGGAGGCGTGCAGAGTCCCCCACACCACGGAGTCACCTCAGGCCAGCCGCACCTCTGCCTTCAGGGTCCAGCTGAGGGGGCAGGTGGAGGCCCGGCCTCCTCCTCCTCCGGCCGCCCGCTTGGAGTCGGTTACAGGGTCTCACTGCAGCCCTGTCACAGATTCTGAGTCCGCCCGCCTCTCCACCCCCGGGGCTGCCTCGGCATCTCTCTGCTGGGCCCGATGCCTCGGTCGGCCGACAGGACCCTCGGCTCCGCTGTCTCCCTGTGCTTCCTGCCCCTCTTCCACGTTGATGTCACAGCCTCTGCGGTCTGTGGAGAACACAAGCCTGATCCTCAGGGGCCCGGCCCCGCAGCCGCTGCTCCTGTCCCCGCCTCCGCAGCAGCCCTTTGGCACCTGCTCCCTAAGTCTGACCACGTGCCGTGCTCCCCACCTCTCTGTCCTGTGCGGGGTACTGTCCGCAAGGCTCAACTCCACGGTCGCCTCTTCCAGGAAGCCTTCCCACATCCTCTCACGCTCCTTGCCGCTCGACCCGCAAGGGCCTCTGTCTCAACTTTCTCACTGACGCTTTGTGAGCAGTCTTCTCCTCCCTGTGAAGTCTTGAGTTTCTCGAAGGCAGAGACCACGTCCCTTCCTCGTCACTGTGTGTGCAGCGCCCGGCTCACGCCGGACGCCGGGGATATTTGGCTGACTTGAGTCGGGACGGTTAGAGGGAACTGGCGACCGCCAGCCCGGCAGGGAGAAGCACAGGAAGGGACGGGGCTGACCTCGCTGAGATACAAAGAAAAGCACTGAAGAGGTAAGCCACAGAAACACAAGCGATCCCCCAGTTCAGGCTTGTTCAGAGAGCAGGCCGACCGGGGGACGGTTCCCGGCCAGCACCAGGACCCCACTGCTGGCCGGACGCCTGGGGGCAAGCCTCAGAGACAGACAGCCTGCCCCAGCCTCTCACAGGCCATTCTGTTCGACGTGCGCCTCGGCTCTGCACGCAGCTGCGCGCGGACTCGCGGTCACCTTCTGCCGTCGCGCGGCGCCCCTCTGCACACGTACGGCAGACACTCGTTCGGGGAGATCACGTTCAACGGCCCCCTCCCCACAGGTACCGACTTGGGCGGGCCGGCGGGTGAGGCGGCCCAGGGTCGGCAGGGAGGAGGCCTGGCCAGAGCTCTGCCCCGCACGCGGGAGCCGGGCCTCGTCACCTATAATATGAGAATCAGCACGAAGCCTAAAGCCTCACACGGCCGCTGTGCGGAAGAGACGCGACGCTCGGAGAAGCCCCCGGTAAACCACAAAGGCCTGCGCAACATGCGCTTTTGTTAGCGTTTTAACGCAGACGGTCTGGGCGGCCTCTCCATGGAGCCCAAACGTCTCACCGATCACCGACCTGCCTGCGTCCTGTGCGCTCGCACGGCCCTTTACCCCAGTCGGGCTGCTGCTGCCCTCAGGAAGGCGCCTCACAGTCCACTTACAGAGCGCCGCTGCCTTCGCTGCTGCCGCCCGGCTGGGCCCACCACGGCCCCGCAGAAGGCGTTGCTGGTGTCTCTGGGAGGTGAGGGGGCTCGCCAAGGCCAGGGGGCTCCCCACGACGGCCCCGGTGTCAGAGCTCGTTGCATGTGGGAGGTGGCCTGGGGCGCCCACCAAGTCAACCCTCACCCTCCCTCGCTCGCCTCCGACAGGTTTTGCCGAAGTGAAAACAAAGACCCTACGGGCCTCGCAGACGAGCAGGAGGGAGGAAAACATGAGGTGGGGTGACACAGGTGCCCGAGCACGACCGGCGTGTGGGCCCCGGGGCCGGCACGAGAGCTTGCAGCGGGGGGCAGGCCAGGGCAGGGGGCCTCCCGTCTGAACACCCAGAGAGGGACGGGGACAGAGGGCGCGGCCCACGCCGACACTCGCCTCCAGGCCCCCGCCGGACGGGGACACTTCCTGGGGAAGGCACTGACTTGCTGCCGTCTGGGAGGCCGCTTTCCAGACGGCTTTAAGTCCCCCCGAACACCTGCTTCTACAGAGCACGGTGCAGACCCGGAGGAGGACCGTTCAGCCCCACGGGTCAGTGAGCCGGGGGAAGACAGGGGAGAAAACAAAACCGGAGCCATGGACTCCAGCCAGGGGCCCACGGGGGAGGGGCGACGCGGAAGCCTGGCCAGAGGGGACAGGGCTGGCTTTCACGCCAGAGGCTGAGAGATCGAGCAGAGAGTCAAAGTGACTGACCCGAGGCACTGAAGTCAGCCGGACCAAAGGGGAAAGTGGGGCCAAGGGGTCTGAGGTCGTCTCTGAGGGACGGCGCCTCTCCCCGTGGCTCCAGGGGGACTTGGGGCCGGCCAGTCCCACTCGGATTCTTGCCCGTGAGCAGGGTGTTAATGATCACCACACCCTTCCCAGGGCTGTTCCGAGGTGGGATGAGACCACGCCTGGCGCTGGTACTCTCTAAAGGCTTCTATACCTTCTGTCTTCGACGTAAAGATCTAACAAGGGCTCCGATGCGAGGTGTGACCATCCTCAGGAAACGGAGGGGGGCAGGGGTGAGCAGCTCAAAGAGGGAAACCCGGTGGCATGACCCGGCTCCAGGAGAATGAACCAGATGTGGCCGATGCCCCACTCGCACCCCCCAGCCTCGCTGCGGGGCCCGGGTCCTGCTCGGCTGCAGGGGCACCTCCTTGTGGCCTCCTTGTGGGGACCCTGCTGGCGCCGAGCTCCCTGTCCACTCCGCCTGTACGTGCCAGGACAGACAGCAAAACGAACCCAGGCCAACAGAGTGGTCTGACTTACTCTCCAAGGACTTAACCGTTTTGTTCTCTGTATTCCCAGCACATAATGTCGTTCTTGGCATACGGTCAACACTCAGCAAATATTTGTTGACTAAACGAACGATTATGCCCCAGGCAGACTGTGTGAAGATCTCTAGCCAAATGTTGAGACTACAGCAGGCGCCACATTCTTAAAGCTCTCATCTCGTGGCTGGAAACAGTCAGTGGCCAAGCCGGGGACTGTGCCCCATAAGCCCTGAAGCAGTACAGCAGGAGAGACACTGCAGGTCGCCAACGGACGTGGCGCTGGGAAAATAGCACAGATGGGATGAGGGAAGAGGGGACCCGAGTTTACTGGGCAGCTACTACGTGCTGCGCACAGGCTCTGTATAGGGTTCTCATCTCACCGCTGCTCTTCCTCCTCGTGGGCTGGAGTCCTGAGGGCCCAGCTCCCAAGGGTCCCCCGTGGGACCAGACAGGCGGTCTTTCACGTGCTGGCCTAGAGGCCTCTGTGCAGCAGACGGTGCTCATGCCCGCTCCAGGCCCCACCCCAGGGAAGATGGCCCAGTCCTCCCGCTACCCCTCATTCCCACTTTCTAGTCCTTCCCCATGCCCGGCTGGCCTCTCCTGGACTGCTCCAGTGTCCACAAATCCCCTTCAGGGTGAACCTGGAGCCAGGACACCCCAGTTCTTGTTGGGGTTCTGCTCTAAGTGGCCAGGTATCCTGGGGAGTCCCTCCCATCCCTGGGCCTCAGTTTCCCATAAAGTGAGAAGGATGGAACCAAGGATCACACAGTTCTAAATCTCTACAATTTAAAAGGACAAAGAAGGAGGGGCCCCGGGTGGCTCAGTTGATTGAACGTCTGACTTCGGCTCAGGTCACGATTCACGGTTCATGAGATCGAGCCCCGCGTCAGGCTCTGTGCTGACAGCTCGGAGCCCGGAGCCTGCTTCGGATTCTGTGTCCCCCCTCTCTCTCTGCCCCTCCCCCCCCCCCGCTCGTGCTCTCTCTCAAAAATAAAGATTAAAGGGGCGCCTGGGTGGCGCAGTCGGTTAAGCGTCCGACTTCAGCCAGGTCACGATCTCGCGGTCTGTGAGTTCGAGCCCCGCGTCGGGCTCTGGGCTGATGGCTCAGAGCCTGGAGCCTGTTTCCGACTCTGTGTCTCCCTCTCTCTCTGCCCCTCCCCCGTTCATGCTCTGTCTCTCTCTGTCCCAAAAATAAATAAACGTTGAAAAAAAAAATTAAAAAAAAAAAAAAAGATTAAAAAAAATAATAAAAGGACAAAGAAGGAAATACCCCAATATGGGGAGGAGACTGTGGGATCGTTTCCCTCTTTTTGAACTTCCAAATAAGGTATGAGTAGATGCACCACCATATAATAAAGAAGCACAGGGCTGAGAGTCCCCAGGGAGGGCACAAGTGCTCCTGTGTGACTCCATCCCCGTAAGTCTGGTGCTGCAAGGCAGACGGGGGGGCCCTACAGCTCCTGGCCCGGGAGCCCACGTTAAATTATACAGCCTGAGGTGGGCAGATAAGCCGAGGCATTGCCGACACCTCCTCCTGAGAGAGGCTGTCCTTCTGCCCGTCCATTAACATTCATGAGGCTCTGGGACGCCAGCCTCCCCTCTCCTCTGGGACAGAAGGGACAGGCTAGGTTTCGAGTTAGCCTCTATAGGAAAGGCATCCCCTGGGTCTCCTGAAAAAGAGGGAACCTGAGATCCCAGGACAAAGGATCTATCACCTGCTCAGTGATGCTTGATGGAATTTCTGGCCGGCGAAGGACAGCTACCTAATCTGCGCTGGGCAGAGTCCCAAGCCCCTCTGAGGCCCCCTCCGCCCCTCTGCCACGTCTCTGGCTGGCTCCTTCTCCCTCTGGAGGGTCCCTGCATTCTGGATTGACTTAGGGCGGACTTTGCAACGGGGGCAGGCCTCCCAGACCAATTCCTTAGCATTCCTCCCCCTCTCGTTTCCAGGCCTCTGCTGCCGAGCAAGCTAGTGTCCGTGTGGGAACGGAGTCTGTGATCCGGGCCTGAGTCCTCAGAGGCGCCTCGCCAAGGCCACACAGGAATTGGTGGCAGAGCTGGGACCAGCGCCCGGGACAAAGGTCTCCTAGCCCAGGGCTCTGGCTGGACAAGCAGCTGTCTCCGCACCTTCGCGCTTAGGAAACCAGGGTGCTGGTGCTGAGCCCCCCGCCTGCGCTCGGCTCAGCAGTAGACAGATCCTGACTGCCACTGCCGTCTCCTGCTTTGACGAGAGACGGTTCAGTCGCTTGCCTGAAGTTACCCCGCGTGAATCTTCCAGCGCCTTTCCTCCCGAGGCCTTACCAATGAATCGGGGCTCAGGGCGGGCTGATGCGTGAGCCCACCTGTGTTGTTTCACTCAGAGCACCAGGGCCAGCTGTCATCCGCTGGACTCCTGTAAGAGACCCTCATTCCTGAGCCCTCCCGTTAGTTACGGTTCAACCGTCACCCCACGGTGACCAACGTCTAGAGCCGTAGCAGAGAGGCCAGCGTCCAAACGGCCCGTAGCCCTGGAAGGTCAGCCCGTGTAGATGCGGGAACCGCGTTTCGGAAAGGCCGCACGGTGAGGAGCACCCGCCTGGAGCCTGCAGAGGACGGGCCTTTGCCCTGTGCCGGCCTGGGTGCCGGCGAGCAGCCCCACCTCCCTGTCCCTGTCCTGGCGCATGGGGCTCCTGAGGCCCGGGGGAAGGGAGGACTTGCTCGCGGGGGGGGGGGGGGAAGCGGGGCTGGGACCCAGGCTCCCAGGGTCCAGGCCGGGACACTGCCAGCCAGCCTGCCTCATCCACTCGGGCTGTGCTCCCCAGGCCACTCACTTCCCAGGTGAAGTAGCCATTTCCTAACAAGCTCGCTTCAGGACAAAGAACCAACCTCGAGAAGAATCTCAAACGGAACGAAGTACGATGAAAATACATTGCGCCTTTACAGCGTGAGTCACAAAGCGCCTTTACGGGATTCTGGTCATTGATCTGCTCAGCTATCCAGGGCGGGACCTATCAGACCTCTCACAGGTGGGGAAACTGAGGCTCAGAAAGGGTGAGCAACCACCCGAGGCCACACGCGCCTCCAGCGACCGGCGCTGCCGGGACAGCAGCCGTCTCCCAAGCCCGGTCTGCATGCAGCTGCTTCTGTCCGTGCTTCGCAAGGCCTCCGTGAAAAACAGCATTTACCCTCTGGTCAGCCACTGGCAGGCGCCTCGTCCCAGGAGAGCTCATGCCCACCACCCCAACAGCTGGGAGCAGGAGGAGGGGCCCGTGAGGAGCAGGGAGGAGCCCCCACGAGGAGAAGGGAAGAGTCCCGGGGAGGAGCTGAGAGGAGCCCCTCGTGAGGAGCGGGGTGGAACCCCCTGCGAGAATGGGGAGGACCCCCCTCAAGAGCAGGGAGGAGAGACCTCCTGTGAGGAGCAGGGAGATCCTCTGTGAGGAGGGGGGAGGAGCCCCCATGAGGAGCGGGGAGGAGCCCCCGTGAGGAGAGGAGAGGAGCCCCCCATGTAGAGTGGGAGGAGCCCCTGTGAGGAGCAGGGAGGAGCCCCTGTGAGCAGAGGAGAGGAGCCCCCTGTGAGGAGCGGGGAGGAACCTCCATGAAGGGGGGAAAGGAGCCCCCCCATGCAGAGTGGGGAGGAGCCCCCGTGAGGAGAGGAGCCCCCCATGCAGAGTGGGAGGAGCCCCTGTGAGGAACAGGGAGGAGCCTCCCATGAGCAGGGAGGAGCCCCCATGAGGAGTGGGGAGGAGCCCCCCATGCACAGCGGGAGGAGCCCTTGTGAGGAGTGGGGAGGAGCCCCCTGTAAGGAGCGGGGAGGAACCCCCATGAAGGGCGGGAAAGGAGCCCCCCATGCAGAGCGGGGAGGAGCCCCCGTGAGGAGCAGGGAGGAGCCCCCGTGAGCAGAGGAGAGGAGCCCCCTGTGAGGAGCGGGGAGGAACCCCCATGAAGGGGGGAAAGGAGCCCCCCCATGCAGAGTGGGGAGGAGCCCCCATGAGGAGAGGAGCCCCCCATGCAGCGCAAGAGGAGCCCCTGTGAGGAGCAGGGAGGAGCCTCCCATGAGGAGCAGGGAGGTGCCCCCATGCAGAGCGGGAGGAGCCCCTGTGAGGAGCAGGGAGGAGCCTCCCATGAGGAGCAGGGAGGTGCCCCCATGCAGAGCGGGAGGAGCCCTTGTGAGGAGTGGGGAGGAGCCCCCTGTAAGGAGCGGGGAGGAACCCCCATGAAGGGCGGGAAAGGAGCCCCCCATGCAGAGTGGGGAGGAGCCCCCGTGAGCAGAGGAGAGGAGCCCCCTGTGAGGAGCGGGGAGGAACCCCCATGAAGGGGGGAAAGGAGCCCCCCCATGCAGAGTGGGGAGGAGCCCCCATGAGGAGAGGAGAGGAGCCCCCCATGCAGCGCAGGAGGAGCCCCTGTGAGGAGCAGGGAGGAGCCTCCCATGAGGAGCAGGGAGGTGCCCCCATGCAGAGCGGGAGGAGCCCCTGTGAGGAGCAGGGAGGAGCCTCCCATGAGGAGCAGGGAGGTGCCCCCATGCAGAGCGGGAGGAGCCCCTGTGAGGAGCAGGGAGGAGCCTCCCATGAGGAGCAGGGAGGTGCCCCCATGCAGAGCGGGAGGAGCCCCTGTGAGGAGCAGGGAGGAGCCTCCCATGAGGAGCGGGGAGGAGCCCCCCATGCAGAGCGGGAGGAGCCCCCCGTGAGGAGCGGGGAGGAGCCCCCGTGAGGAGCGGAGAGGAGGCACCCCGTCACCTACAGCTCACTCTGCAAAGCACGGTGCAGTGGCAGTGGCAGAAGCAGAAGCAGTGGAAGGTCCACTCTCTGCTGACCATTCCGGGCAGGCCCCCGGGCGCAGTCCAGGAGGGCGCCTCTCGCATCCCGGCCACTTACCCGTCCTTCCTCGGCCACCCGGCTCAGGCAGTGCGAAACCGATACGCCAGCCAGCCGTCAAATGGGCTTCACTGCCTCAATCTTTAATGAAGCCTCCCAGCTAACCTATCAGAACCGTCCTGCCTACCTGATTCTAGCAGGTTCTGGGGGCCGTGGAGAAGCAGCCAGACCCCTGTGGGGCCAGCCCACGGGCCGTGGTGACACCAGGTGTCTGACAGAAGACCCCCCCCCCCCCCGCCCCCGGCTCTCCTCTTGTCCCTCGCAGGCAGTGGGATGGGACAGTGTGGGCACGGAGCCAGAAAGCAACGGGTGAGCGGCCAAAGGCAGAAGCCCAGGCACTGTTTGCGTAGACCACCTGCTCTCCCCAGGCTCCCCGGGCATCCCTGCTGCTGTTCCTCGCTCTTCCTTCCTTGCCGTCACGTCTGCTTCCTCCCAACCAGTCCCCGCCACTCCTGCTTTCTTTCCCAGCCGGATCGGCTCCAAGGAGCTCAGTCCTTCGACCTGCCAGCAGGCACGCCTCTCTCCCGCTGCCCTGGGACCCCTTCCTACTGCCACACCTGTGGGCACAGTGGCTGTTCCTTCTGCCAGGAACACTCACCTGCACTTCCCGGGACCCATAGAGCCCAGGTGAAGTGGGTCCCTGTCCCTGTGGAGCGTTCCCTGGCTCCTCAGGTGGCAGGAAGGGTAGCTTCCCCCTTGTCCCTTTGCTGCTCCGCTGTAGCGTCCTGTACCTTTGTGCCCTAGGGAACGCGCCCACTGCCGATACCGGAGTTCCTCCACTGTTTACTCCACCGGACTGTGAGCCTGAGAGCAAATCCCATGCCTGTACCTTCTTGTCCCCAAGCACCCTGCGCAGGGCCTGGCGGGAAGCGCGCAGGGGACGTCTGTGTGGCCAGCCCAAACCTGGCGTCACACTCTCCTTCGGAAACGGGTCAGCCCCTCTCAGTAGAGCAATGCTAATCTCCCCAGTCCCACCAGGCTTAACGCTCTGCCCTCTACCGGTCTCCAGGGAATGCCAGCCCTGGGGGGAAACTGCCCCTCAGCTCTGCCTCCCTGCGCTGTCTAGGCCTCAGCCTCGTGCTCTCCTGAGTGGGGGTCTCCGGCTCAGGCTCGCCCCCAGGAGCCATGTTTGCAGATGGAACAGCAGGAAGCCCTTCCGTGCCATCCCTGAGCCAGGAAGCCTGCAGGTCCCACCAGTTCCCGTGGGAAATCCTCACTTTCGGACCCGAGGCCTCCTACGCTCTAACGTGCCGGCAGCCCCAGCCGCCGCCTCCAGCACCCTCTTTCGCTAGCCGGTGACTTACCTGGGCTGGGCCCCACCTGCCTTTCCCTCTTCCCTCTTTGTTTCCCTGGGCGGCAAATGCAAATACGCAAACACACAAATCTATAGGGACGACACTGGACTTCAAGGAATGTGGCACACGCTGCCTAGGAGGGTCCCCTGAAGGCCGGCCCATCGTCTCCCCCCTCCATTCCTCCCCGATGCAGGGCTCACACGGTCCCGTCTGTCCAGATCCTTCCGCAAGCCGCTGACATCCGTTCTGTGGGTCTTTGGGACCTTGGGCTGGCCGGTCACAGTCCCTCTTTGGGACTGCATTTCCCTGCCTGTGGGGCTGCACTGGGGAGGTGGCATCACAGTAAGGACAGCGGCCCCCACCCCTGCCCAGAGCGTGTGGACTAGAGGCACTGGCAGGTGAATGCGGCCCCGACTCTGTCACTTATCCCTGGCCGTGGACACGTTACGGTAACTTTTCTTATCTGAAAAATAATAAAAGGCACCCACCCCTTGTCTTGGAGCGTGGGGGTCAAAAACTCGTTCGCGTCAGCCTAGACTCTGATACGGTGCGGCCCGCCCACCGATGCCGTTTCCTTTCCGTCTTAGGTAGTCCCCAGTGAGTAACGTTTTTGTCTCCGTGAAATTCTCACAATGCATCCCAGAGGAGGTGTTATCATTACCCCATCTGGCCAGGGACGCCCAGAGACATCAAAAACCTGCCTACATCACATGAGCGAGTGACAGAGTCAGAACCGGGACCGGGACCAGGACCAGCACCGGGACCGCAGCTTCCACCCCCACGCTGCCCCGCTCTCCCCTCGACAACGGTCACACCGCGCAGACTGCCCGGAGCAGAGGCCGCCAGGGACAGGCTCTCTCCTTGGCATTTAGTCAAAAAGCCAGCTCACAGCCTGCTGCCAGCAACGGGCCACTTCTACGCAAAAAGCAGTGTGTGTTAGGGGCGCCTGGGTGGCTCAGGTCACGATCTCACCGTTCGTGAGATTGAGCCCCGCGTCAGGCTCTGTGCTGGCAGTGTGGAGCCCAGAACCTGCTTGGGATCCTGTGTCTCCCTCTCTCTGCCCCTCCCCTGCTCGTGCTCGCTCTCCCCAAAATAAATAAAAACAAACAAAGTGGTGCCCGCTAGGAAAAAGCGGCCACACAAGCTCAGGCTGCAGATTCAGAGGACCCCGGGGTTAATTCTGTTTCAGCTTCGGCGTTTCCCTGACTTCCACCTGGATGGGACCTGCGGCCTTTCACACCCAGCAGCAGGGCTCAGCCTGACCTGCCTGCTTCCAGCCGCTGGTGCCCCAGGAGGCCAGTGATGCAGCCCCGGTCCCAGCGTTTGCACAAGGGAGAGCAAGGACACGTGCCAAAACACAGGCAGACAGACAGCTGGACCTGAGCACTGCTTCCGCAGTCGGCCTTTCTGGGCTGGTTCCTCCATCTTGGCTGATACGGCTCTGTCGGCCCTCTACAACCTAGTTTGTTAACTGTTTGTTCAACAAGCACTTATTCCCAATTTCTTACTCTGATGGAGGCAAGCAACGGAGGGAAGTTATTTCTAGACCAGGTCACATAGGAACATCCTGGTAAGGGTGCCTGGCGCGGCTGATCTTCAGCTGCGCCCGAGACTCCGAGGTCAATGCCGGCGGGGTCAGCAGGACCCCCACCCCAGTCACTCGCGCGCTCTGCTTCTGAGGCGGGTCCCCTCCGCCCTCTGCTCCTACACTGAAATGGGCTCCCACACCTGCGGCCGGCCCTTCCAACTGGGGGCGGGCACCCCAACAGCTTGGTGGCACTCCGGCGGTACGTGGAGGAACGGAGAACACGGACCACCGGAAGCGTCAATTTTACTGAAAGGTAAGGAATTCAAAACAAGGAAATAAGCAAGATACATCGAGGAGCAGGACATGAAATCCACGTTGAGTCTGGAGTGTCTTCGGGCCACACCGTAGCCCACTCGGTGGCGGGGTGGGGAGGGGTGGGGGAGGCTCCTGGCCGGTGCTCACGCCCACCCGTGTCCTCAGAGCCCGGCACTTCCTGAAACGTCTCGGTCTTTCCTGCCTCTCTCTGGTGGTCCCTTTGCTGGTGATGTGGCACGTCCCCCCTTGTGCCCCACGGGCCCACCTCCTCCGAGGCCTGCTCTGGGGCATCCACAAGGCACCCCTGACATCCTCATAGGGAACATTCCTCCTGTGAGCCTGACCCGGCCTGGCGCCCCGGCTGCCTTCTGTTCGAACTGAGTAGGTGCCTGCCTGCGCCCCTGCCGGACTCTGAGCACCTTGTGTCACAGAAACACCCTGTATTTATGCTTCCGCATCACCGTGTGGAATTCTCAAAACAAGGTGACAAGCTGTTATTATCACTCTGTGTGACAGATCAGAAAAACAGAGATTCAGAGGCGTGAATCACCCATCTAGAT